>NC_139604.1:79197033-79845319 GCF_964270895.1 Podarcis filfolensis
AGGCTATTACTACTGTCTATAAGTACACCTCCCCTTAACCAGGAAGCCTCTTGACCTTTGAATGGGCTTAGAGGGTCTGTAGCCAGAGAGACAGATCAGGAATGCTGCTGGTCTATTGATCACTCTGTTGCCTGGTCAACATATATTGTTGGAGGACCCTAACATGATAATCCTGGGTGACTTCAATATCCATGTGGAGGCTGCTGTCAGGCTAGCTCGAGACTTCATGGCCTCCATGACAAACACGGTTCTCTCTCAGATGGTCATCTTGATGTAGTGATATGAGGGATGGACCAAAGATAGGGGGAGTGCAATCCATTCCCATGTCACAGTCGGACCATTATCTGGTTAAGTCTGGACAGACAATGGCAGTAGAGAAAGCTGGTGATCCTGTTGAAGCCCTCATCTCGCTATGGAATGGCAAGATTAAACAGGTGGTTGACACAATTGCTCCTGAGCATTCTCTCCAACATTTCAGAGCATCTGAGGAGCTCTGGACTATGAAAGAGGCCAGAAGAAGACTCGAGTGCAGGTGACACAAACACTTTGGAACTCCCTGCCTATTGAGATCAAGCAGGCACCTTCACTGTACTCTTTTCGGCACCTGCTAAAAACATTCCTGTTTAGACAAGTCTACCCAGATGCTTAGAAAATTGAGGTAATCTTAATCTATTTTTCTTTTTCTTTTGTATACTTTAAAGTAGAGTTATAATTTTTTTCTTGGTGTTACTGTTGTTTTATCTTTTGTAAACTGCTTTGAGACTTTTTACAATCAAGCGGTGCATAAATTTTATGAAATAATAAATAAATAAATAATCCATCATTGCTATGGTAGCTTAGCCTTGTCATGGCTCAGAGATGCTTTAAAACAGGCATCCCCAACCTGCGGCCCTCCAGATGTTTTTGGCCTACAACTCCCATGATCCCTAGCAAACAGAACCAGTGGTCAGGGGTGATGGGAACTGTAGTCCAAAACATCTGGAAGGCCGAAGGTTGGGGATGCCTGCTTTAAGGACTCCACACTACATGAAAATATTCTTCACTGAAACCAAGAGTTCTCCCATTCAAACAGATATACTGAGAACCTAAGTTTCAGAGATGGTGAAAGGTGGTCCTTACAGTCTATATCTTCCTATGGAAGGCAAAGGTGGAAATGATCCACTGCAATGCACCTGCACACTGCTGAAAAGCATTTTTTTAAAAAAAAAACCAATTGGAGATCTGCCAAAAGTCAATACATGCAGAGTTGTATGAATGTTACTAATCTGAACAAAACTTCATGGTGTGTGTATGGTCCATGGGTATGGTCTGATGGCACAGGTATGGTCATGCAGTCACCTTGCTGAAGTTACAAGGTCTAGAAATCACATGCACATTGCCTTGGATTTTGTGACAGGAGAAATGTGGGATAGAGATGTAAGAAAATAAAGTATGTGCTGTATTCACTGCTAAGTCAGCATGCACAGCTGCTGCCATAAAACCTGTCTCCCACTAATTACTATAAAATGCATTATTGACATTTGCAAAGGGCACCAAATTAAAAATGGCAGCTTTATGTTTCCACTCCAGATTGAGGAAGGGGGAATTTTCATTAGGATAACAATATGGGAGGAGACTTAAATCCCCTTCCTCCAGAGACACAGTCCCAGTCAGATTAAACCACATCGACTCCCACTGCTGCCACTATTCAGCTTCATAAAAACAGCAGAATGTCCAATCACATTTTCCTGTGTCATGCCTAATGTGGCCCTAAAAGCAAACACGAAATGTAACATTAAAACTTTAAAAGGTTCATCAAAACAAAAGTACATCCCTTTGCTCTCACAGACAAAGAAAAATCTGCAGCAACAGATCACTGACCCACTTTCAAGACTGCAGTTAGAGTTCTGTTGCAAGTCCCGCTTACTTGCAGAGTTTTACGTTTAGAGATGCCAAGATAGCAAAACTACTGCGTAAACCAGCAGCTTTGTTGTTGTCATTGTTCTTAGTGAGGGAGAGGAGATGTGTCTGGGAGGAGAGAAGCTGAGGAGAGCAGGGGGGCAATCACAGTAGTTCAAAATAAGGGGAGGTATGGTGGGCAGGCCAGGTAAGGGACACACGATACAGACAGCTGATGACTGTTCCATGTGCCACCCCTTCCTCCAACCTGGGGAGTTGCAGTTGTCCTATCAGCCAGCCACTGGGTCTGCAGCAGCTGTTGCTGAATGCCAGGTCGGCTCTGAATAAGACCTCCCTCATCCATGATCTGATTATGGATAAGGAAGCCCATCTGGTCTGCATCACTGAGACCTGAGTGGCTGAGCAGGGTGGAGTTGGTCTCACCCAGCTATGTCCACCCTGTGATCATCATCTGAGGCCCTTCTTCGTGTGCCTCCTCTGCCAGGGAAGGGAGTTGTTTGATAAAGGTACATATTCATATTAATAAGAGTTCAGGTTTTTCAGATAACTATTGCACTCAGTAGTTGAAAACAAAGGACTGTCATCCCAGCTTAGAGAAGAAAAGGCACTTAAACTTCAGGGAACGTTAATATACAACATTAAGGGCCCAAATGCACATTTTGTTAGACATGTTTTCACATCTGTGTGGTGTGATAAAAACTGCAGTGTGGGTAGTGGGTTGGGGAGGTATACGTAACCCTTTCCTTGTGCCACAGAACCAACAAAAACCCCCACACCCTACCTCAAGGCCCAGGACAGAAGTTGCTGCTGGCACCAGATGAGTAGAGCAAAAACTAGTGGTATGAAACTGCTTCTTTTAATTTGTGAAATTCATTAATTGTATTCCATTTAAGCTTCTTGTTCATCCTACATAAAACAGTGCTTGGCATCTGTATATTAATTAAAAGTGGAAGAATTGGCCAGGCTATGTTTTCAACTGCCCCCATTTATCTTCCAACAACTGATAGGCAAAAATAGCTACATTTCTGATGCATTACTCAAGGATGCCATTCACAGAGCAGCATGAAAGAGTTGCTTCCTAGGGGTGCTAGCAACAAGCCTGCCAGAACTTCTGAAATGTTATCTTCAAACATATGCTTTCTGGTGTCAAATAAAGTACATATTTGTGTTTAGATGTCATAGAATAATACAGCACATTAAAACTCACTTCCAAATATTAAGAGTTTAAAAATATATCCTACACAGGCGGAATTGTAAAATTTTCTAGCTATGTAAGTCAGATAAGACACCACTCAAACCAAATAACTTAATAGAATTAAACACACCACTGACCACCTAAGAGTTTGTTAGTTGTTAATGGTTTGGAAAATATAAGCATAGTTATAACTGACTTTCACTTCCCTTTTCAAAATATATGAAATATTATTGCAGGAGCCATGTGAGTTAGCCAGCATAATATGTATATGTATATAATGTATACAGTATATAATTATATACTGCATCATTGTTAATTATATGTATAATATAATGATGTTATGGCTGGTGTCCAATGAAGTATGTCCGCTAGCACAATAATTTCCACTTGCGGAATTGAACTTCCCCTTCCTCTCCTCTCCCTACGTCTCCTCCCCAAATCTGCTCCAGATGGTTGCGGGGAAACCCAGAACAAGTTTAGCGGATATGTGGGCAGAACTGAGGGATGGGGTGTTCCATTTCACAGTGAAAATTACTTATGCTAACCAAAGTACTTTGCTGGATACTTCTAAACATCCCAGCAGTGTAGCTTCCAGGTAGCTGAGTGACTGAGAGCAATGCCACAGCCCTCCTGAGGAGTGTTTTTGGCCATGCCCCACCTAAGCATCTCTAAAATTCTGATGCTCCACCCATAACATATAATTCTTATTATGCAAAAAGTGAACTCCTATTTACATGGAGGAAGCCTAAAAGGCCATTAATTTGGTGTAACTCATTCTCAAATTGCCCCCTTAAAAATCAAATTTCCCCCGTGGCAATTCTTTTCTCTTTATTGAATGAATTTGGTTTCAGGACAATCTGTATTGCACTTGAATATGATTTTGGAATTGCAGACATTATTTAAAGAAACGGACACTTGGTGGAATATAAATGTATTATTTTTACATTTTGTTTTTAGGAAGTTATATATAATTGCCTACAGAATTGTGTGAGCTGCATCAGGGAGCAAAGCCAGGGTGGCCAAGTTAAGGCCAGTTCAGTCATAGCTGCAGTGCCCTTAAAAGTTTACAATTTTTAAAGAGTTAAAGGCAAAGTATCAGAAAGGGAATACATACTGTTCAATGCCAGCTTGCTGTAATGGTTGGAGTGTTGGATTAAACCAGGGGAACCCAGGTGCAAATCCTCACTCAGCCATAAAGCTAACTAGATGATCTAGGGCAAGTCAGGCTCTCTCAGCCTAGCCTACCTCACAGGGTTATTGTGAGGGTGAAAGGGAAAGAGATAACTGCCTTGAGCTTTTCTGGAAGAAAAGTGGAATATTAAAAATGTAAATTATAATTAATACCAGGGAATGGAAATCACTGAATTTTGATCCTTGCAAGGTTTTTTAAAAAATATATCTAGGAATGATTTCTGTTACCTGCTTCATTTCAGTAAGTTATATAAGAACAACAACGAAACTATAACAACTAACCTGGTTGTAAAGTGCACAGATATGTAACGCTGTGTTTCCAGAGGCATTTTGTGCTCCCATATCAGCTCCATAAAACAGAAAATGTTCTAAATGCTGGACATGCCCATATCGACAAGCCTATGGACATAAAAGGTTCATATTTTAATTATGAGATCTACATTTTTAACATAATTCATTTCACTTATACACTTCTTGGAAAGGTATTCTGAAGTTTTGAGAACATATTACTATATACAGTGAGGTGTATAGTATTACCAAGTGTGTTGTAAGCTGAGACTCCAAAATGCAGTGGTCATCCGCTGCCATTCCAACAAGTCCACATTTTTAGAAGTTGTGTACGGCTTGGCGGTGAAGTATCTACTTCAGTAGAGTTTCAACAGCAATACCATACACACTTTTAACATAGAATTGCTTTTAAAAAATTCTAGAATAATGATCCTAACCAGGGAAGCTTGTGATAGCACGATCCTTTTGAAGTAGCAGGTTGTAATAAAGCTCTTTTACTCTAATTTTCCAAAAATTGTCAAGCCAGAAGACAGGGGGGGAAATGTACGTTAATATCCTACAATATTACTAGGTTACACTGAAATAAAATGTTAGCTTGATCCTAAGTATAGCACTTTAAAATAGTATAAAAATATAAAAGGCTCTAGATCTGTCTAGTCATTGAAAGAATAGGGAACGGTATAAAGTTTATAGGGAGAACACGCACTATCTTCACACACACCCCAATGCCTCTGTCCCTGCACTCTCCACACCAACATTGAGTGAGAAGCGCTAAAAGAGGCTGAACCAGGAACCTTCCCCACAATCAGGAACCCTGATAATGTAGCCTAACATGCTTAGCAGGCTCCATCAGACCCTTCTGGTCAACTGGAAGGATTGGGAAGTGCCTTGTTTCCTGGTGGCAAGACACTAGCAGAAGCAGGAAAGGAGCAGAGCTTGTTTACATTTAACCATTGTTTGTTTCAAACTATGATTTAATGAGAACCTGCTTAGCAATAAAGCATCCAGAAGAACTCGAGAGAGAGAAAATAAACATCTACGTGATAGTGTATCCTCAAATGTCTCACTATCCAAAGGTTCTGAGCTATTCCTGGAACTTTTGCTGTTCTCGTTCTCACTAAGAAATGATCTGGAAACAGGGGTTTCCCTCTTCAGCTAAAACGTCCCAGTCCTGAATTTGTTTTGCGCCTATTGCCCTTTGGGTACTCCTTCCTACATAATAATTTTTAAGGTGGGTTCTGTTTTCTACCAACTACTTGTAAGTTATTTGGCAAGTTTGGGGATCTAAACATAGTGGGCTTTATTTGTTTTTCAAGAGATAATTAAGTACGCCCCCCCCTCTCAAAATCAGTTTTTACTGAGACTATCTTTCTCAACAGGCTTTTTACCTGCCTTGTTACAGGACTGTTCAGAAGCTCTTCAGAGGTTAGAAAGGCCACTGGGAACACCCTTAGAATTTTTCTAGATGATAGTATTTTTTATTATTGCTTGCCTTCTGACTGGATCTTTTCCTCCAAAGGGAGGTATAAGGGGTTTTTCGAGGTGAGTGAGAGTTTATTACAATTGCTGGCCTGAAAAGGCCGTATCACTCACTCTAAACTGTAACAACAACAATCTGGCATCTTTGTGCCTTTTTGACTCTGTGACTTTTAGCATACAGTAGCCTTTTCCCCAAGTTTTCTGCGTAGCCAAAGAAGCCAAAAGATTTTACCTTTCCCCCAAACCAAGTATACAATTTGCAGAATTTTATAAATTAATAATCAAAGGTGATGTTCCCACTGTTATTCCTACCATTATAATAATATTTTAGACATATATTTGAGCTCTTAATACAGAAAGAGTAACTATATACCCAGTGCTTTTTTCTAAAAAAAAATAAATGTTTAGGGGTTCTCTCTTTTTTTACTCATATTGAAATACTGCCCCTCAATGTGGCCAAACTTAGATTCACGAAATGTTTAGGATTATGCATACCCCTGCATCCCCCCAGAAAAAAGCACTGTATATACCTACAAAATTATTATTAAAGTTAGTATTATAGTAAACTGAAGCTGAAAACTCCTGGGCATGCCAAATAAAATGTCAAGGCCACTAGATGGCACTAATGATCATACTACAAATCCAGTTTTTAAGGGATGTTGAGAAATAGCTAAAATTATTATAAAAATTATTATAAATGACTTGCCTTACAAATACCACAAACCAAATACAAACTACAAAAACGTGCATTGACAACAAATTTTACTAATATGTACAAGAGTTGTGTGTGTTATAAATTATTGCAAGTAAAACACATTTTCATATACTGCATATGTATGCTATATAAGTGACTGATTCTGTGGAGAAATTGTGCAAAAATTAGAAAACAGCCCACAAGACAATCAGCTGACGATTTGGTCTTGAAGAACACTCTGAATGGCCATTTCAAAGGCTGAGCATTTGCCAGTTTGATTTCAAACCATTGGGGGGGGGAGGGAATCACCTGACTTCAGGGAGATGAAATATCTGCCTTTCAGATCCAGTTTCCCACCCCTGTTCTGGAAACTTTAATAACATTTTTAGGATGCTGCATGTCCTAGGTCATATCCAGAGCATCCATTTAATTCAAATGTAAGGTACATGACTTCCCCCAGAGAACTCTGGAAACTGCAGTTTAAGGTGCTAGGTATTGTGCCCTTGTGAAGGGAAACTGCAGTTCCCAGGATTCTTCGTGGGAAGCTATGTACTTTAAATGTGTGTTAAATGTATGGTGTGGATGTGACCATAGCTAGAATTTTCCAGCCTGTTAAAAACTGATTTGCTGGAGGTCTGCTGAAGATGCAATGCCATCTACCTAAAATTTGCATTTCTGGAAAGTATTACCTGCATTTTTGTTGTTGTTTTTTTAAAGGATCAAACACAAATTTTAAAAAGCCATCACTTAAAACAAAGAAAAGCATATCCTAAATTTCTCCTATGATACCCTCAACCCTTAGGTTAAAATACTACTCCAAATTAAATTAGCATGAATTAAAGTTATCTACAGACACCTCTAGTGGGACCGATTGTGTTATATTCATCTTTATATAAAATGAGATAGGAAAGCTTCCTGTCTCTATGTAGAACTGCAGGTACAGGTAAGAATAAACAATGCTTTTAGAAAAATTTCTAGAAGGCAAGTGGTGACTGAAGGCTCCTTCACTGTGCCAAGATATTTCACACCTACCACAACAGATAAGACCAAATGGGATTGCATTACAGTCTTCTGAATGATGACTTTTCCCCCTATTGAGCCTGTACTCTTCAATTAGCCCACATTCTTGATGTAAACCAACCTGATTTGTCTCCGATTACAACTACAAAAGACTGCTTTTGATTTCTTATGATAGTTCCCAGTGCAAACAAAGGCCCTGAGGTGCACACAGGGCCTTTTGAAAAGGAAATTATGAATTAATATATCAGGTTCAGCCAGTGTAAGAATTCACAATGAAGCTATGTGCAGATAGAAAGACAGAGAAAACTAACTCAAGGCTTGCCACTACTGTAAGTGCCAGTGATGGGCTGTGTTTGGAAGCCGGAAGAACAGCAGTGACCTGCACAGCTGCACAGACTGCGACCCATCCTCATAGGGCAGTTTCCCCACCTGTCTTAGGGTCTCCACTCTGGATTTGTGTAGGGTTTACTCCTTAGCCTTTCCTTCTCCCGAAGATATCCCATATAGCAGGTTTAGGATCAGAGTTTTCCTTCTCCTAGATGGGCTACCTTCCCCAGTTAACTAGCCCCATCTGCCCCTCACCTCCCTCTACAGCTTGTGCAGAAACCTCCTTCTTGACTGTTAGGCCCAGTCTTGGTCTCATCTGCTCAATCTGCCAGAGCCTGTCTTCACCTGCAGGGGAAGTTCCTAACTCACCAAGGGTTTCAGACCCATCAGCAGACAAACTATCCTCAAAGAAACACAACATGTCTCCCACCAGAGGTAATACCCCTCCATCAATTTTTCCATTTCTTACCAAAGAAAAAACCATGCACACCTTCGCAAAGCCACACAATACAGAAGAGAGATGAGTGAGGCATAAAAGCTGCTTATGCACCAGTATGCCACACTCCTTCCACATAAAGCCAAAGGGCCAAATTGCATGTTATCTTCAGCACACAACCTCCATGTCCAATACATAATTTAAAAAAGGGACTATATGGTCCCATTTCCCCAACCCCAACTTGATCAACTATTAAAACTGGCCTCAAAGGCCACCTGGAGTAAAATATGAAGTGGGGATTGGAGACAGGACTCTTTATGTTTTGGCACCTCACCTCAGGAGCTCCCTTCATGTAAGTTTGCCTGCTGCTGTCGTTATGCACAGCAGTTAAGTTTTAGATGAAAACTTTTCTGTTGTTGAGTTCTTTTAGCTGGAGAAGGCAACTGTTGCTTTTATGGTAGTTTTATTGTTAATTGCCTGCTATGATTTCTAAAGAGTGGCTAGCAAATTATTCAAACAAATAAACAATATGGTTCTAAGATGGCGAATACATTTTGAGTCCAACAAACAAAGTGACCCACATTTCCCCATTCTGTTATGAATCCCTTCTCTGGAGTTTGGTAACACTAATTACTATATGTTTGACACTCATTTAGACTTATGACTCTCCCAGACTACTAGCATTTCTAGCACTGAAAGCAGTGAAGACACACAGTTATGGATGCTATGGAGATGAACAAATTGTAGCATTGCCTAATTAATATTGAATTATTCATTCCACTGAATAGCTCAAGAGGGCACCAGAAGCACTGCTATGAAGTAAGATCCAGAAAGCTTCACCATTCTAATGATAGTGCAGATGGTTCCGCCTGCTAAATACTGTATTGAACCCTGTTCTATTGTTTCAGAGCTTCATTCACAAAGTGAGGGAGGCCGTGATTCTTAGAGCTTTATGTACTATTTGGCAGCACATAAAGTGTAAATTTAGAGACTGGTTTAAAAACAAAGGATCCAAAGGGTCAAATTTCCACTGCAACACATACAATGATCACAGCACCTGGCATGTCAGGAAATGCGTTTTTTCTCATGTCGTTCCTTATCGATAATCTACATCATTTTGCCCACATAAATAAGGTTCAGACAACTTTTTGCATTCTAGTGGCAGAATTAATTATCAAGAAAAGTAGACCAAAAATCTGAAAGAAGGAAAAGCATTTTAAACTATTTTAACTTATTTTATGTGAACATTTTAAATTATTTTATGTGAACCGCCCTGAGACCTTCAGGTATAGGGCGGTATAGAAAACAAACAAACAAACAAACAAGAGTTGTACCATGTATTTTATTCATTTCAATATTTGATTTGAAAGGATCACATTTGATGAAGCCAAAGAAATTACTCAACCAACTTCATATCACAAAAGTGAATTCTTTTGTACTCTTAGCTACTGCTATTTCTTACTGGCACAATCTCCCTTCTTCTTCTTTACTGCAAGTGTCCCAATTTTTGAGCATCCATTATATCATTACCTGAACAAAATCACATGGCTTATCACAGCCAAGAAGATTAAATGACAGTTGGGGAAATGGGGCTGAAGACATCAAGAAAAAAAGAAAGGGGAATATCACACAAAAGGGCAGCACTGAAAGAACATAAATGTATTCACATTGAGTGCCAAAAATCACCCAAAACTGGCAACAGCCACAGAAATTACTACAAATGATGTAAGTAGGCTCAGCTCTGCCCTAATTGAAATGGCTTACCAAAATAGAGTAATGTCTGTACAAAACTAAAGCAGCGACCATGTGCTTGGTGTAGGTTGTTGGAGATCTGGATGCTTCTAATATATTTTAAGATTACAGAAAAATAATTCTCACTGTGCCAGGGGTAGAGGAAGGGGGGTATAGTGGAGGCAGGCTACCCCAGGTGTCACCCCTGAAGGGGGTGACAAAATGCCGGGCGGCACTCACCGAGCCATGCTTCTCTCCTGGGAGTGACGTGGTGGCTTGGGCGCCTACAGGCTCCGCACTGTCCAAAAGAGTCTGCCCGCCGCCTCCTCCTCAGCTGTAGGGCGGCTGAGTGGGAGGAGGCAGGCAGACTCCTTGGAGGCCCCGCGGAGCATCCTGCCGCGGCTCGCCCCACCCTGCGGGTGGCTGGCCCCACCCCTGGGCGCAGGGCATGCGCACCGCCCCAGGCACCCAATCGGCTTGCTCCACTGCTGCACTGTGCACCTGGACTTATCTTAATGCACCAAAGTTAATCTTTCCTACCTGGTGAATCTCTTGCCATCCATTTTCATCTTTGCAACCTACAGTAGCATGTTCATGAAGCAAGAGCTCGCAACAATATGGATCTCCTCCAACTATGGCAGTGTGATACAACGGTGTCAGTCCACAGCTGTCTTTATAATTGGGAGATGCTCCAAGCTCTAAGAGGGTCTGTAAGTAATGATAGGTTTTGAAGAATTAGACTAATAACTAAACAAAGATCTGCAGATACTATGGTTCTTATTTCTGCATAAGGCTGTACATATACTCTTCAAAAAAACCCGAACATCATGCAGGGGAGGAGAGGGAAGGTCGGTCGGTCAGCCAAGCAGACATGCTTGTGCTGACAGAATGTTTGTTTCAGTGCAACACTGAATTCCTTGCAAAGGTTTAATGAAGTTTGGGATTTTGTGATAATAGCAAAACATAACATCATATATTTGACCAAGAATGGCAGGTGACCATAGAAACAGTATTGTCAACAAAATCGTTACCTCCAACAGCACATTCAAGTAGGTTTTGAATTTTTCTAGAAGAAATGTTTTTCTTTTGTCGATCTATATTTAATGTATTTACTTTGGGATTAGAGTTTTGTTGATTATTGCAAAATGTTGTTAAGTAAAACAAAACATTAAATAAATTAATATCCAAAAATCTGTAACCTAGCACCTTTCTGACCTAGTAGGTCCCTCATCAGGAAATTTCAAAATACAGACGCTTATTCTTCTGTTCCACTGTTTGAACAACATGGCCAAAACTCCAACAAATTAAGAAATCCATGCACATTAAGTTTAAAGGGCAAACACTACAAAAGATAGTAACCCGCTGAAACGGATATTCTCTTCTAAAGTCAGATAAATGGCTGTAGCTCTATTCCCATTTTGCACAAACAGGTATTACCTATCAGGCAACAAGGTAAAGTTTCACCACCCTTTTTATTTCCACCAAAATGAATTCTTTGTTGAAAGCCAATCTTGGAAGTCCGAAGCCAACAAAAGAAACCTTTGAGTGAATGTAGATTAAAAGATCCATTAAGGATGCTGATATTTAACTCAAGCATTTTCCTTCGTACACTCTTCTATATAAAACAATGCATAATGGACATAACATATGAATTACCTTCAGGGTAAGTTGGTTCTTGGCTCTAGCTGCTTTGTGTAATGCTGTCATGCCATCTTTAGCTCTGAAATCTAAATGAGCTCCTCCATTTTTCAGGGCTTTGATAACTTCAACAGTATTGCTAAGTTGAGCTGCCAAAGTCAGTGGGGTTTCTAAAGCGAGAAAGAATGAAAAGAAAGAAATAATTATGCAACTCCTCTTAAGTCGTATAAAGCATATAAATTCAACTCACTTCATATCCACTAGACATTTCTTCATCGCAATTTACTAAAGATGTGTGTATTTTCTGCTAACACGTGAGAATTATTTACTTCATACCTCCACTTTCCAAGTCATGATAGTTAGGATCAAGTCCCCGGTCCAGCATCTTTGTTAGTTTTTCAACAGACAGGTGGTGAACGTGGTCCATACATTTTCGAAAATTAGCCTGAAAGATAGCATTATGTGAAATATTTTACTATTGTAAAATATAGAGTTTAGTTATAAGCAACAATCATCATCTACTGTGTATCCAAAATCATGAATAAAAGTATGCATATGAAACACACCTTACTGCCCATTTACTTTTGGTTTATTATTTTACTATTTTTTAGATTTTATATCTCACCCTTCCTCCAAAAGGAGACCAGGATGATATGTGTTAAACACCTATGCATAGGAATCTATTTCATTTATACATCTTTGTGTGCACACATATTAGTAAATGGTGGCAAGTGCACTGCAGGCTTAAAATAACGCCTACCCAGGGCGATAGTGTTAATGAGGCCCATGCAGAGCTTGTCTGAGGCCTGGGACAGGAGTCTTGTTCTTGGCTTGACAATGTAAGTCCAGCAGGTTCCTAGCATGGCCCCTGGGCTGGCCCAGCCCTCCAGGGCACAGGGCAAGTGTACCTGGCTGCCCCTTACCCGGGCCTGGTGTTAATGCTCTGTCATAGCCTTCAACAATCCTTCAATATATTAATGATATTAGCCTCTTAATGTTTCACCAGATCAACTAAATAAATGAAAAAAAATGTGCATAGTATCAGGTCTTATTAACAGCCTGGTTGCTATCTGCATTGTAATTTCCTTAGCTTGTTCCTATAATCGGGGGGGGGGTAACAAAAGTCGATAAAATACACCTTAAATGACATTTTCTGCTAGTCTTTATTCTTACCACATTAGAGGCTCTTCACTTAGACATACCTTTGTGTGGAGCTTGGCTAGCTGCTTTTCATCAAGATTAAATTGTCTGTACACTCTTTTCTTATACCGAAACTGAAATGGCAACATTATTTGAATGTTACTTTTCATTTTAGAAATATTCTAGAAAAAGAATAGTTATGGTGACTATTATTTTAAAAAGCAACCAGGTAAATGTTAATATGCTTTGAAGGGTCAGTTTCCATAACATTCAAGATATTGGGACAACCAACAGAATGCTTATGAGTTAATTTAGACAGTACACAAAATCATATTTCCATACTTACAAATTAACCATGGTTTAGAACTGCTTGTCAGCTTTCATTTTTTTCCAGTTCCTTTCTCTATGTGCATCTGTCTGTAGAAGCACTTCAGGTATCACAAGCCATAGTCTACACAAACCATAGTTTGGGAACTTACTTCAACCATGGTTTCCTATTCTATTTTGCTGGCTAATCATAACGTATTATTTGTCCATTTATTAATCACACCAAACAATATCTTAGCATGAACTGAACTTATAAATGTCAACTATCATGGGTGCATGTGCATCCATTAAAAACAGCAGGCCTTTAAAATGCCCAACTATAGTTGATTGCGCCCTATATACTGTATTTTTCCATGTATAAGACTATTTCCCCCCAAAAATTTAAAGATTAAAATTGGGGGTCATCTTATACACAGAATGTTGCAAGTGTTTATTTCTTAATTTTGGGCTCAAAAAATAGGGGTCATCTTATACATGGGAGCATCTTATACACAGATAAATACGGTATTTTATTGAGTTTCTTAAAAAGTATATGTTTAGGCTTACATACGCTATGGCACTTTTCATGAGGAATTCTTATGCATAAAGAACACTATGAAACTTCAAAGTTTGGGTATGTTCCTTAAGCAGAAATTTAGGGCAGCGCTGCAATAGCACAGGAAAAATTGGTATCAGATGGGTTCAGTTTCTTTCCCTGTTGTTCCTTTTTTTCTCATCTCTCCTGTGTTATCACTTTAGACCAGGGATGAGCAGATAAGTCTGTTTCAGGTCTATATCACTTTTGTGTGCGTTCATTCATTACTTGTTCTGTCCCATTTCTGCATTAAAATGTGCTTTAAAAAAATGGTTCAGCACAAAACGCACATCTAAATACATAGTTTAACCTTTCCATAAGATTCAAATTCCTAACATATTTTCTCCTAAAATATACATTAAAAAACCCTTTTGGTGCATGTGTGTTTTAACTGAAAACTACATAGCAAGATTCAGTGTGAACTCTGAAGGATAACAGTCTTCAAATCTGTACATTAGTCCAGGAGATAATGCTCTAATTCGGTCTGGATCATAATTCACAATGAATGAATTCCACGAGATCCATACTCTAGACACAAAGAAATGGGTGCTGCTGCAAATAGATGGCTGCATTCTAGCCCAACAGTAAGAAACTAATTGTTTGTGATCACCCAGAATAAACTGAAATTCCGGTCCATAGAAGAATATAGTTAACTCCTTCATAAGGACATGGAATTGTAAGGTTTTGTCATTTTGTATTCAAAGATTAGAAAAGAAATGCTTTTTAGAATACACCTGCTCTAGTCCCCTGAGGCGTGGCCTGTCAACTCACATAATTATATCTCAAATTTGAAAGCAGTGGAGTTCTATATTCTTGTACCATTCTTCTTTTAAAAATAACCTCACTTCCCCCACCCCAGATTTCTTCATTTAAACTATACAGCAGTTGCTGTTCATGCTCTCAACATGTTGCAATTTCCCCAAAACGTGTAATTATACATTGGAACCAAAGTCAAAAATAGACTTCTGTTTACTAAATGAAATTCAAAAACTACTATGCACAGATGATGAAGAAAAGGAAGATCATTAGACATGTTGATGAGCAAAATTGCCATCCTTAATCATTTACTTCAATTCTGGAGGGAGAGAAATGACCGTTAGTGTTGCCAATGTTTCCTTTAAAAAATAGTCTTGCTGCCCCATTCTCTTTCTTCTTCCCATCTCTTCCCCCTTAGGAAAGAAGATTTAGTCCAGGCATTCCTTCCTCATTCCCTAGCAAATTAACTCTGTGACAGTTGTGTCTAGAAGCAACACTACCAAAAGGTAACTGAGCAACTCTTGCTTGTGTTTTTCCAAGTGAGACCCTCCTGACCCACAACTGGCTGCAGCCTCTGCTAGGGAAAACCAACTAGAGCTATAAATTTAGGGCAACCTGGTAGGGAAGCTGCTCTATAAGTAAGAGAAATCCAAGCATCTTGGTCCCACTGACAAAGCAAACAGAAGGTAACAAACGGAGTTGACAGCTGTGTGAGAATGGCAGCATGGACTATGTTTCCCCCCTTTTGACCTAACAAATCCCATGCACCAAAGTAATTCTATTCAATATTGACAGGTATGCAAGTATAAAGTAATGTACAAATATCCCGTCTGCTAGACATTGAGCTCTTGGACCTCAGGGGACTAGTTCACTTCTGTTGGCCAAGTTGGCTGACCTGGAGAAGCTCAGAGTTGTTGATGGATGAAGCCTTCAGGGAGGCAATAGTAGCATCCCACTCCCAGAGTGCAATGTTACTCTGAGGAAGAAGGGACCTACTCCTTGAGAGACTAACAGATACCCTCTTACAGTGAGAAATTTTCTGGGGGAGCAGGAAGCTCCTTGTAGTGTGGAATATCATCATCATTAGTGGCATAGATAAATTGGGTTGGCGACAAGCAGGCACACTGAATGATTATTTGCCTGCCTGGGGCTGAGGTTGAAGATGTCGCACATTGTTTAGAACAGATAACCTGCTAGGTAGGGCTCAGGAAGAGTCAATGGTCACAGTATATGCTGGCACTAACAGCATGGGGAAATGTGGTTGTTCTGGAAGCAAAATTTAGAGCACTTTGTCAAGGATTACCAAAGAGCTAGAGACATTCTTGACAAGATCCTATGTAAGTGCCCATCATATTAGCTCCATTATTTCATTTGTAACTTTTCTCAGATCCTCTCTCTCCCCACTCAAAACAGCTTCAGCGTACCAGGATGTGAGTCTTCTGTATATACGTTATACAAGTACCTTAGGGTGAAGGGCAGTTAATAAATTAAAATCCACAACAACCTTCATACTGTTGGTACACAAACCTTAAATAAATGATTGTTCATTAAAATACCTCTAAGGTTGGAACACCCTTGTTTACAGGTTGTGGATATTCCATAAGAAGTCTTTCTTCATCCAGAAATTTCCCATCTCTCCCATTGTTCGCAGGCTGAAACAAGCCATAATTGAGAACATCTTTCAAACTTTGATTCAATGTGCAAAGAATTCGCTGCTTTGCTACCCATACAGAAGCTTCAGGATTAAATCTAATACACTTCTGAAAAACACAAAAAGTAGAAAAGGCAATTAATACACACAAAACATAAATCAATTCACATAAATTATCAGGGCTGCTACATAAGGTGAGTACCTCTTTAATTATTTAATATAAATGCTGATGCTTTATATAAAACAAACAATCTTGTCCATCCCACAAGAGATAAATAATGACATATTTCATATCTTTCTCCTTTACCTAGACATATCATATTTAAACTTTCTAAGTCACATTAGATGCTATTAAATGCAATATATGAACATTTTCAGTATACAAGCATTTCCATATGTAAACTAGACAAACATTGTGATATGGTGACTACAATGATGCAGTTCGTATGTAATATCAGGATACCATGATTGAGTGGTAGCCAAGGAAAAGGGAAGTCTGTACTTATTGTCCAAATCTGCCAAGCAGCAAGTACGCAGATGCACCAGCTCATGACTAAAAGTTGCACCACCAGCTATAGTTGAGCATGCATCTACATACAGCCCTCCTTGTTCTGCTGCTGCCATTTAACTGTGGTCTGCTAACAAGGCTTGTGTGCCCACAGAGACTGCAACTGATTTGAACAGACATGACATTATGAGCTGCATTGGATATATTATGTTTACAGATGGTCATCCATTTGGAATACTATAAGTTCTTACAAATTTCTGTTTAAGGAATAGTAGGCTGAGCTTTAGGTTCTGCTAATTACTTTTCAAACCAAAATTGAAGAAATACTGCTAATGATATAGCAGGAAAATATACAGCTGAGCAGATGCTGCAATAATACGTATCACACATTAATGCATTTATCAATGAGATGATTGCTCATGAATACAGATGTAAAGCTGTCTCCAAAATGCTTCTCTGAATTGATTTGTTTCAGAGTGCCTTTCAGTAGCAGAATTATAAGAAATGTCCTTTGACATTGGTATAAATACTCTGCCTCAAGTTTTTACATCATAGATGGATAGTGAGAGATGTGAAGCTTAAAGCATAAAATGGGAATTAACTTGAAATAAAATCAATGGAAATTAAAATATTTCATTTTTAATTTTCATTATTTATAATAATTATCCTTGGTTGTTGTTGTTTAATTGTTGTTTCTGGGTGCTGTATCCAGTGTTAGTCCTACTCAGAGCAGACCCTTTGAAGTTAAGGGACATGACTAACTTAGGTTCAGTAATTTCAATGGGTCTACTCTGAGTATAATTTAGTTAGCTACAACCCATTCATTTTAATAATTAATTGTTCATTAAAACAAGTTAATAAATACTAAAAAATTTGTAGCAGTAGGCCATTAAGGAAACTGCTGCTGAAATTACACACACACATGCACACACACACACACACACACACACACACACATATCACAATTAATAGGGGTTTTTTATACTTGTCACATGTTAAGTGAATGTAACTATCAATTTTACACCCAAAATCTAGCAATGTAAGAAGTCTAAGTACTCTTTCATTTGGGACTCTATGATATTTCCAGCACTGCCTGAACTGTTGTCCTCTTTCCCTGCACATCCAGTAGAATTCTGGTAAATCAGATGCCCAGAGAAGGAGTTCCAAGTGAGAGAAGTTAGCCAGCAGGTGGTAGCTTTCTAAATCAATCAGTCATAATCAGCAAACTGGCAGCTCTGCTGCTCCTGGCCTACTGCTGCACCACACACCAAAACCAGAAACCTTAAATACTCCTGGGAAATGATGTGATGTGATGACATTCTCTTTCTTCGATTTCCAAGGGCATTCCATGGGGAAAGGAAATGGTTTTGATTTAAATAGGATAAGTATATGGCTGGATCCACAGAACTGTGACAGTAGAAAGACTAGGCAGTTTTGCCTGAGGATGAGCAAGCTTTACGCAAGCTATACATATAACTTAGTTTTACATTAAACTTGTATATCATGTTCCACTTCCTCACATGGTAGAGGATTTGATTTTTATCTTACCTGCGGGAACTACCAGCAAAAAGAAAATAATAAGTGGAAGAGGAACTTTGGATTCCAGCCTAGGCTTTCTACCTTCCTCAAATATGATTTTCACCTTGGCATACATATTGAACTGCCCTTTTTAACCTCCAGGCAGGCAGTCCATTTAACGTAGTGATATATGAATATGTTTGCTGGCAGACATAACCCTTTCATGGAATAGCTGTGTCTAAACTACAGGAAAAAAATGTTTGACATGGCCAGTGAACTACTATCAGTGTCTGCAGGCAAAAGAGAGAGTAAAACAATGTCAATTACTATTCGAGAAAGAAATTCCACTGACAGTGGATAGGACAGCAGAACTGTGGTTAGGTGTTTTGAGTACGTTACACAGTACAGTAATATTAATAAGAAGAATAACAATTGTGTTACTGTATCTGAATCGTCTTGCTTGAAGAACAACTGTGGCATGGAAACTGTGTGGCTACTAACTTTCCAGTGTGATGGCCGCTCAGATATAATCATTGTAATTTAGAGAGCAGTGCAAGTTGAATTATAACATGCTGCTTAGAAAACATGCAGTCTTTTTAAAGGTTAAGTACAACTTATCAGGCTTTTCTCAAGTAGTAAGAGACTGCAAAATAAAAAATCCATCTACATCAACTGTTGTAAAATCTGGCATGGAATTAAGTTGAAGATTTGTAGAATGACTGGCTAAACTATTGGGGTGACATTCAACTAGGTTTTACTCAGAGTAGACTCTGAACATGCCTAAATTAAGCCCCTTAATTTCAGTGGGCCTACTCTGTTAAAGATCGATTAAATATCATATTTGTTATTAAGATATAAGGTCACAAATCATGAATATACAAAGTGGTCAAAGGAGAGTCTTAGAGCAAGTAAGCCTGTAGCACCCCAGGGACCAGTGGCCATCAGCTCCATTTCAGGATGTGCTGTTCTCAACTATAACTGCTCCATAGCTTCTGCAATAATGGGGACCAGCCCCTCCCCCACCCAGCTTGGGTTGCAGCATGACAGCTGGTCTCCGGACTGGAACAGGCTGCACACAGAAGCTGCCAAGTATCTGTATCTCTGAATGGTAGATGATAGTGTTGGTGAAGGGGCCCTACTATGCAGTAGCAGACCAGGATCTCGACCTGCATGGAATGTGCAATGCTAGCCTGAAGCACTGGAAGCCTTGCCCATTCAACTCCCAGTGTATTTGAAAAGCACTGATAAACTAGGATCTCTGCGGATCGTATTCCTTTTGTCCCACCAGAACTACTACCAAAGGAGGTAACTGCTTACAGTTGAAAATTTTACATCAGGAGCAACTGGGGGGCAGGGGCAGTGCAGGGCCACACTGCAGTCCTGCCAACAGCAGGGTCACTGATGCCTAACTGGGCAGTGGGGGGGCTTTGCAGGCACACTGACAGCTGAAAGGGATTGGCTTCCCCACTGCACCCATTCAGCCTCTACCTTGCCACTGCCGTGTCCCTGCATCAGTGGCAGATTTGAGTACTACAGCATCTTGTGCAAGGCCAAAATTTGGCACCCCACCCAACCCAGTCCTCGTGCTGTCATACCAAAGGCAGGGCTGGGAAAGCACTAACTAGGCTTTGGGAAGGAAGACTCTAGGAACTGCCAGAGCCCTTGTGCCTCTTGTCCAAAGCCACACTAGGTTTTGAGACGGCACCCCATCAGCTCAGCTCTCAGTGCATTCACACCACTTAAAGGTAAAGGTAAAAAGGACCCATGACCACTAGGTCCAGTCACGGACGACTCTGGGGTTGCGGCGCTCATCTCGCTTTGCTGGCTGAGGAAGCCGGCATACAGCTTCCGGGTCATGTGGCCAGCAGAGCAGAGCAGTACCTATTTACCTACTTGCACTTTAACGTGCTTTCAAACTGCTAGGTTGGCAGAAGCTGGGACCAAGCAACAGGAGCTCACCCTGTCGCAGGGATTCGAACCACCAACCTTCCAATCGGCAAGCCCAGGAGGCTCAGTGGTTTAGCCCACAGCGCCACCCGCATCCCTGCACACCACTTACACAGCCCTAAATCCTCCCCAGCCTGCACCATCCCTGTCGGGATAATGGCACAGCATTGCCATGCCAGCGACTCCTGCTCCTCAGCAAGAGAGGTCACCAGATATTACCTCTACGTGATCTAACAAGTCAGACCCATTTGATTCCCATTAAATGGAATAACCAGGGAAACAAGGGGGATTTGATTTAAATCAAATCGATTTAAATCACTAGTCAGTAAGATTCGATTTAAATCATTTATTTTTTTTATAGAAAGACTTATTCTTGCTGGTGTCATCTTAATATTTACAACTAGAGGAAGGTTTCATTTTTGGAATAATAAATTTTCAGAGCAGTTTTTACAGTTATATCAAAAATTACTGATTTGCTTATACTATTAGAAATACATAGACAGATAATTATGAAATTATTGTGAGGTTTAATAAGTTAACTGTTTATATTTGGACAACTTTTCTACTGTGCTTTATTGGAAGGAGAAAAACAATCATATCCTTAATAACAATTTAAACAATTTATTTAACTAAAACAGTAACAGTATAGCATATATATCTATGTTTGTTAACTGATGTGGTTAAACAATTTAAAAAAAACCTTAGACTGAGTTTTAGCACACATGAAAAACTTAAAACAAATCCTTATTTCCTGATGAATAGCCTTTGGACTATAATGTAACTTAAAGAGAAAACTATCTTTAGAAAGATTTTCCTCCAGAAGCATTTTATTTTAAAAATCCAATTTAAATTTTAAAAAATCGATTTAAATAAAAAAAAATTAAAAAAACACATTGCTTTTTATCCACCCTGCAGTGAAATGGCTTCTTTTCACTCTCTTGTCCAGCCACATCACCAATGTATGGGAAAGAAAACAGACACAACATGCCAGATGGTACTTCTCTACAGACAGCAGCAAATGAGCAACACATTCCCTGTCTCAGGCCGGAACCTGGAACACCCCTATGCCTCTGGGGCAAACACTGAACTCTCAGCATCAAACTAGATGTGGAAAAAAGAACCACAATTGTTTATTCATGTGTTTCCTCATTCACATATAAAGCATATGAGGATCCAATTTTTTTACATTAAAAGGGGTGCTGAGATGAAGACTCTGCTTTCCCAGCTACCTGTCCACAGTCAATTACTTCAAATCTGGAAAAAGCGGAAAAATGTACTACTAGTAGGAGGCAAGGCAGGAGAAGGATTTAGCTCCCTACACCTATGTGCACCTTTTAATGTTGAAAAAAAACAAAACCCACCCAGATCTGTCATATCTAATTTGACTCTCAGATTCTGCAGCACTGAATGCAACCTAAGAGATAAGACACTGCTTTTATCTAGAAGAGAGCACTCATTCTGTCTACATCAACATAATTTACAGTATATTTTGCCAGACTAACCATTTTAGTCAAAAAAGGGAAAAATAATGAAACAATGTGGTAGAATAGCAGATGATATTATAATGTGTCACATCTACCAGATAGTTGTAAAATGCCAATGTAGGCAATCGGAAAACTGTTTCCAGAGAATTAATGGTGATCTAGCATAGGTCACAGTTCCATGTAAAGGCAATAATTAACTCCTGGCAAGTACTCAAGGCTAAAACTGGTAAGGTGAACATAAGAGATTAAAATGGTGTCGGGATTTTGTAGTCCCACTACCCTGTGTACTTTGGCGTCTCACTGGTTTCAATGGGAGAGTTATACACATGCCCAAATCTCCCTCTCTCAAATCAATAAGACTAAAAAACACTTAACTGTGCCCTCCACTTATCCCCCAGTTTACTGTGAATTTAGTTTCAAGTCCCCAACCATACCTGTATTGAATAAAACCAAATGTCACTACAGTGGAGCCTCGGGTTACGTTGCCTCGGGCTTATGTCACCCTCAGCTTGAGACGGGTGCAAACCCGGAAGTCCCAGAACAGGTTACTTCCAGGTTTGCGCCATTTGCACACGTGCAGAAGCGCTAAATCGTACTAAATTGCACGTGCACAGACGCAACGCTTTGGGTTGCGGCGTTTTTGGGTTGCGGCAGGGCCTCCAGAACAGATCCCCGCCATAACCCGAGGTTCCACTGTATTGTCCTAATTTTTCCCCTGACTTATTTCTGATATACATAATTATTTTATTTTATTTACTTTTTAAAATACCATAATCAATTAAAGTAATGATTCTTGCAGCACTAAATCTGTGACTAAAATAGAAAATTAATGAGGACATACACATATTTCCTGTCAGCCCAAAGTACCCTTCCATCTCACCAGATGGTTCTTGCACTACCCATCACTTAGGAGTAAGAAAACCACATTCCTCATTTCATTTTTGTTAATTTTTATTGAATTCCAGTGGCTAAGGAGTACTTCTGAAAAATAGAGATTAAGGAATCAGAACATAGAACCCTTTCATTTAGTATTTTTAAAGAGTTCAAAATCTACATCTCAGTCCCTTTGAAAACATATTGGAAAAACATGTAAAGGAACAGAGGGAATATGCATAGAAACATCCACAAAAGGTGAGGATTTAACTCCCTGTATTCTAGGTAGCCTCTTCTTGCAAGATATGAATGAGCAAATGAAAGAATGCATGCCGTAATGATTTTCAGTCTACTTACCAAAGTAACATGCACAAGGTACATTACGCATTCCATCTTAGTTAATGTAGAAAACAAAACTGCTCTAAAATTATTGGCTTCAGTTTATGCTTCTATGATTCTACATGACAGAACTACTACCTACATGCTTTAATCATTAAACATCCTGACCAGACTCTGACATAGTTTAATTGACTACTTCAGCTCAAATCTGATGTATAGCCTTGGTCAATAAACTTTTTAATGGAGTTCACCTTACCGTCTGCTGTAGGTCAGGTATTATAATCCGCATCACTAATGTATTGCTCTTGGAGTCTTCCATTCTGCTACTTGGCTTCTCTGCGGTAGCCCTGATAGTATCGTAAATGGTTTCTTCTTTGGAGCTGTCTGATTCAGATTCCACTGAATAGTCTGAAAAACTCTGAGCCATCTCATCTTCACTTGACGTTGGACTGCGAGGCATGTTCAGCACCTCTTACTGCATTTGGCTAAAAAAGACAAAGTCAAAATCAAATTATATGGGTTAAATTCTGAATGTAGTTCAGGCAGCAGAAAGGGAGGAGGGTTGGGGGTTTTTTATCTATATAAATATTTTATCTATTTCTATTTATCAGTCAAACCAGTGTAACTGAGATATAAAAACATTTGCAGTTTAATAAAATGTGAGAGACAGTAAAGGATGGAAAACATGGTTCCTCTCAGTATCAGTAATAATTCTTCCACAGATGCAAAGTCTCTGTATAAACAACAGGATTGCCAGGCTTCTGTCTGGTGAACAATGCTATAAATTACATTTGGGAATATTACATACCTACAGGTAAAAAAATAAAAATAAAAAAGCTAATTGAAAGAAATATAATGCCCATGTATATTTCAGCCTGATTTTTTAATAAGAGCATTGGAAGAATAGCATGCAGTCCATATCATGTTAGATTTGTCCTTTTCAAGGCTATGGCAAAAGTCTATTTATTTGTCTATCTGTTTATCTATCTGTAAACTTCCCCATAGCTAATGGCCATTACAGAAAACAACTAAAAGTTAATCCGCCATTGAAATATTATATATAAAACAGGGCAAGTTTGCATGGTTATTTCAATAAATAGTAGCAACAGCAGCAGCAACACCGGCAGCAATATGGCCAATGGTCAATAATAGTTTCTTCAAGGAATGTATGTGAGGGTAAGGACCAGGATTGTAGCAGGAGCCCCTGTGTTGATTCATTTTTAAGAACTGCACAGTCAGTATGGACAAGGTCTATGCAGACTTTCAGAACTAACATGCATACATCCGGGTGGGGACTGAAGCCATGATCCTGCTCGCCCCCCACCAACATACGTTCCTTGCATGTATTCAGTGGTCTAGTGTCTCAGACTCTGTTCCCTATTCCTAAAATGCAAGTTATAATTACAATGACCAACTTTGTAAGGTTTATTATTTAATTATTAAATTTGTTTACCTGAAGATCATAGGGTGTTTTGCAACATGAAAACACAAAATACATAATAAAACAAAAACAAAGCAGTACACCCACTCCCACAAGAACTTGATTACAGAGAAATGTTTTCACTTGGTGCCTAAAGATATGTAATGAAGGCCCCAGGCAAGTCTCCCTGGGGAGAACATTCCACAAACGGGAAGCCACCACAGGAAAGGCCTATTCTCATATTCTCAGTGGTCAGGGATGATGGGAATTGTAGTCCCAAAACATCTGGTGTCAGTCAGGGCCCTACCCTCCCAAGCCAGGTGGAAGAGGCCTGCAAGGCAAGAAGCAGATCTTCCAGGACTCACAGACAAAATGAAGGTAATTAACAGTAGCAGCTGTTTGCTGTGTACTTTGCCAATATTGTAAAATGATCTTATTTGTGGTAACAGTTTTATACATTCGAGCAATGCTATCTTGTATGCAATTACTTTAGATATAATAAATCCATATTTAATAATACATGTTAAAACATTGCTTCGAAATTCTGTGTTTGAGAAGAAATCAATTTACATTGGCTTTCTTTTGAGCAGAGAATTCCTCGAGGGGATATTTCATTTTAGTATGCTTCAATGAGTTGTGGATTAATACAGCTCTCTGAAGTTTAAATTCAACAGAGAGCATAAATTCAACAGAGAGCATAAACACTGCACTGGTTTCTCTGTTCTCCCACTGACAAATGAAAATTTTTTTGGCCCGCCTGCACCATTTAAAAAGACAAAGCAAACTTCAACAGGGCTAGAAGTCAAAAGATATTTTAAATATCAGTTTTCTCCCTTCATAAAAAGCAGCTTGGATGTATAGTTCAGTGGGAACTCAGTGAAGAGGGGGGTACTGTAAATCGCATTTGCACAGCCTACAGAAGTAAAACTGAGCTGTGCAATATTCATGACTTACGCTGAATACATTGTTTGTGAAGGGGAGCACACTCTTAAACTAAGAGGAATCAAATAGACATGTTTATTTAATACATTTATGCCCCATATTTCCAAAGATTTATCAAATTATTCATAATGTGGTATCAGGATCCGGAGTCAGGAGTCAGCCAAGCAATCAGAGACTGTGGCTGCACACAACCAATCTCTCCTCTGCTCTTTTCATTCATCTGCATCTTCTGGGAGATCAGGGGGGAGGCGAGCTGGTCACAGGAGGAGAGGGAGACTTCCTGGACTCTTCGGCAGCTGGCCCTCATCTCTGTCTCCTTGCCCTCCTCCTCTCCAGCCTCTGAATCAGGACTGCTCTTTGCTCCCGCTTCTTCCTGATCACCCAACCCTGTTACCTCTCCTGCTTCTGACACCTCTTCCTCACAGTCTGCTCCTGCTCCTTCTGATTACTCATCATCATCCCACCACCAGTCCCCTGGCCCCCAGCCTTCTTCCCCTGTGGATTTCCTAGCTGGTGCCTCCCACCACTCCATGGCATCCAGCCAGTCCACGACATATGGAGAATTTGGACAGAAAGAAGTTGTTCCTCCTTTGTCATATATAAGTACACATTGGCCTGGCTCACACATTATGGTAGGCCAAACTATGGCTTACCAGGACCACATGAAAATGTGGACTCCTGACAAGCAGCCTGGATTCACTTTGCTCCTCTGCATTCTTCTCTACTCCAGCGCTACAATGAACTAAGTCAAGGTCTGGCTTAGTGTATCTTTGAACCACAGCTAATCATAGAATCATAGAGTTGGAAGAGACCACAAGGGCCATCGAGTCCAACCCCCTGCCAAGCAGGAAACACCATCAGAGCACTCCTGACATATGGTTGTCAAGCCTCTGCTTAAAGACCTCCAAAGAAGGGGACTCCACCACACTCCTTGGCAGCAAATTCCACTGTCGAACAGCTCTTACTGTCAGGAAGTTCTTCCTAATGTTTAGATGGAATCTTCTTTCTTGTAGTTTGGATCCATTGCTCCATGTCCGCTTCTCTGGAGCAGAAGAAAACAACCTTTCTCCCTCCTCTATGTGACATCCTTTTATATATTTGAACATGGCTATCATATCACCCCTTAACCTCCTCTTCTCTAGGCTAAACATGCCCAGCTCCCTTAGCCGTTCCTCATAAGGCATCGTTTCCAGGCCTTTGACCATTTTGGTTGCCCTCCTCTGGACACGTTCCAGTTTGTCAGTGTCCTTCTTGAACTGTGGTGCCCAGAACTGGACACAGTACTCCAGGTGAGGTCTGACCAGAGCAGAATACAGTGGCACTATTACTTCCCTTGATCTAGATGCTATACTCCTATTGATGAAGCCCAGAATTACATTGGCTATTTTAGCTGCCGTGTCATACTGTTGGCTCATGTCAAGTTTGTGGTCAACCAAGACTCCTAGATCCTTTTCACATGTACTGCTCTCAAGCCACGTGTCACCCATCTTGTCTTTGTGCCTCTCATTTTTTTTGCCCAAGTGCAATACTTTACATGTCTCCCTGTTAAAATTCATCTTGTTTGTTTTGGCCCAGTTCTCTAATCTGTCAAGGTCGTTTTGAAGTGTGATCCTGTCCTCTGGGGTGTTAGCCACCCCTCCCAGTTTGGTGTCATCTGCAAATTTGATCAGGATGCCCTTGAGTCCATCATCCAAGTCGTTGATAAAGATGTTGAATAAGACCGGGCCCAAGACAGAACCCTGTGGCACCCCACTAGTCACTCTTCTCCAGGATGAAGAGGAACCATTGATGAGCACCCTTTGGGTTCAGTCAGTCAGCCAGTTACAAATCCACTGAGTGGTAGCATAGTCAAGACCGCATTTTACCAGCTTCTTTACAAGAATATCATGGGGCACCTTGTCAAATGCCTTGCTGAAATCAAGGTAGGCTACATCCACTGCGTTCCCTTCATCTACCAGGCTTGTAATTCTGTCAAAAAACGAGATCAGGTTCGTCTGACATGACTTATTTTTCAGAAATCCATGCTGACTATTGGTGATCACAGCATTCCTTTCTAGGTGCTCACAGACTGTTTGCTTAATGATCTGCTTCAGAATCTTCCCTGGTATTGATGTCAGACTGACTGGGCGGTAATTATTTGGGTCCTCTCTTTTCCCCTTTTTGAAAATAGGGACAACATTTGCCCTCCTCCAGTCTGCCAGGACTTCACCTGTTCTCCAGGAATTCTCAAAGATGACTGCCAGTGGTTCTGAGATCACATCTGCCACTTCTTTTAATACTCTTGGATGCAGTTCATCTGGCCCTGGAGACTTGAATACATCTAAACTAGCCAAGTATTCTTGTACTATCTCCTTAGTTATTCTGGGCTGTGTTTCCTCTGCTGAATCATTTGCTCCAAATTCTTCAGGTCGGGCATTGTTTTCTTTATCGGAGAAGACTGAGGCAAAGAAGGCATTGAGTTCAGCCCTTTCTGTGTCCCCTGTTTGCATTTCACCATCTTCTCCTCTGAGTGACCCCACTGTTTCTTTGTTCTTCCTTTTGCTATGAACATACCCATAAAAGCCTTTTTTGTTGCTTTTAACCTCTCTAATAATGAGCTGCAGTTTGTAATGTAAAATGCAGTTTACGAATGTAAAAAAGAGAGAGCAGAGCGGAGTCATTTAGCTGTAAAAGCTTCAATGAGACTCTGCACTTTTGTGCGGCCTCGGTAAGCCATAGTTTGGCTATCTGTGACATAGACACACCATTGACATTAAGCCAGTGTCAGAACCTGAGATAGATATAATGCTTTGTGGCTCAAAGACAACCTTGTGAAAACATTTTCATAATTGTTTTATCACACTGAGTCATCTTTTAGTAAATGACCCCATCACTCATGGCCTGAAAGCACATTTAAGGAGACGTGCTAGGAAAAAATCTGAGGGGAGAAAGAAAGTAAAAGGCAGACTTTTGTTTCTTGTGGTCCAGTTTGCACACAATTTTCAGTCATAGTTTATTGCGGTAGTTCAGTGCAAATGAGCAGCATGCTGTTAGATACTGTTGAACTTGCTCTTTCCAAAGCCAGGAGGCAGCAAACCAGAGGTTGGCTTACCAATAGCAGATGTGGCCTCTTTCCCCCAAGTAAACCAAGTGGTAAGACAAAGAACAAATCTTGAATTTTTGCTTGTGGTTTGTTTGAAAAGAAACAGAATTCAAGCAACAGCTCACATATAATGCTAAACCAGCCTCTGGTTTTTTCCCCTTCCAGCTTTCATCAGCACACTGTTCATTCACATTAAACCCCAATTTACTTTTAACTATGATTTAACATTATGCACAAATCAGGCCAGAAATGGCTTCAGACATAATTGCTTTCTCTGCGAGCTCCAAGATTTATAGAAACAGTGGCACTAACAGTGTAAATGAAGAATAGGTGTTTTTGTAATCCAATCTTTTGCATTACAGGAATAAACATATTAAATGCTGGTTTCAATCTTCATTAAATACACACAGAGAGAAGGATTTTATTTCTATTGCAATATATTGATACATTAGTGGTGCAAATTTACTAAACAATGTTACTGCAAATGTTACAGAATTGCATTAACACATCATTAAGATGTGATGAACACCAGCACGAGAAAGAAATTTAAATTGTTCATTCTAGCTAGCAGATTGGCATACTCTGAAAGCACACAAATGAGTAGTTCGGCACAGAAACAACTATGCCTCTAATTTATAAAACTTGCTGAGTATTATTTTTAAACTTTTTAATAACATCTTCTTAAAATACTTTCTTTTCCTTAAAGCTTTTAAAATGCAACCAATGCAAAAGTTTAGATCTAAAGAACTAAACTCCACTTGATTTTAGTGGTGGTGCTAACATTTGCATTTTCTTGTCTTGGAAATATAAATCGGAGGCACTTGCCTCAGGTACGAGAGTAGCTTTACAAGTCCAAAGGTTGTTCCGTAGCTCATAGCACACATGCTATCTCACATCCTCTATACCACCTGGTCTTCATCTCCTGATGCTAGAGAACAGAAGTTCTCTCATACATGGCCCACTGCTGATTCTCACATGTATCTGATAAAGGAGCATATATTTCAGGTACAAATTACAGTAGTGCCCCCTGCTGAATACAAAAACAGCTGGGCTACAGAGAAACAGTGTTGCTTGATCAGCCAGGAGAGAATGGGTATTTAATAATTTACTTAGAAATTCAACTCTCCACTGAATGTCTTATTCATTTACAATGTTTTAATCCCACTTTTCATTCCAGAGACCTTCAAGGTGGCTTTTGATGACTGGAGAGTGGAACTCCTAGGTTGGAATTCAATACCAGTGGTACAGCAATGATTCCACCAGCACAAGGATTTCTGCCTGCACAATGGGACGTTCTCCTCTTCTCCTTCTCCCCCACGTACCCTTAAATCTGTTCTAGGGGTTCCCTCAACCACCTGGTGATGTTTAGAGGGAGCAGGGCATGCGGGGGAGGGGAGTTCCATTGCACAGGAGGGAATCTTTGTGCTGGCAGGACTCATTCGTAGAATACTATCCCTAGTATTTTGTATATTAGTATATACAAAACACATTTCTTAGATGACAACTATAGTGACATAAGGTATTGCTCCTGTGATTTACAATGGTACCTCGGGTTACATATGCTTCAGGTTACAGACTCCGCTAACCCAGAAATAGTGCTTCAGGTTAAGAACTTTGCTTCAGGATGAGAACAGAAATCATGCTCCGGCAATGCGGTGGCAACGGGAGGTCCCAGTAGCTAAAGTGGTGCTTCAGGTTAAGAATATTTTCAGGTTAAGAACGGACCTCCGGAACGAATTAAGTACTTAACCCAAGGTACCACTGTATATGCCATGAACTGCTTGCCTCATTGGCCCTTACCACAATAATGTTCCTTGCCCCTTCCCCCTTTCTTCCCTTATCCTGCTCTTTATTGTCTTACCTACTTCAATGAAAACAAAAGACTAGACCAGCTACCAAACAATGATGGCATGAATTATTAGGAGCTCCTTTTGTTTCAGGTAATTTGATAACAGCTATAGAGCTCATATATTTGTTTTCCTGGATTTCAAACTGTGTGGGGGTTTTTATTATAAATTATTATTTCTCTATATTTTATCATTTTGTTATTGTTAAAGGTAATAGAAAATCACAGTTAGTTGCTGGTTTTAAAAAAACTGAAGCTAGCAGGAACCTTAAGACTGAATGATACATTATGACATAAACACGGGGTTCCAAAAAAATGCTTGCCTCCTTTTCATACAAAAGCCCCCGACAGCTTTCTGAGGCTAGGCTGTGAGATGAGGAAATGATTGGCAGGTGAGATGGCATTTGCAGGGAGAACTGGTAAACAAAGGAAAGGTTTCTCCATCCAATTTCCCCCTACAAATACACCTCCTACATTCACATCACCTTGGCAAGAACATATATTTGAACAGGCAACAACCGATTAACACACATCCAAATGATGCACAATCGTACACACACAAATGGTGCTGAACCCAGAAAGGGTGGGGCAGGGCATGTTTATATGTGTTCCGCCAATGGGTGCATAGGCTGGGAATGAACCCCACACCCGAAATGATTGACAACTATAGTTTCATTCATAGGCAATATCAAATTTCAGCCACTGTGGTTGGCCACAGTGGGAAAGAGAATGCTGGATTACATACACCTTTGTTTTAATCCAGTAGGATTGTACCATGAGATCTCGCAATGGTATCCCAAAGCAAGGCAGAGATCATAAAAGCTCTTTTCGCCCTGGGTAACTCCAAGCAAACCCTTCCTTGGAGTTTGACTTGTGTGATTTCAATCAGCCCGCCTTCAACCACATATGATTGAAATCACCCAAGTCGAAGGAGTATAAAATGAGGGATTACAGTATACCTCCAAACACAAATTAATAGATGCCATCTTCATTGCATTATCTTAATAATTCCTCCTCCAGTACCTTCTTCACTTCAGGGACAACAGGATCCTATTTATACAATCTAAATGCTGTACTTTGCATAAATAAAACCCTGTGTCCAGTCACGCTTCCATTGCGCAGCTCTGTTCAGAAGCTGACCTGGCAGGGGAGCAGAGTCGCAGCAGTCCTGGGTCCGTGTGAGATGAGGGATAAATCAAGTCCAGAGACAGTTCGGTTCTTATCTCTAGAAGCGTTTATTTACAAGCCATAAATCAGTCTCCTCCATCGGAACTTGGAGGCATTCTCAGCCGTGCTTCCAAAAGCACACACGCAGCTTCTGTGCCAAGCTGCTGCTCAGTGAGAAGTGAAAGGAAGTCTGAAGGCAGTCACACACTGTGAGTCACTGCTCTGCGACAAGCTCCTCCTTCTCCCCCTCCCAGATACAGGACACTTCGGAGTTCTGACCCTGTCAGTTCCAAACTCCACACCCCCTCTTGTCCTGCATCTGGGGACAATAGCCAACAATGCTTTCCCCATACACAGACCCTCACAGAACTCCTCGTGCTTCTGGAAGGTCAATGGTTTTGTGAAACCATCAGCGAGGTTCTTGGTTGAGGGACAGTATTTCAGAGCAACTAGCCCCTCATGAACGCTCTGACATACATTCCGGAAACGTATGTCCAAATGTTTGGTCCTCGCCTTGAATTGCCCTGTCTCAGCTAATTTAAGGCATGGTTGGTTGTCTTCATGCACCACAACGGGCAGACAATTCTCTCCACAGATTTCCTCGACCAAACACACATAGAACTCCAGTTCTCTGCAAACCTCTGATAGCGCACTGAACTCAGCTTCAGTAGATGAAAGCGCTATGAGATTTTGCTTCCGGGACCTCCACCCAATTACTGAGTCCCCAAACTTCACCACTAGGCCTGACACTGATTTGCGGTCCTCAAGGTTTGCCCAATCCGAATCCACCCAGGCAGTCAGCTTAACATCACCCTCAGCTGACATCTTGAGGCAAAAGTCTTTGGTATCTTGCAGGTAACGTAGCACCCGCTTAACACCATTCCAGGCCTGCACACTAGGACTTGAAGCTTCTCTACTGAGCAGATTGACAGCAAACGCTATGTCTGGTCTGCTCCACTGTGACAGATACAACAGACTACCCAGAGCTGACTGAAAGAGTTCAGTATTTTCGAACACCACGCGTTCTACTTGCTGACACTCCTTCACGTACCCAGTCTCCATGGGTGATCTGGCACCTGCACAATCAGACATCCTGAACTTCTCAAGCAACTGCTCAATCTTACCTTTCTGGCGAAGCAAAAAGCTTCCATCACTTGCTCTTGTGATCTCTACGCCTAGATAGGACTTGACATCTCCAAGTTGCTTCAGCTTGAACCGCTTTCCAAGCTCCTTTGCAAACTTCTCCACCTGTTCACCTGTCCTTGTCATCAACAAGATGTCGTCAACAAACACCTGGGCTACTTGCTGTTGCAAGCCTGAATCTCTAATGTAAAGACAACTGTCTGCAAGAGATCTCTTAAAACCTAGCTTTTCTAAGGCTTCATGTAGGCACATATTCCAATTCCTGGCAGATTGGCGTAATCCATAGATGGATTTGTGCAACCGCCACACGACGCCTGGCTCACTGACTTCAAACCCTGGAGGAGGACGCATGTACAACTCCTCCTGGAGATCTGAGTTCAGGTAGGCGACATCTACATCAAAATGGTTCACCTTCCAACCTCTCTGTGCTGCTATTGCCAAAAGCGTTCTCAAAGTCTCCGCCCTTGAGGTCGGCGAATAGACCTCTGTGAAGTGAACTCCGCGTCTCTGTGTAAATTCACGTGCCACTAACCTCGCTTTGAACTGTGGTTCCCCTGCTTCTGTGGGTTTAAGTCGGTAAACCCATCTGCAGCCCACAGCTTGCTGGTTAGCCGGCAGCTGTGTGAGTGAGAACACTCCAAGAGACTCCATTGAGTTCATCTCCTTCTGCATCGCCTCATGCCATTTGCTGGCTTCTTCCTGAGGCAACTTCTGAACATCCTCAAAGGATTCAGGTTCACATCTAGCCACACCAACCCAGACACTCGTGGCTTCATACCTTTCAGGTGGCTTCCCTTTGGTTGATCTTGCTGACCTCCTCAGCGTGAATTCTGGAACTGCGCCTGATTCACCTGGATCAACCCTTCTATCCTCTATGTCAGAATCATCCCCCTCTGACCTGCTGCGCCGTTTAGGGCGAACAGCTGGTTCTGCTGGCGAGGATGATTGACTTCTTGGCTCAGATTTGACAGAGACCTGTGGAGGGGTCCTGGGACTTCCCTTTGGAGAGACACGGAGCCTCTCCCTTGGAGATCCCGGCTCTGGACTCTGTGGCTGTGGACTGTCCACCTCAGCAACAGGTTCAGCCTCGCCCTCCTCTTCTTCCTCATCTGAGTCTACCAGAACATCCGGATTCCCGTGAAGACGTTTCCACCCACTCTGCTCGCAAAACTCAGCACTGCCGCTAATAAGCAGCTTGGACTGGTTGCCAGTAGGGTATGCGAAACGCCACGCCTTTGAACCCGGCTCATAGCCTACAAAGATCATCTTCCTGGATCTTGGCTCACCTTTTCTGCGCATGGCCTTTGGAATGAGAACCCAGGCCGTGGACCCAAAAGTGCGCAGAAAATGTACTTTGGGCTGTTTCCGATGAAGCAGAAAGTACGGTGTGTCTCCTACACTGGAATTGAACACCCTGTTCTGCAGGAAACAAGCTGTTTTATAACTCTCAGCCCAAAAGCGTTGTGGCAGACCCGAGTCTGCCAGCATAGCATTCGCTGACTCCTGTAGCGTGCGAAATTTTCTCTCTGCAACCCCATTCTGTTGCGGAGAGTGGGGGGCCGTCAGTCGATGACTGATACCCTTCTGCCTGAAGAACGATTGCAGCGCAGAACCTGTGAACTCCCCCCCCCCCGATCAGATTGAAAGGAAATCACTTTGGTAGAGAACCGTAGCTCTACTGCTGTGATCCAATCCCTGATCAGTGCAGCCGCCTCTGACTTCTGTTGCAGCGCAAAAAGCCATGAATGTTTAGAAAAATCGTCAACCAGAACCAAAACCCACTTAGATCCAGCTAGAGAAGGTGTCTGCATGGGGCCCGACAAATCTGCATGGACAAGTTCAAAGGGTTTACTGGTTTTCCTCTCAGACCTAGGGTATGAGCATGTTGTGACCTTTGATTGCTTACAGGCTTGACAATCTAGGTATTTGTCACATGCTTTGAACCTGCACCCAATGGTGTTGTCTGTGGCCTTCCTCACATATGACCACCCTACGTGCCCAAATCTCCTGTGCCATAAGTGGATGCAATCATTGTGTGGTGGGACATTAGCACACTGCCCTTGGGCGTCGTCAATGGACTCTCCACTAGCCCCATTTTCCACCAGCCCCATTTTCCCACCAGCCCCATCTTCAATGGGCATCTCGACCAGAAAGAGTGTGCCTCTTCTCTGGACACTGTGGATCTTCTTCCCATCCCTGTAGAAGGAACACACATTGTTAGAAAACAAAACATCAAATCCAGCAGCCATAAGAGCTGGCACACTTAGCAGAGAGTGAGCAAGCTCTGGGACCACAAAAGCTTGCAGCCAATGATCTATAAAAGAACAATAAAGAAACCCAGATTCAGTCAGTGGTCTTTGAGACCCATCTGCTAAGGTAACATAGCGTCCAGTTTTAACTGTCTTGCAGTTCCTCAGGAGCCCTCTGGAGGTCACCAGACAATGCGAAGCTCCGGAATCCACAACGAGAGATAAAGAGTGTCTCTGGCTGTTTTCCAAAGATGCCATGCCGTTGCTCACGTTCCCATCGGTTGCCATGGCCACAGCCTCCCCCCGACTGAGGCTTTTGCCTTTTCTCAGAGACGCCGTCGCAGCTGTGAGGTGATAAGACGCCTTGTCTTTGTTTTTCTCCTGGCCTGCTGCTTTCCCACGTCTTTGCTGGGAACTGGCCCTGGGAACCTGCTTTGTTGACATTCCACGCCGGCCAGTGTCCTTGGCAGCCTGGGCCTCTAGCGGACAATTGCGAACCAGATGTGTATTGCTACCACACCGATAGCAGCTCTTGGAAACAAAGGCTCTTACACAGTCCTCGCCACTCCTGGCTGCTGCCCCCCCACTCCTTCTTGGGTTGCAGCCCTCTTTGCCAGCCCTCTGTCGCTTTGATTCTTCGTCAATCAAGCGTCCGCTAATATAATCGATCGTAAGATCCTGCGGGGGCATCGTCTCCATCGTGAGAACCAGGTTCTCATAACTTCTGTCCAAAGAGCTTAAAAGCGTATAAGCCTTAAGTTCATCTGGGAAGGGCACATTGAGCTGACACAGCTTACTGAAGATAGTCAGCACCTGAGCAATGTGATCCCTTATCGATTCCCCTGGGGACAGCCTCTTCTCAAACAGAGAACGTATCACATGGATCTTGGCCCCAGCTGTGGTCCTCTGATGAATCCTAGTCAGAGCGGACCAAATCTGATGACAGGTATGCAAGCCATCAATATGAGGGAGCTGTGATGCTTCGATCGCCATCACCACATGGGACATTGCTTTCTTGTCTTTCTTTGCCGCCGCTGCGGCCCTCTCTGCCTCTGCGGCTGATGGATTGGGTGGGGCCTGGGCTGGATCGGCCTGCGTGCATTCCCACAGCTGCTTTCCCTCCAGCCAATAATACATGCGCTTACTCCAGTCCTCCCAATTGGCCCCATTCAGTCTTTCGAAGGGGATATTGAAGCTCTCATGGCCCTGCTGTGCGGCAGCCATCTTCCTCCCCCCGGGGCTTCAGCGTACTCACAAGTTTGCCAGCAAGCCGGACTTCTGAAGCAGCCGTTCCTTCTGGCTCTTGGCTCCGCTCTCTGGCATTCTCCTGGCAGGAGATCACAGCAAACCGACGCTGGCAGCCTTCTCCCTTCTCACACTTATCAGGAAACACGTACTTCCATAACCTTTGCATAAATAAAACCCTGCGTCCAGTCACGCTTCCATTGCGCAGCTCTGTTCAGAAGCTGACCTGGCAGGGGAGCAGAGTCGCAGCAGTCCTGGGTCCGTGTGAGATGAGGGATAAATCAAGTCCAGAGACAGTTCGGTTCTTATCTCTAGAAGCGTTTATTTACAAGCCATAAATCAGTCTCCTCCATCGGAACTTGGAGGCATTCTCAGCCGTGCTTCCAAAAGCACACACGCAGCTTCTGTGCCAAGCTGCTGCTCAGTGAGAAGTGAAAGGAAGTCTGAAGGCAGTCACACACTGTGAGTCACTGCTCTGCGACAAGCTCCTCCTTCTCCCCCTCCCAGATACAGGACACTTCGGAGTTCTGACCCTGTCAGTTCCAAACTCCACATGTACTCTATCACAAAACAACTTTCCTGTAAAACTTTTCTTTTTAGATACAGGTGGGTAGCCATGTTGGTCTGCCACAGTCAAAACAAAATAAAAAAAATCCTTCCAGTAGCACCTTAGAGACCAACTAAGTTTGTTATTGGTATGAGCTTTCGTGTGCATGCACACTTCTTCAAATACACTGAAATAGAAGTCACCAGACCCTTATATAAAGTGAGAGGGTGGGGAGGGGTATTACTCAGAAGGGTGGTGTAATACCCCTCCCCACCCTCTCTGAGCAATTGTAGGGGGTTCAACAAGATGACCCTTGGTTATAGTCAATTGTTGTAGCTTGTTTATACTTACCCTGCCCCACTGCCCTGCTTTCAGTTATGAAGAGTGTTCTTATGTTATGAATGGTCTGGGTCACCATTAAGAAAAAGAGGTAGGAATAGGCCAATATACATATGGACTGTCCCTGGATAAAATGGCTTTTCTTCTTCTTTTTAACCTAGCTCAAGGTGTCATCTGAACTAGCCAGATGTTTAACTGATAAGCAATCACAGCCAGTCCACCATTTGAAAAATAAGACTTTAGAGCAGTCTTGCCCCAAATGGCAACTAGACATTCCATTTTGGCAACTGAAAACCTGGTTTAAGGAGCCATTTGGCACCTGGCTTATATATCTGAGTTTCTAACACTGTTTCAGAATAAGGAAAGTACTGCATATATTTTGTTATGAGAAATAACAGTGCTTTGCCCTTTTGTTTTAAAAATGCTTTCTACTGTCTTTATGAATAATGGGTGAAATAAACTTTCTTTACAAAATTATTCCTTCCCCCATTCCCCATAAATTTTTGCTTTCGCTAAAGCACATTATCTTTCAAGTCTGTACTCTCAGCCTATACTTTGATATGAAAATATGAAAAGGCTTTAAAAGGGATTAAATAACATTTCTAACATAATAGACTATAAAAAGCTTACAGAAGGTATTCTGCCCAAGCCCAGGTCCCTAGTGTTAAAGAATCACAGATGCTTATTAATTTTATATTTGTGCATTTACTTAGTTTTACTCTCTGTCCAAGAGGAAAGCATTTTTTTATTGTCCACCTACAAGTGGACTATATCAATGAGATATGCAAGGCTAGAGTTGCTAAGTATGTGAAATCCAGGCATTCAGGGGATTCTTCCTTTGTTTCCAACAGAATATCCACTGGCAAAATCTACTATAAGTACAAGTGAAAGGACTTTCTCATTACACAAACAGTAAATAATCTATAACAGATCGTGATCTACCGTTAGTTCACTGGACGTTTGTGGTAGATCCCTGGTAGATCACTGTCTCCCCCAAAGAAGCTCCCCTAAAGCTCAAGAACTTTGACATGAACCCCAAAAGGGGGGGGTAGATCACTGCCAGTTTTTAACTCTGTGAGATCGCAGCTTCTTGGGAGTTGGCCATCCCTGATCTATAATATCTCTCATCTTTGTTGTTGTTGTTTCTGCTGCTGCTGCTCCTGTTGCTGGTGCTGTTGTAAAAAAGCTCCCACAGCAGCGCTGCCCTGGGCTCGCAGTCTGAGAGCCAGAACACAAAAGGGAAAGAGACTGGAAGGTAGGATGAAAAAAGCAAGCTCAGGCACTAGTTCTTAGTCACAGCAATTTTGCAGTGAACAAAAGAAACGAAAAAATTTGAAAAGGGTGAACTAAACACTGCTGGTCTTTCAGCAGAATCAGTGGAGGGGACCTGCATTCCTGACTCTCATCCTCTGTAATAACTTGATGGAGGAATATCTGCTGATGGTTGAGGGAGAGGCCTGTTGTTCATTCAGCAGAGCCAATGGAGAGGCCCTGCAATGCCACCTCCTGCTCTCATTATATAAATAGCCTTGAGATGTTTAAAAACGTACAATAAAATATATGTAAAATATTACATAACTCTATAATCCCAACCCAACCTCACATTACGGGGACTTGACTTCCTCTTTCACCACTGAGAAGTAATAAAAACTTATTACATCCATCTTAAAGAGATGAATAATTGCTTCCACATACACATTATTAAAAGAGTGGGCAAAAACCTTCTTTAAATCCCTGTCCATGTTTATTGGCACTCCAAGAGTCTTCTGTCACTTGGTGCTTTCCTTACATAAACACATTAATAGCAGACAGAAAGGCCTGTTCAACCTTTCTCCATGAATACAAACCATGCATGGAGAAGAGGACAGCAGGACTATGTTGCTGACCCCAGCCTTGATAACCTGCAACTGTGGAAGGCCTCAGGGATTTATGCACTTGTCGATTAATTTCTACCAAGAGTGATCGGCAACAAAATGGTGCAAGCAAGCAAAAATAAAGAGAGATTAAATCAAGAAATTAAATTACTGAGAGTAGAATACAATAAAATTATAAAACAGGAGGTAGAACAACAAATCAAATTTTGGAAATATAAAAATTTTGAATGGGCAAATAAACCAGGCAAGATCCTTGCCTGGCAATTAAAGAAACAAAGAAATGAAAAATTAATAAATAAGATAATAGTAGAAGAGAGGACAATAAGGGATATGACAAAAATTAAAAAAGAATTCGAAAAATATTATAAAAAATTATATCTAAAAGAAGAAGTGCCAACAGAAGGAATAGAGGAATATATAAAGGAAAATAAATTAATAGAGATAGCAGAAGAAGACCATAAATTCTTAAATGAACCAATATCAACCGAAGAAATTAAGGAATCAATTCAAAAATTAAAAATAGGGAAATCCCCAGGTCCAGATGGCATACCAGCAGAATACTATAAAGAAATGTTAAATGAATTAATTGACCCACTAAAAGAAGTAATAGAGGAAGCGGTAGAGAAGGGGAATATTCCAGACTCTTGGACTCAAGCGTATATAACGCTCCTGCCAAAACAAGGCATGGACTTGGAATCTGTCTCAAATTATAGACCAATTTCGTTGTTGAATTCAGATTATAAAATTTATGCAGGATTATTGGCTAACAGGTTGAAAAAAATTATAGGAAAAATAGTGCATAAAAATCAGGCTGGATTTGTGGAAGGAAGACAAATAAAGGATAATATTAGAAATATAATAGACATAATGGAATATCTACAAGTAAGAAGAGATAAACAAGCAGCCCTGATTTCAATTGATGCGGAGAAGGCTTTCAATAAAGTCTCATGGGAATTTATGAAAAAACTATTAAAAGAATTGTGTCTAGGCGAAAAATTCCAAAAAGGTATAAATGCAATATATAACCAACAGAAAGCAAAAATTATTATTAATGGAGAATTTGGAGAAGAAATCAATATCTTTAAAGGTACAAGACAAGGATGCCCCCTATCCCCAATGTTATTTATAATAGAATTAGAGGTTCTATTAAAGAAAATAAGGCAGGACAACCAAATAAGAGGAATAGTAGTTGGTGAAAAAAGATACAAGTTAAGAGCCTTTGCAGATGACGTTATGATCACAACAGAAAATCCCCTACAGTGCACACCTAGAATATTGGAATGTATAAATGAATATGGCAGATTAGCAGGATTCAAATTAAACTATGGGAAAACCAAATACTAGTGAAAAATATGGAAGAAAAGGATAAAGTGAAATTACAAGAAATTACAGGATTGGAAATTAAAAAGAAAATAAGGTATCTTGGAATAAATTTAACATCAAACACTATAGATTTAAGTAAAGAGAATTATGGGAAAACATGGAATGAAATAATAAATGATTTGCAAATATGGGGGAAATTAAATATTTCCTTACTAGGGAAAATATCGATAATAAAGATGAACATATTACCAAGGATGATGTTTTTATTTCAAAGTATCCCAATACTAGGAGGAGATAAATGTTTTAATAATTGGAAAAGAGATTTGGCTAAATTCGTGTGGTCAGGGGAAAAACCAAGAATAAAACACAAAATAATGATAGATAAGAAGGAGAGAGGAGGATTTGGCCTCCCTGACATGGAGTTATATCATGATGCGGTGGGTCTGACCTGGCTAAAAGAATGGATCAAATTAGATGACTCGGATGTATTGGATTTAGAGGGAGTAGAGACGAGATTTGGATGGCATGCCTATCTAATAGATGAAAAAGTCAAAGTGCATAAAGGCTTCCTAGGGCATATAGTTAGAAAGTCTATATATAAAATATGGGAGAAATATAAAAGAATCCTAGAACCGAAAACTCCTTGGTGGGCATCGCCAGCAGAAATTGTCACAGTGAAAAAATTAAATATGAAAGAAAACTGGGCTACCTATAAAATGGTATTAAAGGAAGAAAACGGAGAATTGGAATTAAAGGATTATACAGAAATTAAAGCTCATATTAGTGATTGGTTTCAATATATTCAAATTAAGTACAGATTAGCGAAAGACAAAAAGTTAGGATTTGAAAAAGAAATATCAAAATTCGATAAATACTTAATACAAGAAAAATAAATATATATATATAAATTGTATAATTTGATCTTAGAGTGGGAAACAAAGGATGAATTGGTTAAAGCATCAATGATCAAATGGGCGCAAGATATTGGGAAAAATATTATGTTTGAACAATGGGAAAAATTGTGGAAGGAAGATATGAAATTCACTATGTGTTATATATTGAAAGAAAATTATCTCAAAATGCAACACAGATGGTATTTAACACCTGAAAGAATAGCAAAAATGAATAAAAATTGTAGCGATGTCTGCTGGTGATGCAACACTGGAAAAGGTACTATGATACATATATGGTGGAATTGTTTAAACATCAAACAATTTTGGGAAACAGTATATAACGAAATGAAAAAAATGTTCAGATATTCATTTAGGAAAACACCAGAAGGTTTTTTATTGGGAATAGTACCAGGAAGCCTAAAGGAAGAAGACAAGACCTTATATTTATACGCAACAGTAGCCGCAAGGCTATTGATTGCGAAAAATTGGAAAAGTGGTACTGTACCAACAAAGATAGAGTGGCTTGCCAAATTACTGGAGCACTACAATATATCCAAAACAATGGGAGAAATTGGAAGGATCTCAAAAGAGAAGGCAGACAGGGACTGGAAGGTGTTTAAAAGATACTTGCAAAACAATATCGAAAAATCAGAACTCCTATTAGAATAAACAAGTTTCGTTTCAAATATTGGAATACTAAATAAGATGGATAACAATGTGTAATAGAAAAAGAAATATGAAATTAGGTTAAAGGTGTGTGAAAGAAAGTAATAGAAGTAGAAAGAAATTGCAATTGAGTAGATTGGAAGTCTAACACAAAGGGTGGTGGATGGTGATGGGAATTATCTGTGGGATTGAGTGTAGGTATGTTGTAGGTATGTTGTATGTATGTAGGTATGTTGTATGAAATGTATGTTTGTATGTGTATTAATGTTGAATTATTTTAACAATAAAAAATTATAAAAAAATATTTTTTAAAAAAAATAATGGTGCAGTGCAGAGTGCTCCTGTTCTGGTTCCCAGACCATCATTCAGCCTTCCAGGATACAGAATTCCATTCCATTTCCCCACCCTGCTTACCGGTATTTGATTTTTTCCCTCAATGGATACCTATCTACTGGGCATTCACAATTATCACTAGGCTATTCGGGGTGGTTGCCCCTTAAGGTTTTATTCATCCTAGAAGATTTGTTGTACTTCTCTAGTTTCACAGTGACCTTGTTTTGGCTTCAATTCTGTCAGAGCTATAACAGGAACTCATTGATCTAACATTTTAGAAATGACTTTTGAATTGAACAGTGCTCCTGAATGTTACAATTTAAAGTAGCAGTTGTGAAACATTTCTAATATATATTAAATGAAGAGATAATGCATACCCTTTGTGGGCTGTTTCCTTCCCCTACAGATTATCATTATTTGTGTTATAGTTTTATAGCACAACACACACCCTCCTTGCCTTTCTACAATACCATTCCCGGATTGTTTTGTGGTAAATTCTGATTGCCGACAGAAGCAAGTTTCACGTGTGTTGACTGCAAATACAGTGGTTTCTCGGGTTAAGTACTTAATTCGTTCCGGAGGTCCGTACTTAACCTGAAACTGTACTTAACCTGAAGCACCACTTTAGCTAATGGGGCCTCCTGCTGCTGCCGCGCCGCCGGAGCATGATTTCTGTTCTCATCCTGAAGCAAAGTTCTTAACCTGAAGCACAATTTCTGGGTTAGTGGAGTCTGTAACCTGAAGCGTATGTAACCTGAAGCGTATGTAACCCGAGGTACCACTGTAACAGGTTATACGACTGGTCTCTTGAACCTTCCAGCATGTGCTGGCTATCACAGCTCAAAAGAAAAAGAAGCTCACATATGAGTGAACCACAAATGGTAACTGAAAAGAATAACTAGCCTACTATAGCAGATATGCAGATTTGCAGAAGATTTCATTGGGGCTCACACCATATAGATTCTATCCCGGCACCATTGGAGAGGAAGGGAGGTACTCAAAACAGACCACATAAAGTCTTCTGAATAAATCCTTCACTGAACTGGAATCAGTGAATAGAGATTTGGATTCTTTTGCTGTGCATTTGAAACACTTATGGTTCCCATCTCATTCAGCACATGGAAGGGCTGACATACAGTACAGCAGAGGATCCAGCCGAAGAAAGTGGACTTTCCCCTCCAATGTCATCCAGGAGGAGGCTGAAGAAGGAAACAACAAAAATGCCTAATTCTGTTCCTCTAGTGGGAGCATCCCATGAGTGGAGTTCTGCTCACAAGAACACTGAACCCAAGCCCCACATGAATTGTTTACACAAAACACGCTTCAGGGATAACAAATGAATAATTATGTAGAAGTGTATTTATTCAGATTTTAATCTGTTTCTGTCTAAACTGTGAACATGCAGGAATACCACCACCGTAACCCTATACATGCTACTCCGAAGTCCCATTTAGTTCAATGGGAATTACTCCTAGGTAAGAGGTTATAGGAATGCCACATAAATGAAATAGATTAGGACTGCGAGTTTAGAGGGAAAACTGAATTTGCTGCCCAGTGACTGGGCAGAGTAATAGCTGAAATATAGCCATCCCAGAAACAGTGATATGACAGGCAAAAATGTTATTCTAATCACAACTTTAGTTCATTACCATTTATAATATTATTAAGAACATTTAGAGAAATCAAAGAACAGAAATGATTATAGTTTTATAATCAAAGTGTGCAGAAAGCATTTAGAAGCCCTTGCAGGAAACAAACAACTCAATCTTGCACTGGAATATTTAAAAAATACATTATAGAAACCGAGTTAAATGAACATATTGCATGATTTTTCTTCTTCTTCAAATAAAGTACTGTCTACTATGGATATTTATCTTGAAGCTGTACCCACAACAAGTACAGCTACAGAGCCATATTTTCAATCATGTGAAAGTGAGCAACAGTGAATTAAGATGCCCTGGCCAAGCAGAAACCCTTGGAGGTTGTATAGCTGTTTTGTACTTACAGTTGTGTAAGTATTGTTGCTGATATAAGAAACAATCTGCAAAGGAAATGTGCAAGTTTAAAGATGATGTCATGGGAAACTCAGCACCAGCACTGCTGAAGACACAGATGCAAACATGTTGACTAACATGGCAGAAAGCCCTTTTCTGCTATGAGAAGATTAAATGAGCACAGGTTGGGGCAGCATCACAGCAGCAAGTTCCTCGCTTTCTCTGTGTGTTCATTGTGTGTGTAGGGAGCCTGCACATGCAAAGGTAAAAACATAAGAAGAGCCCAACTGGATCAGAAGCAAGGCCCAGATATTCAGCATTCTGTTTCCACAGTAACCAACCTGATGGCCATGGAAAGGTTACATGCAGGACATGAACATGGGTTGTACGTATAATGGGTTGTATCTACCTACACAGCGGAAACCCAATGAAATTAACGGGCCTAGTCACTCTGAGTTATGACTAACATTGGATAAATCCCTGTATAATGAATGTACAAGGGAGCAGGAGGACTCTGCCACTGTGATGTTCATTTAAAATGTTTTTAATAGCTCAAAAGGGGTAAAGTGTAAACCAAAAGCGAACTGTAAACCAATAAACTCAGTTGCATGGATTGATCACACATCCACAGTCAATTTCAGCAGCAAATCTGCACTGATACATACAGAGCACAAATGCCATAGAAGAAATAAAGGGGAATAAGTGACAGCACTGTCTTTAGCATATGCGCCACTGGGGTGCAAAGATACGCCCAGCACCCCCAAATTTAGTTTAGTCCCCAAATTAATTTTTATTATGGTTATGTCAGACACTACGCTTACGCCTTATCTCTTGTTTACAAAAGAGGGGAGGGGGAAAAAACAAACTTTTTTATTTGCTCATTTATTTACAATACACTTATACTTAAGTATGCAACACCACCACACTTAAACCTATAAGTATTGTTTAGGCACCTACTTAGGAGAAACATCAGGTGCCACTGACCCCGCTGCGACATAGCAGCTCAATACAATACGTAACATAATATTTTGATGTTAAGAGTTAATTTCGTGTGCACAGCACCGTTGTGAATGACAAGCACCATTGTTGAGTCTGACAAGCACCGCCGTTGTGAATGACAAGCGCTGGTGCGGCGCGTCTTTGGTAAATGAGCGCACAAAGTCGAAAGTCCTTTAGTGAAACAGTAGGTATACATTTCGGTAATACCTAGGTATATATGTATTTTGTTTTTCTAGCTTGATCAAAATTATTATTTCATAACAGGTAGATAGTTAAGAGGTTAAGAGGGTTCAGTGCCGGGCACCCCCCAGAATTCATCACCCATGGGCCCCTCACCCCTTGAAGACGGCCCTAATAAGCAAGCACTGGAATAAGCATGCATTGATGTATTTTCACTTCTCCCAGCTGATATGAAATGTATTCACAAAAATATCACTAGCACTTCTAGAGTTCGCCATCTTGACAGCACTATGATACTGCTAGTCCTGAGTTTGCTATGAGTACGCGTGCGCACGCGCACACACACACACACAACTCTCTGTTTGCCATTCTCCAGCTGACCTCTCTTTTCCATGGAGGGGAAAGGATAATTAAGTCAATTCTGTGAATCATATCCACCAGACCATATCTATTCCTATGATTTACTGGTCTCTAACTCACTGCTAGAGGGAGTAAAGGACACAGTGAACAGAAGAGAAACTCCTCTTCAAAGTCAATACAAAGTGGAAGAAATAAAATTCATAGCTGACTTTTATAATGCAAGTTCACTTTCACAAAAAGAAAAAGAGAGAGTAGTGTGCTTCTATTAAGAGAGGACCGTAAAACACTTCTGGTGTGAACTATCTTTTCATCTACATTAAATAAACGGAACTTTCATCCACATCCCAAAAATAGCATACCTTTGTAGTGTAAATGAACCAATTACAGTGGTACCTTGGGTTAAGTACTTAATTCGTTCCGGAGGTCCATCCTTAACCTGAAACTGTTCTTAACCTGAAGCACCACTTAAACTAATGGGACCTCCTGCTGCTGCCGTGCCGCCGGAGCAATATTTCTGTTCTCATCCTGAAGCATAGTTCTTAATCTGAAGCACTATTTCTGGGTTAGCGGAGTCTGTAACCTGAAGCTATGTAACCTGAAGCGTCTGTAACCCGAGGTACCACTGTATTACGTGTAAGGCTGCAATCCTACATATACTTACCTAGGAGAATGTCCCATTGAATTCAAAGTGACTTACTTCTGACTAAATATATTATTAGGATCACACTGTCATGCTCCTCTGCACTGTGAATAAACCCAAATGAACACAATTTAATGAATGTAACATGTTTAAATATATAGCTTCCTTGGCTCACTTATTTCTTGCTATACTAACTGGTTGCCAGATTCAACACAGGATTTCTACTTCTTGTGGCTTTTTAAAACTTACAATTGCACCATGACACCTAAGGTGAAAAGGGAGATTTATAGCCCATCTCTGACATTGCTCCATCCACACATTGCTTCTGATTATGAAGCAGCATGGTGTTCTCATTTGCAGCTGCCTTTCCCATTTGCAGACTCCATAAATGTCAGGAGCGTGAACAGAGAGGAAAGAGAAAAGGCATCCTGGAATGAGAAAGTAAGATAAAGCTTTACACCTTCATGAGCAAAGCTCAAACAAAATTACAGCCAATAAGCCATGAACTATGCTGATATCTATCCTTGATGTTTAAGAACTTTTAAACTTACTTACAGAGCAACTTCAGTTCATCATGCTGCACGTTTATCTGAAATACAGCTAAATGGAATAGGCTATTCACTTTTATTTGTTTATTTATTTTTTTACACCTGGATTGATGGAGCTATTTGCTAAATGTACGGTTGCCTTCCTCCCCTCTCATGTACATATGTTCATATATTACACTTTTCCAAATGGCTTTATTAATGCCCTTCAGAAAACTAACACAGTACATTTATGATGGACTAAATTAAGGGAATTAAGAAAAACGGGGAAAGCATTTCACATGCTTCTTTTTATTTAAAGCATGGGCTACATCAGCCCTGGAAAGTGGCCCAGTGTTGCAATACAGTACTAATATTGGGCCAGAGGGGGTGTTGGGAGAGAGTAGTGTATGAGAACCCTTGCTGTGTCTTGCTGTGTCATATTGGTTTTGTCTTGCTTTATTTGTAGGGAAATGAAGGTTGGGAAGATGCCAAATTCCCCATGGGGTGAAAGTATCACTGGGGTTTTGGGGTGTGGATTGTTTCTGTTTGAATAATGCTAAAACGGGTATGTTCGTGTCAAATCATTTCTACTCAGAAAAGGGTGGCAGTTTATGACTTGTGTGTCAAGGTCCCCAAGCCACCCCAAATAACTCACACATCACACAGAATTTTTGTTTAAGGTTTTTGGCATAATTTTACCTCAACTTTATTAAAATACAAAATGTGAGTGGTTGCTTAGGCATTGGTTGTGACTATCTGCCCCCGGTGGGGACAGACTGACATTTCGCAACCCTGCAAAAGTCAGAAAATGGGAATACATTTTGGGGATAGCGACGGAGCAGGGAACCTACCCTCAGCCCTCCCCAAATGCACCCAGGGGCTCTTGCGTGGCCCTAGCCCCTTGACAGGGTTCGGACAAAAGCAATGGTGAGCCCCTGTATTCCTTTAACCTTACTTAATAAACTCAAACAATTTTGGCTTTTAATGCTTAGCTAATGCAAGAAAGTGTTTTGCTTGGTTGACAAACTAATATGGAATGCCTGCAGTTAACAGTAAAAACAGCTCATACACAAAACACATTTCAATTAATTTCTTCTCAACAGATGTTTATAAATAAAATGACTTTCTGGATCACTTCACTCTAGCAAAATGTGTGATTGTGTAGCAGACCAGATGGCTCCATTTTGTTCTTCTGCACCTTTGTGAGCAATAATTTATATGGTTCCCCAAATGCTCGTTAGTTATCATTTCTCTACAGGGCAGCAAGACCCACCCCCAGTAATAATTAATATTTTGCAAACTATGTGGCACATCTGGCTTCCATTCACTAGAGAATTTAGATTGTGCCAAATTCTGCCCCAATGTGTTATTTCTATTGACATATGGTCAAAGGAAAAAAGCAATTAAGAGGTTCCTTTTATTTAGTTGTTTGTTTACTTACATATTTAAAATATTGATATACCAACTTTCTCATATCAAAGCCATTAAAAATCATAACAATGTAATCAAACAATATAAAAGTAAAGTAAAATAAAATAATAAACAATGGAAGCACTACAAACACACAGATTCAGGAACCCACCCTGCCACAAGCCACCTGAAATATTCAGGTCTATGACCCCTTTCAGAAAACTATAAGGAAGGAACAGGTTTTAATCTCCACGAGGTCATTTCTCAGCTTTATGATAACTGCCACTTCTACCCATTTTTTTATTCTATTTCACATTATCTATATTTTCAACCCTGCCATGTGGGAATCCCTTGCAGATGACTGCAGCACCTGGAAACAGACAGTCAGGTTGTTCATCCATAATAATAATATAATAATTTATTATTTGTACCCTGCCCATCTGGCTGGGTCTCCCCAATCACTCTGGGCAGCTTCCAACGAAGATTACAAATACATTAAAATGTCACACATTAAAAACTTCCCTAAACAGGGCTGCCTTCAGATTTCTTCTAAACGTCAGGTAGTTGTTTATCTAATAATAATAATAATAATAGTTATTATTTATATCCTGCCCATCTGGCTGGGTTTCCCCAGCCACTCTGGGCCGCTTCCAACAGAATATTAAAATACAATAGCCTATTAAACATGAAAAGCTTCCCTAAACATCTGATGGGAGGTCATTCCACAGGGCAGGCGCCACTACCGAGAAAGCCCTCTGCCTGATTCCTTGTAGCTTGGCTTCTTGCCGTGAGGGAACTGCCAGAAGGCCCTCAGCACTGGACCTCAGTGTCTGGGTAGAATGATGGGGTGGAGATTCTCCTTCAGATATACTGGACCGAGGCTGTTTAGGGCTTTAAAGGTCAGCACCAACACTTTGAATTGTGCTCGGAAACATACTGGGAGCCAATGTAGGTCTTTCAAGACCACTGTTATGTGGTCTCGGTGGCTGCTCCCAGTCACCAGTCTAGCTGCCGCATTCTGGATTAGTTGTAGTTTCCGGTAGCCCCATGTAGAGCACATTGCAGTAGTCCAAGCGGGAGATAACTAGAGCATGCACCACTCTGGTGAGACAGTCTGCAGGCAGGTAGGGTCTCAGCCTGCGTACCAGATGGAGCTGGTAGACAGCTGCTCTGGATACAGAATTGACTTGCACCTCCATGGACAGCTGTGAGTCCAAAATGACTCCCAGGCTGCGCATCCATAGCAGTGACCAGAGGAGAAATGACTGCTGGATGAAGCACAAATAAAAGAAACACCATGGAGCATCTGCAGCAGCACAACTGGCACATCTGCCCTAGCTGCAATAAAACATGTCTCTCCTGCATCAATCTCCTATATATTCAAGAACCATCATATCAAGGTTTCATTGTGCCAGTATGTTTTGTACTGTGTTCCCCAAACGTTCCCAGAGCATCATCATCATGTACGCTGAAGACGGTGGGATTTTAAAGTCACAAAGTTATGTAAACAGTGTAGAACAGAAGCTATATAAAAACCCTATAAGAAGACCCTATGACAGGAATCAACTATCCATACTAGCTATACATAAACAATATAGTTTGAGTTAAACAGTTATCTCAGTATTTTAAAAATCAGAATAAGGGCAAGAACCCAGGGTGAAGGACTATGTACTCATCTTTAGATTTGTACAGACATCAAAATTACTGTGGAAAGAGTTACGTCATGACTTAATATTTGAAAATGGCATATTTCAAACAGCTTGACGGCAGTACTAATCCATACATGTCTGAGAGGATGTCACACTGAATATAAAAGTGCCATTGTCTAATAAAACATACATATAATTGAGCTGCATATCAATGTTATTTGCTGGTGGCTGTGGATAAACCACATACAAGGTTTCTACACTGGCCTTAGCAATCCAAAATATTAGACAAAATTTTATTATACATCATGGGATCCAATATGCTGGGGACTACTTATGCTTAAAATATACTTCCATGTTGTATTTCTATAATTTTGTGGTGATCGGTGGTTTTTAGCAAGTTAATCTGACTGACTGACAAAACTGATTGACTGCATATCAACTGTAGACAGCACTGATGATACCTGATTTTGTTTTTTTAATGTTGTGTACTTTGAATTTACTAATGCAATTCAAATGAACCACCTGTTATCTTTAAAAATAGGTTGATCACATTCTGGATTTATCAAGTAAATTATTTTAAATATGTTAGGTTACAAATATGAAGAAGTGCTGTATAATGTATGGTATGCAATCAGATCCCCTTAATTTTATGCTGTGCAAGTTCTCTTTAAATGGCAGTTATTACTAATAAAAAAAGCAATGCACACTTACTTGAAAGTAAATCCCACTAAACTAAACGAGACCAACATCTCAGTAAATATGCACATGTTTGGGCTGTAAGTAAATTCATTTTCAAAGACTGTGACATAAAAACAACTATTTGCATGAAGCAGACTATCCATACCATTCTTAAACATTACCATGGCTGACAAAAGTATATAAATTATCTATTATTATTATTTGAATTTCTATATCACCCTATATCCAGAGGTCTCAGGGCAGTTCACAGAATAAAATCAAAATATAAAACCACAACCCAATATACCCCCCCAAACCATTTTAAAAGGGCATAGGGTGACAATCAAATCAACCAAAGGCCTGGTTAAAAAGGAATGTTTTTACCTGGCGCCTAAAAGTGTATAATGAAGGTGCCAGGCAAACTTTCCTGGGGAGAACATTCCACAGATGGAGGGCATGTACCCTTTAACAATTTTCCTTTAACATTCACAGGCTGTATAATTCAAATGTTTCGATCCACTGAGTGCTTATAACGATGAGCAGCCCTGCAGTGCTGAATTTTTACTATGTACCATCACAAATTAATTATGTGATGTCTTCTTAGCAAATTGGAAACGAAGCATGAATTAACTACGTAAAATTGTTTCAAAGGGGGCAAAAGTAACATCCATTAGAGGTTTCATTACTAGAAGCATTGTCAGGTAAAATACTGTATCGATGTGTTGAGCTTTTAGCTAGAGTAGTCTGTTCCTAAAGAACAAGCAGAAGACTGCAAATTGCTTACAACACAAGCTATTCAAGGCTTGCACGGCTTTAACAAGGTGGAGTGGCTTTATAGGTGGTATAAATAAATTATTATTATTATTATTATTATTATTATTATTATTATTATTATTATCATCATCATGAGAATTGGACAAATGCATGGAAGACAAGGCTACCACTGGCTACTAGCCATGATTACTATATGTTCTGCCTTCACTGTCAGAGGTATTACGCCTCTGAGTACTTAGTTACTGGCAATCACAGGTGGGCCGAATGCTGTGGTGCTCCTGTCCAACTTTAGGCTTCTCACAGGCATCTGGTTAGCCACTGGGAGAAAAGGATGCTGGGCTAGAGGGGCCACTGTCCTGATGTACCTCGGGTTAAGTACTTAATTCGTTCCGGAGGTCCATTCTTAACCTGAAACTGTTCTTAACCTGAAGCACCACTTTAGCTAATGGGCCTCCCTCTGCCGCCGGGCCGCTGGAGCATGATTTCTGTTCTCATCCTGAAGCAAAGTTCTTAACCTGAGGTAATATTTCTGGGTTAGCGGAGTCTGTAACCTGAAGCGTCTGTAACCTGAAGGTACCACTGTACTTAAAAGTTTGAGTTTTGTACAGAAAACCAATGAACAACAGGTCTTGAAATTAATAAAGTATGTGATTGCGTGTCAAGCCCCCCCCCCCAACTTGATGAATATGACACATGGACACCCGTATTTTAGGTTAATCGGCTAATAAAGGCCACAAATTTATTGGTTACATAATGTGAGTGGTATTGGCTTAGGCATTGGACCCGATCCGACTATATCTGACTCCTGCCCACCATGCAGGAAGCATAGCTATCAATGTTTCCCTTTTTTTAAGGGAAATCTATGGAAGGAGTCTCACAATGGTTAACCACCAGTAGGAGGAGCCCTGTTGATGTACATCAATTCAGAGGTCCCCTCAGGGTCACCAGAGAGGTCATGCCATGGCCCTAGCCTCTACCCGGGCTTCGGACAGGAACCACGACCCCTGGATTCCTTTAACAGAATACCCTTAAAGGGGAGGGGCAGGTGATGGCCACAACCTCCCCTCCCATAAACAAGCTTTTCCAATGCCTAACCGCCAAACCTTACAAAGTTGTGACGATTTGCTATGAGGTAGGCGAAAACCAAGTGGCTGGTGCCAATCTGCTAGGTGGAAAAATTCCTACCAGGCCCCTTCAACAGGTGACCAACCGAGGTCCATAGCAAGGTCAGGGTGTCGAACACAAGAAGAAAGGGTGGGAGGGCGGGAAATCTGTGTTAGCAGGAAGCTGAAAAGAGAGCTCCTGGCCGTGCAGAACATAAATGGGGGCAACAGGTTCTAGCAACCATGGTGTCTGGGCTGGGGAATAGTTGTGTCCTACCACAACAGTATTTCCAACAGCAAAACTTCACTTTCCACTGTAGAAATGAATTATTACTGCTCACCTTTATAGTAGAAAACAATAAGGACATAGGTGGGGTCATAAGAAAACCACCTGACAATCCTGACTCAATGCTGAAGAAGGGGGCAACTTGTGCTCCTTTCCAGTCATTTCTATGGCAATGAATAAAATGGCAGTGTGGGTGTATCCCGTGGAGAAATAGAGGGCACAGAGCACTGGAAGTCCAGTATGATCCACAAATGAAACACAACTATAAGCAGTGCTGATTGAGATTCAGCACAGAGTGCTAATGCAATCAGATGAGGATCTAATTAGCATGGGGGAAATGATTAATTTGTGCAAATGGTATGAAAAACATTTTCCTGTTTCTTTTTTGTTGTTCTCCAGGGCTATAATAGCAGGGTCATACACGGGGAAAGAAGGACGAGAAACTGGAAAATGGGGCTCCCAGATCTCACCTGTGCTGACATTTGTTGCTTTGGGCTTCACAGGCCTCCCATGCTACCTTGAGCTCAGAGCATCAGACCACAAGCTGTGGCTCAGGAGCAATCCAGAAGCATGCTTTTGTTCACTGTAAGCCATTGTTTATGGCTCACCATGTTGTGCAAATTTGATCAATGTATTTAGAACGGAAGTACTGGTTTCAAAGTGTCCTCACACCATTCAGTATGAATTTCCACTCCTGGGGTGAGCTCTGCAAAACAGTTTTGCAAGTTTTCATTGTGGCTCTGCTTGACTCAGGGGAAACTGTGGAGTGGACTGTCCTATCACCAACACATCTCCACAAAGCCCCCAAAGCAAATTTGCAACTGTTTTTAAAATGCTTGTGCACATGTGTCACTTTAAAATCATTTTAAAAGCCAGACAGAACTTCTGAAGCATGAGGTGAGAGGTAAGACTGACAGCTGACCCTGTAGCCAACTTGCTGGTATGTCACAGAAATTGTGACGTTAGAATCACACTGCAGGTGAAGAAACTGATTGTGACTGTTCTGTGAATACCTTGTCTTCGTCCTTAGTCTTAGTTTTTGCAGCAGGAAGCTGCAGATTTTCAGTCCCTATAGATAGATATGGGCTTGCATTCCTATGGCCCCTGGGATAGTGTCCCAGGGGCTACAGAAAACACAGAAGGTGATACTGAACTAAGGCCCACTGAACAGTGCCAGATTCAACTAGGCTGTTGCGCTAGCAGAAACCAACGCAACAAATGGGATTTTCTGCCTTCTCCTCCCCAATACGCCCCCAGAGCCCTCCTCAAACTACTAAGGAGAACCCCCAGAACAGCACACAGGGGGAGGAGTGAGGAGATTGTTCTGTTCAGCAAGCAGAAATGCTTGTGCTGACATGATGATCGCCTTAACATGGAATTGAATTCCACCCCATGACTAAGTTAGGTTCCACCCCATGACTAAGTTAGGTTCATTAATTTCAATACCACTCTAGATCTCCCTCTCTGAGGATGCAGAGAGGTCCAACCTCAGAGGGACAACCAATGTCAAATGCCTTCTTCTCATCGTCACAAAAAAAACCCTCTCTAGCCCTTCCCCTACCAACCACAGAGTTCTAACATTGCCAGCAATGGGCTTGTTTAAGTGAATTCCCATTGAGAGGGAAATTAGTTGGCGGGAGAATGGTGGGACTAAGAAAGGTCAGAGAACCAAAGAACATGAAAATATTTTGCTAGACTGGGTCAATGGCCCACCTAGTCCAGTATCCTGTTCTCAAATGGGAGAGCCAGGTGCCTATGCAAAGCCTGCAAGCAGGACCTGAGAACAACAGGGCTCTCCTCACCTGTGATTGCCAGCAAATGGCATTCAGAAGCATGCTGCCTCCCAACAGTGGAGGTAGAATATAACCTTTGTGATTAGTACCCACGGACAGCCTTATTCTCCATGAATACTACTTTAAAGTCATTCATGTTGGTAGACATTACTGCCTCTTGAGGAAACCAGCTCCCATAATTTAACTATGTGCTATGTGAAGGTCATGTTATGAGACAGGAAGAAAAGCTTCTCTGTCATGAATGTTCCACCCTTACTTCCAGCCTGCTGGTGAGATCCCAGCAGAACATGGATGCTTTACTTTAGATTCCTGCATTGCAGGAGGTTGGACTAGATTGCCCTTTGGGTCCCTTCTAATGCTACGATTCTATGAGTCTATGATTGCATAAAGCAGATCAACCACTTTTGGTTTTCAGCCCCCCCCCCCCTTCAGGATTTCATTCTTAATGCACTCTTTTGTAGCTTACATTTGAAGCATAATGGTGACCGAGTGTGTGACAGAGAATAACATGCACAAACTAATCTGGCACAGAAGTTTGTTCTACAATGTCACGGAAGAATGTCAATACAGAACTGAGCCTATTGTAGAACAAAGTCTCCCTCTGTTTGCAGGTATTGAATGCTGTCTTTGATTGCACACTTGTAGAAATGTGTTCTTCTCTAGCTTTTTCTTCCATTGAGAAACTTATGGCTCCGTTTCAAAAAATAACCAGGTTTCATTTATTAAAATATCTTACGTTTTGTGTCTAATAGCCTAAACAGAAGAATAAGCCACACCAGATATAGAGTTGCCTGCAAAAGAAAGTACTATGTTCCGTTTTAACATTTGATTTCTTTATCTTTGAATATGCAAGCATTTTTCAAGCAGGGTTTTATAAAGTAATAATAAACGTTGGCACATGGTGTGAAACAGGCGATCGGTGTAGTGCAATGCACTACAGATCATAATTCAGGAAGAAATACATAGTTGCCTTCATCCAGAAAATGCAAACAGAGGGGATTTACTATCTTCCTGGGAGACGCAGAATTCCTCATTCCCATGGCACAGGCATGTGGAAGCCAAAGTGTATACACAAGTTTATTTGAAGCAATTTAAAGGGCAAAGTGTTACTGGGACAACAAAAGACTAGGAAAAGTACTACAGAAGGACAAAGTGAAACATGAGAAAGGCCAAACGACATTATATTTTGCAAAATCACCGTAACAACTCCAGCTTGGAGATGTCTCCAATAAACAAAATGAATAAAATGAAAAAGAAACCTTTCTAAAATACCCACAAACTCTCACTAAGAGTGTGTTAAACATGCTATAAAGTGCCTGCTTCTTGTTCAATCCTATTTCTAAGGATAGGATTCTTAACTGGTATAAAATAGCAAAGTATATGCATTTTAGTGGATCTGCACTGATCATGGGAATTTTTCATCCCACTGACTTCAGTGGGAGGGATTGGAGGGGAGGCACCTCAATATCAATGACCATGCTGCCACCATGGCAAAGTATAGGATATGATGTTACGCAGGACCCAATCATAACAAGCTACCAATAATATACAAAATGCACATGGGGAAATAATAAAGGATTATACTCCATGTCGTTCTAGCTCTCTGGCCCCAGGCAGAGATTCCAAGGAAGTATTCTGGTAGTTCCCATGAGCAAACACAAAGGGAGCACTCTGCACAAAGCAGCATGTCTCAATTTGAGCACATTGTTTATACTTCTCAGCCCAGAACTCTAGCAGGTACCTCGCCTTTGCACTCCAGACACATCCATCTAAAGCCCCACAACAAACAAGAGAAAGGGGAGCACAGGAAGCTGCCTTGTACTGAGTCAGACCACTGGTCCATCTAGCTCAGTTTTGTCTATGCTGACTGGGAGCGGCTCACCAGGATTTCAAATAGGGTTTTCTCCCAGCTCTACCTGCAGATGCCAGGGCTCAAATGCAGGGCTTCCTGCATGCAAAGCACTGAACTATGGTTCCCATGGTTCTACTCATCCTTTTTGCTGTTCATGAATACTGTGTCATGTCTGAGTGTGAGTGATGCTGCTCTGATACTCTCTCCTCTGCCCATAACAGCAGGTAGCATACAAGGGAGGCACACAACCACCCATGTAAGCAAAGTCCCAGTCCAACCACTCTACTCAAACCTACTGCCAGCCAAACACTCATTAGTGTTGCAGGGTCACAGCCTAGATGTATGAAGCAGAACAACCAGGTACTGAACACAGAGTATATCCCTACAACCTGGAACAGGGGTGGGTAAGTCCCCACAACCACCCACCCTGGCAGAAGAGGCTGAGGCATGAGTACTGGCTAAGTACCCAGGTGGCACTGCTCTTCTCTGTCAGTCCCTCATACCTATTCTGCATCCTACATGGTACAACTGATGACAATTGCTTGTTATTCTCTCAGCACCTCTTACTCTGCACAAACAGTTGTCCTATAGTCGCAGGATCCACAGGATCAAGTGCTGATATGTGCCATCCATTAAAGAGGTCCAGCCCACAACCAGGATGCTCCCAACTCTTCTTGTGGGGTTGTTAACCTATTTGCCTCAATAGGGCTCAGGGCCTATGGTGCCTCTACACCCTGCTCACTCATGCTAGCTGGAGTGCAAGGGTGCACAGGCAGTATGGTGCTGCTGCCAAGGAGTATGAAGCAGTTGGGTGGATGGAGACAGAGATAGTACATGACAGGCCTGGCTTATCAGGCATTTAGTATAGAAGGAAAGAACTGATGGGACAGAAAGTCTAGAGCAAGCACAGGCAAACTTGGCCCTCCAGATATTTTGGGACTACAACTCCCATTATCCCTAGCTAACAGGACTAGTGGTCAGGGATGATGGGAATTGTAGTCTCAAAACATCTGGTGGGCCGAGTTTGCCAATGCCTGGTCTAGAGGGTTTATGCAGGAGCCAGTTCATTGGTCCATGCAGCACTGTTCCTGCATGCCTCAGTTGCACCTATGAGGTGGACCCTTCCCTGCCTTTCCAAGGGCTTGATCATCCTCTCCTGTTCCCCAACCCTGTGTCCTGTGCATGAGCCACTGGAAGCTGCTACCATCAGCACATGTCAACTCTACCCTTGTTCTGTCTACTTGGCTGCTTCCCAAAAGACCCTTTGCCTCCCTTCAGTGGTCTTGAACCCTTGTCCTAGGAAGGTTGTGTGTGCTCTCTGAAGGCATTCTGCCCAGCAAGCTATGTGGGTGCTGTGTTGTGTATCTTCTCGCCTCTTCCTTGCATGCCTATTGTGTGTTGCAATGCAGGGGTGTGTGCTTGGGACATGTCCCAGTCACTGTGAGTTAATTTGATTCCACGCTGCATGTAGCTGTCATGGACTGATTGGTGGGCATTGGTAGAATTTCCAAGGTGTGTCCATCATTTTTACACAGTTTTTGTATTTTCTGGCTGTGTATTTGTACTCTTCCTTCGCAGGCTGTGCACACATTGGATACATCAGGTTTTCAACTGGTGCAGAGGTGGTTTTAGCTTCCATCCCAATATAATGCTTACTTATTGATTGGTTAGAGTAGCTTAGGAAAGACACAAAATGCCCACTTTGTGTTTAAGATGAAAAACTTGTTTTCCACCCTGAACACACACTGACAGGTATATTAGCTCGACTCTAACCTCAAGAGGAGACCAGGTGAATTAAGGTAAATTAAAACAAGAGTATGGGTCATTATTTATTGTTTATTAAACTATAATTTACCTTTGAAAAGTAATTGTGTTCAATATTCATAGTGCAACAGCAAGCAGCTTCCAAAAATTAAAAAACCACAGTGTACTATGAGCCATAATGGCCTCACAAGTTGTTTTCGGATGGATGAATTCATTCTACCATTCTAGGTTAGATTTCCCCAAAGACAAATTCAGTAAATTGTGATATTAAAAAAACAACAACCGAAGTCTCTGCTCCATTTCTTTTAATCAGCATGTTACATAACTGTTTTACTGCTTTAATATTTATTTAACTTCAACTGTTAAAATGTTAAGTTTGCAAAACAAACCAGCTACTTAGAATACAGTAGCATGTTTCATTATTTTAGGAAACAAATGTCATATTTCATATTATCCATTATTTTAACCAATTTACTAATAAACCTTTACCCCAAAATTAATAGGCATTGGAAACAGACAATGCCAAGTCCTGCATTTGAATACTATTGGTTCAAGTAAGAAAGCATTTTGAAAAGTTAGATAGGTATATTATTCCTACTTTGAGAATATAAATCTGTCAAAGAGGGGCTATCTTTGAGATATACTTTTAAAAATCAGCTACCTATTTGCCATCCTCCAGTTTCATGAGCATTTGTTATCTAAAATTTCAAGTTACAGGTTGCATTTTATGAGACATCAGTTATAAGAATATATTCACCATCCCTGTATTTGCTCCATAATTTAAGACAGGCATAAAACAAACAATTCACAGAAGCTGTCTTAAGAAACAAGAAGATTTGAGTCGTTTCTCATGAAGAAAGTTTTCTGCATTCCAATCTTCAGATTAGATTCTGTTTTCTTGTTTTAAGAATTGGCACAATCCAAATGATGTCATTAGAATGGCATTTTCCTGTTATCAATTGCTAGTAAAATATTAACTTGAGCTTTTGCCTTGCTTAAATTGCTAGATGCATTTTAAATCAGTTTGGAATCCAGATGTGTATACAGCTGTAGATACAGTATGTATATATATAAACAAAATCAGAGTAATGGCCATTTTTTAGAACTATTTAGCTTTAGTTAATTTGTTTAAAATAAGTAACAAACCAAACTAACTCCAATCAGAGAGCAAATAACTTCTAATGTAAACTCTTTACTCAGGTTTTCTGCTCAGTGGCAAATTACTGTGGCAGCTAATTAAATTTTGTGAACATGAAGTCATTCATTTGTGCACATAGAGTTCCATCCTATTCAACACAGTTCCCCATTATATAACTACCTAGCCTGCCAATTGTCACTCTTACCTTTCTCCCATAAGCTTTATATTATGCAGTTCTCAGCAAACTATTTTGATTACAAAGTTTTTCTCTCACACACACACACAAATTGAATCAACTTACATTCTTAAGAACTTTCTTTCATTCACTCTAAGGAAGGAAACAATAGCGGAAAACAGGAGAATGTGGGAACTGAGCCAGAAAAAGGGCTATAATCGAGTCGGTAGCAAAATGGCTATGAGGGCATTTTAATTAGTCATAACCCACAAATTCCACCTCAGGTGGAATTCAACATTGTGTTAATTTTATAGTTCCATCAGCACAAGCATTTCCACCTGCCAGCAGAACATCTCCCATCTCCTCACTCTGTGTGATGTTCTAGGACAGTCATGGCAAACCTTTTAGAGACCGAACAGCCCAAAATGCAACCCAGAACCCACTTATTTATCACGAAGTGCCAACATGGCAATTTAACCTGAACACTGAGGTTTTAGTTTAGAAAAAACAACTCATACACTAACATCTTTTGTCTTAAAAGTAAAACACAATAACAGAGCTTTGAATGATACAAGCAACTTTTTATTGAAAGGTAAAAGTTTGCATTTGGCATGCTTTTGAACAATTAATGTGATGCCTCAACCTCGTAGCAGCAGGAGGGGAAGGAAGGCGGCCACTTGGAACTCCCAGTGGCCCACCAACATGGCAGCACACCTCTGAGAACGTGCAGAGTGGTGTGCCCTCCCCACCTACAGTGGAGGCTCCCCAAGGGGAAACACATGCTCTGGGGGTTGTGGCTCCATTTTGCACACACCCCCGATGCCCCACCCGAGGCGACACAAGTACCAGGATCCACGCCCAGCCTCTGAAAACAACATGTGCGCCTGCTTGGGGGCACCAATGCCCCACCTGGCCCTTCCCTTTGTGCCTCCCTGGCCACAAGGGCGCCTTCTCGGTCTGGGCATCCCGCACAGAGTGGCTGAGCAAAAGGAGCCCTAAAGGTGCTGCAGCAGATGGGCCAGTTTGGGGATTTTAGCTCTTTATTGTCCTGCTTGTGCAACATCAGAAACTGAGGACCCACCATAATCATTGCCGCAATCCACCCACACAAAATACTAATTGCCACAATATGCTCCGGAAGCCTCTGTGCAATTGGGCGCAATGAACATGGGCCAAAGAATAGCTGCAACCCCCATTTTGGAGAGTCGGCGCCCTGACGGGCATTACATCCCACTCCGGCCACGCAGTTTCCTGCGCCGACCCACCACGCACATGGCACTCCAGCTGCCCAAGTAGAGCTGAGGACTTGACACGCCACCCTCGCCTTCTGCTGGCTCTGTGCTGGGGCGACGGCGCCCACAGAGAGGGCTCCGAGTGCTCCCTTTGACACTCGTGCCATAGGCTCGCCACCACTGTTCTAGGGTCTATCCATGGGGGGAAGGAACTAGCACTAGTATTTAGTTCAGTCCAGCTTTTCGTTTCTATTTTTTTAAAAAAATTAAGTGGTCAGTCATTTCCTCGTTTACTCACTTAGATTATTTCCATCCATCCCCAGTCTTAATTATCTCCTGAAAGTGGTCCTGCTGAGAAAAGTATTTTTTGCCATTTGATTTTGAAATTATCTGTGGAAGCAATGTCATCAGAAACCATTATTTCAACTGATGGCTACCTTTGATGTGATTTTCAATAGTCAGGCAGACCTGACTCTGCCCATACAACGTGTGCTTATTTCGGCCTTGCCTATTAATCATCAGTGCGAGATGCTCAGCCAGTCTGTTAACTTCTACATAGAACTGTAGAGTTGGAAGAGATCACTTAGTCCAACCCGCCTGCAATGCAGGAACCTTTTGCCCAGTGTGGGGCTCAAACCCACGACACTGAGATTAAGAGTCTCATGCTCTTACTAACTGATATATCCACATGACACCAAGCTAAACAAATTTTTAGTGAAGATGTCTGATGAGTAGAGTTATGTCCAAGAATCAAGTTATTCACCCCAGTTTTATTTTTCATATGGAAACAAATTGGGATACTGGTGCTACCCACTATCTTGTGCATTTAAGACAACCCTTCTTCCTCACCACCATGTCTATTCTGTTATCAAACAGCACATATCTTTGCACTTGTGTCCTAAAAATATAGTTGGAATCTGTTCTACATGTATTTCTGAAGGAGGCTTCAGTGTCCCATCTATACTCCTATTCCAGTGTACCATGTACACTTCCTATTTTTGGCATTTGCAACAGTCATTCTAATCTAAATATCAGCCTGAATGTCCACATTGGTCTGTGATGCATTGTTGCTTTTACCTGTTACTTCTGTAACTCTCCTACACTGGTTAAAAATTAAATATGACATAAGTAAACAATTCAATGGCTGGAATCCAGATCTACTATAGATGTAACCAGAAGCTTTTTTTGATATGTCCAGTGGGAATTTATCCTTTTTTTATTGAAAGGCAGAAGGCAATGTCATATCACAAACTATGTTTGAAACTTGTTTCAATTTCAAAAGCTGTTTGCTATGCAGCCTGGGAGGGTTTACTGTTTGCATAACCTTTAGGTACACAGAACTAGTTGTGCCATTCTTTGGATATAATTAAAGCATGTTTTTATTATATATTATTATTCACATTGATCTTTATGTATTCATATAATAACACTGCCAGAGGTTATACTTTCCTAAGGCATGAAATTAAAAAGCCTTTGAAAAGTAATTATAGCTCTTCATTATTTTAAAAAATGCTTCTAATACCTTTTGTAACAAAAGGTAGATTTCAAAAGCACTTTCTATTTTATTTCCTCACAAATGAGCATAAAACATATTTTATACATAAAACCTGCCATTAACCAAACTAATGGGTGTGACAGCGCATCAGTTTTTCAAAGAAAAGGCCCAAGCTATGAACTTCTGTAATCTTGGAAATTTCCGCATATAGGAAATAAATTGGCTTAAGTACATAGCAGCACCACTTAGTTTATCTTCAAATTAATAGAGTATTCAAGGTATCCCAAAAAGTAGGGTATACCTAACATTGCAAAGCATGTTTGAAAATATATGTATCACAGAGGTACATATCAGCTGCAACCAATCCTGCATCACTGAGCATTCAGTGGCTAACCCTGGTTTGCTGCCATTTAATGTGTCACATACCCTGTGTATACAATACAGCACACAGCTAAAACTATGAAAATCACTAGCACAAGATGTAGTGGTGGCTTCAGAAGCAGACTAGACAAATTCATGGAGGCCAAGGCTATCAAGGGCTACAAAGCACATCCAGGACCACTGGGTTATCCAATAAAAAGGCACATGGAGGTCTCCTTCAGACATGTTCAAGCCACAATAGGGGCTGAATCTGGATGTGCTCAAACCCAAAGCAAAAATCATATAACCAGCTCATTAAAACTGTGCATTAATATATTGCAAAAACTGGTCATCTGTCAAAGCTTTATGTCAAGTTCATTGCAACTTCCATATTATAACTGCCTTCTACAATCACCCAAGATACATAAAAAAGGTGCTGCTACTATCAGAAGTCTGACTGGTATAATCTTCTTACTGGTGATGTTACTCTGCTAACCCAGGCCCTGGAAAGACCTTTTCTGATGAAGAGGGGACCCCATGCAAGGATTTCCATTTGCACAACAGGACCCCCCCCACCTCAGTTTCTCCCTCTGTGCCCTCCCCAAATCTGCTCTGGAGGATTGGGGAAAACCCCATAACATATTTAGGAAACATGCATATGGAAGAGAGCTGGGAGTTCTGTTGCCCAGGTGGAAATCTTTGCACTGATAGGCTTACTTAGCACTACTTTGGATACAACCCTTTGGCTCAAGTCCTCACTCCTGGTGCTTGCCATAGACATGCCCCTTGCAGAGAATACTATATTGCCAATTAATTGTTTAGGAGGATGGTGAAGCTTTTTTCTGCTAGTATGGAGCAGCTTATTGCTGAAATTATGCTGCCTATTGACATTTGGAGTGTTGTAGACCAATTGTACTTTTTATTTTTTGCACGATTAATTACATAAGCCACCAAGAGATGTGAAGAGCAAAAAGACTTTTAAAAAGAGTGAAATATAAATCTGAAAACGCTACCAAAGATTCCCACTTAAAAGAAATACAGTGGTATCTTGGGGTACAGATGCTTCAGGTTACAGATGCTTCGGGTTACAGACTCCGCTAACCCAGAAATAGTACCTCGGGTTAAGAACTTTGCTTCAGGATGAGAACAGAAATCGTGCAGCGGTTGCATGACAGCAGTGCGAGGCCCCATTAGCTAAAGTGGTACCTCAGGTTAAGAACAGTTTCAGGTTAAGAACAGACCTCCCGAACGAATTAAGTTCTTAACCTGAGGTACCACTGTAATAGAAACATAAATTATTCAATGCAGGGTAGCCTTTTCTAGTGGTTATTACACAGAGGGAAAACAATCCAATTATGCAACTTTGTTACATCTTGAACCAGGCTCTCTAATTCTTTTCTGAAAGTTTCACATTCAGAATTAGTTAGCATGATCTTTTTATGGTTTGTGAAACATTAAAGAGCTGTTAGAAGACCACTGGGGTAATAAAGTCAAGTGTGCTAAACCTTAAAAATTCCAGAGTAAAGCATTCAGTGTAAACTCAAGTCCCTTCAAAGCTGATTATCAGAATGAATCATGATATAGCTGGAATACATGGTTTCAAAGGACAGGTGCTGAATGATTCAGAAGGTTTCAAGAGAAAGCACAGAAAACGATTCTATCAAAAGTCAGACTCTTAGAAACAGCAGCTGCTTCAAGAGAAAAGTCACATTATCAATGGCCACCATGAGGGTGTCCATGCTATCTTTTTCTTGCCTGGCTTGCACAACAGGGAAGCACAAATGCAATTCAATTACAAACACAAACTGGAATGTCATCAGAAACATCTCATTCACCCAGTGCCCCAAGGGATAGATTGAGTGGGTCCATATTGCAGTTGGGAGTGTGGCAAAGTGATCAGAGGAAACCATGGTCAATTCCCTGACTCACAACTGGGGACCAACATTGCAGCCATGGGCATTGGGTTGGCTGGCCACTGTAAGAGCACGACAGTGGATGAGATAAACCTTTAGCCTGATCATCTTATGTGTACCCAGATTGCTTAGGAAAGGGCTTCAGTTGTGCCCAGGATCAGCTCCACAATCTGCTTTCAATAACTTAATATGTGAAGCAGCAAATAAGAGGGAAGTGCCTTTTTGAGCATGCAAGGAGAGTCTTTCCTTAATTATCCTGTTATTGTTGAATACCCCCGTACACTCAGTATGAAAGCACACAAGATACCTAGGAAATAGATGGAAGGCTTCAGCCATAGTTATCTCCATTTATAAATTAGGTACTGGCTAAGGTTCACTCATTTCATCATGGAGAGACCAGTAATTTGATCAAATGCTGAGGTAATTGGAGAACCAACAATGCACACTGGCAATAATGCAGATGAACTCAGCCCATATTTGGCACATGCAAAGGCAACTGTGGTAACCGGCTCTCAGTTTTCCTTTTAAATAACGTTAATGTGGAAGCATTTTAATTCTTGAAAAAGTCAACGTATCAAACTTTCCTAAACAAAAAATCAGCAGCTTTGCCATGCATCAACAAAACCGGCTTAGTAAAGCTAAAAGTTTGCATTAATAAAAAGTACTTTGTTACATGTGCCTTTCCATTTTGAAGAAGCGAAAAACAAGTTAGCAAAGAGAAACAATAGCCATCTTTAGCAACTTTTAACACTGCATCCATGTGGGTGGGTAAGCACATACGAAAACCAGAAAAGAAAAGATCGCAGATCGCAGAACCTTGTCCTATTCTCCTACTGAAAGATTAAACACTAATCACGCAGTAGTTTTATTCTTCTTGAACAAAATCAGAGGTTTGATCAGACATTTCAAAAGGACTTCCAATCTCTGAAAGGGCACTAGGTATACAAAAGTACTATTCTGTGTGAGGCCCCTCCACCTTGTAAAACAAAGTAAACAAAAATCTTTCAGTGAAACGGAAGCCAGGAGCAAGAGAACGCAATGTGCAGCAGCTGCTTGTGTAATGCATTTCTCCTCTTTAAAATGAATCCCACTTGTTGAAGGAAGGAGCATGTCTATAACTCATCTTGTTACTTTCCAGCTTCCCTCTCCCAAACCACCCATTTGGTACACAGAACCCTTACCTGTGGCATGTCTCAAAATATCGGTTCTTAGGAGAGCTGGCACAAGGAATAGGAAATGTATTTATAGAAGGCAAACTTCCTGGGGAGTGCTCTGACTTTCAGCTGAAACTGTAGAACAATGAGCCCGAGCCTGTGTTATCCTGCAGCCCAGCCTCCTCTCTCCCCTGCCAATCACACAGCACACCAAAACCAATTGATATGTAAAAGGGAAAAGGCTGAGGGGAAAGTGCAGGTCTTCTCAACAGAGTCACCAAAGGTGCTGCCAGATGTGGACAATTTAGCAGCATATGATCATTGCTATTCTGCTAAACTGGAAATGGAAAAGGAACAGTGGAATTTGCTGCCAAGGAGCGTGGTGGAGTCTCCTTCTTTGGAGGTCTTTAAGCAGAGGCTTGACAACCATATGTCAGGAGTGCTCTGATGGTGTTTCCTGCTTGGCAGGGGACTGGACTCGATGGCCCTTGTGGTCTCTTCCAACTCTATGATTCTATGATTCTATGATTCTATGAACTTTGCTTTCCAACTCTTAGGATACAAGTAACATTCTATAGCCAAGTGATCAGCCCATTTCCACAACTTCCAAAGTTTGGGGGAGCATTGGAAATCTCACTGCGCTCCAGAACAAGGTTGTTCTCTTCCTGCTGGAATTGAAGGGCAAGGGAAACTGATATAAGAGCAATGATGTTTGGAAAGGGGAGGGTTAAAGTGCTAGGACTGCTTCCTAGAAAGGGGAAAGAGAAAGAGACCACAGGAAAGGAAATGGCTAGAGATTGCCATCTATACAGCCCATTACTGGTCTATCTAGGCTAGAAGAGCTGTGCCATCTACAGTTGAGGAAATCGTACGGATGTTATTGCATATTAAAATGTTGGATTTTCTGACTTCAAAAAAAGAAACTAGAAGCTGAAAAGGTAAGATGTGGTAAGGGCATGTCTTGATCGTGAATCATGCAGGTGCCCTATTAAAAATGTGTGAACAAAGCATGATTGTTTCACAGTAAATGCCCAGTAAGGAAGCCGTCCAAAGGAGATAAGATAGTGTGAAATTTTGCCTTTGGAAATGGAACAGAAAGGTTGAAAGAGGAAATAAATGCATTTAGAACTAGAGAACTAGAAAGAAAAAAAGAATGGTTTTTAAAGTACTTTTTAAAGGGGGTGTTATGTGGGAAAGGACCAAACCCACTTTAATATGAACTTGAGGGACTTGTGACATGACAAGGACTTTGTCTTAAAACCAATGGAAACATGACACAAACAGGCAGCAATAACGTGACTGCAGAATGCACATATCCAGTGTACCATTTAGAGGAGGAACTCAGGCACTACATGGGCGCTGTTAGAATACCTGGGATTTGTAACCCAGGGAGCTGCTGCATTGATTTACTAACAGTCCATAGCAGTGGAGGTTCCCATTTAAATGAGATAGCAGGTACACCCAAAAGCACATAGGTAAGTTCTGTTACCCACATCTGTGCACATTTTAGTAAGGATAAGCAGCTAATAAAGAGAGGTGGGAGCCTTTGAGGGAGTAATAACAAGCACCATGCTGACATCAGAATGTCATGGACTGCAAATTATTGGGCAGTTTTCAACTACCATGTCCCATCAACGCAAGGATTTCTCCTCTCTCCTCACCTGCGTGTGTCCTTAGCCCTCCTCAAAACCTAGAAGAGATTTGGAGGGTGCACAGAGGAAGGAGAAGGAGATGACCTTTGCTACAATTTTTATATGTACTGTAAGCCACCCTGAGATGGGTGAGGTATAAATATTATTATTATTATTATTACTATTATTATTATTTCTTTTATACACAGACGGAAAAGCTATGTAGTGCAGCTGAGAAGAAGTGTCTTGTCTTCACCAGCCACCCTTTCCCTCAACAACAGAAGGGAAACCGGTCATGAGCCATCTGATGTGGTGTCTAGTTGGTGTATGGTGGCTGCTCCCTTGGGGAAAATGCAACAACCGCTAAGGCCTAAAAAGCAGTTTGAGGCTTGCCATTGTAGTCACCTCCCTTCAATTCCTATTTTCTAATAATGAATAATAAATCACAAATTTATTTTCTTGTTTATTTAAAATATTTATGTCCCACCTTTGTACATAAATACCATGGCAGGGAATAGAACATAAAATAAACCATCACATAACAGAATAACTAAAAACCAGTAAAACACACAACCATGGCAGCTAAAAACAATAGGACCGGCTAGATACCAGCATCCAATAGCCATGGGAACTCAGCAAGCCACCTTTCTAGTGCTTCCTTTCTACAGAGAAAGGAACAGCCAACATCAAAGGAGACCACACTCTATCCTCTAAAAAAACCTTACCTTTAATTCAAGATTGCATGTTGGCCTGACTGTGGTTACTCAGTTGTGGAAAAGAAATCGCATGCTCAGATGCACTCAATTCTTTGTAATGACTTTGTTATGTTCCAGAGATGATTTCTGGTACTACTCCTTAAAGTGCTAAATTAAGCCTTGGATTCTGCCTGCAGTGATGATTCTCCACTGGGAAAGTCTCTTGTCCCTCTAGTTATGAAGATCCACCCACTTCTGATTGACATGACCCACTAAGGTGGAATCGGGAGTAAAGTCAGACAAAAAGCAGAACATAGGAGGGAAATGTGTAAATGGACCGTTGACATTAACTATCACTCTTTCATCATATAGTCATCTGCCCTGTGTTAAATTACACATTAACCAACACATTACTTTTTGGTTTGTTTCTTTGGAAAGTAAGCATGAAAGAAAATGTTGTAATAGACCTAGTTGCTTTTTGATCTCTCAATCTCTCTCTCTTTCTCTCTCTCTCATAATAAACCAGTCTAGCTGAACAAGGTCAAATAGGACACAGAAAGGCTGGACTGGATACAGGACAAACAATGACAGAAAAAGTTAGGAGACAGTGTGATTCAAAGGAATATCCACTTTGGAGGCTCCCATAAAAACAACAATAAAACCCTTCTAAGGTTTTTCACCTGAACTAGGTCCTCACCAAGATTATCCCAGCTCTTATCCATTTCCAGTATTCCCATACTACTTCATCCAAATCAGTGTAAGCATTAAGGCTTCATGGTCCAGCACCATCCTTTCTCAATCCATGGGTTTATGCCCCCACCCCAAAAAAGACAGTAAATCATACAATGAGGCAACGTGCCCTTTTCTTTCCCTGTAAGCAAGGTGGGGTGGGGTATTGGGTTGTTTTTATTTTGATTACATATTTTGTAGTTTTATATTTTGATTTTGTTCTGTGAACCACCCTGAGACCTCTGGGTATAAGGCGGTTAAACAAACAAACAAACAAACAACCAGGGGTGGCTAACTGGTGACCCCTGGGTCAGATCCAGCCTCCCAGTACTAAATACTTAAGCAGTATTTCATCCTCATAAGGGTCCTGGGCATAGGATGTGGGAGGAGAAGGGAAGGCAGGTGGGAATATTTAACACTTGATGGTTCCAGTAGCATCTCCCACAAAGTAAAAGCAAACCTCATCAGATTGATCTGATGGGCAGGGTAAAGAGGCAATATAGGTGAATAGTGAGAGAGTGTGTGTGGAAAAGGTGAGTCTGCTGCTTGTTATGTATGAGAGTGTGTCTATCAGCTGTGTGTGTGATGGTGTGTGTGTGTCTTCCTCTCTGTGACTTTGAAAAAGAGCTACCCCCTCATCCACTTTGGCCACACCCACTGTGAATATAGTCACACAGACTGCTAGCATTCAGCCTTCAGACAGAGGGTTAGTCAATAGGAAATGTGCCCCTCGAGCCAAAAAAGGGTTAGGCACAGATTAAGAAGTGTTTGGTACACCCTCCTGAGAGAAGCACAGTGGTACCTTGGGAAGGGAAGATACACAAAGAAAATTAATTTACTACTGTCGTGTGTGTGTGTGTGTGTGTGTGTGTGCACGTGTGTGTGTGTGTGTGTGTGTGTGTGTGTGTGTGTGTGACCCCATCACTTTAACTCCTTCCTCAGGCATGGTCTACACTTGCAGAAGAATTAAGTGGTAGAAACAAGGAATGGAGTGCAGCACTTCAAGCTGCCATTAGGAGACCCCATACTTTGAATGCTTCCTTGTGTGGAAAAAAGGTCTTACCAAGTAAAAAGCTAGAGCACCTGAGAAAAATGTTATAGCAGCCCAGCTCACAGTGCTAGACGTATACCTGGAAGGAATTTATGCATTCAGAAATAGCATCTCCCACCCGCAGTCTGAATTAGCACCACCCATTTTATCACTCTACTTTGCTGCATGCGTACTAGAGCCAGACCCTCAGTTTAAAGTCCAGTGCAAACGCATATATGGATAGACTTCAGAGAGCTGAACTGAGTATGAAACTAGAAGTGAGTAGCCTGCAATATCCTCTTGAGAAGCCTTTGGGGAGGGGGAATGCATCAGGATTTGAACTCAGTGGATTCCTTTCCTATCAGGCAAACTGGTTAATACATATTCCTTTTGTATGGTGTAAGAGATGACCATATAATCCGTTTTCTTAGAAACTGTCATGCAGCAAACAGTCCAGTTTTGTTTCAGTTATGAGCAAGCTCTCCATAGAAAACTGGTGCTATGAAAGCTGAGTGCAGTGATGTTTCAGCCACTGAAGCATACTTTACAGCCTAAATCTCAATTCAGCTCTTTAAAATGGGGACTTAGCTACTGGTTAGAAAGAATGATAGCAGCATTAATGCATGCAATTAATGGGAGTACTGTGACCTGAAAATATCAGGAAGTTTTACTGCTCACAGTATTGCCTCTGGCTAGGCAGCGAAGCGGAAGCAGCATTTGAAGGGCTGTGTGGAATTACAACTTTCTCTTGCCCTGTTTATACTAGGCAAAGGTGAAAAATGGAGGGGAAGCCCCCATAAACACACGTTTCAGCTTCAGGTACCAAAACTCCATGCTCCAAAACTGCCTTACTATGTCAAGATTGTGGAAACCCCAAATTTCTTCACAAACACCAAACTTTTCCTCGAACACTTGATATGATGAGGCAACAGAACCTGCATTAGCAGTACGATGCGTGGATAAGGCATATTAATTACCTCCATTTCTCTTAGTGAAGGCCTGGGTCCTAAATGTGAAATTAAGAGTCTACCTCTTAAAGTAGAGGTAGACTCTACTTTACAATGTTACAACTGTAGTTTGTTATAACTTTTTCCTATAACTATACTTTTTCCTGGCAAGGCACTTGCACCTGTTGACTTTCTGTTAAAGGTTTAAAAAGAACAGCAGCAGCATAAAAGGCAGAAATTCCCCATCATTGATGGGAGGAGTAAACCAGTTCTTTCCTTATCCAACATAAACTATATACAGTGCAGCTAAAAACAAGTACCAGAACTCTCCAAGAGGAGCTGCCTGTTGTCAAGGTTTTCCAGCGTACACAACGGAATACTCCCCATTTGTACTTCTACCTGAGCTACTTGCCATAGGTCTTATTTCAGAGTACACTGAATTCTTTGTTACCAAAGCATAAGCAATTGATAAAGGGCAACTTAAAAGACAAGCGGGAACAAACAGGGAATTTATTTTCCCCCACCCACCTTTCCATTTTATTTCTCAGCCTTTCCTAACAGAGGAGGAAACTTGTGTCCATGGATTGATAGATCTTATTCTTTGCACACATAGTTCAGGCATACAAAGGCTGGGTCAGTCTCTTTTGTGGGGACCCCAAACACAATCCTGCTTTGCCACTGAATTCTTCTCTGCAGGAGAGGACAAAGATGTGCATATCAGAGGCAACACCCAAAGAAGACCAGGCTGTGAGGAGAATGTGTGTTCAGGAAGAAGGCAGAAAGACTTGAATTCACCTTCCATCGACAATGTAAATTCCTGACCTTGCCGCACACCATTTGCACAGGGCATGGATGGGCTTCCCCTTGGCGAGGATGCACCCCGACGGCTAAAATGCTAAACGCGGTGACTTGCACCGTGAAATCGACAGCATTTTACTTGCACAAAGTGCATCTGTTCTGCTGCACCCTCCCAGGCATGCATCTCTCAGGAATAACTAACTTCAAATCCGCTCCCTGGTAACACAGAGGTGCCTCTTTCCTAGTTGTTAAAAGTTATTTTTCTCCCCTTTATTTTGTTCCTTCATTCACACAGCCGAGAGGCACTGGAAGGGGCGCAGAAGGGGAGGAAGGGGTTAACTCCGGCTCCTCGACATATTCCCGGGGAAACCAGCCTCCCCGGCTCCAATGGGGGACTTGCTCCCAAGTAAGCGCGCAGAGAGAATGGTTCCTTCAAAGTTGAGAGGGAAGCAGGCGAACAAATTAACCTTGTGAGCGCTGAGGCCGCCTCACGTCTCCCTCAAAAGACCCCAACAGGCGGCAACCAGCAGCACAAGCCCCCCCCAAAAAAACAGCCCTTGTTTACTTGTTCCTCAGTGGGGCAGAGGGGCAGCGAAGCTTCTCCTTACCTGCGCCCGCGGCAGAGTGAGGCGGCGCGGGGCTTGGCGAGCTTTTCCGCCGGAGACGGCGTCGGTCTCGCGCTCTCCTGGGCGCGCCTCCCTGGTTCCCCCGCTACTACCCCAGCCTCAGTTCCAAAGGGTCGGCGCGGCTGCTGCTGCTGCTGCTGCTCCTCCCTCCGCCGCCACTTTTGTAATCCGTCATGTTTGTTTTGCCGCGGAATCAGCAAGGCGACGGGAAAGTTGGGCTGGGGATGTGGAAAGGTCCGGTGCGCAAAGGCGCCTGGCAACTTGCTTGGGAAAAGGAGAAGGGAATGGAGAGAAGGAGAGGGAAAGAGAGAGCTCCCCAGCTAGCTGGGCGCTGCGCTCCCGTGCACACGCTGCAAATGGATGCGATGTGACAATAGGCGACCGGTGCCCGGCTTCTTCCCCTGCCCGCCCCCCCTGAGGGGAGAAGAGCTCTGTTCACGCCTCACTTCCAGCGGCCCACCCCAGATCCAGGAAGGCGCGCGCAGAAGGGCACTGCAGCCGAGGCTCGGCGAGAGGCAACGTTTCCTGAGGGCGCAGATGACAAGAGAAGAGCCAACCTTGCTCTTGATTTCATACGCATATGCAGCTCGGATTGGGGGGCGGGGGGGGGAGAAAAATCTCCACAGAAAGTGCCGTTGTGAGCAAGAGCAAGGAAGGAGCAGCAGCAGCTCTCTCCCACAACAAGTCACCTCGGAACAAAGCGTGGAAGAGCCGGTCGAGGGGGACCGACCTCTCCTGTTTGTCATTGACACAGTCCTTGCGCGCACCTCGAAGAAGGCCATTCTTCAGCATGCAGGTTATAGGGAGGAGCTAAGGGTGTCTTCCCAAAAGACTTTTCTTTTCACACACACACACACACACACACACACACACACACACACCCTTTTCATTGCATTTCTTGCACTTGTCCTACATTTGCATACAAAATGAAGGTCGCCTTGACCAAAAGATGCACATTCCATTCTTCAAGGGTCACCTCAGCTTTCAGTAAAACATTCACACTTGCCAGATTTTATATATATATCACACACACACACACACAGTGCATTTTTTTCTGGGGGGACGTGGCTGGACGCATACCCCTAAACATTTTCAAAACAAAACAAAAAATTTTTTTCCTTCCAGTAGCACCTTAAAGACCAACTAAGTTAGTTCTTGGTATGAGCTTTCGTGTGCTCGTGTATCTGAAGAAGTGTGCATGCACACGAAAGCTCATTCCAAGAACTAACTTAGTTGGTCTTTAAGGTGCTACTGGAAGGAAGAAAAAAATTTGTTTTGTTTTGACTATGGCAGACCAACACGGCTACCTATCTGTAACCCTAAACATTTTGTGAATCTTAAGTTTGGCCTCACTGAGGGGCAATATTTCAATATGAGTAGGAAAATGAAAGTACCCCTAAACATTTTTTTTAAAGAAAAAAAGCACTATATATTTGCCTGTGTGACACTCAGGTGTTTGTTTGTGCTTTTGAAGTGCCTTAATGCATATGGGAAAACCTGAACTGGTGCCTGGAATGCATTTGGGAAAATCTAAAATGGCTGAGCTTTCAGCTTAAAATTAGGTGTCAAGCTATGGACCACAGTAGTATTAAAGAATGTCCCATGTCCACCTACAGGCTGGGAAAGACCTCTTCCTGGAACCCTGAAGAACTGCTGTCAGTTAGAAAAGACTACATAGGAAACAATTTCCTACATGTAGAAAACTATCATAGTTTTCTACATGTAGGCAGTCGCTACCTTCGTCTCACTGGGGATAGGACACTCTTAACATTGAAAAATTGTAATATCCCGCAAATCCATAGCTAAGAAGGGGCAGGGAAATTCAGACAATTTGCCCTGTCATCCCTGCCAATCTGTTCCAGGGCTACAAGCTCTGAGCTTTGATATCTAGGTGAATTGTCAAGCTTTTGAGCTTCCAGAGCCATTGGACAGCAGTTCTTGGGAACTGAATGCAGAACTTAGGGTGACCATGTGTCCTACTTTGTAGGCGATAGTCCTTTATTTGAGGAACTGTCTGTTCAAGTCTAGCTTAAAGACATCATATGAAGAAGAGAGAGCAGGAATCTTGAGTTGCCCATCAGCAGTGGGCACCTGGGGAGTCAACTGATCACAGTCTTCACCACTGTGATGAAGTGCATTCCCCCCCCCATTTAAATTACAATAGTTATTTAGTGTAATTTAAATAGAGTTATATGCAAATGTTATGCCAATCTCTGCCCTCGTCTCCTTTTGGGGGGATGTGTGTGTGTGTTATTATTTATTTATTTTAAGTACGTTTGTACTGCCTTTCTGAGCAAAGTCATTCCAAAGTTATGGGGTGGCCAACTAATTCTAGTTCTGTCCCCACCTTCCTGTCCGCTAAGAGAGTGAAAAGGAGGAAGCTGATTAGTTGGAAGTTAAGGCAGGCTGGTGACACTGGCTGAGGGCAGGCTGGGGTTGGTGGGGCAGTGCCCCATTTGCCCTAATGTGCCCGCCTCCGCAGTGAAAGTGGCTTTTAAAAAACAATAAAAACTACATGTATATAGCAAAATCAATATTAATAAAACCAGGAAGTGTTTAAAATGTCAGCATTACTAAAAAAACACAAGAATTTAAACAGATTCAGTCAGAAATTCATTAACATAATAATACACCAGTCTCCATCCAGCAAGTATAGCCGCCTGGCCTGCTACGGCTCTACTGGGAACTCTAATGCGGGGAACTATATGGGGATATTCCCCCTTGAGTAAATCCTGGCATTGCCTCACATTGCCCTGCAATATATATATATATATATATATATATATATATATATATGCCAGAGTGGGGAAACCTTAAATAAATTATAATCTTACCTTGCATGTTCATTTAACTACCACCCGAGGTGGCAATTGCCCTCCTCATTAATGCCTTTAGACAACAGTTAATTTGACCACTTAGGACTTTGGGAATTAAATGCCCAGGGGTCCAACAGTTTGTGTTTCTAGATTTTTAAAGGTACAGTGAAGTATGTGATAATGGCTTTAATTGTATGGCACACCACACTGTGCTGCTAGTTCTACAAGACTAACCTAGGATCTCTTATCCTCTTAAACCTTTTAGCCATTCCCCTTTTTGCCTAGAACTCCCTTTTAGAACATCTGCATTAGTCGTCCAGAAATTGCTGGGCTCCCCCACCCCATGGCAAATGAAAAAATACAATAACTTTGCAAAGAGTCGTAGTCATGTCTCCTGCTGTGCAGGAGGAACTGAAGTCCTGACATTCACAAGGCTTCACTGTAGAGTTAGCTTACACTACAATGGTAAGTGTAGACAGCATCTTAAAAAGCAGAGACATCGCCTTGCCAACAAAGGTCCGTATAGTTAAAGCCATGGTTTTCCCAGTAGTGATGTATGAAGTGAGAGCTGGACCATCAAGAAGGCTGATTGCCGAAGAATTGATGCTTTTGAATTATGGTGCTGGAGGAGACTCTCAAGAGTCCCATGGACTGCAAGAAGATCAAACCTATCCATTCTTAAGGAAATCAGCCCTGAGTGCTCACTGGAAGGACAGATCCTGAAGCTGAGGCTCCAATACTTTGGCCACCTCGTGAGAAGAGAAGACTCCCTGGAAAAGACCCTGATGTTGGGAAAGATTGAGGGCACAAGGAGAAGGGGGTGACAGAGGACAAGATGGTTGGACAGTGCTCTCAAAGCTACCAGCATGAGTTTGACCAAACTGCGGGAGGCAGTGGAAGACAGGAGTGCTTGGCGTGCTCTGGTCCATGGGGTCACGAAGAGTCGGACACAACTAAACGACTAAGCAACAACAACACAACACAATGGTAAGCCATTTCTACTTAGAAGTAAGTCCTTGTGTCTAATGGGGCATACTCCCAGGTAAATGCGTACAGGATTGCAGCCTAGGCTTTCTTGTGCAGAAGAGGCAGAAGGGGACATGGTGATGTCGTCAGTATCTATCCCCTGTGTGAGACACATGTGAGACATATGCATCTAAGCCAGGGGTGGGGACCCACAGGTCTAATAGTGGGTGTCAGCTGATTGGTGGTGCCTGCAAAGCACTGTGCACAGGACTCTGCAAGTCTTGCTAAAAGGGGCTCCTCAGGTCTTGGTAAGCCGCTTGCAAAGTGTTGCACAAGATTGTCCAGTCCTAACTGCTGATGGTCAGCTTCTAGGTTCCTGCTTTCCTGTCTTATGTTTCTTTAGCTTCAATCTAAACAATCTAGACAGTGTTTCAAAGAGAGGTCCGTTCAACATGTGACCACACTATGGCCCTTCCTGTCTTTTCCTTCAATTTCCTCCCCAGAATCTATGTCTTCACCTCCAACAGCAATTAAGTTTGCATGTAACTCACTGTCAAAACTGGTAGAAAAAAGGAAGGGGGTGGTTAGGCAAGACTGCCTTAAAAGAACTGGAATGGCATCTCATCCCATTCCACTTTGATCACTGGTGTAACTGCATTCCTTTCTCCTTATACATTTCTCCTTGCATTTCTCCTTCCTAAGTTCTGTCCACTTTCAAATTTCAAACTATGAGCTCCTTGAGACAGAGGTCTGCTTTTGTTTTATTTTACTGATGCAAAAAGGCAAAACACAATACATATAAATCACATTGTACACTGACGGCAATGTGAAATAATAATAATAATAATAATAATAATAATAATAATAATAATAATAATAATGTAAAAACATGGTTACCACAAAAGCACAGACAGAGGCATTAAATGCATTTGCAGGTGTAAAAACCATTTTCACATTTGCTAGTTACAAGCCATGAAGCTATTTTATAGCATTTCTGTTCCCGCTGTTGGTTGTCCCTTTCTGTTGCCTGTTGTAAGCAAAAAAAAAGAGGCAGTTTTGAAATTTTATCCAGAAATCACTAGCAGAAAATGAAAGAGTAGAACCCATCTTTTAATGGAAGGTTTTCATTCCATCAAACATGGTTAACCTAGGTCTTTAATTTTTAAAGCATATGAACATTTCTTCTTCTTCTTCTTCCAGTTGACGAGAGGAAACTGACTAGCTAAATCCTGTTTCGTAACTCTAGGGATATCACTGAAAATAGGACAGCATGGTTCATGAAGAGGGATTCCTTGTATTCCATTTTCAATAAATGCATTGAAAGCTGTGACCAAACGAAAAATGAAAACATTAAGTTCTTATTCTGTTAGAACCTGAAGCATTGTCATAATAATGCAGAAGATTTAGGAGGCATGTAAAGGTAATCATTTAGACAGAAAAAAAATAGATGGAAAGAATAAGGCTTTGAGTGATGTGCCAAATATAAGCTATATTTTCTGCAATGTGAACTTGGGGGCAATTACACTAGTTTACCTCAGTTAAAGATCTCAGCTATTTCTGAGTATCACTTCATAGTTAAAGTACTTCAGCCTCCTGTTTCTGTGTGAGTGTGATGCTAATAAATATTGACTATTCCCCCAATCTGTATTGAAAAGGTACCACATACACTCACATGCACACACACTGTTTTGTGCAATTAAAATTTGAATTCAGTTTAAAAAAGAGACCAATATTAGGATGCTACATTTGCCTTTCTTTTTTGGTAGTATTTGTATTGATCAGTGTCTCATGATGTAATGATGATAGATTATGACACAGCATTGACAGGCGCAATCATTTTCACGGCTCATTTTAGCAGAGTGTAATAATGCTTGACTGTTTCTGTTACCATCAGACAATTAATATATGTTCCTAACTTTCCAGATGATAAGTGAGAGCACTGCTTTATTTATTAATACATTTCTATACTGCCCTTTAGTATCCAGAGCGGCTAACCATAAGCATAACAATTTGAACTGCTCAGAATCTCATCTGAACATACATAGAGAGGAGTAGGGATTCAGGCTCACAATCACTAGCCCTATCCAAACTTAGGAACATTCGGTGCATGTCTGAAAGAGCTTAATCATTTCAAAAGCACTCAAAGTGTATACATATGGGCTCAGGAACTCTACCTATTCAAAGTTTCCCCAAATGCACATACAGTTTACATGCACATAGGTGCCTTCACACATAGGTGTGAATGCAGATAGGAATGGAGCAGAGTTATTAGACCTAATTCCTCTCCCCACCCCTTTCCCAAGTCTGATGAACACTGTTAAGATCTTGCCCCGGTTGAGTGCATCCCAGGGCCAGCACCAGGAGGCAGTACTATCAGACACCTGCTGAAGCCTGCAGCCCAGCAGAGGGACTGCTGATAACATCAGGAGCTTCTTGGCCCTGCTCCTGTAGCTGCATGTTCACCTTGACCTCTGAGAGAGTGCAAGCAGTGGCAAGTAGAGATGGGTAAGTTCCTCAAAGCTTTCCTTGCCCAACGGCTCCATAAAACTTGAAGCTGGAACTGAAGCATCCAATGAGTTGTTTTGAGATTACTGAAATGCATTGTGAAGAAGAAAAATGTTATAATTGTCTTTGGGTTCGGATTTTCTTTACCTTGTGAGCGATGCACTTATTTTTAAGGTTTGTTTGTTTGTGTTGCCAATATGGTTTTCTAAGATTTATCATTCAATGAAATTGTGATGTCAGTGAGGTACACTGTTTTCTCTCTCTTTTAAACTACCTCAGTACCAAGCCTGTTTCATTTTATTGTCAACTTCTCTCTCTCTCATGTCTATATAATTATACGCACCTTATTTTCTCCTGTCACATAAAATACATGTTGTATGAAACTTAATTTTATTTGTATCAAAATAGACATCCTGTTGAATAGCTATTGAAATCTCATTTTTATTTTCCAGATAATCTGTGTCTATCTAATGTAGTGTATAGCACTGCAACACAGAACCAGAGAATTGAAGAGTTGGGAGGGACAAAGAGGACAGGACTACCTCCTAGCCCAACCCCCTGCCATGCAGCGATATTTTCCCCAATGTGGGTCTTGAACCCACAACCCTGAGATTAAGAGCCTCATGCTCTACCAGCTCTACCAACTGAGCTATCCCAGCTATGATAATGTACTTGTATATCAAGAGCTGGAAAGGAACTTGGAAGTCATTTGGTCCAACCGCCTGCTCAGTGCAGGATCTACAATGCAGATGCAATTACAGTATCTTTGTCAGACGGCTACCCAGTCTCCGCCTTTGAAGGACAGCCCATCACCTCCCAAGGCAGCCTGTTTAACAGCTAAAGAGCAATTTACCTTTAAGAAGCTTCGCCTGACATTCAGTTGCAATCTGCTTCCCCCACAGGGAGTGTGGGGGACTCCCTGGTCCTGAATGGGGTAACTGTGCCCCTGAAGGACCAGGTGCACAGCCTGGGAGTCATTCTGGATTCATGGAGGCACAGGTCAATTCTGTATCCAGGGCAGCTGTCTACCAACTCCACCTGGTACACAGGCTGAGACCCTACCTGCCCGTGGACTGTCTCGCCAGAGTGGTGCATGCTCTAGTTATCTCCCGCTTGGACTACTGCAATGCGCTCTACATGGGGCTATCTTTGAAGGTGACCCGGAAACTACAACTAATCCAGAATGTGGCAGCTAGACTGGTGACTGGGGGCGGCCGCCGAGACCACATAACACCGGTCTTGAAAGACCTACATTGGCTCCCAGTACGTTTCCGAGCACAATTCAAAGTGTTGGTGTTGACCTTTAAAGCCCAAATGGCCTCGGCCCAGTATACCTGAAGGAGCGTCTCCACCCCCATCGTTCTGCCCGGACACTGAGGTCCAGCACCGAGGGCCTTCTGGCTGTTCCCTCATTCCAAGAAGCAAAGCTACAGGGAACCAGGCAGAAGGCTTTCTCGGTAGTGGCGCCCGCCCTGTGGAACGCCCTCCCATCAGATGTCAAAGAGATAAATAACTACCTGACATTCAGAAGACATCTTAAGGCAGCCCTGTTCAGGGAAGTTTTTAATGTGTGACATTTTAGTGTATTTTTGGTCTCTGTGGAAGCCGCCCAGAGTGGCTGGGGAAACCCAGCCAGATGGGCGGGGTATAAGTAATAAATTATTATTATTATTATAGTTTCCACCCGTTGGTTCAAGTCTTGCCCTCTGGAGCGAAAGAGAACAAGTCTGCTCCATCATAGTTCATCATATATTCAAAGACAGTTGTCATGTCTCCCCTCAAGACACTGACCTGACAGTCTGAAAACCATCCATATTTATTTATTTATTACATTTATGCCCTACCTTTCCTTCAAGGAACTCAAAACTGTGAGGTAGGTTAGGCTGAGTAGTGCAACTAACCCACAGTCACCCAGTCAGCTTCATAGCCGAGTGGGGAGTCAAACACTGGTCTCCCAGACCCTAGTCCAACACACTAACCACTACACAACCCTGGTTCCCTTTCTAAATAGCAACTAGACGGCTATTGTAACTTGCAAATAATATTTTGCATGTGTTTGATCTTTTGTGCTTTATTCCATTGATTAAATCTGGAAGAAGTTGTAGGCAATACTTCTCATATGACTTTCCCACAATAGAGATTAAGATAGCAGTCTCATGCTACTCTTCAGCTTCCATAGGCAGTTGACAATCACTCTCTCAACCCCCTTGTGATCTGTTATTTCATTACATATTTCCAGTACTGTACACAATATGCTAGCATAGTGTCCATTACAATGGCACCTGGATGCCCATGTGCACTTTTCTTACTCCAAAGTCAAAACCCTTTGGATTGTATCATACATTACTAGCAGTGGTGCCAGAACTGCTTCCCAATGAGTTCTTTCCATGTATCTGTGATAATGCTTGGGCTCAAAAGGGCCAGTTTGTTGCATTCCTCCCCCCCCCTCCTCCTTCTCCTCCTCCTCCTCCTCCTCCTCTTCTTCTTCTTCTTCCCCATTTATTTATCCAGGGACTCAAGGCAGCTTACATATTAAAATAAATACAGCTAAAAACATTGGGGTAAACATTAAAAAACTACACACAGAGAGAGAGAGACAATCTGTTAAAAACTATCCAAATAATTACAATAAAAAGAGCACAGCCCTTCAAAAACAGTCAGTTCCTGTTGGAACAAGATAGTATTCAACTGCCAGTGGAAGGAACAAGGAGGGAGGCAATTTAGGTTCTTTGGGAAGGGCCTCTCCTGTGTCCTTACCAAGTGAGAGAAGAGCCTCAAAGCCTGGGCAGGTTCATACGAGGGAATATCGTCTTTCAGATGTAATAACCAGCACTTTGAATTGTGCCCAGAAACAGACCAGTAGCCAACGGAGCTGCTGGGAGAATCCTTCCTACTTCATTGTTGCTGACTGAAAAGCTAGGCAAGTTCAAAGGTAAAAAGAATCCCACCAATGGCATTGTCCACAGGGTTCCTGGTCAGAAAGCAATCACGCCGTGACTGACAGCCAGCCATTGAACTATTTTCAGAAATACATGTCGTGTATGGGATAACTCAGTTGGTAGAGCATGAGACTCTTAATCTGAGAGTTGTGGATTGTGGGTTTTTGCCCATGTGGGCAAAAAGATACCTGCATTGCAGGGGATGGGACTAGGTGATAATTGGGGTCCCTTTTAACTCTACAATTCTGTGATTGTGTGTGTGTGAAGTAAAAGCAATGCATAAGTGATTGTGGCAATCAGTCATAAACTTAAATGAGTACTAAGTGCTGTTTCAGTCAGCTTATGCCTGGTGGCATAAGTTGAGGGGCATAACCACATGATCATAGTGATGCCCCTGTAGTTTTATTTCTGCCCTGCCGGAGAAAACCCAAACTTATCAGAGGATCTTATCAGAAGGGCAAATTAGAACAGGTGCAGAGCAAAGCAGGGCCTTCTCTGCAGTGACCCAGTATTTTGAAATATACTCCTTGACAAACTATGGAAGTGAACATCTGTGTTGAGCTTTAGCCTTTTTGTTTTTAAAAAAAATCAGCAAGTTTTAATTGGGATTTGAAGGCTGCCTGCCTTTTTATTGCTGCTTTGATATAATATCATGTACATTGATTAATTTAGTTTGGTTTTGAACATCTGAGTGTAAGAAGTCACCTTAGATGTTTTTGAAGCGAAGGGGAGAAATTTATAAAATTAAAAAATTAAAAATAGCTTACTGTGTGATTAGGCTTCTACATTGTTCCAGTAGCAACTATATTGCCCAGATAATGGTTGCTGCTGAATCAAGTCACAGTCATCAAAGGGCTACAGACTTGTTAAAGTTAATGGACTGGATAATGTTTGGTATAATAATTAAAGGGTTATTAGGAGCTTTCATAGCAAAGCTTTTTTATGCTTTCAAAATTACCCCCTTGAAATTAAAAAGCTGTAACTATATGACTATGCACATGTATTCTTTTAAGGACACAGCCAATCCGGTGCAGACTTCTCCTAACTCAGGTTGCATTCACATTACAGTGGTACCTCGGGTTAAGTACTTAATTCGTTCCGGAGGTCCGTACTTAACCTGAAACTGTTCTTAACCTGAAGCACCACTTTAGCTAATGGGGTCTCCTGCTGCCGCTGCGCCGCCGGAGCACAATTTCTGTTCTCAACCTGAAGCAAAGTTCTTAACCTGAAGCACTATTTCTGGGTTAGCGGAGTATGTAACCTGAAGCGTATGTAACCTGAGGTACCACTGTACTACTCATTCTGCATCCAGTGTGCTTCCACTGCTAATTTCTGAAGCCTCACTCACACAATGTTAGCCACAACACATATTGATCCTGTAATTTCTTGACAAATATTGCTGTTAGATGTGCCCCCCAACCACCTTCAATCCAATTAGGAAACTGGATGTGGAGTAAGCAATAAAATGAGCATACCCTAACTGCCATCACTCAGACACAGATGAACATGCAAGTTCAGATGACAGCTTAATGAATGAGAGTTCCAGGAAGGATGCAGGAACAGGGAAACCAATAAAGTCATGTGCGTCAGATGAAGACACCCCTGCCGCTTCTCTGATGTGAACAACTCTAGACACAAATTTGTGTTGAAATGAAGCTGGGAGAGATGACCTTGTTGTGTTTCAAGCCACAAACAGGATATGATAGGTTTTTTGCTGTTGTGGTTGTACAGATGGAACTTCTTGCCAGACATCAGAACTGTTTGTTGCCCCTTTAGCAGTGCTGGCTATCTCACGCCCACCTCTCAAACCAAAAGAAAACAAATGAAGTTAGTTTGGAGTATCTGCTGTACAAAAATAACCACATAATTCAGAGACAAAACATTTCAGCTGAAGCCCTGGAATGACTACACAGGCAATATGCCAATTAAGCAAGAAACGTTCTGATGCTTGACTGTTACTAGTATTCATCATGCCACCAGAAGTCCCTCTTTCTAACTTCTCGGTGGTTGCACAGAGTTTATAGCCACTTTTCATCTTACTGTTTTGTGTTCCACTCCACATTGTTATGGAAACTTTGGGACCAGCTGTGAGAGCTGCTTGCTTGCCGACATTCAGAAGTCAGTGGTTGAAACTCACTTCATAAGAGCTAATGGTCAGAGGACGTTTATCCTGAATGGGCAATCTACCTGCAGACTGTAAGATGGAGACTGAGACCAGAGATAGAGGAGAATTTGAAAGTTTTGAACACAAAGAAGAAATATCTGAGAGTTAGCTACAAACTGAGGTGCAGCCTTGGAGGCTGCAACAACAGCTTGCTGAGAATTCAACACAGTGTCAGCAGGCATGCTACTTGTTCTACAATACTTTGATTATCTATTTGCAAATAAAATAAATAATATGTCATGGTTGGATTTACCGGTAAATTTTGCTCCTGCCTATGAGAATATCTCCAGAACAGAATTATACTCAGTGGGTGCCCTGCTGACAAAGCTGGGAAGCCAATTTTTGCCAATTCTAGACGGCTTACGGAAATATTTCCATTACTATATGTTATGTGTTGAAGTCAACAATGGGCCAGCGTAAATAACTGCTCAAAATGTTCCTAAGATCTCAAATTTCCATGTCCAGGTTCTGATAGCTGGTTCAACCATTATTATTATTATTATTATTATTATTATTATTATTATTATTATTCATTGGCACTGTGCCAGTTAAAAAAAGGTTTGCAGACAATATAGTCAGCTCCATGTAAGAATTAATAAAAAACCTTTGCTTCTGTTCCTAATTTGAATGTGTTGCCGCATCTAGCAAAATAAGGCAAATGTCTCAGGTGGCGGATCTGAGGTATCACTGAAGGAAAAACATGTTGTTGAGTATTAAATTTAGGATTGCCATTCAGATTTGCAGTCTCACGTCAAAGGTGCCATAATGATTTTGATAGCTCTGTCAGAAATTCTGATAGTTGTAACCTGTGGGAATGAGTGTGTTGTCTTATATCGCCACTCTGTTTCCCAAAGATTTGTTCAGTTAATTAGCAACTTGCACCAGTCATTTATTCTAATCTGTGAGTTTCTTTAATTTTATTTGGCAGTCATTTCATGACAATATCCCTGAAACGCTAAAAAGTTCCTTTTTACTTTTCCCCCTGTTCTGCTAATTAACTCTCCTACATATATAAATTAAGGTAAAGCGTTCCTTGATAAATCTGTATTTTGGGGGTACTGACAAGGTATTGTCTTTCCTCATACTCTGAAATGAAAACACAAATAAAAACATAGACATCTTGTGAACAGGTTTGCAAACAGCTTGTCACACACAAATTATAATCAATGTGACATGAACATTCTACTTTGGTTTATTATTGAGCTGTAATTCTACCAAAGGGAGTTCTCTCATGCGAACGATAAAACCCAAATCGGCTGTTCACTTTCTATAATTTACCCGTGAGGTTTCTATACAGTTTTCCTTTTAAGGAGAATGGGGGGTGGGAATTGAATAAACTGCCTCTGACTTCATTTAATGCGATTCTTTTTAGAAATAAATATATTTCTAAGTTAGGTGTAGATTTGTTCAGTTTATACATTGCTTCCTGCTTTTAAAAAGGAAGCCTCAGAAGAAGAAGACGCAGCGAAAGAAGAATGGATACAAAAACCTATGGAATATGCAGAAATGGCAAAACTTACCAGAAAAATAAGAAACCAAGGTAACAAACTTTTTTAAAAAAATAATGGAAATGGTTTCTTGAATATTTACAATATTTACAATTTATTTATTTACAAATAAATTGTAAAGAACATTGATAAGAACATTGGCAGGATTACTGTAATAACCTGTAGTTTTATAAGAGTAAATATTTAAAGTAGATGAATAAATAAGTAGATTAAGTTAATTTGGAATATGCAGAAAATATAAAAAAGAGGGGGAAGTAAGTCGAGTTTTGAAATGTTAAAGATTGTAAAATTATTGAAATGTATAAAACTGAAAATCATAAAAATAATAATTAAAAAGCCTCCAAATGTTTTACAGCCAGAGTAAAAACATTCAATAAAATCACATAAACAATGTTAAAAACAAATTGAATAGGACAATATAATATCACTGATGCTGTCCAATGCCCTGGGAAAACAAAAATGCCTTTATCCAGGACCAAAACGATGACCAGGTTGATGCCAAGTGGCTCTTCCAAGAGAGAGCATCCCCAAAACCTTGGAGGCAGCACATAGAAAAGGCTTCAAATTATGAGCTCAGGGAAAAAGGCAAGCTCATGCGGAGAAAGGTAGTCCTTTAGGAAAAGTGATCCCAAGCCACTACAGTGGTACCTCAAGTTAAGTACTTAATTCGTTCCAGAGGTCCGTTCTTAACCTGAAACTGTTCTTAACCTGAAGCACCACTTTAGCTAATGGGGCCTCCTGCTGCCGCCACGCTGCTGGAGCACGATTTCTGTTCTCATCCTGAAGCAAAGTTCTTAACCCAAGGTACTATTTCTGGGTTAGCGGAGTCTGTAACCTGAAGCGTATGTAACCTGAAGTGTATGTAACCCGAGGTACCACTGTATATGATATACATCAGATATGAGTCTATGTGACAGACATCATTGCAATAACCTATATTTATAACAAGCGGCATATGTTTCATCTCAGTTAAAGTGTTTTGTGTTTACTCTTTACAAGGTGAACAGGATTTTTAGTTAAAACATAAATTGAGGTATGCAATTTTTAAAAAAGGAAAAAAGCCAGAGCTGGTGTTGCATGGCTAGAGCTGCTAGGAATTGTAGACCAAAACATCTCAAGGGCATTAGGGTGGAGAAGGGCCACCTCCATATTTCATGTTAGTAACTTAAGCATGTCAAGGGTTTAACAAAATGCTTTGCTCTTACATGTCGTGTTTAGTGAGCATAGAGAATTCAGCCACTTTCATTCCTGAAAAAGAAGGCCATTGATTGTAACAACTGCAGTACTCTTTGTGGCTCCCTGACTCTCTCCCTGTTACCTTATAACCCCAACAGTGAAGACCTTTAACAGTGCAGTCCTAGACAGGAAGAACTTGGGAAAGGCCTTGGGACACTCTCTCTGTGCACAAGTGCACTAGCAACCGTGGGATGGAACAGCGGAGCCATCTTCCTGTGCTCTTGGCCAGCAAACTGGAATTTAAAAACATTCCTTTTTCACCCAGACACATTATTGTTCCTTTTAGCTGTGAGAGCATGTGATCGTTTTCGCATGTTTTTATTTTATTTTTCATCGCACAGTTTTCTCACCGGTGTGTTTGTAGCTTGGGCCTCATTGGAAGGGAAGAAGGGATATAAATTTAATTAACAAATACATAAATAAATACTCGCATACATATCAGATGTAAGATATATTAGATTCACCAAGTGTAAAGAGGAGAGTGCAGCCACAGTGTTACATCAATGTGATGTGACTACACTTTCCCCTTCATTTATTTTTGATGTACATGACCTACATGGCCTGCCATCCAGAGCTGCTGAGCAAACATAAGAAAAGAGAACTGTGAAATGAAAGTGTTAGTCTTGATCTGATTTAAATAATATTAAATCATTGCAATTAAATATTGTGAGGCAGCAGGGTAGATAAAAACATCTGTTGACCATATTGACAGTGCCCTGGGATATTATCTGAATGCCAGATTTTCAAATGGTGCAATCCAATTCTGTTAAAATCAATAGGAGTTTTGCTTCTTATTTTAATGAGTGTCTGGATTGCATCCACAGGCTACAAACCAATTATTTCCTAAAGTTCAAATGTTGCATTATCTGTGCAACATTGTTTTTTCTCCATTGGTAACCCTATTCATCTTCTCCCACTTCCACTTTCCAGCAGGAAGGAAAGGCTGTAGGAGCAAGAATGAAAATGTGTGTTTTGCATTTCTGTTACTTTATGGAACTGGGATTACAGTAAAACCAACCTCACCACCGCCACCTAAAAAAACTACATCAAAGGAGTGAACTAAAATTTGGATTTAGAATTTCCAGGACACTGAACTGCGACTCAGAAATTTAAGAAAGCTAAACAAGTGTAGCTATATTCATTCCTTTTGTGCTACCCCTAAGAGCTCAACTATGTGACATGTTTACACCCTGAGAATTTGAAAGCTAATTTTTCTATGAAATGCTCAGGAGAAATGCTAATTTATACTCTGTGGTTATTTTCAAAATATTATCTAGGTTCTAGCATTTAAATTTGAGGATAAGCACCAGAGTTCGAACAGTGATTTTTGGTTGTGTCTTTTCCTGCTGGTACTGAACATGTACTTCAGAGCTATTAAATATAGTAAAAACAAGTTCAGCTGTATAGCTTTACAGTTTTTAATACAACAATTCACCACATTTAGCAACAGTTAAAAAATATATTCTGGGGAAAAGTTTAATACAATGGCCTGCAGAGCCTACAGTGTCAAGTTTCTTTCTAGTCAATTTTTTCTTGAATCAGGTAGAAGTTAAAAACTTTATAGAACCCTGCTGAATTAGAAAAAAATGTCCCTCTGGTTTGGTATCCTGGTAACTACAGTGGCAGACCAGATGCCTCTTATGTTAATTCAAGCATCTGAGATTCTGTAGCATAATGTAGTGGCTCCCAAACTCCACCCCACCACACACAGGTGCCTTGAAAATTGCTGAGGGTCTTGGAGGACCACTTTCTAATTTTACTGCCTATTGTAGAAATTGTAGTGCGCTGTCCATAGAATTCAAACTGCAATGCTGTTGATTGCAATGTAAGAAATAAAAGCAATAAAAATACAATTAAAATTAAAGTTTATTGCAATGGGTGTGCCATCTTCCATCTTCAGTCACAAATCCACAGACATGCCAAGTACCACAGGAAAGATGCTTTTGGATCTTTGTGAACCTGTGGCATAGCACCTATAAACCTGAAAGTTGCATATAAAGAGTAGTAGCCATTGAAACAACTCTTTATTAATTCGTCAAACCCTCTTTTGAAAACATCTAAGAGGCCATAACCATATCCTGTGGCAGCAAATTAACCGTTTTATTTCATTAATTGTTATCATTCTCTCTTCTTTGTTCAGAAGATAAATGTCTCATGTCTTACCTTATTGTGATATGGTGTTTTCCTCTTTAGTTTTCTTTTCAGTTTTCTTTTTAAAAGCTAACATATTTCTTTAAACCAACACAATTCATGGGAAAGTCAACCTTTTAGCATCTGTCTCCAGAAAGAGCAGCTTTAAGTTATAGAAACAGATTGAGAGAATCAGTAAGAAATGCAATTTCTTTCATCTCTCAGATTTCAGCACAATGCTTGGGGAGTAGAACATATGTTTTGTGGTATATTTCAGATAAGTGATAAACAAGCGGACTCACAAAGCACTTTTGTAAATTTGCAGAAATGACCATGGCTATGATGGAAGTGTTGGGATGCGACTCAGTTTGTATTGAAGGTTGGTGGTATGTCTGCATGGGAAAGAGTAGATTGATAGAGAGAACCTCCAAATTTCCTAAACTGTCCTTTCTGACCTAACCTGTGCTGACTTTCCCTCAGGAATGATACTTTCAGGGTTGATGACCTCTTTCCCTTCTCCTTCCTTCTCCATCCTCAGCTTGAGAGAGGAGACATATTTGTGTGTCTCCTCTGCTCACAACAACAAAAAAACCATGGCTCTTTGTATCTCCACTGTACAGTGGTACCTCTGGTTAAGAACTTAATTCATTCCGGAGGTCCATTCTTAACCCGAAACTGTTCTTAACCTGAGGTACCACTTTAGCTAATGGGCCTCCTGCTGCCATTGTGCCGCCGCCACATGATTTCTGTTCTCATCCTGAAGCAAAGTTCTTAACCCGAGGTATTATTTCTGGGTTAGCAGAGTTTGTAACCTGAAGCGTCTGTAACCTGAAGCATCTGTAACCCGAGGTACCACTGTAGTTAGTTAGAACTGGGATCTTTCCTATCAAGCATGTATTTTGTTTAACAAACTTAGCATTTCCAAATTTTTATCCAGGGTAAAATGTGCTCCTCCAGTGGTGTGCCTTGGTGTGTTGCTGAAATGTTTACAACATGAGTGCCAGAGCTTGGGGGCCACTATTGAGAATGCTCTTTCACATGCCACCATACCTCAGACCTCTAAGGACACATTCAAGGGCAAGTTATACATAAGTGTTGAAAATTCTGGACTTTCACCACACCATGCTATCCGGAGCTTTTTGGAAGATGAATAGGATTCAAATGTCATAAATAAAAACAGGAGCTTCCTCAAATTTACTGCATCTTCAAAAATTTGATTTGATTTGCACCAAGATGGATTGGTTTAAAATGATAATAATGATCAACATTAACATCGGAACTAATTTGTTTCATGGTAAATTTAACTTTAAATGAACTTTTCAATACCTCATCTGAGATAGACTGCACACTCCTGAAAGACAATAATATGAACAATTCAGTATTATTCGGCATTAACGGATTAATTTATAAAACATGCAAAACACTTTTAAACTAATAATTGATTTTACTAGCTTCACAATATTAATGCCATCAATACACAAAGCACTGTGGGGAAAAAGATTTGCCTTGGCAAATCAGAGTATTCAGGCACCTAATTCAGTACCCTGGCAGTCAGTACAGGTTTAATTTATTATTTTATTGAACAAAAATACAAGGCTAAGCAATGGCTAAGGATGATAGTCTCGTTAATGAATTCAGCCAGCTGAGAAGTACAAGAATGTGCTCAGTATAAACCTTGGGGTTTGAGTCATTATTATACTAATTGTCTCAGCATCCATGTCCAGCTAGTATTAGCAACCATAATAGGTGCAAAATAGACTATTGGAGTAAATGATAGAGCTGCTAGTAAGTTTAATTGAGCTGGAACATATCCAAAGTATAATACAGAACTAGCTGTTTCACAGTTATTAGCACGGCTGTAAAAACTGAAGCAATTAAACATAGTTATGGAGGCAGATCTGTGATTCACATATACAGAAATATAGGATAGGAAAGGAATGTAGTTACATGTGGGTATATTTAAGTCCTGATAATAAGAATAGTTACTTCAGTTTAACAAATATTAACTCCTGTTGTGGTCTCACTGATGGTGAAGAATGCAGGTGGCAACTTACCAAGTAAGTATCATACCACAAAGCGCATGCAAACGTGAGGAAATAATATGTGGAGTCTCAGCCTATGTGGTAAGCTATGTAAATAAATTTTATTTATTTTACAATTTAAGCTTCAACATTTTGCATCCACAAGAAAATATAAGAAATTGCCTCTGTGGCAAGCAAGATGTTATATTTCACTGCTTTCCTAAAAAAAATTATTAGATATTAATGTTTTTAAGGTCTCCTGACTAAATGGGTAGATACTTTACAGTTGTTCTCTGCACTGTTGTTGCTTAGTCCCTTTGAACAGAGATAAAGAAAGTGGAGTGTATTGCAGTTTAAATTTAAAATATTCCTTTTGCTGCACCATTTATTTATTAAACTGTAACTAGGGTAGGGTCTTTTACACATCTTCTCAAATTGTCTGGACCCACCAAAGAAACAATATGTATTCTTTCAGAAATGTTATCATAGCATTCATTAATAGGACATGGACATTGTTGTAAAGAAAAATACAAACAGTGAGCCAAAGCAAAATGACATCAAATGGCCCCTATGGAGTGAATACCTTTTAAATGTGTTTACTGAGACAGGGTTTGTTTTATATAGAGTAGTACCTTGGTTTAAGAACAGTCCAGTTTTTAAGAATTATTTTGTTTACAAACTCTGCAAAATCGGATATAGTGTCTTGGTTTGAGAACTTTACCTTGGTCTAAGAACAGAATCCAAATGGTGGAAGGGCACTGGCGGCGGGAGGCCTCATTAGGGAAAGCATGCCTCAGTTTAGAAAGGGCTTTGGTTTCAGAACAGAATTCCGGAAAGGATTAAGTTCGTAAACCGAGGTACTACTGTACAGTGTATAAGAGTTTGCTGTAGGTGGGGTATGTGAAGGGCTAAGTTTAAAATACTAAGTATCCATTGCTGACTGACAGTTGGCAGTTACTTAGATGCATAAAATTAGTCTGGGAAAAGCTGGGTTCTCTTTTATACTGAGTTAGAGGATTGTAAAATTTCACTTCTGATTGGCTTGCTGGATAGAAATTTATTGGATGGGCTAGAATTCTATATCACTCAGATCCGATGGATTGAAGGATAGGCTAGCTGGACATAAATAAGCTAGCTCTGAGTGTGACTGGCTGAGGCTGAACCAGAAGAAGCTGGACAAAAAGGCCTTGGGTCTGAGGCAGGTGAAAGACAGGCAAGTGGTTATTGAATCCCCCGAAAACCCAGACATATGCTCTGAACTGTTCCACTGCTCCCAAGGGACACTTCCTCTGTGTCTAGAAACAGCTATAGGTGGCGATTTTGAGATAAGATCACAGGCAGTGCTATTTTTCTAGAAAAAGAGGTGCCTGAACTCACCATGGTCACCTCCCTTGTTCTCTTATAATGGCGATTGGTGCCCTCCTGAGAGGTACCAGAACTGAGTTCCAGCAAGTTCCGGCTGAAAAAAAGCCCTGATCACCTCTGTCCCCTAAGTACCATGGTACTAATCTTCCGTAACAACAGTCCCTTAACTTGAGACATTCTCCATTCAAGCAAAACCTCTCCGCCATCCATGCCTATATGGGGAAAAACATTCTGTGATGAAAGTCATAGACCTTGCCTAAGACAGAAAGTCCCATTTAAGACCCCAATATTTAGCATATTTAAAATATTGGCATGGGGAGCCCACCACAGGGAAGCTACACCATCGTTTGAATTGTGAACACATTTGACACCAGCCCTTTGCTAACTACATTTACCTTGTTGTCTGTTGCAGTTTGTCCACCTGGGATCTAGGCCTGCACTCAGCCGCTGTTGTAAAACAGTCTCTGGCTCATTCTGGCCTATTTAATTTGAACGTTTTAAAACGTTTTCTCTATGTTTTTTCTGGCCTGCCTTATAAATTATTTCAGCATCTTTTACAGCTCTTTTGTCCAAGGGTGGCAGATTTTAGAACACACTCTGACCAATTACTTTCTTTAACGGATTTAATGGCGTGTCTGGAGATTCCTTAAGTGACAAGGCTATAATTGCCATATTAAGCCCGCATTATTTTCACCATGACCATCTCTGAAATATATATTAATATGTTAAAAGGGCTATCCTGCATGCATGTTCATAAAGAAAGGATGGTCTGGTGGGATGGAGTAGATTGACATGAGGAGTGTTCATGTCAGAGTGGAAAGTACATTAAGTTTCATAGCCAAGGACAGAAGAGCAAGAGACTTATGTGCCTTATGAGCAATAAGGCTTTCATTTGGAAGCTGCGTCTGTTACCACAAACTGCAAGGAGACCTGCTTTTAAGGCCTAATGCTCACTGAAGCAGTAGATCTGTGCCTCTGATGTACCACTTCAGACTCTGGGGTGAAGCTCATATGACTGAAAGCTCTTCCATTTTTTAAAAAATATCCCTCCACATATAAAAAGGCTAGGCGTTAGGGATACTAGATTACCTCTCCTTACCCTGGACATTTTTTAAATGGGCCCTTCTGTCTGAAGGAGCATTGTCATCAGCCCCCTTTTTGCAACCTGAAGTAGTCACAAACCCAGGTTTACCACCTGACTGAGAAGTAAACCCGAGAAGCAGGCAGGCCCTGGATAGCAGCCAGACAGCAGTCTTTGGACTATGTTATGCTGAAGATATAGCTGATGTTCTATTTCCTGTGTCCTCATTTCTCAAAATATCTAGACGCCACTACAGTGTGTTAGTTGTGTCCCATTTTGTAACTTAGCAGCCTAGAGATACGCTCTTCTTCACAGCTGTGCTAACGTGGTCATTCATATGAGCAGATCTACAAAAACAAGTATCGCACATTTGCTGCAATGTAACAAAACCTAGACTTTTAGTTCGTCTCAAAACCTTTACCTTTCTGTCTCATGTAACATTTAGCTTGAATTTTCCATCATGCACAAGAAAGGCAGCCACAATTTATGTGAAACACACTCCAATTTTCTGAATGGCTGCAATGTGTTGATCTCACCCCCCAAAAAAACAACAACCTGGGAAGAGATAACATCTCTGAATGTCATTTTGCTTTGGACTGAGTTTGGACAATATTTAGCTATTTTGATAATGTGTTCTAAATTAGCTTATAAACAGAAAAGTAGCAATCCCTCCTATTTGATATTGTATGTGGCAAACATAATTTTTACTGCTATATTAATTACAGAAAAGCTTTTTCTTCTGAAAAATGACCCAAGTATTTCCAGAATTATACCTATTAAGCACACATGCTTCATCAAGAATATTTCCTTGGGTGAAAGCTTTTGCATGAGGATGTACATTCATAAAAGCTTCAGTTTCCCATTCCCATTGACTGAGTCCTTTTACACATATTATTAGGGCAGGATGGCAATATAGTTTAAATCAGCTTATGTGAGCTTTCCTGATTAGTGAAATAAAATATAGAACCGCATTATATTAGGGGAAATTGCTAGCCAAAAGGCATGTATTAGGGAAGTTGTATACAAAAATGTACATGTTAGGATAAAAGCAAACGAAAGAACACAAATTAATGTAGAAATGAAGCAAAATGGCATTAAGGTTGGAAAAAATACCGATAAAAAATGAGCTCCCATTACCTCATGATTAACTGCAGAAATGATTTGGTACTGTATGTTTTGCAGTGCAATACAAACCAAAGATCTGCCAGGATGAATAAAGTTTGGGGTTTGTTGGATCTTTGGCCTTCCCAGCTGAGCTGGAGTTATGCCGCAGTAAGTACTGTATGTACCTTGTTCTGGCTGAGATGGAAATATGCTAATAATGTATTTATGACCCAATACTACTCTGTGTACGTGACTGCACAGGTAGGAATGAACCATTCCTCAGATACCTCAGTGCCTCAGATACCCATCCTGAACAGATGGCCTGGGAGTATATATTGATCAATAATATCAAAAGACACTGAGTAAGATGTTACTCCACCTGTCTCCCCCCAGTGAAGTTCATCCAGTATTTAATCTGACGGGTGCTGTTCAGCATTTCTGAATCATTTGTATTTTAAGTGTCATGTTGTAAGGATTCTGCTTTTGCTGATCAGAGTGGGCCTGGCTGCTGCTCTCCGTGCACTTAGCTTTGGGAAAATCTCGTCCCAATTTCATTCTGTATTCTGGGGCAGGTAACAAAGGCCAATTAATCACTTTTTCATTCCCTCAAACATTCTCACCTTCTTTTGTCTTTGAGCTGAGTGAAATGCAAAAACTAGGTCATAACCATACAGGCGAGATTCTGTGCCTCCTTTTATATCCTTAAACAGATGTTATCGAAACAAAGCTAACAGGGTGGGATGGAGCAAAGAGAGCTTTCGGCATCAGCAAAAGTGTGGTGGGGGATGGAATCAGCTGTACAATCTGTGCAAATTGTGTCCTCCCTAAAAGAGGGCATGTGTTGTGGTGAGACCTGGAAACTGACCTCCTGTGTTGTGGGTGGGTTGGATTGGTTAGCCACAACACCCGATTGGTAGGTCCCTCGATGTTGGGTTCAATCTGGCCAATGGGGCACAGTCTAAACAGATTGAGGGACCTATTTATACCCATGCACATGACCCAGAGCTTCCTCTTTCGGCTCGTGCATTCGGAACAAGCTAACAGCGTGTCCTCTGTGCAGCCGAGAGACTTACCTTTGACGGATCATCTTGGTGATTTCTTCCCGTTATTCTTCCCCTTTTCGTTACTGCTTTCTTTATTGTTCCCCTTTTTAAGTTACCCTCTTCCCCCCTTCCTTCTCCTTGCCTTCTTTCTAGCGGGGCTTTGCCCCACCAAGGTTCTGGTCTTGGGTGGGACGGTGATCCGTCACCCGGGCATTACCTTCTGTGATGCGTCCCTTTACAGGCTTGATGGGGTTCATCTGTCTATAATTGGGAATGATTTGTGGCTGACCTCCGTGTCAGCCGGGTTAAGGGATTGGTTACAGGTGTGAGTGGTTGGCGGCAAGCGCGGTGCTCGTGTGGCGGATAGGCACTAGTTCAGGTGATAGGGATGGGAGAGCAGTCTCGCCATCCCTATGTGAAGGGTATTCCGTTAAAGCAATCCAGGGACTCAACCGGTTTGGTCAACTGCCGAGAGGGGGTTGTGTCCGTGCCTGAGTCCAGGGGGGCACCTGGGTGGTGAACATAGTCTGTTCCCGGCTTTTCGCCTACCCAGGTGTTCACCCTTGACTGACCTATGCTGGTGCCCTGGGTCAGTGCTGCCTGCAAGGGTGCAGGGTGCTAGTCAAACCAGAGCCTATGCAACCACTCACCTTCTGTAATCAATAAAGTTGTGGCCTAAATTCTGCCAAAAACAAAAACTAAAATTTGAGTCAAGTGTGAATTTATTTAGGGGGGAGGTCTCTGGGTCTGATCACACAAATGGCAACTTCAGGGATGCAACCTATTTAGCAGTCTGATAACCTTGCCAACAAAGGTCCGTATAGTCATAGAATCATAGAATCATAGAATCATAGAGTTGGAAGAGACCACAAGGGCCATCGAGTCCAACCCCCTGCCAAGCAGGAAACACCATCAGAGCACTCCTGACATATGGTTGTCAAGCCTCTGCTTAAAGACCTCCAAAGAAGGAGACTCCACCACACTCCTTGGCAGCAAATTCCACTGTCGAACAGCTCTTACTGTCAGGAAGTTCTTCCTAATGTTTAGGTGGAATCTTCTTTCTTGTAGTTTGGATCCATTGCTCCGTGTCCGCTTCTCTGGAGCAGCAGAAAACAACCTTTCTCCCTCCTCTATGTGACATCCTTTTATATATTTGAACATGGCTATCATATCACCCCTTAACCTCCTCTTCTCCAGGCTAAACATGCCCAGCTCCCTTAGCCGTTCCTCATAAGGCATCGTTTCCAGGCCTTTGACCATTTTGGTTGCCCTCCTCTGGACACGTTCCAGTTTGTCAGTGTCCTTCTTGAACTGTGGTGCCCAGAACTGGACACAGTACTCCAGGTGAGGTCTGACCAGAGCAGAATACAGTGGCACTATTACTTCCCTTGATCTAGATGCTATACTCCTATTGATGCAGCCCAGAATTGCATTGGCTTTTTTAGCTGCCGCGTCACACTGTTGGCTCATGTCAAGTTTGTGATCAACCAAGACTCCTAGATCCTTTTCACATGTACTGCTCTCAAGCCAGGTGTCACCCATCTTGTATTTGTGCCTCTCATTTTTTTTGCCCAGGTGCAATACTTTACATTTCTCCCTGTTAAAATTCATCTTGTTTGTTTTGGCCCAGTTCTCTAATCTGTCAAGGTCGTTTTGAAGTGTGATCCTGTCCTCTGGGGTGTTAGCCACCCCTCCCAGTTTGGTGTCATCTGCAAATTTGATCAGGATGCCCTTGAGTCCATCATCCAAGTCGTTGATAAAGATGTTGAATAAGACCGGGCCCAAGACAGAACCCTGTGGCACCCCACTAGTCACTCTTCTCCAGGATGAAGAGGAACCATTGATGAGCACCCTTTGGGTTCGGTCAGTCAGCCAGTTACAAATCCACTGAGTGGTAGCATAGTCAAGACCGCATTTTACCAGCTTCTTTACAAGAATATCATGGGGCACCTTGTCAAATGCCTTGCTGAAATCAAGGTAGGCTACATCCACTGCGTTCCCTTCATCTACCAGGCTTGTAATTCTGTCAAAAAACGAGATCAGGTTCGTCTGACATGACTTATTTTTCAGAAATCCATGCTGACTATTGGTGATCACAGCATTCCTTTCTAGGTGCTCACAGACTGTTTGCTTAATGATCTGCTCCAGAATCTTCCCTGGTATTGATGTCAGACTGACTGGGCGGTAATTATTTGGGTCCTCTCTTTTCCCCTTTTTGAAAATAGGGACAACATTTGCCCTCCTCCAGTCTGCCGGGACTTCGCCTGTTCTCCAGGAATTCTCAAAGATGACTGCCAGTGGTTCTGAAATCACATCTGCCAGTTCTTTTAATACTCTTGGATGCAGTTCATCTGGCCCTGGAGACTTGAATACATCTAGACTAGCCAAGTATTCTTGTACTATCTCCTTAGTTATTCTGGGCTGTGTTTCCTCTGCTGAATCATTTGCTCCAAATTCTTCAGGTCAGGCATTGTTTTCTTTATCGGAGAAGACTGAGGCAAAGAAGGCATTGAGGAGTTCAGCCCTTTCTGTGTCCCCTGTTTGCATTTCACCATCTTCTCCTCTGAGTGACCCCACTGTTTCTTTGTTCTTCCTTTTGCTATGAACATACCCATAAAAGCCTTTTTTGTTGCTTTTAACCTCTCTAGCAAGCCTGAGTTCATTCTGTGCTTTAGCTTTTCTGACTTTGTGTCTACACGTGCTGGCTATTTGTTTGAATTCCTCTTTGGTGGTTTCCCCCCTTTTCCATTTTTTGTACACATCCTTTTTTAATCTTAACTCAGTTAAAAGTTCTTTAGATAGCCACCCTGGCTTCTTTAGGCACCTTCCATGTTTCCGTCTCATTGGTATTGCCTGAAGTTGTGCTTTTACTATCTCCCTCTTAACAAACTCCCAGCCATCATGAACTCCCTTTCCTTTTAGTATTACTGTCCATGGGATCTCACCCAGCACTTCCCTAAGTTTTATGAAGTCGGCTTTCTTAAAGTCGAGAAATTGTGTCCTAGTATGCTTGGCTGCTCCTTTCCGCTGTATAGTAAACTTCAGAAGAGCATGATCACTCGCGCCTAATGATCCTTCCACTTCTACCCCACTAACCAGGTCATCAACATTGGTTAGGACCAGATCTAAAATGGCTGTTCCTCTTGTTGCTTCTCCCACTTTCTGGACAATGAAGTTGTCTGCAAGGCCATTGAGGAATCTGTTTGACCTTATGCTCTTGGCTGAGTTTGACATCCAACAAATATCCGGGTAATTGAAGTCCCCCATTACTACTATCTCCCTTCCTTTTGCATGCTTGGCCATCTGTTCCAGGAAGGCATCATCTATGTCCTCCGTTTGGCTTGGGGATCTATAGTAAACTCCCACAATGAGGTCTCTGTTATTCTTCTCTCCCTTAATTTTGACCCAAATGCTCTCACTTTGGCTTTGAGGTTCTAAATCTTGGATCTCTTCACAGGTATACACATCCCTGTATGTAAAAGCTATGGTTTTCCCAGTAGTGATGTATGGAAGTGAGAGCTGGACCATAAAGAAGGCTGATCGTCGAAGAATTGATGCTTTTGAATTATGGTGCTGGAGGAGACTCTTGAGAGTCCCATGGACTGCAAGAAGATCAAACCTCTCCATTCTTAAGGAAATCAGCCCTGAGTGCTCACTGGAAGGACAGATCGTGAAGCTGAGGCTCCAATACTGTGGCCACCTCATGAGAAGAGAAGACTCCCTGGAAAAGACCCTGATGTTGGGAAAGATGGAGGGCACAAGGAGAAGGGGACGACAGAGGACGAGATGGTTGGATAGTGTCTTCGAAGCTACAAACATGAGTCTGACCAAACTGCGGGAGGCAGTGGAAGACAGAAGTGCCTGGCGTGCTCTGGTCCATGGGGTCACGAAGAGTCGGACACGACTAAACGACTAAACAACAACAAAAACACGTATGCATCTCAGTTTGGAAACCCATACAAAGGCGTGTACAATGAGGCCCCTGTCTTCATGAAGAAAGCAATGTTGAAAATCACAAAAGTCATTTCCACGCTCAACTTTCTCCTGCAGCCCTTCAGATATGTGGGGAAATGGTCCTTGAGGGTCAGGAAACCTTCCAGAGCAGCATACAATGAGGCACAGAAGATTGTCATTGGATAGTGGTGTTGGGTGAAATGCTTTTTAATCAACCTAGGTGAACAGTAAACCGGAATGCCCTGGTGCTAATGTTTTGTTATTTATTGGTCTTGTGTTAGCAAACAGGGAACAAATAGACAATGACGTTACTGTGGTGTTTTGGGTAAAACAGTAATATCTGTCTCCCATCTGACTTTAGTCTTGCTGAATACATATGAAACACAATCAGCAACGGCCAGCCCTCAGGCAAAGGTAGATTGTGTCAAAGTATTAAAGGGCAAAAGAGCACATTGAAAATGAAAAAAATGTAAGAGTCACTGTCAGATTTAGAGCGGTGGGGCAACCCCCCCCCCCGGGTGCTGAACCAAGGGGGTATAAAATTGAGAAAATTCATAACTGAGAAGAACTATTTGGGGCACCAAAATTTGGCCTTACTCTAGGCGCCATATTGCGAAAGATTACCAACGTCCACTCTCATAAGGGCAAGCTTCAGGCATAGCTGTTTATTTCAGAAATGCATTTTCTTCACAGAGAAGTGGAAAATAGAAAGCAGGAGATTTTTCTTCCAAATTACTCCACATAACACTCTTCAGACATACCTAGGAAGCTTCTAGAATCTTTACAATTCTGATTGTAGTTACTGTGAAATAAGTCCCATTGGAACTTGCTTCCACGAAAATCAGCTGGATCCTAACAACGAGAAGCAGAAATCTGTTCACAGAGCAGGGCCCTCCCTGCTCCTCTTCTCTTCTCAGTCCCCATTTGCTTCACACTACTCCTGAAGGCCTGGACACTCTGCAGTGAATGCAGTGTTTGAGGCTGAAATGTTGTTCCGTCTGCAGCATTTGGGAATCAATCAGCACAAATAGTGACTACCTCCTGTGATAGTAAAAGTCTTCCACTCGTTCTAGGGCACTATTAGATCAAGTGAATGTGGTTAGGATTGGACTGAAGAAGACTGATGACTCTGATGGATCCCTTCCACCCGCAAAAAGAGAAAATTAAGGAACTACAAGCATGGCTGCCATAAGCAAGAAAGGCAATGCTTAAATAAAAAGCTAAAGACTGTTGTGCTGGGGGGGGGGGGGACCTACCAGTATCTAATGAGTAGTTCTTTGCAATGAATAATAAGGTTGTGGAGGGAATAACATGCATAGACACTAGAAGGCTGGAAATTAATAATGGAATGAGCAAGCATGGGTAATTCATTAACTGGCATCAGTTTTAATTAATGAAGAGGAAGAGTTCTGTGTAAGTGCATAATATTATTATATCCGAGGAGAGAAAGTTAGGGAAGCTACCTGCAAAAAGTGTTCCGTGTAAGCACAAAGAATTGTACTTTTTTTATTAAATAAAAGGGGAAAATCAATATGTAGTATTAAAGCCACATCTACGATAACACAGCTCCTTGTGTGGTTTTCACAACCTTTTTTGTGTCTGTTTTTGTTCTGGATATAGTTTTATTTTATTTAAAACTTTCTCTGAATGCATTTGTTTGTTGTTATAACAAAGAAGTCAAAAAGAAAACCAGTATTTCTGTTGCATACCTGGAAGAAAGATCCGGTGCAGGTAATAGGTGCTGACAGCACACATCACCTTGCAGATGTTAGTTCAAAATTTGTTAAAATCCCCTGAAATGAAAACGAAGCTGAAGGAGTTCCATGTAAACATCTGTCACGAGCCCTTGAAGCATAAGAATGCCTACATGCTGTTACTTCCTTTTGCAGGGGAAGGATCTGACGGCCTCATCATATCAGCCGCTGAACTACGGCAGCACTAGGGGAAGCTGTAAAATCCCAGCAGAAATGCAAGGTCAAAATAATCGAGACGAGACTTCAGTCGTATGCCTGGAATCGTACTTTATTGCTGTGGTACAGAAATGCCACAAAAGGTCATAGCTCAATAGCAGAGCGCGTGTTTTGCATGCAAAAGATTCCAGCTTCAGTCCCCACCATCTCCAGCAGGGCTGCTAAGAGCACCTGCTTGAATGCCTGGAGAGCAACTGCCTCCGTTGACAATACTGAGCTGGATGGACAATTTCTGTGCTTCAATATAAGACAGCTTCCTATGCTCCTTGCAATAAGGCTGGTTTTCTGTTGGACAGAAAAGACTCTTTTTAGAACCCTCAGACTTTGTGTGGTAACGATGTATAATAAAAGCGCTCCATTATTGCACTGCCAGGTCCCAAGAAACTATCTGGGAAACACTGAGCTATGGAGAAGACACATTATACAGATTCTCCCCAAACCAATCAAAACTTAGACAAGAACTTGCAAGCAACAGAAAGAATTTTTTTTGGGGGGGGCTCTTTTTGCAATGAAATCACAGCCTCTCCAACCCCATCATTCAGCCTGGGCATTAAGATCTAGCTCCAAGGGCCTTCTAGCCATTCCCTCACTGAGAGAAGTGAAGTTACAGGGAACAAGGCAGAGGGCTTTCTTAGTAGTCGTGCTCACCCTGTGGAACTCCCTCCCATTCAATAAACAACTGTCTGACCTTTAGAAGACATCTGAAGGCAGCCTTGTTCAGGGAAGTTTTTGATGTTTGATGTCGTATTGTGTTTTAATTTGTTGGAAGAGTGGCTGTGGAAACCCAGTAAATGGGTTTATATTATTATTATTATTATTATTATTATTATTATTATTATTATTAAACATTGCCTATTAACACACTGAGTTCAGCTGGGCTTACTGTCAAGTAAGTATTCATAGCGCTGCAGCTTTATGCATCCATTGAAGAGAGTGAGAGATTTTGCACAATGCAATATTAATTTGAAAATTATTGTTTTTAATTAATTAATTAAATTTGTATACTGCCCTTTGTCCAAAGATAACAGAGTGGTTCATAAAAACACAAAATAATAACACAAAATACATAATGAAACAAAATTTCATAATGAAATAATAAAAATACAAATACCAAATAAGAACACAAAATACATAATGAAACAAACCAATAACCCCTGTCCCATAAGGACGTTTAAAAGGCTGTCAAATGTTTAATCAGCCAAAGGCCTGGTTATAGAGAAAGTGGAAAAAGACATTATGAGAGACATGGAGCTGCGCTGCCAGCATTCTGTATCTCTCCCCGTTTTTCCTCATAATTTATGGTTTCCTGTGGTATGGCATGTGATATCATTGGGTGGTGTGCTGCCTGCCTCTGTATGCTGCTGAGAGGTGAGACGTGAGCTGTGGAAAGGACAGCACATGGCACAATTGCATCATGTTCATCTACATTTTGAGAGAGAGACAGCAACATTTTAAGAGAGGGACTGCTGTATTCACAGATGAAAACACTGAGGGGAGAATTTTGCAAAACATTATATGGGGGATGACAGTTTGGGCAATCTCTGGGGGTGGGGGAACCCAATTTTCCACAATTTTTTTATAGCAAATTTCAGCCCAGTACTCTTGAAGCACTGCTATATTTTATTTTTCAAACCCCAAACGCCCATATTTAGAGCTGCTGCAAACAAAAGGATGGAGCCAGAAAATTTACAACGAAAACGTGAATGCATAGCCAACCAATTTAAGCATAGCGGATGAAAATCAGCAGACTTTGTAAAAACAAATGCCAGAGTTCCCCATGAGTATGTTTTCCTGAAATCATAGCCAAGTTTTTCTTTCATGCTCTGCTGAAGTATCTTACGCAAGCTGCTTGCTAAATTGGGTTCTTTAGGGTGACCATTGGTGCATCGCCAAAAAAGAAGACAAAAGAAAACACAGATGTGCATAAAAATTGCATATGCTAATTTGTACATATAGATGCAGTTTAGAAATAATTACTATAATTTAAATAGAAATACATTTAACCTTGGCGGGGAAGATTTTGACCCAATGGGCTGTGTCCTTTGCTTGGGTCCTGTTGATGGGCAACTTCAAGGCTCCTGCTCTCATCTCTTAGGGTTTTTATCTCAAACCAGACTTGGATGGGACATCCATTTAAATAGGACTCCTATGACAGTCCTTCAAACAGAGAGCTTCCCTACTTCTGTGCTTTGCTATAAAAGCCCATGTGTCACCTCTGAGTGTCTTTATACCCTGTACTTACGTGTGCTTGTGACTTACTGTACCCAAGACTAGATTTAGGTTTGATGAGGCCCTAAGCTACTGAAGGGATTGGGGCCCTTTGTATGTCCAGCTGTCCTTTGTCAACAACAAATTGTCACTGTTTTTTGTGTTGAATATACGCTGTATGGTAATTTCTGGACCTAATAGATATCTAAAGCCATTTGCACATAACAAATAGGAGCCTACACAAAAACAAAACACTGTTGCTGTATGTAGGTTTTATTTTATTTGTTTTTTATCTTATATTTTAGAAATGTACATCCAAATTTTTTCCCCCTTAAATTTTTTTAGGGGTCCCCAAGAGAGTGGGGCCCTAAGCTATAGCTTGTTTAGCTTATATGTAAATCCAGCACTGACTGTACCCCTGTAGCCCAGGACACAGCCCCAAAGTGTGAGCTAAACTGTAAAACTTTTAGACAGAAGAACATTTATTGAAAGGAGTAGTGGAGAGCCAGTTTGCCAGTTCTGCCAACTTTGTGTAAGTCTGACACCTGCTGGTAGGTGGAAGGAAGTAAACCCCGCTCAGAAAATTAGTGATGCAAAATCCACCTGACTACACAACTACATATGAGACATCTGCCATGTCTAATGTAACTGTTTCAGGGAAGCATTAAGAATACATTCAAAGGAAAACAAAACAAAAATTGTCTCATATGCTTATTATATAGACAAAACAGGCAATCATTGTGTGTTATAACTGCGTGTTTGTAGTTAATAAAATGTCCATAGTTTAAGAGGCGAGCTAGGGAATAATGAAGTAGGGCAGATTGTAATGCCACTATAGGAAAGCCACAGTGGTGTTTTATTTTTTCCTTTGCTTAGCTTAGACCACAGATCAGTTTTGACCCAAATCTGATCCCAGTACTCAAGGCCTGAACAGGCAAAAACCCAACTGAGCTTGAACAATGCTGGTGCCCAGACTAAACTCCTATGCATTGTGGGGAATGTTGACATTGCCCGCAGCAGCAGCCCTGACACATGCTTCTTCAAAAGGCTGATCAGAAGCCAAAGCAGCTAAATCTACAGAGCCTCTTCATTTCCTGTTCTTCATTTCCTGTTACACTGCTGCCTCCATCTCTTCTACTACCTGTTGTAAAGGAGGGTAAGATTCCATCAATGTGCCAGGAAGGAATAAGGTGTGCATTGTTTAAATGGGCTAGAGATTAGTGGCGTAAATAAGGCAGGAGGCAGTAATAAGCTGGAGACTTTTAGGTTTCTGGGTTCTGAGAGCAGAGAAAGTGTGATCCAGCCCAAAATGTAAACATCCAAACTAAAACACTGAAAGGCAAATCGAAAGTAAAACCTAACCTTACCTGGGACTCCCGGCCTTTGGACATCATCAGCCTTCATGGATTAAAAGGATGACTGGAAAGCCCATCATAGGAAAATACTGAAGTTGATTATTTAATCACCCTTCCACAGATCACATGGTCTGTCTTGCTGTCCTGCGATCAGCACGGCAATAACCACAGTGCTGTCAGATATTATTAGTAGTTTCCAACGTTTTCTGAAGTAATTAAAAAATCTAAGCAGAACGTTTGGCAGCTTCCCATATAAACTAAAGCAATTTATGCAATTAACATATCCTGGCATGGCTAGGATGCGAATGATAAATTAAAATTGCAGTATGAACGAGCAATAAATGAGTTTGCAGCAACAGTTTGAAACTTATCCTCATTGCACGGATCTGGGGCAAGACGCTATATAGCCGGGTGTGAAACAGGATACCAGACTAGATATGCTTTTGATCTGATCCAGCAGCAATTCTCATGCTTATGCTTATACAATAAAATTCTTAAAAAGACAGTGCACAAGTAGTACAATCCTATACATACGCAATGAACTTTCCACATTCTCTGAAACTCCAAGGTTTAAGCAGGTAAAATGTAACTAGCTAGTTTCTGTTACCCACTCTAAGAGCCTTTTTGGCTAAAGGGCAAGATATAAATTCCTTAAATAAGTATTTTTTAAAAAAATAAATTAATGTTTTGTTTTCCTTGGCCATTTGTTTTCATTGGTTTAAAAGAAATTTCACTAAAAACTTCTGCCTGTCCTGGTCTGCACAGTTCGTTATTAAACTTTTTCCTTCTGGGTATTTCATAAGGTTTGGTCAAAAGCCTGTGTGTACTGGGTTCTGGGAAAGTAAATAAAAAGTATGTGTAAAATGGAAAGATACCCTGGAAAGTGTGAGATAACATTTGCTTTAACACTCATCACAAACAAATCAGAAGGAATGCTCATCAAATAGTTGATGTTGTCTAATCTCCCTGCAAACAAACCAGGATGAAAGCTCAACAAACAGGGTGTCCAGAACTACTCTCCTTTAGCTTAAGTGTGTTGGATGCTCTATACATAATAAACTTCCTGGTTTTGAGTATCTGGGGGGGGGGGAGCTCATTTCTCTGTCCCTCCTTTCTTTCTGTTCTCAGTAAGTGTTCTGCAAACTTTCTACCGATGCCTTGAAATGTAAATAAATCTGCAAAGCACCGTTACCTTACTTCATGCCTTACTTCATACACCATCTGACAGAGACCGGTGGGAAGAGAATGCACACCCCTGCGGAAGCATAGAAGGCCGTAACATCAAATACAATTAGGCAAAGCTAAAGTTAAACCTCGACATTAAATCCTAAACTAGCACTCCTTTGGCACCGCAATTTACCTGATTTAGTGAATGGATGCACATTAGGCCTGGGCTGAGTGATTAAGTGCCACTTCAGTATTGTTTGTGCTGGGAAATCCAATACTGCATTTAAACAATGCATTAGTAAAACTTACCCAAGTTCCATTAGGAGAGACTTGGATTGTCGCAAAGCAATACATCTTTCCCTTACGACTCTAACATGAAGCACTCCATTTTTCACTTATTCTAACTAGGTGGGAGTGGGATGCATCCAGAATATTCAAGTGGACGAGAATCGTCAGTACCAGTTTGGAAGAAAGTGTAGGTTCATTGTCCTGAATGAACTGAAACTCTGAAATCTGGAATCAATGCATCTTTTAATCCAACCATCACTGCAGTCTTAAGGTTAGATGTACCGGACAGTGTATCCCAATATCTGCCTTTAACACACATAAAATATTTCATGCCAACTGGAATTTACAATTCGAGCCAATCCAAGAAGTTTGGCTGCCTGAAGCAAAGAGCACGAGATGATTCCTCCCTCATTCAGTGTGTAGAAGCCACTCAGAATCTTCAACCCAGGTGACAGGACAACATTCTCCACTCTACTGGAGGGCAGCCAGCTAGGTGAGATGCTTCAGTGAAGACTGTGTGGTACCCACTGCCCTGCTCTCCAACCCCTTGTGGCCACTGGCTCAGCATTCTGCCTGGTGCCTCTACTCTGTAATATATGTGCAAGTGCAATGCTTATTAAAGTATGTGATCTCAGCTGTCCATTAGCAAATATGGGGACAGATGCCTTGTTCTTGGAGGTAGTGTTATGAATTTGGGGAAACAGGTTGTATGTCTGAGCTCCTTCTAATTCATGGATCCAGCATGGATTCAATTCCTGGAATAGCCAGGCTAGCTTCCTGGTGAGGTGATGGGGTCCTCTAAGTATGGGCCATAAAGTTAACAAAGGAAGTGACTCTGTGTCACCACCCCCCTCTCTATTCACTGGTGGTTAGAAGGGCAAAGACCAGAGGTGAGAGCTGAGTTAGAAGCTAGAATCTGGGAAGCCAGAGACAGAGCCATGAATTATTTCTCTTGGAATCCAAGGCTGTGGCTAAGAGAGAAGCAAGTCCCTCTTGGGGTGTTGATGCTGTGAGCCCCTCCATCATAAGCTCAGGTTGTATATATGTGTAAATAAATCATATATCATAAAGGCAGCACAGTTTCCACTACTATCACTCCAGGGGAAACCAAACCCTGGGTAAGCGACTGGAATCCCTGGAATCTTGCATTGCTGGGAGATTGTGGTGGCATGCAAGAATACATTTAAAGCACTTTTTCTCCACCCCCACCACCCTCAATAATCCTGGAAACTGTGGTTTACCATCACATAACTATAATTCCCTGGTGCTGGAGGAGACTCTTGAGAGTCCCATGGACTGCAAGAAGATCAAAGCTATCCATTCTTAAGGAAATCAGCCCCGAGTGCTCACTGGAAGGACAGATCCTGAAGCTGAAGCTCCAATACTTTGGCCACCTCATGAGAAGAGAAGACTCCCTGGAAAAGACCCTGATGCTGGGAAAGATGGAGGGCACAAGGAGAAGGCGACGACAGAGGACGAGATGGTTGGATAGTGTTCTTGAAGCTACCAGCATGAGTTTGACCAAACTGCGGGAGGCAGTGCAAGACAGAAGTGCCTGGCGTGCTCTGGTCCATGGGGTCATGAAGAGTTGGACACAACTAAACGACTAAACAACAACAACTATAATTCCCAACAAACTACAGCACCCAGCATTATTTGGGGAGAGGAATGTGCATTGAATGTACTTTAAAATCATAGAATCATATAACTGTAAGAGTTTGAAGGTACCCAAGGGGTCATATTCTCCAACCCTCAGCAATGTAGGAATCACAGCTAAATGTATGTGTGTAAAAAGCTACTCTGAGTAGTTGCTTTTTCAGTAGTTGCTTCTTGTGGGAGGGCAAACCAAGAAATCTGAATACATGTGTCCTCCTTAGGGCCTTTTCCATTTATTTCTTTTTTAAAAAATCATTAGTGTCCTTGAAACTTGACAGCTGCGCATTTATTGCACTATAAACTGATTGACCAGAAAGGCCCTCAGAGTTTCCTACCCCGTGCTGTACAGCTTGCCACTTTTCCCCTTAGCTAATTTTCTACAAGGAGTTTTTACATTTCATGTGTGCCTTTTAAAAGAATATTGTCTGAACTGATTTCCTCCACATGAAAAACTTGCTCTTTAGTCTGCTTGGCTCTCTAAGCATTGGTGGTTGTCTTGGAAACGCAGCTCGCGTTCTCCCCTGCATTCAAACGCTGGTAATGAAAGAAATCCCTTTGCATCTCTGGGTCATGTCATGTTAATTCAGTGCTCGCTGTGCGTGTGGGCCAGACTACTGATTTAGCACATGGTGCGCAATTAAAAAATGCTCTTTACAAGAGTGCCGGGGAAAATAAAATAAAGCTGCTGAGTGTGGAGGACTTGCCTCCCGACATACAACAATGCCTGGCAGATGTACGAGGATCATCTGTGTGCAAAAAATATTACATACCACAGCTTGCTGCCATGGAAGCTGCAGGGTAACAACAGATACCTGGATTTCACTGAGCAATGACTTTCTGCAAATACAGCAATGCAAACAGCCCAAGGGGTGTCGTCTAAGTATTCATTTGGAGTACAGCAGCCTTCATAACAAGATCCCAAGGACTGCTCTTGAGATTAAGTATTGCACACACAAAAGCACATATTTTAAGACTGTTACTGTTATGTACTGAAGTTCTCACCCTGGGCCAGCAGGATTTAAAGGACTATGTTGTTGGACATGTATCACTGTTGGTCTAAATATGTGAAATGTAACTGATATGCTTGTGCCTAATTGAACCATTACGTGTAGTGCTGTATATAAGGAAACCATTATGATTCTAACTAACGCCTTATCTTGGTGGGGAGGGGGGTTATGTACTGAAGTTCTCACCCTGGGCCAGCAGGGGGATACTGTAGATAGTTATGCAAATGAAGGATCGAAAGTGACGTTCAGTGATTGGCTAGTTACAGAAAATGGTTACTGTTGCATTCTAGTGGAGCTCTATATAAGCAGGCTGACTGAGCTCCTCAGTTCAGTTCTGTTCCAGCTTACAAATAAAGAGCTGCTTGGAAGAATCGCTGTGTCGTCTGATATGTTCGCCCACAACTTAACTGTTACTTTGTCTGGTTGCTTCAGAAGAGACAAGGGAAGGACTTCAGCACACCATGCATTACTACCTTGTAGAATTCACTACCATGCTATATGGTTATGTCTACTAGTGGTTAAAAAGAAGAAGAGACAATTAGATAAATTATTGAGTATATATAAACAGGGCTTTTCTTCAGCTGGAACTTTCTGGAACTCAGTTCTGGCACCTCTCAGGTGGGCTCCATTGCCATTCTAAGAGAATGAGGGAGGCGTTCATGGTGCGTTCCGGCACCTCTTTTTCTAGAAAAATAGCACTGCAAACAGTTATTAGCCAAGACAACTAAATGGACCCTCCCTGGCCAGGAGAGGGCTATACAGAGGAAAGCCCTCAAATTTGAAGGGATGTTTTGTCCTCTCTGTGAAGGTTGTCTTCTGTTTAAAGGGCTGTCCAGACCATTGTAAAGATAAAGAACCATAAGAAAGAAGTACAAGGGACTCTGAAGAAGGGAAAGCTGGAGCCTTGAAGTTGTACATCTACATCACTGGCTAACAAGTCCAGATAGAAGGATCAGTCAGTTTCAGCTCCCTCAGTTTCTCATTTTTTTCCATTCTCAAATTCAGTTCTGCAAAATTTTGCAGCAACTCACAATTATTATTATTTTTAAAAAACCTCTTCAGCATTTTAGCATGAATAATAAACACAATTTTGACTAATTTGCACATTTCTACCTTCAATTTCTCCTAATACCATGCAATTTTTGCATGTTATTTTCACTAATGCACTCATTTCTACACACACTTTCTCTTAATACATACATTTTTGTAAGCATTGTTTAGTTGGAGAACTACACCCCAAAATTCAGATGAGTGTGAATTTGAAGGATTGCTGTGTTTCTCATTTTTCATGTGTTCAAAGAACGTGTGACCGTGCGTGTGTGGGCTGTATTCAGACCCAGAAAAGGGCAGGATGGGGTGGAACGGGGGCAGGGTGGGGGTAGAATGGGACATAACAAGGCAGACTGAGCCGGCCCCAAAGAGCAGCATGGAATTGTTTGTTTTCAAACAGCTTAGCATTGGTCTTTGAACTTCCAGAAATCAAGGTTCAGAAGGACTTTCTAACAGCCCTGCACTGCACTTTGAAGTCCCAACAGTTGGAGCTTCAAAGCACAGCAGCATCTGATGTCACTATGATGTCTGGTGATTGGCAGGTGGGCAGCCCCATATTACAGCTACCGAAAGCATACACTGGGGTGCTGTCATATGCACTTTGTGGACGAGCTTCACTAGAGTGGCAAACTGTGACAATAGGGTAGGAGTGGGTTAAAACATGTATTACATGGCATACTTCTATAACAGGGGGAATGAGGAAAAAGTGTCCATTTGAATTCTTGTAAGGCCCCTTCCTGAAGAAGAGTGTTCACGCAACATGCTTTCCACACTTTTCAGCATGTTACATCTTCTTTACTGAAGTACATATTCATAGGTGCACAAGTACACTTGCAAAAATTATCATTATTCTTGAGAATCTGGGAGGATAAGGCATGAATAGGAAAGATGTAACTGATTCTAGGGGGGGAACAAAGGACAAGTAAATTTAGCAGGAGTTCTGGTCTGAACACATTCTCAGCAGAAAAGGGGGTTACATATTCTCTCCCCCCCCCCCGACTCAGCATTTACTTAGTTCCTGTTTCACAATATATACCAGGCTGTTAATTTTGAATAGGATCCCACATGTATATATTCAAAATATAATCAAGCGCCTTCCATCATGAAAATGAAATCAGCTGCAATATGCAGATTCATATTCTGAGCATGGAGAATTCAAACCTCAGTCCCAGCTGGCCTGATGAATATAGCTACAAGACAAGGACTTCTGAATACAGAATGTTGTTTTGCCGGAAAGAGAAAGAAAAGGGGAGATTTCCAGTTATGTATATGGTTATTGCAGTGCTATCCATAGACACTGTCCTTCAAGAATCTGCTTCTGCCTATAATTTCTAAAAAAAGAATCAACGCAGCATTCTGGTAATATCCTTCAGCAGTATTTTCTAGAGGTTTATTTGCTCCTTAGAGAACTGCCTGCCTGTCTCAGACTGAGTGATTCTAAGCTGGTAACTTTGGAAAACAACCTCAAAGTCTAACATCTCATTAAGCTACTATATTAATATGATGCCCCTAGGACTGAAGTAACCACTGTGCTGTGGTGCCTCTATGAAGTGCATGGGGTTCCACACTCCCCTGCCCTGACTCTTTGAACAACCCTACAGGTCCCAGAATACTTCACAGGTGCTCTTGTTTGGTTATATGAAAATGATGTAAAATGTACAGGGAATGTCATCCATTTTAATGCATTGATTAAAAAGTAAGTGTGTTAATGATTAAAATAATTATTGATTTGTTGGGAGTTTAATTCCATTAAAGGCACATAAAGGTACACAGATCTGAAGGTTTGCCTTCTGCAAGTCCAATAAGTTTGTCATGTCACCAGTTTGTATAGTTATAGCATGTTTAAGGGGGAGGAAGGTAATTCTAAGAATATATTTTAAATTATGTATTTGGTCTTTGAGAATGAAAATACACCAGTGAGATTTTCCTTCTACACAGCTCCATTCTGTGGTTATTATGTATTGGCAAGTTGGACAAAAAATTGCTTCCTTTAGAGTTCTTCAGAAATGTAATTTTCTTTTGATGGGGTAAATTTTTCCACCGTTGAGTTTTTTATTGTCACTCTTAGAGCGACAATTTAAACTAACCATTTTCAGCATGCCTATTCTGAGAATATGTGTGTGTGTGTGTGTGTGTGTGTGTGTATATATATCACTCAGGGTCAGCCTTGTTATGAAGCAATGTGAAACAACTGCTTCAGGCAACATATGCCAAACAGAGGCTGATTCCCCTGCTCACCATCTTCATCAATGTGTGACATAAAAGAGAGTTTCAATGCAGAGTATGAGAGGGCAGCATAATTTTGACATCACTTCAGGCATGAACATAGTTGCCACCACATCCACGGTCAACAACATTTTCCCAGTCACATAAATGATACTCAATCATGTACCTGATTCAGAAGATGTTGGTGTTCTGCTCGTCAACACTTCTTTCAATAGTATATTTGAATCGTTTTTCTTTCTTGAGGCGCTTGACATTTGTCCTTTTTAAGTTAACGTGCGAAAATATATACCCCAGCAAGATTTATTGCTCCAGACATTGGTACTAAAATAAAATGAATAAATATCAAAGGGAAATAAAAATCATGGTGTTATGATGAAAACTGTTGGGGAGATGTAAAAATGGGGGAGAGGGAATGCAGGGAATAGAAATTTGATTATTCTAAAAATATTTATCAGAAGTATTTTCTAATAAATGCATTCAGGGTTATATTGCTAATCTACTGGTCTGTGATAAAAGATTAGCATTTTATTCTCCAAGCAGCCACAATGGAGTACAGTACATAGGGGATCTATTGGTCATGGATACTCCTTGCAAAAGCGATGAAATCAAAATTGGGAAAATGGGCATAAACCTCTGTCAGGGAATCAGGAGCAGGAGCACTGGGGAGAGAGGATTGGGAGAGCGAAGGGGAAGAATCCGAGGGCAGCGTAGGGGAGTATGACAGTGGCCCGAGAGATTCCATGAGCTTCTCCAGCGAATCAGAAGATTCCCAGAAGGGGGCGCCGATGGTCAGGGCAAGGGGGGTCCCAGGGGGGACGCACCAGAAACAAGGAGCCAGAGGGGAACCCCAAAGCAGCAGTGGAGGATCGGGACCAGTTTCCCCACCAGAGCGTAGTGGGGGGGAAGAGTCACATGTGTCAGGGGCAGTGTCTCCTCCAGAGAGGGAGTCAGGGCTGACCACGCCTCCAACGGAGGGGAGGTCAGTTGCAGCTAGCCCCCCCGAAGGGGGAAGCAGTGACAGCAGCAGTGGAACGGTCAGGAGGAAAGCTGCTGGCTGGGCGCGCGCGCCAAGTTCAAATGTGCAGGCGCGCGGAACAGCAGGAGACCCGGATGGGGAACCAGCTCCTAAAGTCCGCCGGAGGGAGGGAGAAGGCTCAGGGGAATCAGCGGGAGAAGAGGCTAGAAAGGGCGGAACCCCGGCGGGCAGGCAGACCCAGAGGAGGAAGGAGCAGCGGAGAAGGTGGAGCAAGGCTAGAATCTTAAATTGGTGTCAAGGGGGAGGAGACTCAGATGGAGCATCAGCGGTCTGACACTTTAGACGTGGGGCTGCGCGCTGCGGCTCTGGAAGTGAAACTGAACTTCAATAAAGACTTTTATACTTAACAACGAAGCAGCGTTGGTCCTTTGTGAGCTGGGACCTAGGGTAGCTCTGACAACCTCCTTTACAGCAGAGGTAGAAATTCAATAGCCCTCTAGATGTTGGTGGACTATTCAGTTGGTGCTTTTTGCAGTGGCGTAGCTAGCCACTCAGGCACCCAGAGCATGTGCTGTGCACCTGGGGTGGGTTGCCCAGGGGGGTGATTGGCGCGGCGATCCCCGCCCAGGGGGGGAGATCGGCACGGTGATCCCCGCCCACGGGAGTGATCAACAAGGCGATCTGAGGCGATCCCCACCTGGGGTGAGATCGGCGCAGCCATCCCAGCCCAGGGGGGGATTTTGTCACTCTCCTCAGAGATGGCACCCGGGGCGGCCCGCACCCACCGCACCCTGCTTCCTACACTTCTGGCTTTTTGCAGTGTGTGTGTGTGTGTGTGTGTGTGTGTGTTATTAAAACCATAATTTTTGGATTGTTACAGGCAGTAGTCTAGGCCTCTGGGCCTCTTTTAATCCCAGCTCCAAGACTGCCTCACTCTTTTGTTGTCTTTCACATACACACACCTGCTTTGATGACATCAGCTCCAGCAAGGACGTGAGGCGGGAAAGACCTCAGAAGGGAATGTCCAGCCACTCCATTTCTACAATAATTCACTGGTTTTAGACCAGCCTGTTTTTGTTCAGGTGTTAATTTTCACCATTTTAGTAGTTCCCCATTTCTTCATAATCCAATTTTACAGCTATGAATCACAGGATTGGGGAGAACCCCCCCCAAAAAAAAACAACAACCACCCATTAGTTGGTATAACACCAGTTAGTGACTGGTGCTAATCAATGCCGAGCCAAAAAAGCTTGGGCTGTAATTCTCCTTGAAGTTCCACAAGCTGCAATGTTCATTTTAATTCCAGAAAATAGGGGTTGCTGGCAATTAAATTGCATATTGTCCCTGAAGGCTGGGATAGTGTGTGTGTGTGTGTGTGTGTGAGAGAGAGAGAGAGAGAGAGAGAGAGAGAGAGAGAGAGAGAGAGAGAGAGAGACTGGTTCTCTTTCTTTATAGGAATTCCCTACAATAACGGTAGCTAGATAGTCAGGAGTTCTATAATGAGTAAGGGCATATGACTAAATTCCTCGTCAATGCAGATAATCAATTAAAAAGAAAATCACTGTGACAACCCACATAAGCAAGCTCTAAACAACCTCAGAGAACCACATGCCTACTGGCTGAAAGAAAGGAAAGCCTTATGTCTTACACTGGTTCACTATGAAAAACAGAATCTTAACCACTTACAGCCATTCCTTCCTATAGATCACTGTATTTCTTGCCACTACAAATTACAGTGGTACCTCAGGTTACATACGCTTCAGGTTACAGACTCCGCTAACCCAGAAATAGTACCTCGGGTTAAGAACTTTGCTTCAGAATGAGAACAGAAATTGTGCTCCGGCGGCGTGGAAGCAGCAGGAGGCCCCATTAGCTAAAGTGATGCTTCAGGTTAAGAATGGACCTCCGGAGCGAATTAAGTACTTAACCTGAGGTACCACTGTAGTGCAGTGGCAGGAGGCCCCCTTTTCTGTATGTAAATTTTGAGGATTGCTGTGGAAGCTGCCCAGCTGCCCTCTATGCCAGGCTTTTTCAGGGATTTGGGGAAGCTGTCAGGGTGAAGGGAGGGGAGAGTCACCTTCCACCCCCTTCATTCCACAGGTGCTTCTTTGGCTCCAACCCTATACCTACAAATGTATTATGATGTATTACAAATGTATTGTTTGGTACTGGGGTTTTTTGGCATCTTAAGTCATGATGATAGATTAGTACTTGTTTGTAGACTTTTCTTACTTTAGTTAACCTTGTTGAGTTAACTAGGGACATTACTAAAACTCCAGGACACTTTCCTACAAATCACATCTCAAAACAGCTTATTTTTTTTAATAAACAAATTAAAACAGACTGTTCTGGTTGCTTATTCATATCTGTTTAGTGGCTGTGCAATTAATGCAAGTCACATTAGCATTACATGGTTAATTACACAATCATTAAAGCTCCCAATAATTATGATAGCATATTTGGAAGGATTATTATTTATTTAGCAACCATTACTTTTGCCTAACAAGGGCAGCAGCAGAAGGTTAATTAAAAGCCACTTAATTGGCCAAAGCACTCAGGGACAGTGAGAGGAAAAACAAGCCCAATGTTCTGGCAGGTAAATTAACCACACACTTATGATGATCTCACAAAAACAAAGCATTATCCTGAGACTTGGGGGGTGTTGAAATGCATTTCTGCTACAAGGGTAAAGAAAATCGAACATCTACAGTTTGTTTAGCTGATTGTGAACCAGTTTGGCATTGTGGGATACAGTGTTGGACTGAGCCTGAGAACACCCAAGTTCTAATGTCTGCCCAGCCATGAAACTCCCTGGATGGCAATAATGGCAATATTCACCATTCAGTCAGATGCTTTACACACAAGCATGCCATTCACACAGGAACTAGGTAAAGGTAAAGGGACCCCTGACCATTAGGTCCAGTCGTGACCGACTCTGGGGTTGTGTTCTCGTCTCATTCTATAGGCCGAGGGAGCCGGCGTTTGTTCGCAGACAGCTTCTGGGTCATGTGACCAGCATGACTAAGCAGCTCCTGGCGAACCAGAGCAGCGCACGGAAACGGCGTTTAACTTCCCGCCAGAGCGGTACCTATTTATCTACTTGCACTTTGACGTGCTTTCGAACTGCTAGGTTGGCAGGAGCAGGGACCGAGCAACGGGAGCTCACCCTGTCGCGGGGATTCAAACCGCTGACCTTCTGATCAGCAAGTCCTAGGCTCTGAGGTTTAACCCACAGCGTCACCCGCGTCCCCACACAGGAACTAGTCATCATTAAATGTGTGCCTGAAGTTGAAGGAAGCAATAGGTCTTTATTCAGTGTTAAATCCTTGTATCCAAACATGGAGTCACATAACTACTCTACAGATGGAGGTTGCAATCCTGATGTGTGAAACCACCAGGCCAAAATAGTTGGTCTTTGGCCTTGGGCTCCATGATTCTGAAGTGCCACTGGCTCTTCTGTTCCAGGGAGCAGCACATCGGTCAGACTCCTCACGTGGTGGCAGCTCAATTTGGGCACATGAAGCAGTGATACACCAACCTCAGTCTGCCTTCAGTTAGCACCCCCCCACACACACCTGTCTTCTTACTTTTAACCAGTCCAGGGGGTTGCACGGCCTGTCAGCTTCCTCCTCCTTAGGCCCATTGTTGCCCTCGCAGAACTCAGCAGGGAGAAGGATGGGGACAAAACTAGAATGAATTGGCTCTGCCTGAGAGTTTCTCTGGCTCCACGGACTGCTCATCTCCCTGCCTGTTGCCCTGCTAGCTGCAGTGGACACCAGTCACCATCTATAATAGATTTCCCTATCCCAACCTTCCCCAACCTGGTTCACTCCATTTCAGATGGCAACTCCCATCATCCCTCATCATAGGCCACACTGATGAGAATTGTAGTTAGGGAGAGAGGCCTGGGATGTTTTGCCTCAATAGGCAAGATGCGCCCCTGCCACCGCCACCACCAGATCTGAGCCTTTCCCTGTCCCCACCATTGCATCCGCACTGCCGCCATGTTGAGAGAGTCAGAACTTACAGGGTTAAGAAGTTCTGAGTGACGCTTCACATTCCGAGAGGTGTGTTTAGAACACGGAAGTGGGAGTGGTCAGTATCTCTGAGAGAGAGAAACACAGTGTGCGTGTTTGCTCCGTGGAGAGAGCAGCAAGATGTGCGCTCTGTCGCCAGGAAATATATAGCTGTTGTGTTTGCTAAGAAATAAATACTTTAAAGATAAGGAGACTGCTGCGTTTCAGCCTGAGTTATTACCACACGACAGAACGTTCCTGCTTCTGCTTCTGCTGTGTTTACTCTGCTGGAGTCATTGGTCTTTGGGAGAGGTCAGAGCCGCGCAGGGAAGTGTGCCGGACCCCCGGACCCCATCGAAGCGACAGGTTATGGGTGATCAGCAATAAAGATAAGAAACGTTCGTGCGTGTGAGAGACTGCAGCCAGAGGCCAGCCGATGAAACGCTGGGAAGTGTGACTGCAGGCAAAGAGGCTGAGGAGCAGCCAAAGGCCAGCTAAGGAGTAGCTGGAGCCAGCCGGGAGGAGCTGGGATCTGCCGGACTGGGAGCTGCTACTGGTCGTAAGTAAGCTGGGCCCCGGGGGAGAAGATGGCAGACAGCCATGAATCGCGTGCAGTCCTTTTTGAAGAGGCAGACGGGAAGGAGCCCTGGGTCAAGTGGCAGGCACGGAAGAAAGTGGGAGCCACACCAGAGGGGGCTAGACGCCAGCCTGAGGGACGCCCAGAGGGGGCCAAGAGCTGCACAGAAGCTGGGGAACGCCTAGAGCGTCAAGGAGGGGCTGTGGGACGCCCTGGAAGCCCAAGGGGGGCTAGAGCCGTGTCTGAAAGCTGCTGCGATGCTTTGACACGCCAACGTGACAGGCAGCCGTGTGCTGGAAAGCTGCTGAAAGCTGGGAAGAGGAAAGCAGTGGCAAGCTGTTCCTCTGGAGGCTGTGCACCTAAGTTTGGGGGTGCAGGCCAGAAAGGCCAGTCCAAGGGTCTTGAAAGTGCCAAGGCTGTTTGGCAGGAGCTGGAGAAGGTTTGCAGAGAAACCACAGAGCTGGAAGCCAAAAGCCACGTCCCCAAGCCTCAAAGAGAAGCCTCGAGTAGTGCTGCTGGCAAGAGTGGGGGGGCACTGCAGTCCAAAGGCAAGTTTGAAAAGTTTTCCATTCGTTGCTGTTTTGTTTGTGGTTCTCCGGAGCACCTGCGCCGAAGCTGTCCACAGCGAGACAAAGGGCAGGAAAGTCCCAAGGACATTTCCCATGGGAACCAGCCCGGGAGAAGAGGCCAGCGTGGAAAGTCCCAGGGTCGGCCGGAAGGGGAAGGAGGAGCTTATCAGCTGTCTGCGTCTATGGCAGTTTTGGACAACAACAACACCTGCAGCGGAAGCCCCAAGGTCGGGGGCAGCAGGAAATCAGTTGCTAAGGCAACAAAGAAGGACAACTCCAGAGGGGGGAGAGTCCTACGTTGGGTTGTTGACTCGGCTGTGAATGCCCATCTGGTAACAGCGCCACCTGATGGACAAATGTGGAACTGCAAGGCTGTTTCAACTGAGAAAACAGTTAAATTTGCTACAGGTTCACAGGGACATGTGACCCATGTTGCTAACATGTTTGTCTCTTTCTTGCAGGATGAACTGAAGGTCTATGTTCTCCCTGAGATAAAACACTGCCTGTTATCTGTACCTTGTCTTTTACAGGAGGGATATTCAGTGAGTTTTGAGAACAATGTCTGTACAATTTCCAGAGGGGGGAAGCAACTGGTACGTGTTGAGAAAAATCAGAACAATCTCTTTGTTCTGGAATCACCTCTGGAGGGAGAGGGGAACACTCATGTTTCATGTGCATGCGTGTGGCACAAGAGGATTGCACACGGGTCTTGTGATGACTTGCAGGTGTTATCAGAATGCACCAAAGGGTGCAAGGTAAGAGAATGTGGTGCAACACTAAATTGCAGGGCTTGTAGAAAAGCCAAGAGCAAGGGATGCAGTTATCCCAGGATGGAGAGGGTAACCACAAAGCCTTTTGAGCTTGTGCACGCAGACCTGTTTGGGCCTATGCCTCAGCCAAGTCTGGGCAAAGCCAGGCATCTGCTGATTTTGATCGATGATTTTACTAGGAACTCCTGGGCTTTTTCTCTGACAACGCAGGAGGAAGCAGCGCAACTGATCAAAGATTGGGTTGCGGCGGTGGAACAGAGGTTCTCCACCAAGGTGCAAGGTTTCCAGTTTGACCGTGGTTCAGAGGTCACTGGGTCTGCTCTAAAGAGTTTTTTTCGCCAGAGGGGGATACGTCACAAGGTGACTTCGCCTCAGGAGAGTGGCGTGGCAGAGCTGAGGAGTAAGGCTCTGGTTCAAGTTTCAGAAGTCCTATTGAGTGACTCTGGGTTGCCTCACAGTTTCTGGGGGGAGGCAGTAAAAACGGCCAATTTCATGATGAACAGGTGCTACAATGCAGTGGTAGGTGACACCCCATATTTCTTGCTCAACGGACAGAAGCCACAGGTGCATTTCTTCCGTTCGTTTGGTTGCAGGGCCATGGTGCCTGTACCAAAGTGGTTGCAGCAAGAGAGTGGTCCAAGATACCAGGAAATGATCTTCTGTGGGTATGAACCCGCGACCAAGGGGTGGAGATTTGCGTACCCAGAAGGTGATCAGACCAAGCTTCTGGTCAGCAAGCATGCTGAGTTCAAAGAGCAGCAGGGAAATAGTTCAAGGCGCAAAGTCAGCCATGACACTGTCTCAGATTGTCTGTCTGAATCCGAATCTGAGCAGGAGGGAGAGCCAGATAATGGTGATCTGGCCGATGATCAGGATCAGGACCAGGGGGAGGCGTCTCCACAGGTTGTGAAAGGAGTGTCCAAGAGTGAGCCCTCATCTCCTGTTAGAGTGATGGAGAAAGCTCACAGACGGGTCAAGTCAGAGGGGGACTCTGATGAAGAAGACGCTCTTGCTGGCCCCAGTGGGTCAGGAGAAGAACCCCAGTTTGTGCCCAGGCGGTCTTCACGGGCAACAAAGGGAATTCCACCTGAGAGGTTTCAAGTCACAAATGCGTGGGTTGGTCTCGCACAGTGCGAACCAGAGATTTGTGAGGAGACTCAACAGGCAGGTGGGAAGGTGTGGGACACACAGAGGTCTGTAAAGGTGTGCTCACAAGTCCTCTCAGAATGTGATGCGAGAGGGGGTGTTGAGAGAGTCAGAACTTACAGGGTTAAGAAGTTCTGAGTGACGCTTCACATTCCGAGAGGTGTGTTTAGAACACGGAAGTGGGAGTGGTCAGTATCTCTGAGAGAGAGAAACACAGTGTGCGTGTTTGCTCCGTGGAGAGAGCAGCAAGATGTGCGCTCTGTCGCCAGGAAATATATAGCTGTTGTGTTTGCTAAGAAATAAAGACTTTAAAGATAAGGAGACTGCTGCGTTTCAGCCTGAGTTATTACCACACGACAGAACGTTCCTGCTTCTGCTTCTGCTGTGTTTACTCTGCTGGAGTCATTGGTCTTTGGGAGAGGTCAGAGCCGCGCAGGGAAGTGTGCCGGACCCCCGGACCCCATCGAAGCGACACGCCAGCCCTGCCACAACTGCACCCACAGCTGCGCCTGTGCTGCTGCCACGATGCAGTGGCAAGGGCACAGCATTAGTGGTGAGGGCGAGGGCACTGTGGTGGCAGCAGCATGGGCAAAGTCACAGTGGGGTTGGCAGAAGAGGAGCCGGGCTGGCAGCAGCACAATGGTGGAGATGAGGAGAGGGTTGGATCTGCCACCTGAGGCAAATTGCTTTGTTTTACCTCATGAAAGCACCAGCCTTGGGCACGAGGTTGGGGAAGGCTGCTCTAACTAAATTGGCATTTCACTTACGTTACAGATGATGCACTGGTTATGACATAGGATTGCCAAGTCTTCAGAAGTTGGAATGGTTGCAAACATTCCATTATATTACAGCAACTCCACCAAGAGAAACTTGTATTAAATGGAGGGGGGTAAATCCCATGCTGTTATTATCACAATGCCAATGGGTAATTAATTAATGAGTGGCTACAATTCATCAAATGACAGAGTCCTGTTAATCTTAGTAGCAGGATTTTACCAAATGCTCTTTAAAAAAGTAGAAAACTAATAGTAGCTAGCATGATGTTAGATGTGACAAATGCTATTTCAAAACTCTACCTAGCAATGAAGTTGACTTGGTAGCCTTGGGCAAATCAATCTGCTTAAGTCATTGGGTTCTTGTGAGGATAAAATGTTCATATTAAAGCCATACAGAGCTCACTGGATATTGCATATGACATTGAACATCTTATTTCAAAGCATGAAGTATTACATCCCGTGGTGAGCAGTGTTAGGAAGCTTCCTAACTGCAATAACTTCTTTAATAACCAATGAAGGATTTTCTAAGGATCCTTGTCATTTGAATGGAAAATATGGGGTGTACATAATATGGGGTGTACGTATTTGAGGCATCCAGAAATGACAAAATCTGTTCAGTTAACATCACCTTTATTGTGTTTTCAGACTAGGCAGTGAGGGAAAGCTTAAACTAAATTTCCAGAGAAATTTGGTAGAGAAACACCACAAGGTAACATTTAGCATATTCAAAAGCATTTGCGATGGACAATGGAGGGACCAGATTCCTCATATTCATCTTTGCTGATCCACATTTGCTGGAAGGTCGAAAGAGAAGCCAATATGGATCCCCCAATCCAGACAGAATATTTACGTTCTGGAGGTGCAATCATCTAGAAGAAGGAGGGAGATGAAGAAGGGAACATACAAATTAGGTGACAATCATTCTCATTTTAGTCATCATGTCTTCTAATCCCTATTATTCTCATTCTGGAATATGCAAGCAATAGAAGCTTTTCGCTGTGTGACTACGATAGCTACAAAGTGGTATGCAAGTCAGGTCAATTGTAAATCAATAAAACCATAAAATTATATCTAATCCTCTGCTTTATGACATATTTGCATGGTGGCCACCAACTAAGCCAATTAGATGAATTCAAGGAGGATAAGGTTTTGAATGGCTACCAGCCATGATGGCTATCCCCCCCACCCCACTGTTGGTGACATTATGCCTCTATATATCAGTTGCTAGAAATTGCAAGGGAGGAGGGTGCTGCTGTACTTGGGTCTTGCTTATGGACTTCCCATAGCATCTGGTTGGCCACTGGGAGGACAGAATGCTGGACTAGATAGAACTTGGCCTGATCTAGCAGGGCTCTTCTTATGTTCTTATCCATCTCAGCCTAGCATCTTCCAAAACACCCCCCAAGTATCTCAAAGGCAGATCACAATGGAAATAGCTATATTCAGTTAGAGACTTAATTGTTAGCATGGTGTATATAGCCATTGACAGACCTATACTCTGATTAAAGTGAGGAAGAGCAATCAGGTGGCTTTGAAGAAAGGCCACATAAAATCTGGACATAGATCTCTTGTGTTCTAGCTTCTCATCTTTTTCCCCCTCTAGAAATCACACGCTCCGGCCTATTCATGGCCTCTTAGATTGATGTTAGATGTAACATTGACCTTGATCTTCATTGTACTTGGAGCCAAAGCGGTAATCTCCTTCTGCATACGGTCCCCAATGCCAGGGTACATGGTGGTCCCTCCAGAAAGCACATTATTAGCATAAAGATCTTTACGGATGTCAATATCACATTTCATTATACTGTTATAGGTTGTTTCATGGACACCGGCAGACTCCATCCCTGGAAAGAAATGAAATTACGAGGATTAATTGATCACATATTTCTAAGCAAGCCACTCTCATTTTTTTAAAAGAGTGCGAGAATGTGATACAAAATAGAGGCTGATTTTAGATCTTTCCCATTATTTTTGATCAGTAGGGTGGGATATGACAGTGAATATGGCTGGTCCAGGTGCTCAGTTGGAGGGATAACAGCAATCCAGATTATGCAAACAACAGAAGCTTTATATTTATCAACCAGAGCCCTATTTTGATATTAATTAATCTTGTATAAGGACCCCATGCCATCCGTATGTATGTGTGCCTAGAAATTGTGGGGCATAATATAAGTGCCAATGAGTCCTTTGTGTAACGGATGCTCTTCCCAAAACCAGTTTGTTTGCCATCAGAAGTTTAAGGTTGCATAAGGCATATTATCCAAAGTTTTAAATCTGCAATGTTAACCTAATGTGAAACATCCATTTTCACACACAAACACATCTTTCCCTTTAAGATACACACAAGCCTGATCCTTTCCTGGTAATGAATGTCTTTTTTAAAAAGAAAACAGTGAGAAGTCCCCATATACACTCCTTAAATCTGATGCCAATAAACGTGCAGTGGACACTTGGGTTGCGAACATGATCCATGCGGGAAGCACCTTCACAACCTGCAGTGCCGTGTCTGCACACGCACAGGTTGCGATTCGGTGCATCTGCGCATGCGCGAGCGCTGAAACCCAGAAGTAACCAGTTCCGGTACTTCTGGGTTCGGCGCAGTGCGCAACCAGAAATCACACAACCCAAAGCGTCTGTAACCCGAGATATGACTGTATTTAGTATTTAGGGGTAAACATTGTTTTAAGTCTTATATGAAGCAAATTCTTGTTAGATTGCTCTGTCTTGCAGGGTACCTCTTCCCACGTAAACCAACTACTCAGTCCATTTTGTCAACCAGATTAATCTACAAGTGCTCATGCCAAAATAAATTAGATGCAACAGCATTTTCTATCATCTTTACTTTTTTTGACCACATAGCAAATATGGTCATGACAATGACATCTCCAGTATAGCAGTACAATAACATGTTTTCTTCGCCTGTTAACCACAGCCACGGGAAACAAGCGCAGACCCACCTATGAACGATGGCTGGAAGAGAGTTTCAGGGCATCGAAACCGTTCATTGCCAATAGTGATGACTTGACCATCGGGGAGTTCGTAGCTCTTCTCCAGAGAAGAGGAGGATGCAGCAGTGGCCATTTCGTTCTCAAAGTCGAGAGCCACGTAGCAGAGCTTCTCTTTGATGTCTCGCACAATCTCACGCTCAGCTACAAACATCAAGCAGTGAGGTGTAAAACGATAGCAGAGGGCTCTTGGGTTAGTTATCAGAATCCTTATAACCACAGTCCTTCCCAGGATGGAAAATCGGTCTCCCTTGGTCCTGCCGCACAGGCAGAACAGAGAAATCCCCAAGAAAACACTTGGCCTACAGCTTTGTCCTTTCAAGGTATGTCTTTTTTAAGAGCTACAGCTTTCCTGACAAAGAGCCAGCCTCCATTTCTCCAAGGAGAATGAAGGATGTAACTGCTGCCACTTTAAAGCACACAATTTGAAAATCCCTTCGAAATGTCATGTCTACCATGGTTAGCCTGAACGACTTCCTTTTTAATTAGCACCTTTCCAGCCTAATCTCTTGGCTCTGAAAGGCGTTAAGAGTGCCTTCCTTATGTAAAAGTCAGATGACTGGTAGAGCATGCTGACTTAAAAGCCACCTGGGTTGGATCTAGACACATCAGTTTAAAGTGTTGTAAATTTAAACAGGGAAAACAGGTAGAGAAAATGGGGGTCCACATCGCCATCGGGTGGCACAATGTTATATTACACATACAACACATATAAATCGTTTTTTCTTTACGAATCTTGCTGAGCCCCTGGGCTATAAATTTGGTATACGGTCCTCCCTTTCCTCTGTCACCTCCTTTAACCATCAAAGGTTGCTATGTGCTGAACCTACATAGGTGATCCCCACCTGTGTGAGTATTAGGACTCTTCTTTAAGAACCTTAATATAGGATAGCAAGCTTTTTAATTCTTAAGTTCCCATCTGCTTTCTTTTAGCCTTTTATGCATTATAAAACAAATGAAATACTCCTAGTAAAGGCTGAGAAAAGATTCTTATTTTCACATGAAAACAGCACAAATCGTTCATTTGATTTCTTCCCGTCAGATGAAAGAAATCACAGAAGTTATTTTGAAAAGTTGGTCAGCTCAGTAAAGGGTCCACTTTAATATTCTGGTGTCTCATAAGGGACAGATGTTATCCCTAATGAAGCCAGAAAGCTACTGGGATACTATGAGTGGGGAACCTCAGGTCTGGGGCCAATTGTGGCTCTCCAAGCCTTTCTGTCCAGCTCTTGAAACTCTCTCCAGACTTTGCCCACCCATAAACCACCTCCCTTCTCCTGGCCAGGTCTTCAACCAGCTATAGTGCAATCCCTCCTCAAGTGCTTCTGTCTGACTTGAACATGTCACTGAACTGTGGTATTGCCTCATGCTTGCCAGGATGGGAAATGGAGACATGTGTGGGTATAGAAAGCTTTGCCTTTTGTGTAGCTCAAACATAGCATACTACCCATTTTTCCTCTGGTTCCTGAAAGGTTGCCTACAATGGACTGAGGCCCCCAGGCTCAAAAAGGTGTCCCACACCTATGCTTGATTTATGAACTCTTCTTTTGTAAGAAAATCCAGCAGTACACCTGGACAGAGAGAGATCCTGGATGGACCATGCAATGAAGAAATCAATGGCAGGAGCAGATACAAGGCCCGATACTTGAAGCTAGCGGTAAGATCTTGTTGTTGGGCTGACCTTCATTCTAACGACTCTTATATTTCATTTTTGCACATTAGACGGCACAGTGTTGGAAGTTTGCTCCTTATTAAAATTAATTGGGTGTTGCAGTCTTAAACATTTGACATAGTTTATAGGCCTTTTCTCTTCTTACTCCATGCCCCAGGCTGAAGCTGTATTCGCTCTCACCATAAGAAAAGTCCTGGATTAGACCAAGGCCCATCTAATCAAGCCTTCTGTTCCCACAGTGACCAACAAGCCTGCAAGCAGTACCTGAGTGCAAGTACATTTGTGATCTCAAGCTGGTCTAGAGAAGCATACTGACTCTGACAGTGGATGAAGAATAGCCATTGTGGATGGTAACCAGTGATAGCCTTACAGTATCTTCCATGAATTTGTCTAATCGTCTTTTTAAGTCATCCAAGCTGGCAGCCATCATTACATCTTGTGGAATAAATTTCCATAGTATAACTATGCACAGTGTTAAGTCATACTTTCCTTTTGTGCATGCTGAATTTTCCCACATTGCTTATTTTTATGTACCTCAGTCATGTTCCCCCTTACTCCCACTTCCTGTAAAGTAAAAAGCCACACCTGGTGTAACTTTTCAACACAATGGAAGTATCACAGTCCTTTGACCATTTTAGTAGCCCTTTTCTGAACCTTTCCCAGCTCTACAATATCCTTTTAGAGGCTGCAAACTGTGAAAAGTAATTCCAAATGCAGGCATACAATAGGTTTGTTTAACGGCATGATGATGATGGCAAACTTATTTTCAGTTCCCGTCCTAATAATCCTTAGCATGGATTTCACCTTTTCCACAACTGCCACATAACCTTGAACTATCATGGGGTGAGGTGCAAAAGAGGGTGCTTAGCAGGTTGCTGTTAAATCTTTCCTGTGTCTAGATTTTGTCTTTTTCTTTCTTTTTATTTTAGAGACCGTTTTTTATATTTTTGTATATTTGGGGTGGGAGTGGGGAGCATAAAGAAAACTTTGATTTTTTAAAAAAGAATTAGAAAATCAGAAAATCAAAGAACATAATTCATGCCTTGGTGCTAGGTGGTTCTTCAATAACATCATGTTGTTAATAATCAAGCCATTTTTTGAAGAGAGAAATAACACGATGCTTATTTATCCAATATGATAACAGAATATAGAATCTTAAGAGTTGGAAGGGACCCAGGGGCCATCTAGTCCAACCCCCTGCAATGCAGGAATCTCAGCTAAAGCATCCATGATGTGGCAGAATAAGACAGCATTATCAGAAGTAAACAGGAGGTGGAATTGAAATAATGAATCCCATTAGCAGAAGCCCTGCAGAAGGACTTCTGCTTTTGCAAAGGGGCTTCCCCCTCCTCATGTATCCCTGAAATGGTGAAACAATTGCCTTAGCACAATATTCCTCCCTTAATCTGTAAGAAAAGCACTGATTACCTGTAGTAACAAAAGAGTATCCCCTCTCTGTAAGAATTTTCATGAGATAGTCAGTGAGATCTCTTCCAGCCAAATCCAGTCTCATGATGGCATGTGGCAGGGCATAACCTTCATAGATAGGTACATTATGTGTGACACCGTCCCCTGAGTCCAGAACTATCCCTAAGAGAGAGGAAGAAAATTAGAAGCGTCAGCATTCTTCTCCGTAGACCTTGCCCTGCCCCACTCTTTCTGCTAAATTAAACCCTTTGACAACAACTGGGATTGAAAGGAGAGACTGCAAATGATAATCCCTATTGTCTCCATGCTGAGTGGAACTCAGAGGGAAATTGCTGGCCTATACAAAGAAGAAATTGCCTTCATGAAAGAGTCAGAAATTGCATGGCATTGTTCTCTCTGAAACAGATGCTAATGATAATGATCTTCTTACATTTCTATAGCCTTTCACACACAAAAAAAAAGAGGATCCCAAACAATTTGCAAAGAATACCAAAATGCTGATGTATAAACATACAGATTTACCACTAAAATGTGGAGGTTTTTTTTAATGGAACAATAAAACAGCAGCTATTTACAAGGTAACGTATATTGCTATAAAAAGGCCCACCTGTGGTCTCCCTTCCACAGAGAACTTGTGGACTCTCCCTGAACCAGGTGTGAGACAGCCACAGACTGCCCTACAGACCCAAAAGCTATAGCCACTAAAAACCCTGAATTTTTGAGCTGGATTTTTTTCTGGCTAGTTGACAACCCTATTTAATGGGCGCCTCCAGACTGTCAGTATTTTGCAGGAGGAATTCAGACAAAGCTGGAACTTCAGGTTTGCACTGTTTAAAATGGATTAAAGCACCCCATTGCTCTAGCAAAACAAATCCACTTTAAAACAGAGGACTTTTTGTGGCTTGGGAAAGTCATGGAGAAAAGTACTGAAAAGTGTGGGATGAATGCCTGACTAACAGGAAGAGGTATAAATGCTCTGCAAGCAAATCAAGATGACTGGAGGATGAATGCTCAAGAAATATTGAATATAATCTAAACCAGGGGTCAGCAAACTTTTTCAGCAAGGGTTTGTTCCTCAGACCTTGTGGGGGGCCGGACTATATGGGGGGGGGAATGAATGAATTCCTATGCCCCACAAATAACCCAGAGGTGCATTTTAAATAAAAGCACGCATTCTACTCATGTAAAAACACGCTGATTCCCGGACCGTCCGGGGGCCGGATTTAGAAGGCAATTGGACCAGATCCGGCCTCCAGGCCTTAGTTTGCCTACCCATGATCTAAACGCTGAGTAAGTTTTGTGCACACAGATCATGATGAGTGCTCAATAAATAGTAGGTTGTCTGGAGAGGCACCCTGGATTGGTGAAGTTAGCCAAAAAGTCACAGCCCTGGTTAGTAGGGTTGCCATGTACCCAGACAGGGTAGTGGCCATGTGTTTCCCGTTTCTGGGGCAGTTGCCAGGAATTTATAGTAAATATAAGATACTTTAAGTCAAAGCCAGGAGCATCATCTTCACTATGTGTAATTTAGTAACTAACCCACCATACAGGCACGGTGTGGGCGCTTTACTTCTCCCTCTTTTTGATGCATAGTTAAGCAAGTTTTCATTTGGCATTTGAATGCATTTTATAAAGCTTGCTGAAGAAAATAGGTCATTTCCAATGCAATTAGAAAACAGGCTACAGTTAAATATGCAGCTATTATTTTGTAGGGGGACAACAATTGCTTCAGGAACATTATCTGGGATAAAAGGGTTTTTCTTCCTGTGCACACCAGCGGGGGGGGGGAGTATATGAGTGGCTGGCTTCCAACCACTTTGATTTTTTGATTGGAGAAGGGAAGAGTTTAACTCTACAAAACAGCAGTTCTGATTGGTCACAGGCAATTATTGGCTGGAGATTGAGTGTTCCCAATTCTCTCTCTTTTCTTTCCCGATGTTAATTCAGTATGGTAGGGGCTTATCAGAAGATCCAGTTTTCTCATAATAGCGTGGTAAGGAAAAATAGGGGCCAGCGTATTAGACATCAAGATACATATATGTGAGGACACACTTCTTCTTCTTTTAAAGATGATGACACCAATTTCAAACTCACCAGTAGTTCGGCCAGATGCATAGAGAGAAAGAACCGCTTGAATGGCCACATACATTGCAGGCACATTGAAAGTTTCAAACATGATCTGTAGAGGGCAAATGAGAGGGTCTTAGGATCTCAGCATAGAAAGAGAATGCTACAATGCTACTAAAATCTGGTTTTAAGATACCCAATTTTCCTAGCAGCATTATATGTTTGGTCCCAAATTGTGCACAGGAGCTATAGTATCCAAGATAAATCATACTTGCAGAGGTGGACATATGAGAATAAAGGTGTAGGAAGACAATGATTTCCGTTCCATCCGGTGGTTGTTCCATGCAGCGCTGCCTCAGTTCCACTGCAGTTTGGCTTCCAACAAAGCCTGTTATTTGTCTCACTGTCCACTGTGGTGGAATTTTACCAGATTAATTACACAACTAATTAAATTATCCTCACGTTATTCCACACCACGCCTAAGTCTATCTTTCAAAGTCCCTAGTGAAGGAAACTGAATGAGGATGACAAATGATCCCAGACGGTTTACACCAAACAAGACATGCAATTTCATTAACAGTATTGAGCATTATAAATTGGAATAATGAGGTTTCCCCTCTGGATTTTTTAAATGCAGAATTCTGGGCTTGCTGTCTAATTGCAGCCTGACAGCGGTGAAACCCCTTTTATTCTAGCTTTAATCCCTGTTTCTTTTGACAGTAACCTGACTCAGCTCAACTGAAATGGCCTCTAAATTCGTTAATTCACAGTCTCTCCGAAATGAGCAGCTCAGCAGTATACTTCTCTGAGAAAAGGTGGATGACTAGCATTTCATTATCTTTCTCCACTTCTGAAGAGCAATAGACCTTACAGACCTACCACTTATCAGAAATCATTTGCTGCAAAACTGTGAAATTGCTCTTTTGCAGAGTCCGCACAGCCATTTCCACAGCATGGAAGAACAAAGGCAGAGAAGCTCTGCTTCTGATACTTTGGCAGCAGAAAGGTAAATAATTCTCTGTTCTTGGGACATAGAAACTTAGAAATTCGCAATGCATAACTGCTCCTTGTTTTGGTGGTTATCTGTTTGCACTGCAGTCTAAGAGGGTATTCCAGATAGGGGCCTTATGTCTACTGCAAATGGGTCACAAAGATCCTATTATTTTGTTTGTGCATCTGGTATACTTTCATACTTTCAACCTGTCAGGGGACTGACATAAGAACAGGGGAGGGATGTAGGGGAATACAGAGAGTCTCCAACGCTTCTGAGGAGCAGCTCCTCGTCCAGCAGTGGGGAAAGCCACACCTCCAGTGGAGCAGAGAGGGAAGGGGCCAGCCAAGAAGCAAGGAGAGGACTCAAAGATGCTGCCCAAGCGCCTCACCTAGCCCGGCTGGCCAGGAGGCAGATACGCAACTTCCGTCACCCAGTTTGGGCAGAGGGGTGAAACACAAGGAGGGGAGGCAGAGATTTGGGGTGTCTAAGTTCTTATGTTGGGGGAGAAGCCAGAAGAGGCCGCTCCTGGATTCTGCAAGTGACTAAGACGGACATGAACTTGTTGGTTCTGCACTGTAAATAGTTTGCACCAATAAAACCTGTAAAAGACAGGTCGGAGTCCTGCCTGGTTACTCACAAGCAACCACCACCTGCATCTGACACAACCCTAAATATTTATTGATATTCTGCAGCTTGTCATCCATACCAGTGGGTGGAGCTTGATGGAATGCATCTGAGCTGTCCCTGCCCCTCCCTGCCATTACTCCATCCCTGCTGCCCCGCCCTACCCCCCTTTTGGGCATGATAGCCACAGCCACTTTGGTTTCTCTGCTAAAACTGGAGTTTTCTAGCTCAGAAGGGAAGCAACATACAAAAAATTACCTGGGTCATTTTTTCTCGATTAGCCTTGGGGTTTAATGGCGCTTCAGTCAGGAGGACAGGGTGCTCTTCTGGGGCAACTCGAAGTTCATTATAGAAGGAATGGTGCCAAATCTAAGGGACAGGTGGTTGAAGGCAAACAAACAGGCAATGTGTGTTAAGTGTTGCCCAATGAATCTTTGCATTTCAGATAGCAAATGTAGCAAAATGAATACATATATCATTAAGTCAAAGGTCAAACCAAACCCCTGGACAGTAGTGGCAAGGCTGGATAGAGTGGCACACCCACCTCTACTTCTATAGCCCTGCTACTAGTGCCAGTCAGGACAGAACATGAGGGCAAAGAGAAATGCCTGCTCTGCCAGTTCCCAGGCAGCGAAAGGGCTTGGACTGGGCCCATTGCCATCACTGGATGGCAGCAGGGTCAGCACATCTCCACCCCTGAAACACCCCATGTTGTGGGTTTCTGATGACTACCCAGCATTTGAGTGGGAACACTGAGGGTCTCCTCCCTTCCCTGCCACCGATGAATCTTCCCTTACAGTGAAGGCTGATAGGGCTGGGTGGAATTCATCTCTGCCACGTTCAAACCCCCTTCAGCACAGCAAATTGAGGTTTCCAATCCCTTTATTAGACCCCACATTTTACACAGATATGCTTGTTGTTGTTTGACTCTTCACAACCCCATGGACCAGAGCACGCCAGGCACTTCTGTCTTCCACTGCCTCCTGCAGTTTGGTCAAACTCATGCTGGTAGCTTCGAGAACACTGTCCAACCATCTCCTCCTCTATTGTCCCCTTCTCCTTGTTCCCTCAATCATCCCAACATCAGGGTCTTTTCCAGGGAGTCTTCTCTTCTCATGAGGTGGCCAAAGTATTGGCGCCTCAGCTTCATGATCTGTCCTTCCAGTGAGCACTCAGGGCTGATTTCCTTCAGAATGGATAGGTTTGATCTTCTTGCAGTCCATGGGACTCTCAAGAGTCTCCTCCAGCACCATAATTAAAAAGCATCAATTCTTCGGCGATCAGCCTTCTTTATGGTCCAGCTCTCACTACCATACATCACTACTGAGAAAACCATAGCTTTAACTATATGGACCTTTTTTGGCAAGGTGATGTCTCTGCTTTTTAAGAAGCTGTCTAGGTTTGTCACACAGATATGCAAGTTCCCTCAATTTGCTCTGTTTCCTTGTGTGGAGGGGGATTTCACCACACTGTTCTTTTGTGTGTGTGTTACATTTCTGGAACTTCTCACATCACGAACATAAAAAGCTGTTTTATACAAAAATACACCATTGGTCTGTTGAACCAATGACAAGTTAGACATTGGTCTCTGTTTTAAGGGAAATTCTATAATACCTTTCCGCCAGAAATTTTAGCTATCTATCACGGAAGTACCCTAACAATGTTGTACTCTCAGCCAGCAAGTCTCAAGTGCTGTTTTATATTTTATATCAGATGAAGTGAACAATTCTTATGAGAACTGCTAGTGTTGTTTGGTCTCAGGCCCCACATCTATGAATGACACTTGGTCTCCAGCAAAAATCTATGAAGTGCCAAGTATGGAGGCTCTCCTATAAAAGCTTTTATCTGGACCCAAATGATATACTCAAATGAGTCGTAGTCATATTAAATAAGACATTTTCCACACTTAGGGACCAATTCAAATGTGCAAGAGTGTACACAGTATAATCGTCCTCACATAATTGTGTCACGTGGGAACTGCATGACTGAAAAGTTCATTAAAATTCTTGTTCATATGGAAAATTAGCACAGAAGAGATGCTCGCTTTTGTTTCTCCACAACATGCTATCTTCCCACTTGCTGGGAGATTCTTATTTAAGGGTACTTTCAAATAAGCAATCTTCGCTTGTACGCTGAGGTTGTACAGGCCCTCACAGCAGCAACCTACCTGCCAGTTTGAATAAGCTGTTTGTTCATTGACTGCTGCAGTTTAAGTGCCCTCATCCAAGGATGTTCAATTCAAAGCCTTTAAGATTTTATAAGAGTGGGAAAACTAGTGTGGTTCATGTGTGACATACCAAACCGGGAGGTTTCCGTACCCATAGTACAAAGCTTTTTATGACTGACTAGGTTCCATTTAAGCCCTAATTCCTTTGATTTTGTGAACACCAAAGAGAGATCAGATCTGTTCTCCACAGGCCACCATGGCATTCTCAAATACTTACAATTAAAATGTAAGATGGGGATGTGACCGATTTCCCTTCCATATGCCATTCAAGAGAAATGAAAAGCCTCATTAGACATTTATGAAGTCAGAAGAAGAAGATAATGCCCCATTCTTGTGCTCCCCCCGCCTTCCTACATTAAATGTGCAGTAGCTGTGAAGACAGGTGATGTTGCATCCAGTGGACGGAGGAATAGGGAACAGCCAGCCTTTGCCAGGTGTGAGGAGTTGAACCTTTTGGGGCGGATCCAGCCAGCATATATGCCACTATTAAGTTTAGTCAGGCAAAGCAATGAACTATAAGATAACCAGCCACACCTGTAAAGATACCTATTTGATTGTAGTTGGCCAGAGCAGATAATATGGTAAGTTTGGACCTCTATTAAATATGTCTGTGCTTGTGGCTATTCCTTGCTACAGATCTGCTTCATCTGCCATGCTTTTTTCCCAGGACTTTGCTTCTTCACAGAGGAATAAACACGGCCCCTTACATTTATTCTCCCAGCCATTTAGCTTTTTAAATGCTGAGCCAACAGTCTGGGAACCATTTCTGTGTGGTGTGATCCCATGGTACCCAGAAGTGTGAGTGAATAATGCAGTTGTGCAGCTTTTATATACACATATACACAGCGCCTTAGAAGGGGGCGGGGGGGGGGGAGAGTGCCAATTAGCTGGGAAAGGCCCATGCAACCAGCCCCATCCATGGGACCATATTGTTCACAGATGCTTCCCTGCGGAGTGGGATTGAACCACATGGAAGCAGTTACCATGTGGTTGGTTGGGCATGAGAAAGAGACTCTTCCATCTGCCCCTGGATATGCCCCAGGTGTTTTTACTTGCCAATTCAAAGTGTTGGTGCTGACCTCTAAAGCCCTAAACGGCCTCAGTCCTGTATACCTGAAGGAGCGTCTCCACCCCCATTGTTCAATCCGGACACTGAGGTCCGGTGCCGAGGGCCTTCTGGCAGTTCCCTCACTGTGAGAAGTGAGGTTACAGGGAACCAGACAGAGGGCCTTCTCGGTAGTGGCGCCCGCCCTGTGGAACATCCTCCCTTTAGATGTGAAGGAAATAAGCAGCTATTCTATTTTTAAAAGACATCTGAAGGCAGGGAAGTTTTTAATATTTAATGATGTATTGTTTTTAACACTTGATTGGGAGCCACCCAGAGTGGCAGGGGAAACTCAGCCAGATGGGCGGGGTATAAATAATAATTTTTATTTTTATTTTTATTTTTAAAAAGCAGAAAATAATCACAAATAGTGACAAATAAACAAAACCTACTGACCTTTTCCATGTCATCCCAGTTAGTGATAATCCCATGCTCGATGGGATACTTCAGGGTCAGAATCCCTCGTTTGCTCTGTGCTTCATCGCCAACATAGCTGTCTTTTTGTCCCATCCCTACCATAACCCCCTAGAAAAGCAAGCCATCAAAAGGAACATATCAAATTCAGTATCACATTGCAAATGTTTGCCAAGAGTCACTTCTATTGTCATTTCTGCAACATAAAACAGTGATACTAGGACCAACAGTGCATGTCTACTCAAAAGTAAGTCCAACTGAATTCAATAGGATTCAATGCAGCTTACTCACAGCAGCAACGTCCTGTACAACACCAAAATTCACCCTCCTTGCCTTCCCTTCTACATCATAGTTGCAGTGCCCCTTATGGCACCCCCAAGGCTCTGTGCCCAGTGTGAAGGAACCAGTTGCTCTCCCTTAAAGCTGCCTCTGTTCACGGGAATGTGTGCTTAGGATTGCAACGTGAGTAGAAAAAAAATAGTTTTACATGCTTTTCCCATTTCTTTCTTCGACAGTTTCACACAACCACCTCCATTGTTCTACTCAGCAGTTGGTTCCTATTTTATTGAAATGACTTTAAAGCCAAAGCGCAGGAAAATTCTTATCCAATAGTGCTTAAAATTAATTTAAAACCTTTTCAGATTATGGTAAATTATTTTACCATTTCAAATGCTGTATTAGAAGGTAAGCATTTGAAGTTTAGTGTCATCCTCAATCTCCTGCTCATTGGACTTTGGAAATATAAATACCACAGGAATGAAACAATAAAAATGAAGCATCTTTTAAGGTGTTAGAATTAAGTGCTAACTTCACAATCCTATACATGTTTATTTGGAAGGAAATCCCACTACTGTATATTCAATAGGATTACACTACAACCATTAAAATCAATGGAACTTAAAATGCTTAACTTTGGTTGAATTCCACTCCAGCAATAAAATACTCCTAAACAATTCTTATGGAAAGCCAATGTACATTCCCGTTACTCAGTCTCTGCTTTCTTTTGGCACTGACTAGTATGCAGAAGTTCCAAGACTTTGATTAGCTTCCAGGTTTTGTTTTGTTTTGTTTTTTTTAAAACATACTATTTGATGGATTCCTTTCTTTAAATCTAAATTGCTGACATGGTAAATTATCAAACTGTGGGACTGAAAATCAATTCAGTGATTGCATGGTATCTGTGGAGGGGTGTTAAATAGTGGTACATATTCAGCAGTTTTTTAAAATCAAAAGTTCTAAACAGCAACATGCAAGTAACAAGCTTTGCAGCAAGAGTAAAGTAAATCTGACAACTGGAAAAAAACAGATTTAATGCTTATTCTGTTTCCTTAGGCCTGCATTAATTAGGCAATTATAAGTTTTTTCCATTGTATACATATTTTTACTAGATGCTTGTTAATTTCTTGATGACCTATGGCATTACTTAACAACTATGCTTACAAATCAAGCTACTAATAAGCATCACTGCAAAATAAGATCAACCATATCTGTTGCTTGACATAACATCCACAAAATTTTATGCAGCTCCAAAAATGGTTTATGTATTTGAGTAACAGTATGCACATAGCATTAAATTTAAGGACTTTAAAAAAATGTAAGAACTGTGTTGCAGAATCAGATCAAAGGTCTATCTATTCCAGCATTTTGTTTCCAGTCGTAACCTAGATGCTTCTGGAAGTTGACAATCTTTTTTCCAGCTCCTCAAATCCAAACAGACTTGTTAAACCAAAAATCAAATGGGTCTGGGGAGAAGCACATCAGGGATAGGCAGTGGTTCTTCATGGCAACATGGAATAATAGAGAGCAGATAAAGAGTTATCTCTTTAACACTGTTCTTGCTAGCAAAAAATGATGCTCTGAAGCTACTGCTGGTGAGCGATCCAACATATTCCGTTGAATAAGAACCCTGTATCTCATTGGGCACATGTACCATGGTTTAGTGGCCTACTTTATCCTGCCTTAAACATGCCATGGGACTTTTCCCCTTTGAACAGCAGACACCTCACCTCCCCAACCCTGTTTCCCATGTGCAATGCTATTTTGAAAGTTCTGTGTTTCAAAAGTGTCTTGCATGTGGTAGATGTAGAGATGGAGACCCACATCTCTTGATTGTGGGCACAATTTCCCCTTAAAATAAAAACTGACCTGGTGCCGGGGTCGTCCAACGATGGATGGAAAAACAGCCCTTGGAGCATCATCTCCGGCAAATCCAGCTTTGCAAAGTCCAGAGCCATTATCACAGACAAGTGCTGTGGTTTCTTCATCATCACACATGGCTCCTCAGTGTCCTAGGCTGTGGAAACAGCAGTTCAGGGGAAAGCCGATCTGGATTATCTGGGATTAAAACTACAAAATGTAATGTTAGAAAAATGGGAAGAGAGAGAGAGAGAGAGAATAAGTTCTCTGATAAAGTCAGCAAATTTATGAATCAATCCTTTAAATATATACTGTATATCTAATTCAAGCAAACATACTCTTTGAGACCATGATTCCCAACATTCCAGGACCTACTGGCATGTCTTAAGCAAGCAGGTACTTTATTACGGTCACAGACCAGCATAAGCAAAACATCTAAATAAATAGCATAACAGTACGAATCTAAGTGAATAATTATTAAATAAATAGGAGCAAGAAGCAGACGTAGATTTAAACATATACATAGAATACTTAATTAAGCATAGATGGGTGAGTAAAAATTTATAAGAAAAATTAAAAGATCAGTTAACACAGCTATATGTTTCAGAAAGTTTTTAATGTGTGACATTTTAATGTATTTTTAATCTTTGTTAGAAGCCACCCAAAGTGGCTGGGGTACAAATAATAAATTATTATTATTATTATTATTATTATTATTATTATTATTATTATTAGGGATGGGCTTCTAAGACGGATCTAACAATATGGGCCTTCAGTTTAGGATTGAATTGTAGCATAGACCATTCTTCGTTGAATATCTATCATGGCATGTCTTGAAACACTTCTGTTTCTGTGAGAATTCTTGACTTTGGCCTTTTCTATCTGTTCCTAAGAGATCCTTTTTACTTGTGCTCCATCAAAATTTAAAGACTTACATTTTCCAGCAACTTTCGACTGTCATTAACTGTTGTTTGCTCTCTGTGCTCTTTTTATGCTGTTTTAGTGATATGCTGTTATTTATTTGACTTTTTAAATTGATGGCTATATAATTATTTAGATTTTGTTTGTTTCACATTGTTGACTCGGGCAGGAAAGGCAGGCTAGAAATTTCATTATAAATAAATAATCCTGGTTTCCACATGAAGCCAAAATTTCCCACACTTCACATAACAGACGGCAGCATCATCCCTGCTGAATGCACTGTGCTCTGGTGGAAGGGAATATGTTTAGAGAGTCAGGGACCTTGAGCAAGAGGAGACATCCTAAGATAAGTGAAGCTAAACAAAAAGAGGGTAGTGGTACAAGAAGGAAAGTGGGAGCGGGGACAGAAAGCAGAGTGGCACATGGAAAATAGACAAACAGCAGACAGAGAGAACCAGAGGTAGACAATACAAATGGGGGGAGGATGAGAGAGAATGGTAAGATTATGAGCAAGCATCAGGGATGAGACAGAACACAGGGAGCTGCTTTTTGCTGAGTCAGACTGTTGGTCCACCTAGCTCACTATTAGTCCAGTTCCAGCATCCCCAGGGCTGATGTTTGATGCACATGAAGTTAGCCACAATCCAGGCAATCTGTAACTTCCTGATCAATGCTGTTTAATGAGCTGCCCCTTAAACCAGCTTCTATCCAAGTAGAAAACAGAAGCCATCGTTTAGCTGAGGTGTGTACACACACGACCACTGCACATCTGCTGGTTTGCTAAACTGTCAGTACAAAGGTCCCACCTTTGGACATTTCAAAGCATTGAAATTATAAAATGCGCACGTTGTTCAAAATAACCATTTAAGTCAGGGATGGGCAACATGTGGCTCCATCTTGCCCAGCCAGCATGGCGAATGGTCATTTATGATGGGAGCTGTAGTCCAGCAATATCTGGAGACCATAGGTCCATAGGCCCCACCCCTGATTTAAAGAAACGTATTATTTAAAGCACCACCAAATCTCTACATTATTCTCAACGATATAAACAGTCATAGCAGGAAAGGTCTAAAAATAGGCCTTCTCTGGAAAAGTGTTGGTTAATGTTTTGGAATGGCAGCTGTTCTCATGAAGTGCTCACTTACAAGAACCATTCTGTATCTGTGAACTGTGAATTCCTTATCAAAAGGACTCTTCTGGGAAGTGCATTGAGACAAGTCTGGTTCCACTGACCAAAGACAACTTGCACATGTGCCTTCTGTTTGGGATTCTTCAAGTTCAGTTGTAAGGGAATAGGTGCGTCCCTCCAACTAGCAACAACAGTTGTTGGCATCTGTCTTTCTTGAGAGACAATGGAGTGCACCTCCGGGAGGGGGGGTCAAATTGCTGTGTTAGCAGCACCAAAGAGACCTTCCCAGGGTACAAGCCTGGGCAATGTGTATGGAGGTTCTGGGCTGCCCAGACAACAAGGCTCGCTGGTCCAAAGGAAAGCAGAGCAATACGTTTGGCACCAGCTTGGCTGCAGGAGTTGCCGGAAGGAGGTGTACAAGGTGCCATCCAATCATCTTAGGAACAGAATTATGTAGGGTTTACTCCTTAGTCTTTTCTTCTCCTGAAGATATCCCATAAGGCAGAAGAAGTTTAGGACCAGAGTTCTTCTAGATGAGCTACCTTCCCAGGTTGATGAACCCCATCTGCTCCTCACTTCCCACTACAGTACATGCAGAAACCGCCTTCTTGACTGTTGGACCCACTATTGTTCTCATCTGCTCAATCCACCAGAACCTGTCTTCGCATGCAGGACAAGTCACTAACTCACTGAGGGACTGAGACCCATTAGCTACCCTCACCTGGTTTAGCCAGCCAGACAAAGCCATTCCTGGGGTGTGGTTGCTGTTGCATGCTGACAGCTTTTAGGAGCCACAGGTGAGAGCTGAATGCAGGTTGGGAACCAAAGGTGGACAAACTACTCCAGAAGGAGCACAACATGTCCCCCACCAGCGGTATTACCCCTCCTCTAACAATCCATATGCCCATAGCAACAACAGAAACAATCAACAAATTGCTTCACAGCATAAAGCCAAAAACAAACAAACAAAACAGAATAAAGCACACAAAAACAAGCTCTTTAAAAAAAATGGACACATTCAGTCCACATTTATGCTCAAATTGATTTGTTAGTTCCCACTTAGATGGAAGATCTAATATAGTTTGAGGAGAGCAAAAAAGTGGTTCTGCAAGACTGACAAAATTGGAGGCAAGAAGGAAAGGGGGTGATGGTGTAAAAACATAGCTTGGGTCTAGGAGCTACAGTAGCAAAACTATCAGTACCAAGTGCATATCTGGTTTGGGTTGATATCCTACACAGAAGCAAGTTTCACAGAAATGTATTTAGGATTAGGATGCTAGCCAGCTGGACGCAAATTGATTTCTACTGATTCCTACTTCTGTATGGCGAAACAGGCAGTACTTAAATCATCTCCAAAGCTTCAATTCTAACATTTGGCTCGTCGTTTTTCTGTGACATGTTCTCACATCCTGAATGGACACTTGCACTTCTGCCCCATGGAGAGATGTATGCACTCAAGACGTGTGTGGAGTTCATCAGCCCTCTATGGGGTGATGAGTAGGTTTACGTTCAATTTGTTTAGGCCTGTAGTGTTAGTAACCTGCAGAGTATCCCACTGGAATAGCAGCAATACATACAGTTCTATCAGATATCAAGTGGTTTTGACAGTCACCAAATGGTAGAGTCAATCTAAAATCAAGGCACTATTTAATATGCTGCTCCAATGGGGTGACTTGAATTAGAAGGGAATGCAATTGTTTGTGTCCTCACAAGGAACAAGATCTTCAAGTATACAGTGGTACCTCGGGTTACATACACTTCAGGTTACAGACTCTGCTAACCCAAAAATATTACCTCGGGTTAAGAACTTTGCTTCAGGATGAGAACAGAAATTGCCCAGTGGTGGCACGGCGGCAGCAGGAGGCCCCACTAGCTAAAGTGGTGCTTCAGGTTAAGAACAGTTTCAGGTTAAGAACAGACCTCCGGAACGAATTAAGTTCTTAACCCGAGGTACCACTTTACTCAGAAGACCAGACACTCTCCCCCCCCCCACACCTGCAGTAACATCAAGTCTTGTCTTATCTTCTAAAAGGTAAAACAATATATGGATGATAATACTTACCAAACACACCAGGGAATGGTGAAAAACAGCAATAGCTCCCTTGGAACAAATGAAATGATCTCACCTTCTATTTCATTTATATCCAGCTCATGGAATGAAATTCATAGAACGCCTAGGTCTGCCATGCCATTTTTGGAAACATTTTTTTTTCTAGTTTGTGCTTATCAAAGCAACAGCTTAAAGGGCTAGATAAATTAGGGCAGAGTTTCTGATGCCATTGGATACCTTCCCACTCTAAAGTGCTGACAATGGCTTCCCTCACTTCCTCCACTCTGCCAGTCTCCCTTTTGTCACTTCCTTTTCCAGTTTACACATAGGCTGAAATAATTTCCAAGCTCATGCCTAGAACTAGGGTTTTTGTTTGTTTCATCAGTACCTAGCTCTATGTTTATAGAGCTCTATTTATAGCTCTATTCATACTTAACAGGCATTGGTTTCAAAAGCAGAATTTACCATGTACAGTAGTGGTGAGCAAACTGTACATGTTGTTATCAGGATTCTGTAGTAGAGAGGCAGAAAATAGCCACCTTATCTTGAGATGAGGTGACTCTATGCTGAAAATGGGATATGACTCAGCAACTAGCCACTTACAAAGTGATAATTGCAGTTACTTCAGTTCTGTGTCATGCACTTTTGATCTGTGTTGCCTACAGCACATTTTAGTATCTGGTATCTCAAACACTGGAAAATGTATTGTGTGTCTGTCTCTACAGGCATTGGGTTAACTTGGGGCAACAGAGTTGTAGCCATCAGGCAACTTTCAAATCCAGAATTGTTCACAAATGCTTGGCATCAGTACCTACTTTTCAATAGCATCTTTTGAATTTCCTGTGATCAGAGAAAGCTGACACACGCATTAAAAACTTCTTAAAGGTGACTTATGCTTGTGTCAGAAGAACGTTTGACTCACGTATAGGGGTCTTGCAAACCGTGGCCCTTCACATCCAGAAAAAGCTACTCCAAAGGCCTAAGGGGCTGTCAGGGTAGTAAATAATGCAGGTGATGTGAGAGACTTACAATGGGGATATGTGTGTAATTGGAGATTTTCTATATGAGAATGGAAGTGCTTCTACTCATACAATTGGATCTATAGATGTAAGCCCTAGTCTGTGGTGGGGAAGTCCTCATCAACATAGCATGTGTTGAATACATGCTCCTTTCTAAGTGTGGGGGTCCTTTCCTCTTTATTTGCTATATTTCTTCCTCCCACTAAGCCAGGATTATTTATTTTTAAACAAGGTATACATAGCTTTTTCATAAGAAATGTTGATTGTGGTGTAGGATAAAAAAAAACACAAAATAAAAAATAAAATTAGAAATTCATTAAACAAACAAGAATTCAAAACCTATTCATTTCCCTGCTCCTTGTCATATAAAATAGTAATGTTATTTAGAAGAACGTACCTCCCCCATTTATAATCAGTACTTCAGAATCTCTTTTGGTGGTTTCCATAGGATGATTAGACCAGGAATTCCCTCTTCAAAGATGACGTTGTTACTGAAAACTGCAATAGTCATGCCCAGGAAGACTGGGGTATTTTGGAGAATGTCTCATTGGGAGTTTTTGATGCTGTTACTGATATTAATTTTTGTATCTTTATTTTTATGTAGAAATTGTTCAGTTTGGTTATGTAGTTTTTGATGTGTTTTATTTATTTTTATGACTATTTTGCTATGTTTGTAAAGGTAAATCTTTTCATATTGTAAGCCGCCTTGAACATTGTTTTAGCTGTGGAAAGGTGGCATGCAAATAAAATGATGATCTCAGCTGCCATCTTCAAGGGCTGGTGTATTCAAACCCTTGATCCATATAGCATTGGGAGAGGAGCCACTAGAAGGGCTGGATCCAAGGGTAATTCTCTTTGCTTCCAAGAGCTTCTGAAGAACATACATGTGTCCTGGTGTTCAGAGACAATACAGTCCTAGTTTAGTTACAAACATCCATATCCGTCCAGCTCTACAGTGAGTAACCCTTCTGAAATGGACCAGTTACTGTTTATAAGAGCAGTGCACATAAGGAGAAGTGATAACTTTGCAGAAGAGTGGTTAAGTCAGTAGAAGCTTTTGTACAATTGCAGTATATTCTGCCTTACCCTATAAACCTTTGACCTGGAAGACACAGCCTAATCCAGGTGTACAGAAAGATGCATAACCTAAGAAGGGTGTAAGGGAGTGTCTGAAGAGTTTCCAACCATGCAAGAATGTGTCCATTTTTGTAGCACCATTGAGATCTTCCGTCCTAGGGCCTGGTGTTTGATCAGTCTTTGGAGAACCTACACTTAACATATTGGACTTTAAGAATGAAGAAGTGGTATCTGCACTCCTGGCATCTCAAAAATTGTCTACAATGCTGCTCTTGTTGATCGTCTAGGCCAGATCCTCAGCATAATGAAGAGCAAATTGGAATATATTCAGCATCAATATATTCAGAAAAATATTTACATGCTGCAACAGGCCCTGTGTGGGGCTCAATGATGGTATGATTATGACAAGAGGTGGTGAAACTTTCTGATGAGTGTAGCTAGTTTCTCTTTCTGTGTATTGACTCCTATATGCATATTTACCCATGTTTGAAGCAACAGCCATTCTTAGCTCAGCTTCAGAGAAATTCCCAAAAGCTTCCCCTCCACAATATATTCTTCCTTGCAAGAAAGTCTGTTAGGTGAGAGCTGCATCACCTGACTGGTCATGTGGACCTTTCAGCATTCTTGGTATGGATCTACTGTTCTCAGTGAAGTTCTAGCTTTTAATAGAAAGCTACACACTTCTTTTCTATTTATTATAGCTGAGTGGGTGTCTGGCACACCCTATGTACCCCCACTTCTGTCCTTATCCAAGAACTTAAATCCAATTTCTCTGAGGCAGCCACCTTGTGTCTAGGCACTGGAATTCACTAAATAAGACTTCACTCTCAAAGGAAAGAATTTACTAGTAAATACCAAAGTCTCTTGCTCAGAAGCAAAAGTTTCAAAAACCACACTTGCTATAACACTTGCACTGCAATCCAGAGGTTTCATGGGTATCCACAATTTTCTCCACATAATCACTTCACAAAATCCCTGAACTACTTCTTAAACTCTTCAATTTACTTTAAAAGCAGCTAAGCATTTGGCATGAGTTCAATAGTAAATGGAAACTACTACTCACAGAAGCATAATGGTCCCCTCTGAAGTCTTTTTATTCTAATAGCAAACAGAAAGCACTTGCAGTTGAGGATTTTGCAGTAGGCATGTTTTCTTCTTCTGAATGTTCATATCTGACAACTTAATCAGATGCTAGTTCAGTTGCTAGTAGTTTCCTCTGGGACTCAGCAGACAATTTCATTTTATGTGACACGTTCTAACAATCAGCTCTTTAGCTGTCACATCTCTTTAGACACTTCCTGGTTCAATCATAACCATGGGCCCACTTGCCTTTCCCACCATGTTTGCTTTCCAGGTGTTAATTTGCCACGTAGGACACAGAGAAGGAAAGCTATTTGTGCATGCATGTCTCTTTCTCAGTGTCAACAACTGCTGATGCGATTATTGTATAAACATGTTTGATTTTTGAACAACTGCCACTGTTTTGGAACCGCATGCCTTTAAAGTGATCTTTTCATGAAAATAATGGATTCCTGTAATTTCAGAGATGGTGCTTGGAACTACCTCCTCTTCCAACCATAATTTCACTGTGATTGCTACATATTTCAACATGGAAGAGAATGCTGAGTGACTAGAAGCACTTTCAGTTTTACAAGGCTTTACTCCAGTGTCTAATTTTGGTGCAAAACCATTCTAGGTAATAAAAATTTTTTGTATTGTGATCACTACAGATCTATCTGATCTTGGACTCTTGAGAAATTATCGACCACATGCTATATTAGAATGATGCTATAATACAAGGACACAAACAGAATAAACACTTTATTTCAATATGCAAGGAACATTTTCAACTGTATTTGTGGATATCGGATAATTAAATAAAAACAACGGATAATTAAATAAAAACAACTTTGGCTTTGTCTCAATCTATCAATACAAAATGAATAAATGAACAAACAGCGGATAATTAAATAAAAACAACTTTGTCTTTGTCTCAGTCTATCAAAATGAATAAAGCACTCCATGGTCCTGGACTAGTTTCTGGGAAGCTCAGAGAGACAATCCTTCCTTGAAGGACAGACTGGCCCAGAATAGGCCCAGAGATGTGGCCTTTTGGGATGGTGGAGTTAAACAAAAAAGAGTAGTTTGGCTAATATTTACATACTGGTGATATGGGGAAAGGTTGTCATTCTGAGCTTTTCCATTTATAAGATGCCTGTGAGACGCAAGAAAACAAAAAGATGCAGGGCCACTAAGTAACTGAGAAAGAAATAGCGAGATTTTGCTCTGCAAGTCAGCAATTGGGAGCGGCAAAGTCTTTGTCCCCGAATCCATCTCCTGAAAGAAAGGGCTCCTCTTTTTACCTGTTTAGAAAAGAAGCATTTGATCCTATTAGCATTGGGCATTCATGCTTTCCAATCAAACCCACAAAAATAAACACAAAAGGTGGAATTAAATGAGAAAAAAGTGTGTCATAGGTAAGTTGTAGGGTCTTTATTGCTTTCACATTGCAAGTGATCCACATCTATGCCATAAGATACTGAAGTATTTACAACACAACAACTTAGCATCATATTCTGAACCTTGATGATTCTCTAGCAACCACTTTGTAATGTGGAGCAGTGGTGCAGAGACTGATATATAATGACTGACATCTTGTGTAATAAATGCTTTTAAATTTTTAAGAGCCCAGGTATGGATCATTTATTTTCCATGGAGTTCCTATAGCAACTGTTGCATTTATTTATATTTCATATAGTTATGTACCAAAACAGTATCTAACCAGTTCAGTTTACAAATACATCTTTTGTTAAACACTCAAAGACTCTTTTGGGATATAAATATATAAAATAAATACAATACTAAAATACCCTAATCCTAGAAAGGCAAAACAACCCCAAAGCTTTAAAGACATCTGATAGGCCAGGAAAAGCCTATCAGAACAGCTGAGTCTTCAGTTGTCATCTGAAGCTCATTTGCACGTTTGTCATCTGAAGCACATCTGCAGACTCCTATACTGCAAGAGAAAGAGCTTCCCAGAAGGTCAGTGCCACCACAGCAAGGCCCACTTCTGAGATATTACTGAGGGAAGGAGAACAGATAGCATGTGGTTCAGTAACAATCTGGGAATCTAAATTTCCCAAAATTGAGGTATAGGCTTACCTTACGTACTACTGTAAGTTCACTAGCGTTGATGATGAAAGGCTGCCTTTCCTCTTCTTCTACCTGAAAAGCACATTGTTCAGATGCTGACCTAGAATCAATCAGTTCAAGCCTAAAAAAAGAAATACAAAAGGCTTATCAGATTCATGACACTTTTAAATGGCTATTTATCTATGCTGATCATTCTTTGAATTTTAACTTGGGATATCAGCCCTTTTAAGGAACGTGGTTCATCTGAACTGAATCAGATCCTGTAGTTAAATGGAATGGGTAATTTCATGACAATTTTATTAACACTCCTTTATTAATGGAGTAGTAACCTTTATTCTGGAAACAGCAAGAAACTGGCTTTGAAGCCCATGCTGCTCGCATCATCTTCATAAGCATATACATGGATGATATGTAATATATAGGGCAGGATTCAGTGGAAGCTCTGCACAAGGACATCCACTTGCACAACAGGGCTTCCCCACTCTCCCCACCCCCACCCCATGGAATTGGTTCAGTGGACCCATGAGAACCTCAAGAACAGCAGCGGGGAGAGGGGGGATTATTCTGCCTAGGTCTGGAGATGCCATTCAATCTACAGCAATAGATGTATGAGATGCATGTGTCAAATATGGAGCACTTATTAAGTCTTATTGATAAATTCCTCCAATGCAATTAGTGTTTAGGGATGCTGTTGGCACTGGGGGTGGGCAGGAACATGAAAAGCACGTATATATTTATCACGTGTACACACATACACACACACACACAATACACATCTCTCTAATAAATAATAATAATTTATTACTTATACCCCGCCTCTCTGGCCAGGCCTCCCCAGCATTTGAGTTTAACACACGGACACATTCATTCATACTAACATTCATGCTCTCAGAAAGCCATTCTTGCATCCATTCACCCCTCTTCCCAGCTCAGTTCCCACTTGCCTTTCTCTCAGATACAGTCCTTCACTAACTGCTATTGACCCATCTGATTAGCTGGGTGGTCAGGTCTGCAGTGTGGGGCCATGACATTGGCTGCAGTGGACAAAGGAAGCCCTACTGATGAGCCATCAGCCAGGTTCATGAAGAAGACTGCTGTCCCAGCACACTTGGCTGCATCTGGAGTGTTGTGGGGAGGTTAAAGCAGCACAAGGACAGTAATATTTATAAATGGGGATGGGGATCACTGCAGGGGAGGAAGGTTTTAACTTCACCCTGCCCCCAGCATTCCTGATGCAGCCAGCAATCTTTCCCATGAACCAGTCTGACAGCTGACCATCTGTACACTGAATAAAGGGGGGTCAGGTCCCCTGAGAGTTTGTTGGGCTGCAATGAGAGTGACCAAAGGTTGCATGCATGGGCACATTACAGGTTGCCTGTTTGTGGCCTACCAAAATCAGCACAGTTCGAGATCAGCCCCAAATACCTTTCACACGTGTTGCTACCTTTTAATTTGTTCTTCCAAGAGCCCGAGGGCCTCTTCCGCAGCTTCCCGTCTATTCCTCTCTTCTGAGAGAGTCCCCATTAATTCCAATAAAGTTGGTTCTTGCCTCTGTGCAAGCCTAGAACAAACCCAAATTCCAAAGGAGGAAAACAAAATAATGCAAAGCAAAACTAGTTTGCTTTATGTAGTAGTTTGTTCCTATTGGATTATTGTACAGTAATTATTCATCTTAGGTGGTTAAAATTTATGATATAATAATCTTACATATTATCAAGAGAAATGAGCTCTAGGTTTAAGACCAGTTAATAAATCATACTTTACAAAGGAGTAGAAATAATTCTGACCTTCCGTTGATTTCAATGAAGTCCATGTTGTCCATTTCAATGACTTCAGCTCTTTCTTGAGGAGCTCCTGGAGGAAATTCTGCTTGAGTCGCACCCTAAACAGAGCAATGTGGATATGCTGCTTATGTGGAAACTTCATAAAATTAAAATATTGTTTGTCTAGTAACATTAACTTATTTCACAACATAGTACTGTATGCAAACACTTCCATGTAGCTGTTTATATTAATTCCAAAATGAATAATTAAAGTAAGAAGGATGCATGCGCACAATTGTTAGGAAGACTTCTGGAACGCAGGGGAGAAACTGGGTGCATGACAGAAGTGATAGCTCTGAAGAACTATGGAGTGGAGTGAAAGCAAACTTTAGATAAGAAACTGGTTCCTTGTTTAATCAGACCTGAATGTCTTTCTTAAGAGCGGAAATCAGCAGACCTGAATGTCCTTCTTAAAGGTGGAAACCTCTGTCAGCCTGGACCGTGGAAAGCAGAGCTGTTAACAAGACCTAAGACAGTATACCAGTGTGAAGAAAATGTGGTTCGCAGCACTAGGCAAACCTCATGAGTTTTCTTGTACCCTGAGAAGACTTGAGAACAGATCAATCTCGTAAAACAATGTTTCTCAAAGGGTGTGGTGCAGGAAAGAATGATAAATGTGGCAGGAAGATTCAAGGGCAATCAAAGAAACATTTAAACATTTCAGTGTAGGAAACTATAGTTTAGTAGAATATCAATTTTTTTAAAATGCAGAATTTGGTTAGATATGGAGTTTGTCTCAAATTATAATATAATATAATATAATATAATATAATATAATATAATATAATATAATATAATATAAATGAGATTACCGGGCAAAACCAAGCTCACACCTCTCACTGAGTTTGTACACATACTTAAGGTACTTACGTAAGGGGCTCGTTTATAATTCTATTTTGGGGTTGATTCATGTTCTTATGTAGCTGCGTTGCTTTATACTTTTTGGGTGTCCTATGATCACATTTTATTCTGTGAACTGCCCTGAGACCTCCGGGTATAGTGCGGTCAATAAATTCTAATAATAATAATAATAATAATAATGATAATATAAAGTAGCTGTGTTTTATGTTATAAATCAAGCACTGCTAGTTGTTTCTTTTGGTTTTCCAATATATTTCTTACGAATAAAAAAAAAAAATTGGAGTGGCACAAGCAAATTTTAATCTGAAAGTGTGGCCCAGATAAAAAAAGTTTGAGAACTACTGTCCTAAAACAACACACAACTATTTGTGGCCCAGTTAAAAAAAGTTTGATAACTACTGTCCTAAAACAACACACAACTATTTCTGCTGGTGTCTGCCCCTGACCTACCATTTGCCAATACAGTCGTACTTTGGAAGTCGAACAGAATCCATTCCGGAAGTTCGTTCAGCTTCCAAAACTTTCAGAAACCAAAGTGTGGCTTCTGATTGGCTGCAGGAAGCTCCTGCAGCCAATAGGAAGCCGCAGAAGCCGCGCCAGACGTTCGACTTCCAAAAATCATTTAAAAACCGGAACACTCACTTCCAGGTTTTGATTGTTCAGGAGCCAATTTGTTCGGGACCCAAGGCATTTGAGATCCAAGGTATGACTGTATAAAAAATACTATGCTGTTATGGTTGCTTTTTCAACCATAACAAGAACCCAAAAGAAAGGCTGGAATGAGAGTACTGCTGTCATCCTTGGCTTTAAAAGAGAAGCTTGCTAAAAAAGAAAAGAAAGCACTCCAAGAGATTCATCAGAGAAAATGTGAAGAATTTGACTCCATTTTATTGCTTTTATACTCTCTGCAGAAAAGGTTGGACATCTCTTCAGGGGAAAAAAGCAGTCCCACAATATATAGTCCTCAGAAATTGATTAAATTGGATTTTGTGGTAGGACAACTCCCCAGGCAAGTTTGATCATGGAAAGGAAATAATAAAATAATTTTCACAATTAACAACAAAGTTTGTCAAAAAGTCAAGAAGAAGCAAAGCATTTTAAAATTGTGTTGGAAGATATGAGACAAGAGAGAGGAATTCATAAGCAACCTAGAGAAATCAAATATAGAATTATTCAATATGAAAGAGATGTTAAGACATGTCAGTGAAGAAAACAAGCAACTATTGATGAGATTAATTAAGAGCAACCATTTCCAATCCCTTGGACAAAATAATTAAAAATGATACAGAAGTTGGTAATGTTATGTGGAACTTCTATATTTCCATTGCATTCCATTGTTTTTAAAACAATTTTTCTTTCAAATTCTGGCTGGAAAATTAGGCTTTTTTCTTAGCCAGGACAAAACATGTTTCTTCTTGCGTTTATTTCTAATTAAGTGCAAAGAAGGGAGGGGACTCCAACATACTCGCGGACCTCGGATCAACATATCTAAGCCTCAGAAAACTTCTGGGGCACAGATATGTAACAATTGGTCTTACCTGAAGTGTAGATTTGCGAGTAGGGATGCTGGAGCCAATGGGATGGGCTATGTCCTTGTCATGTGACGCTAGGCAGGAGCAAAGAATTGGGTGAAGCAGGCTGGACTCCTCAGTTTTCCGGATTTGCCAAGAGGCAAACACTGATGGAGTCACTGAAATAAAAGGTCTGCCTACTTCTTCCCTCCATGGCTCAAAAATCTAAAGGAAGAAATGTACTAGGTATCTGAAAGGCAAAGATATTATTATCAATAGACTATATCTTCTGTAAAGTGCATCGGAAATCTCCCTTGGCTCCAGCATCCCTAATAGCAAATCCACACTTCAAGTAAGACCAATTGTTCTATTTACTTCATGGGATGCTGGAGCCAATATGATGGGACATACCACAGCAGATGAACAGAAAATGGGTGGGTCCCAGATCTGAAGATGCACCGGTTGTAAAACCTGATGGAGAACTGTATGGCCAAAGACTGCCTCAGCTGCAGACAATCAGTCCAGTTTATAATGTCTGATAAAAGTGGTGGTGGACGACCAGGCGAAGGCTTTACAGATATCCAGCAAGGGTGTATTAGCAATGAAGGCTGCAGAGGTGGAAGCTGACCTTGTGGAGTGCAGAAGCCCCTGAGTTGGCTGGGGCAATTTGAGGCAATCATAAGCAAAGAAAATACAGGCTCTAATCCACCTCACCAAAGTAGCACTGCTGACCCTAAGCCCCAAGGACGATGGGTGAAAGGATAAAAATACAAAGTCTATTTTTTGTCCAATGAATGTATACTTTCAGAGCTCTGCATGCGTCCAAGGAATGTCATGCTTTTTCCCTGGGATATTTAGCGTTAGGACAAAAGATTGGTAAAACCAGTTCTTGTTGAACACGAAATCTAGAGAGTACTGAAGAAAGGAAGAAACTGTATGTAAAACCACCTTGTCTTTATGAAAAACACATGTCAAGCTGTCGAAAGAGCAGAAAGTTATGACACTCGTCTAGCTGTGGTGATAGCCACCAAAAGACTTTAAATGAGAGGTCTGAGGAGAAGTGTTTGTTTATTTGTTAAAGACAGAAATCTAGAGAAAATGACAAGGAGGTGAAGATGAGATGAAACAAGATAGACTTATCTGACGAAAAAGGAGAGCCAGGAGGTATGACTGCTGCGTCAGGCAGGAGGAAAAAACTCAGGAGTCCAGCCTGCTTCACACAATTCTTTGCTCCTCACGTGATGAGGACATAGCCCATCCCATTGGCTCCAGCATCCCACAAAGTAAATCTACTCATCACACAGGAGGTCCAGCTCCTCTCATCACAACTCTGGCAGGACAAGACAAAAGATACCTTCTCTGCCAATGAAGTTGGCTCCCTGCTTGCTAATGATCCACACTTTGCTGCCCATGCTTCTCTTAATACTTCCAGTGTCACTGCCAGAAAAAGCTCCCTGATCCCCTTTTATGAGGAAACGAGGCAAGCTGCTTTTACCTGCTGAAGGCTGAACTCCAATTGGCTCTCGTATTCTCTCTTTCGATTTGATATTCTGTTTTCTTTCTTTTTAAGTTCATTTTTACTACGTAGGTTGTCATTTGCAAGTCGCTCTATTGCAGCCTTTGACTCATACAGTGAGATATTCTGTAAAGAGAGTTTTTCAGTTAGCTTCTGCAGCTCTTCATTTGATTTTGCAAGCTTTCCTTCTGCACTGTTTAAATCTTTCTCAATTTTTTCACTTTCTGAATGTGACAATTTCACAGATTTTTCCAAGTCCAATATCATCTCCTGGTATTTAATAGAATCCTTTTGCAACTGGTTGATCTCCTGTTGTTTTCCCCTCAAAAGTTCTTGCAACTCTTTAGTTTTGTTTTTTGTCTCATGATTGTCTCTCTGAGCAGTTTTCAGTTTTTCTTCAAATACTCTGACCAGATGCTGCTGCTCTTCTTTTTCTCTTATTGTGTTGCATTTCTCTGCTTTCAAATTTTCCAACTGCTCTACAAGGAGGCTGTTTTGTATCTGTGTGGCTTTCAGTCTGTCTGTTGTTTGATCCAATTTTTTGATGTGGTTGAGCAACTCTGTCTCCAAAAATTCTCTCTCATTTTTTACTTTATAAGATATTTCTTGAACATTTTCTAATTCTTCTTGTAAGAGACATTTATCATCCTCTAATATTTTAATTCTTTCACCAAGACTGACTATTTCCTGATTAAGATTTTTACAATCATTTTCCAACTTTAATAAAGAACTTTCCTTCTGATGCAGAGATTTTTCAGCATCTTTCAACCTTTCTAACAAAGTTTTGTTCTCTTGCTTTAAGATCAACATGTTTTTCTCTTTTTCTGAAATCCCCTCATTTAACAAATGAATGTGTTTTAATAATGACTCTCTTTCACAGAGGGAATCACTTATCTTGGACTGCACATCACACTTGTTCAATTCCAACCGTGTTTGGAGGTCCCCGAGAGCAGATTTTGTTAGACTAAAATCCTTAGAAAGCTCCTCATTTTCCTTCTCTGTTTTCTCCAAGGTTTGCTTTAAAATTTCAGAAAGTTCCTTTAATTGCTTATTTTCCTCAATTAGCTGCTTGCTCTGAAGAACAGATTCATCAATTTTTATTTGATAGTCTTCCAAGCACAACTTGTGCTCAGATGCTTGTTTTTCAGCTGCAATCTTTAGCTCACTTATTTCCTTCTGTTTAGATTCAGTCAGCTGTTTCAGTTGTACACTTTCATCAGCTGCTTTTTGAAGCAGCTCCTTAAGTTTATGTGTATCAGATTCTCTCTCATTTACTCTGTGAAGAGCTTCCTGCTTTTCTTTTCTAGTGACATCAATAATGTGCCTCATTTCTGCTATTTTACTACTAATATTCTCATAGGCCTGAAGCAGAGACTCATACTCTTGCTTTAATTCACTGTGTTTAGCTTTCCAGCCTGTTAATTCAACTGTCTGAGAATCTTTTAAGGAATTCAATTGAAAAGAAAAAGCTTCCTTCTCTTGCCCTATGGTCTGCATGGTAGACTTCAGACTCTCACACGCAGCAGTTAGATTTTCATTTTCAATTAACAATCTAGCATTTTCTGCCACAAGAGTCTCCTCTTTATACAGTGCAGTACTCAAGTTTTGTTTTTCTCTACCCAACTCAGACCTCAGCTGTCCAAGGGTGTGAACCTTACCAATCAACTCTTTGTTTTCCAAAACCAGTAACTCCATTTGATCTTTAAGTGTTTTGTTTTCCTTCAGTGCTTCTTTACGTGATATTAAAGCAGCTTGGAGCTTTCTCTGGAGACGTTCCCTGTTTTTCTCTTCAGCATCATACTTCTGCAGTTGAGGTTGATAGCTTCTGCCATTTACATTTTCTTCTATCCGTTCCCGAGACATTTCTATTGGTAGAGGATCTTGATCACCTATTCTTTCAGTTAATGTTTTTATTTCTGTATTAGTGACATCTAGCGATTCTCTTTCTGTGCAAGTGACATCTTCCAATGAACTACAGAAGTCTGGGCCTTGAACACTGTTCTCCAGTGCATTATCAGAATGCGGCCACACAGTTTTTGCATCCTCTCTTACACCTGCCACATTTTTGTATGCACTAGAAACTGGCAAAACCTTCTCACACAGCATACTGAATTCCATCAGTAGTTGCTTGTTTTCTTCACTGGGATGTCTTTCAGTTTCTTTCAGACTTGTTAGGTGATCTTCATGTTTTTTGTGGAGTTGACTCTTTTCATTAGTCACAGTTTCAACCATAGTTTTAACAGCTTGCAATTCATTTTTATATGATTCTAGTTGTTGCTTAAGCAGACCTTGTTCAATCAACATATTGTCTCTCTCTTGTTTATACTGTTGTTCCTGTTGCTCAACAGAAATCTTCAGTTTTACTGCTTCTTGCTGTACGCTACCAAGTTCAAGTGACTTCTCTTTTAACTCTTCCTTAAACTTTTCTTTTTCTTCCATAAGTCTAGCATAGTTCTCATGAAGTTTCGCCATCTCAGACTCTTCCATTGTCACCATACTTACCGTCTTTCCTGATTTTTCAACCCTGACATCAGCTTTCACATTTAGCTCCCCGGACTCTAATGTTTTCTGCTGAGCATTTTCACTGTGCCTAAGAGATGTATCGGTGTCCAACCTTTTCTGCAGAGAGTATAAAAGCAATAAATTGGAGTCAAATTCTTCACACTTTCTCTGATGAATCTCCTGGAGTGCTTGCTTTTCTTTTTTAATGAGCTCAAAGTCTTTTGTTAGTTCATTAAAATCTACTCGTAGCTTAGCATGCTCTTCTTTTTGCTTCTGAATTTGTTTAGTGTTTTCTTTGCGGACCACAAGCAGTGCCTTAAGTTTCTTTTGCAGGATTTCCTTGTCTTTCTGCAACTCAGTGACTGGATTCATTTCATTAGGTTGGTGTGTTTCGTTACTACAGGAACTTTCGGTATTTAGGGTAGCTTCCGACCCATTCGTTTCCTTGAATGTTTCATCTCTCTTTGCTATTTCACCTTTGAGATTTTCTATGGTTAAGAAAAGTTGTGAACGTTCCTCTCTATGCATTTGATCTCTCTCATTCAGCACAGACTCCATTTGTGCAAGCAGACAATCCTTCTCTTGAAGATAGATCAAGTTCTTATCAGACATACTTTTTTGTTCAGCTATAGTAGCTTTGAATTCTGTAACTGCTTTCTCCAGCTGCTCCAAGTGTTCTGCCTTGGCTGATAAGGTTTCACTCATGTCATTTATCTTCACATCTTTTTCTAACAATTGTGTCTTCAGTCCTTCAAGTTGGGATTCGAGATCTTTGTTGTGAGCTTCAGCATTTTCAACCTGCTTTACTAAGTCATCAATTTGCTCCAGAAAACATTCTGTCTTTTTATCAAGCTTCTCATTTTTCTGAATTAAGTCCTTCCTTATTAGCAAAGCTGCTTGAAGTTTCTTTTTCAGATTCTCTTTTTCTTGATTTATTTTTTCCAAAGTAATATTTAGCTGCGCCTTCTCACACACCAAGTCTTTTATGGTAGCTTCTTTGTTGGTCAACACAACTTGATTGAGTTCAAGTTCTTTCTTATATTCTTCTACCTGCTGTGATAATGTACTTATCTCTTCTGTCATGCTCTTCCTTATGGCTTCTAGTTGTTGTAATTCGATAGCAAGCATATTTTTTTCCTCAGAGAATTTTACCATTTCATTAGACATGGATTCCATGACTTGAGTAACTGAGCAATCCTTTTCTTTTAACTGCTGGCTTAGAGAAGTAATTAAATCCTTCTGTTGGTTAGTTTGGGAACTAAAGTTTTCTATCATCTGGTTTTTATGCTCTATTTCTTCTAAAAGTTTTGCTGCTTTTTGACATTCGGTGTTCAGTGTCTTGCAACTACTTTCAAGCTCTTTTTCTAATTTATCTGTCTTCTCCTGGAGGAAAACCACCTCCTTCCTCATGTTTGATAATGCAATGTCCTTTTCTTCACAGACAGATTGCTGCCTACGTAATGCATCCTTAGCAGTACTCAGTTCGTTTAACAGATGTTCAATCTCAGATTGGTCAGCAGCTTTGGCCTTTTTAAAGTCATTCTGCATCAACTCTTTCTCTTCCTTCAAGGACAACATGCTTTCTAGCTGATTATTCAGGTGACGTACTTCGTCCTCTCTCTCTAAAATAGTCTGCTGCAGTGCCATTGCTTCAGCTTCTTTGCTGATAATAGTATCTATCACAGCAGAGAATTTTTCCAATACAGTCTTAGCTACTTGCTGACCAGTGTCACTGTCACTGTCTTTGAGGAAGTACCTACTACTTGACAATGCAGACAGAAGTTTGGCCAACTCTGTTTGAATAATGTCCTGTTCTTGATGCAAAGACTGAATTTGATCCTCTTTTGATTTCAGTTTCCTTTCTAAATTACTCAGTTGCTCAAGATTAACGTCATTTTGCTGAGTTGCCCTAGCAAGTTCTGCTACCCATCTGTTCTCACTGGCTTCTAATTTTTCATGAAGTTCTTTTAGCTCTTTAGATTTTTCCTCTAATTGCTTCTGGTACTTAACCAAGTCTTTGTTTTCCAGATTCAGTTTATCAAAGTTCTCTTGTAAAAGAGCTTTATCATTTATTAAAGAATCTATTTGTTGTTGCAATTTTTCTATGACCTCAGAATTTAAATATTCAATATGATTAGCCTGTTCAGTGCATTTTTCCTGCACAACCTGTAGAGCTCTCTCTCTCTCTTGAATATTTTGCTTCCACAGCTCAACTTGTTCTAATGCTTTATGGTGCTCTAATTTTGCAGATTCAATTTCTATTATCAGAGAGTCAATTTTCATCTGGCTACTGGCAATGCTTCCATCCTTCTCTTGCAAAAGCTTTTTTAGTGTAGCAGCATTTTTATCTAGCTCTTCTCTAAGTAGCTCAGTATCGTTGGTAAGAGCCTGAACATTGCTTTCTGATAGTTGAACACCGATATCTTTAAGAAACCCAGTGATAATCTCTTCTTTTTTACTCAGGGAAGCACTGAGTTCATTTTTTTGTTCATACAGAGCATCAAATTTGCCCTGCAAAGTTAAGAAAATGTTTTCTTTTTCCTGGGCTAGTTCTTTTAACTTTTGAATTTCTTGCTTCAGTTCATTTCTTTGACTATGAAGTTGAGAAATTAACTGTGACTTTTCTTCATTTATTTTTAGTTCCTCTCTTAGGGTTTTCACAAGATTAGTAGGATCCAAAACAGAAGCCTCTTTTTCTGCTAGCACCTGGCTAATGTCGTTTATTAATTTATTCTGATCACTTATTTCCTTTTTCAAACAAAGATTTGATTCTTCTGCATCAGTAGCTTGCGTCTTCAAAGTCTCACATTCATTCTTTTTATCTTCAAGTTCAGCCTTCAGTTCACTGTTAATCAGTGAAATGTTATTCACTGCTAACTCCTTCTCCACAATGACTGCTTTTAATATTTCTGCTTCAGAGGTCAAACACTGTACAAGTTTATGCTGCACAGAGGAAGTCTCAGAAATACATGTTTGTAAATCAACACATTCCTTCTCCTTTTGTTTTAAAAAGTTATTTTTCTCTGTAATTGACTTGTTTAATACTTCATTGTTTTCTATCATATTTTTAAGTTGACTCTGGAGATCAGAAATTATTTCCATATTCTCAGACAGTTGAACTCTAAGAAAATTAGACTCGTCAGATTTACTTTTAAGTAATTTTAACTCTTCATCTTGCTTCTTAAATTTATTCTCTTTCTCTTGCACTTCCTGAGTAAGTTGACTAACTTCACTATCTAGAACCTGTACTTGGCTTTGCAAATCTGAAATAATTTGCAAATTATGCTTTTCATCTACATCTTTGTTTTCTTTCATTTCCTGTATCAAAACTTCCCTCTGGGAAAGAAGAGCCTCTTTATCACAAAAACTGCTTTTTAATGTTTTCATTTCACTAACTAAGGTATCAATTTGATCCATAAAAACTAAAATATTATTAGTTTGCTGAGACAACTGTGCACTTAAGGGCACTAGTCCTTCACAATTTTTCATTAATGTAGCACTGGCTATTTCTATATCTGCTTTCAATTTTTCATTTTCTAATTTCAGCATATGAGCTTCATGTTTTGTGGACACAATTTCAGACTGATGTTGTGTTAACTGATGCTGAAAAGCATCGCATTCATTTGACTTAGCATTGCAAACAGCCAAAGCACTATCCTTCTCATGTTTCAAAACATCCACTTCTTTGACTAATAGTGCTAGCTGATCATTTAATTTGGTACACTCTTCTGTTTTTTGTGAAATCTGCCTGCAAAGATCTTCAAACTCCACCCCTTTAAATAATAGAGTACTGTCTTTGTCTTCAACCTGTTGAGATAGCTTTATGTTATCACATTTAAGCTTTTCTACTTCTTTTTCTAACACAGTCATGATAGCTTGCTTTTCTTTTACTTGCTTAAGTAATGCATCACCATGCTCAGTTTTTTCTTCAATAGATCTGCTTTTTATTTTAAGCTCCTTTTCTAGGTCTTTAACCTGTTTCTGTAATGATGAGGTTTTTTCCTCCTCCCGATTAAGCTGTTGGACCATTTTATCATACTCTGTCCGAAGCAATGCTTTGTTTTGCTGCTCATCCTTTAACTGAGTGATATAAGACTGTCTTTCTTTCTCCAATTCCTTTGTTATCTCTCTGCTTCTGGAGAGCTCATCAGCTAAAATGCCACACTGTTTCTCTTTCCCCAGTAACTGCTCTGCAAGTGAATTTTCTTTCTGCTTTAGAAGGCCTGAGAGTTCTTCAACTTTCCTTCTTAAAGTCTCTTTATCGTGACTGACCTCTGAAAGCATTTTCTGGTGTTCTGTGGCATTGGCACACAACTTACTCTCCAACTCAGCCATGGATTGAGCACGCGATAACAGTTCACACTCTTTCACATCCAGCAATTTTGACAAACTCTCATTCTCACTAATCAGCTGTTGCTTCTCTTTCTCCATAGTATGTATCTCATTTCTAAGCTTTTCACTGGCTTTAAGCTGATCTGCAAAACCTTTTTCTTTCTGCTCAAGAGCTGCTTGTAACTGCTTGTTAGTCATGATGACAGTTTGTCTTTCGGTTTCCATCTGATTAATTATTTCATGTTTTTCATGCAGCTCATTATTAACTTCTCTCCACTGCATTTCCTTGCTATTCAGTTCTCTAACTAACTTAAGCTTTTCCTGTTCATTTTGCTGCTCCACAACTTTGAGCTTGTCTTTTAGGGATATCACAATCTCTGCTTTTTCTTGCAGTGACTTTTTGACAATTTCTAGATGCTCAGTATGTTCAGCAAGTTGTCTGGATAAATTAGCTAAATCTTCATCTTTTTTAGCATTTTCTAAAGTGAGCTGGTTGTGTGAATCTTTCACTGATTTCAGCTCATTCACAAAACTTTGTTCTTTGTTTTCTTTGTCTTTTAGTAATTTGTTCAATTTCTCCTTTGCAGAGATATGTTCATCGACCTGGGATTTAAGATGGTCTGTTTCCTCCTTACATTTTATTTCTGTTTCTTGCAATTTTTTAGCTGATTTACTTATTTGTTCTTTAAGCAATTTAATTTGTGACTCACACTCCATGAGTTTGTTGTTGTAAGTAACATCACGAGTCTTGATTGCAGAATGAAGATCTTTAACTGTTTGGCTAGTCTCTTTGATTTGCCTAACAAATTCTTCATTCTCTTTGGTTTTAGTAGCGTTTTCAATTTTCACCTCTGCCAGTTCTGATTTTATTGCACTTAACTGCTCAGAAAGTTCTGAAAGCTTTCTGCCTGCACTGTTCACATCTTCGGTTTGTACATCTTTCAGCAACTGGGCTTCCCTTTCAGCCTTGGACAGTGCTTCTTCCATGTCTCGCATTTCATCCTCTTTGCACTTGATCTGGCATTTCAGAATATTAATCTGCTCAGAATACGCATTTATATTTGAAGTAATAGCAGAAATTTCTTTGTCTTTTTCAGCTAAAACCTCTCTGAGGTTGTCAAATTCTCTTTCACGCCTCTGGAGGTCTTGAATTAGTTGAGACCTCTCTTCTAAATGACTTGTGTTTAATCTATCAAGTTCTTCATTTGTCTGTTCAAGATCCAGTTGCATTAATTCTATGGCAGCATCCTGTTTTATGGTCTGAAAACAAAAATAAAGGAAAATGTCTAAGTGCCCAAAATTTAATATTAACTCAACAGTACTATTTGTAGTTGGAATCCAAATAGATGTTTAGGTTCACCCAGAAAGCCATAATTTTGAGGAAGTAGCAAAGGGATGGTGCTAACGCAATTTAATTTTCCTTTTCTCCCCGCCCCCAACTGGATGAGTGGCCACCTCCTATTTCCATATAATATACTGTTGCCATATACTTCTTCTTTTAACTGTTGTCGCATCTTATTGTATACCATATCATATATACATGATATGATGTGTATACCATATACTGTTGCCATCTTACTTTGTTTCAACTACATTTTGATATGATGCATAAGGAGCTGCTTTTCAGGGAAAATGAGCCTCTAAGTTTCCTTGGGCTAATGAAACTACTTTTATAGTTCTGTTTATAGCTATTTGTTATTTTATTGGTCATATATTACATATATCACTAAACAGACAATGGATTGTATCTAATGAAGTTGCTCTGTTTACCCAAGGACTTCCACTTGGACAACTTGCCCTTTCTCTACTACCCCTGCATGCCTCCACTTCAAACCTGTTCCGGGAGGGTCTGGAGCAAATTGGGAGAGGGGAAGAAAGAGGGGAGGGTGAACTATGTTGCCAAAGCAGAAATCCTTGCACAAACCATACAACTTCATTGAATCCAACCTATTTATGTAAGAAGCCACAACAAAAGTTTGCCCTTTTTTACCTTTTCTTGAAAGGCGGTTATTTTTTCTGTTAATGCAGTAATAACTGCTTTCTGTTCTGCACACTCTTCTCCATAAGCACTGCACTTCTTCTGGACATCTTCTAGCTAGTTTCAGGGAGGGAAACATTATTCACTGTTTTCAATTGTGACAATTCAATTCAATTGTGACAAAAGGACAATATTGTCCATTATATAAGTATACTGACATTTATTTAGTTCAGGGTACAACCTATGGAAATTTACTTAACTAATTTACTTAACTTTACCAGTGTTTATAATATGCTCCAATTGTTGGTTCACACATAGGGGGATTGTAGGGATTTCCAAAATGCCTGGGGAGGGAGCAATTAAATGTTCAAAGAACTACTGAATATTTACCAAAGATGGCAAATTGCTTGACCCAGAACACAATACAGTGGTACCTCGGGTTACATACGCTTCGGGTTACATACGCTTCAGGTTACAGACTCCGCTAACCCAGAAATAGTACCTCGGGTTAAGAACTTTGCTTCAGGATGAGAACAGAAATTGTGCTCTGGCGGCACGGCGGCAGCGGGAGGCCCCATTAGCTAAAGTGGTGCTTCAGGTTAAGAACAGTTCCAGGTTAAGAGCGGACCTCCAGAACGAATTAAGTACTTAACCCAAGGTACCACTGTACAACTTGACTGACTCAGAACTGTAAACAACTCACCTTTTGTTCCCTCTGCAAAAGCTTTTCACTTAGTTCTTTGTTTAGAAGGTCTCTCTCATGAATTGACTTTCTCATGTCTTCTGCCTGTTCTAGCTTTTCATTTGTACTTGAAAGCTTTTGCTCCTTTTCCCCAAGCAAAGTTTCAAGCAAGCCATTTCTTTCACTTAATCTGCCAATAAAAGAAATGATCAAATATATTATGATAAACATTCTCAAATATATGTGGACATCAACTGTACTATGGGAAACATTTAAAGACATAGCTCCCTGTCTATATCCAAAAGCAAGATCAACTATTCCATCAATTGCAAGAAAAAAAAACTAAGAATGAAAATAATCTTTATGAAAGGGTTTCCCCCCTTCAATTATCTGCAGCAGGTAAAAGTTTAAAAACATTTGACAACATATACACCAACATTTGGATCTGAATAACATATGGGGTATAGGGTAGGGAGGCTGGGGAGGGACTATAAATGTTCTATTTTACCCTTTCAGTTGCTCATTCAAACTGGAAACAAGAACTTGGTGTTTTTCTGCATCACGTGCTTGCTGGTTGCGCAGCTGTGTAAGCTGGGACTGTAAACGGTCATTTTCATTCTGTAAGAAAATCATTTACACAGCTGGTATTTGCACTGACTATAAAACAGGGTTATCTTTGAACTACGTGAGTTAGATTCTACCATTATAGCTCATTTACTACCAGCAAAATGTCATCAGAAATCTTTGTTCCCAGTAGAAGCAGTGAGATTCCGTTTCAAATGACTCATTTCTGGTGATCTTATCCTGTGACAACCAACATGGAAAGAGACATCCTATAATATTGACTTCAAATAAAAGCACACCATGCAAACATGCAATGTGTGGGAGGAGCTTACTTTTAACAGATGTTGCTAAAAAAAGGCATGTTTTTAAGAAGCTCCAGTGATGCCTAACAGAATTTTAATTTTAGCATAACTGATCCACACAGAATTAACTGAATTATATTTGTTTTTCTTTGCACTTGTCCAAAAATCAACCAGTGTGTGAAGTAGCAAGATGTAAAATAAATTCTGGAATGTAATCCACAGGGAATGAAGCAAGCTCCACTGACACAGTCAATTTATTATGGCATCTAAATATGTTAGTCTACCCAGCTTCACAAAACTAACATACAAGATTAAACTGCAAAAACACACCATCCAAAACCAGAAGAAGCTCAGAAAAATCCAAAATTGTCATTAAATGCTGGGTAGGTTAGACACAAAATATCACTTCTATGTAAAATAAACTATCACTTGGGAATGGGCAGGACACACCTGTACAGCCCTCAATAGCTGCCCTTCTTCCTCTACACCAAATGCCACCTGTATTGAAATGCTCTGTTACAATGCAATATACATTGACATTCTGCTGCATGAGAAAAATATTTTGAGTGACTCCTCATTTCACACATGCATTTTAGTATGTTAAGGAAGCTATTAGTCGAACCTTTAGACGAACATATTAATATTTAAAATTGCACACTGTTTGTATAAAACTTAGAAAACTATGTTCATTGTATATTTTTCTTGTCTTTCATGAACTTATGACTTTCATGGGTCTGTTTTGGGGCTACAGTGTATTGTCAACAACACTGCACATTCTCCATTCATTTACACACACACCTGGGTAATTTATTCCCGCTGTAATAGTACCTGGCTCTCACCCGAAGCATCTTGTTGGGTGAGATGGAGCTAATGCACAAATATCCTGGCCACAAACACATACAGGAATGGGGCGGAACAGGTGGCAGAGACGTTGGCATGGGGGCACATGAGTGAAGCTAATCTAGTGCACCTGCTGGTGCATTTGCACCACCCAGGAAACAACAGTAACCCATCTTCCAAGAAGCTAGAGCAACTGCTCTGCGCTACCCATTATGCTGCTTGTGCATTTTCTTCAACCAACAACACACAGTCCTTCTTTTCCAAGGACTTTGTACTGGCAGTTTAACTCATTAGCTATCAGAACATCTTTGAGCATTCCATGACTTCACAGTAGTTCAGCCAATGAATGGGGAAGGCTTATTTTAATAAAGTGAAGTCATTGCACTTGCAAACATTAGCTAGGGAGCAATAGAAAAGAGTATCAGCCAATTGATTAGATGTAACTGATCAAAAGTACTCTTTATTCCTGCTGTCACTCGTGGATCCAGGAATGGAACGAGAAGCAGTAGCAAACTCTAGTCTGCAAATCTGCTTTTTCAGATGGGGAGAGTATGGTCCTTTTTACTGCAAGTAAACCCACCTTCCTAGGTCACAAGTGGCCCCTGATGCAATCTGTCTTGTTCGGCTTCAACTTCAATTTGTTGGCCTTCATCAAATCCTTTCTGCACTCCAACACTAATTAAGGATTTGCCCTACTGCACCTGGACATAATATCTAATGGTGGGCAGAACAGAACTAGGTGTCCTCAGCTTGTTGGAGACACTGCACACCAATCGCTTTGGATGGTCTCTCTCTTAGTGAGTTCATGTACACTTTAATCAGTTACTGGTGATGTAGTAAAACACCACAATGTAGTTTCCACAAAGTCATGTAGCAGTCACCAATAGAACTTCTTTGACTGCCTGCTTAGGAGTAATGGTAACAGGAATAAAGGGGTGAAAGTTAAACTGTATAGATTCTATTCTCATATAACACATATGTAGATTATATGTTTTACCCTTTTAAATAAAATTTGATTTAAAATATGAAACAGCTGGTGACTTAGAAGCAATGTCGAGAAGCTTCTCAAGACAGTTTTGAGAGCAAAACTGGATGTCAAACAGCAACCATATGCATTTTATCTATGTCTGCCCAATTCACATCTGAAGTGGCAGAGGAGAAGAGTATATTTGTTACATAAAATGGTGTGTTGGAGGAACAACTGGCTAATGCTTACCCCTGCTTTATCTTTCTGCACTGTGTTCCTTTACACAGTTTTGTTGCAGTTCAATTAACTTTCAAGGCTGGCTAGCAGAAAACAACTTAAAGAAACAAAGCGCAATGAGGTAGGGTAGAAATGATCACCTCTCCTCTGCACTCCTTTTCATGTAATGAGTAATCCCCTATCTCACGGATTTAAGAGGCAGAAATCCAGGCATCATTATTTAAATTGCATTTCGGTAAACAAAATGGATATAGATTTAAGCATTACTTAGATTGAATAAAGTATGAGAAAATAAGGTAAAATAAAGGTTTTGCTTTTATAAAGTTAAAATATTGCTATTGCATATCTCCCTCTTTTCTTAAAAAACACACACCCTATAATAGTAGCAAGCATCTAAATGCCCTTCCTCACATTATTTCCCATTCTAGCATGTACCTGTAGAGCTTCCAGTCTGCTCTGGAGCTGCAATCTATCTTCCAAGTCCCGGCAACGTTCTTCCAAGAAGAGAATTTGTTCTTGCAACTGATTTCTTTCCAATTCTAATTCTTCCACGACAGTCCGCAAACCTTTTTAATGTGAAACAAACGTTTTATTTGAACTGCCACCAATTTAAAGACATTTTACTTAACTCATAGTATGATATAATCCATTAGTTGCTTAATTAAAGCTTTTTAAATGTTCATATTAACAATAATTCTGAAGAACTACAGTGGACCCTCTAGTTATGTATAGCTCTGGATACGTAACTTTCGGGTTACGAACGTGGCAAACCCGGAAGTGTATACTTCTGGGTTTCGGCGCGCGTGCATGCGCAGAAACGCTTTGCGTGCCGCACGCGTGTGCATAAGCGGTGCCTCTGCCTATGGACTTTTCGGGTTGCTGACTGACCCCTGGAACGAATTTAATTCATATCCGGAGGGTCCACTGTATTTTGTTTTTATACAACAACCACATGGGTTGCATCAGGTACATCTCTAGAAACTGAAGAATGCCTCTTTCTAAGGTTGCATCTGCTATTAACTTTTTGAAATAAATTTATTTTGTTAAAAACAGAAAACAGAAATCTACTGTCTGATATTCCCCTGATATTTTAATTCAATTGACAAAACATTGCAGCTCTAATTTTACTGTCCAATATTATACATTTCATGCAGAATTCTCATGCAGAATTCTTCTGGGAATCAATCCATTCTATTTTAAGCTTCACTAACTTAAATGACTATGCCTTCAAGCTTAAGATGCAAATAGGAGCTCAGTTTAGTAAAATTCTTCCCAATGATTAAACAAGTAAAACCTGATTAATCAAATGAAGCCCAAACCATTAAGTATCTCACTGGTTTGGGGTTGTTTTTTTTTAGAAACTGGGGGGAGCTTCTTAGTACAGTGGTACCTTGGGATGTGAACGGGATCCGTTCCAGAGCCCCGTTTGCATCCTGAATGGAATGTAAGACGTGACGATGCGTCTGCGCGTGTTGCGTTTTGCCGCTTCTGCGCATGCGCGTGACGTCATTTTGAGCGAATGCGCATGTGCGAGCAGTGAAACCTAGAAGTAACATGCTCCGTTACGTCTGGATTGCCGCGGAGCACAACCCGAAAGCGTTCAACCCGAGGTATGACTATATAAACTATTAGCTTTTAGTTTAATCAAGCTCTTGAAAATAGTTTTCTGTGTATTTAATTTAAAAAGCAAATACTTTGTTCTGTCCTTTATTTCATTTCAAGAGGCACAGATTATCTACCCATTTCAGAATTTGTAAGGTCAGTAGTACACTGGAGAGGAATGTCCTGTGAAATTTTCTTATTTTTAATGTAACTCATAACTTTAGTAGATCTTGGCAGAACAACCCTACTTTCTGAAGTTTGCTTCATTATTAGCATCTAAAATGTACAGGTTGTTCAACGTAACTATCACTTGAGATACAAATAGAGCTATCTTAAGAACTGGAACAGGGGTCAGCAAACTATGGTCCGCAGGCTGAATCCAGCCCAATTGCCCTCAGGATCCGGCCCGTGGACAGTCCGTGGATCGTGTGGATTCTATTCATTAATTTTTTTAAATTTTTTTTCCCCTGCGCCATTTTTTGGGGGGTACCATTTCCCCCACACACATACCTTCCTCCCTCCTCCTGGCTTCTCCCTGCCCTTCTCCCCGCCCTGCATAGAGGAGGAAGGGGGCTGGGCTGAGCTGGCTGAGCGCCATTTTGGACAGTGCCTCTCCGGAACCAGCCGGCAGCATCATAGGTAGGCAGGGGGAGGGGAGGGGCTGGGGGAGAGGGGGGAGAGAGAAGCCCCTTCCGCCACATGCGCGCACGCACACGCGCACAGTCCAGCCAGCCACAAGGTCTGGGGGATGGTGAACCGGCCCCCTCCCAAAAAAGTTTGCTGACCTCTGAACTGGAACATGAAACAGAATTGGAAAAGAAAGACTACAAGTGGACTACATGACTAGAAGCATTTTCACAAGAACAAAAGAACTAGAACTTAAAAAATAATAATCTTACCATTAATGACAATAATCTTTATTCACAAGTGACAGTCCAAGATATAAAACCACGATTTGAGTTCTAGTTTTGAACCAAAACTAGACAGTTCATCCAGCACGCACATGCTTCAAAATGAAACAAAAAAGCAAGCCCAAAAAAAATTCAACTTAGATACAAACACAACACAACATGGTTTGTTAGTTGAATTTGAGAAACAAAAATGGGACAAAACAGATGCTGTGCATGCTTTAATAAACTGTCTAGTGGTTGTCACACCTGCATTAGGGGAAGTGTACTCTGGCCACCAACCTCCCATGTTCTCTCCTTCAGCTGAATCTGTACTATCCATGGTGACATTCAGCTCTTCATAGCAATGTTTTCCATTGAAGCCATAGTCGTCCTACATGCGGGGGCGAGGGTGAGAAAGAAAATTGTGAAATTAACAACCAGTCAAATGTACATTGTAACATCCATGGCCAACACCACACTAAGGAGAGTTTCAATAATAGATTAAAGAAGGCAATGTTTCAATAGTACCAGTACCAAAGTCACCATATCAATTTTCAATCTCCCATTCCACATATTAAGGAATTACATATGCGTGGAGCACAATAGGAAAAGTCTTTCTACTGATTACACTATCAAATAAATATGCATACAAAAATGCAAACCACCTTACCTGGAGTTTCCTGCTCGACTGGGCAGTCATCCTTCCCTCCGGCTGCATTCTTCCAATCCCTTGACCTGAGGCCAGTTCCTCCTCCAACTCCTGCTGCCCTGAGACTATGGCTGGATCAGAGCAGCCAGGAAAGAACCAGTCATCCTCAATCAGTTTTGTGCCACAAGAAAGCAATCATACATCAGACAAACATACTGTACACATTCGCAAAAGGGGATCAGTGATACAGACAGAGGCTTATGAAGGATTGGCAGGAATAGACACACTCCATATCATCATTCACCTTGTGATTTCCCTCTCTACACAGCACATGGGGACAATTTGAATGCTATTCTTTTTAATAGAAGCCATAGAGGATAAAAAATCTCAAAGGCAATTTCCCCACCCAAAGAAAAATAATTTGGGCAGCCACTTATATAACCAAATTAGGACTACAGGTTTTCAGTGTTCAGATATAGCTGATATGTGATAAAATGCATCACCTATGCATATATTATTCAGCTATGCTTTCACTTTATGAAAATGAAGCAAGCCTTGCTTATACATTAATATTAAAGAAAGCTCTCGTTCCAGGTAATATGAGGAAGTCACAAGTCTGCATCATACACTGCAAACTGGCATCAAGCCATATCAATTAATTTGTCAATAGCACACAATAATTTCAGACAGTAATTTCAATAGCTAAAATTAATGCAATCTATTGTGAAAGATTATTTTTATTTTATTTTATTTTAAGGACATTCCCATCTGTTTTGCGTGATCAACGCAGTACATGTATGTGATAGATGTTTCATATAAAGCAGACAAAAGTCAGCATAAAGGAATGAAGGCAAAAGTTGGCTCCATACTTTATCCATTGCTAAAACAAGAACTCAGTTGCAACTAATCATCTATAGCAAATTAGTATTTTTATTAAAGATTAACACCTGAATAAATTAACACCTGAAAAATTTGGTACAAACTGTGCCCCAGTCTAGATTTCATAAACTGTACAGGAATCTGTATAAGAATAAAGCAATTTGGTCTACTTTCCATATGTTGATCATAGGCTAATCGAGTCTTTTTAGATGTGCAGCATGTTTTTAGTTATATGGAGGTACACTCATCAGGGGCATGGGCTGGTTGTTGTTCTCTATTTGTTGTGTAGTATGAGAAATGTCCCATGGCCCAGAATTAAATTAGGTTCCTGAGAAACTGCAACACAGTCTCTATCACAATTTGTCAGTTAAAACTCCACATTTATTTTCTCAGGCATTTCAAGAAATTTTCTAGAAAATAATGGCTGGTACTAAAGGAATGCCAATAAACTTGGCTCCAAATATTAAATATTTTCAATTTCTAGACTCCAGGAGTAGTCAGTGAGGAGGGTCAGAGTTGTGCCCCTAGCCTCCTAACAGCACAGTCACTGCCACATACTAGGAGGCAGAGTAGCAAGGCGGCAAGGAGGCTGGTACTGTGTGGCTGCACTGGCTGGAGGACAGGATTGGCTCTACTGATGCACCTGAGCATCACTCCCCAATCACCTCAGCCCTTCTCCTCTAGGTAAGCGACAGCAACTCCACTGGCTGAAAGTTTGTGCATTAACTACGGCCGTCCTCACCAACCACTGCTGCTAGAATCTGTCTACCTTTCTCTTGTGCACACAGGAAGTCCCATGTGTGCAAATTAACTTTAATGGCACTGTCAGGCTCATTTTTCACAATCAGCAGTTTCATTCATTCTTATGTAGTTTATGTTTGACTTGCTAGTGCTGAAATTTCTGTATTCCTTGAATGTATGCTCTGCCCCCATTACTGAAGGGAATATTTAGGAAATTAACATATGTTTATCTAGGTTTCTCACAGCTCAAGATGGCTCACACAGAAGCATAAAAAAGCAAGAATTGAAATAGCCAGGAAGCTTTCACACTTGAGCTTGACTCTAAAGAAACCCAGAACTCTGCTCATGCAACAGGGTTTCCCCAACCCATTCCTCCTCAATAAAGCACCTCTGTACTCCTCCTTAAAGACACTCATTAGAGTTGGGAAATGGTGCAGTCCACAGCATGAAGTAGTGGAAGCAGAAAGGCCAATCTCACACAGGTAGATGTGCTCTCTGTTTGAACTAGGCAGTTTGGAGGAGTCATGGAAATTCTGCGAGTGCCTCAGAGCACCCAGGTAGCTATGGAATGGCCTGATACAATGTGTGACACAAACGTGATACAACCCGGAGTTGAACACTGTATAGCTTCCACTGCTGATTACAGCAGGTAGAGCTATAACAGGGCTGTTTACTTTCGATGTTTGATACTAATATGCTTTCCAACTTAGACACAATATGAACTTTCCAATACAACTATATACATTTTAGTTATGTGTCAATAAACATTAGTTATAATGAGGTTTCAGCACCTGCAAGTCAAAACACCAACCCACAAGGACCAATGAAAGAATCTCATTACAAATTGCTCATAACAATTTGGAAATATTTGTTACTATTAGTCAAGCTCTACAGCTTAGGGGGGGAAACCTGATTTTTTTCAGATTTTTTTTCAAGTTATGACATCAGACTTAGGGCTACAAACAGATGAAGCAGGAAATACTTTCATGGGATTGTGTTCTAATGCCTTGAGAGCAGTGACATTTGCACCTATGTAAGTCCTGTTCATGATGCTTTGCAGTCGCCCATACTAGTAACATCATTACTGTTGCATTTACTATTTGAATATTCTTTTGAAAGATTTAGTGTAGTATCTATTCATATTTCTGGCCCCCCAAAAATGTTAATTAAAAACCGCTACAGGCATACTTTTTAATACTGAAAGTATGACTTATTATAAATTGTGCAATTGGTCTGGTAAATATGGAGTCAGCTATTAGTACAACAAAGAATGAAGATGATTTTGTTAACATAAATGAAGAAATAAGCATTGCAAAGGAGAAGAAAATAGAGTTTTAAATGGCATTTGTTACTTATCTTAATAAAAAGGGGGGAAAACACATGCCACCACAAACAACTGTTATACCACACTATTGAAGATTTCCCACGAAAGACTGTTTACAGAGGAAAATCAGCAACAGTACACCATAAGCTGTTGTGGCTGCAGAATCCTGCATGCACAAAACTGATGGGAAACTATGTTCTCAGTGGCTGACCAAATCGCAGTGTAGGTTAGGAGTGGAGGGGGAAGGGACACCAAGTGCTCATCGGGTTTAACCGCAAAGAGGGGGAGGGAAACAAAACAGAAACATCATGCTTAACCCAGGGGGGAAATGCAAAATTAAATACTGATCAGACACACAAAGAGATCAACATTTGACCATATTAATGCATAAGGGCTTAAACATAACAAAATATTTGAGCCCCCAAGCTCCCTTAATTTGGTATTGCATTTGTATAAGTTTGGGGCTCTCGGCTCCAAATAATAGGCACGAAAGGAAAAATACACAACTAATAGCTAATTTAACTAATGCCCAAGGTAAGGCATTCAGAAATACGACAATCATGAGTCTTTGTACAGCGTTCCTATGAATGCTAAGATTTGCCCTTGCATAGATTGCTCCTGTTAGTTTAATATTGAAGACACTTGACGGGAATGGTGATGTTACTTGTTGCTCAAAGTGACAAGTGTCACTTTGATTAGGTCCTTTTACATCATTTATACATCTGTCTAGTTAACAGAAACATGTGATAAGAAACTCTAGGACTTGTGAATTTTGTTGGGCAACTCTCTGCTCCATTATCAAGAGTTGTCCAGTGCCCACAGATAAAGAATTATGTGCAATTGTGGAAATTCAAAGGATATTCCCCCTTTATAGTTCCAAAACCAGATTAAATCCTACAGCCTGATCATGACACTAGATGACAGTAGCCCTGTTGCAGTGCTCCTTTTCCAGAATCTCCAAAGGACACACAATGGACTTATTCAGAGCAAAGCTGTCATAAAGAGATTGCCAAAAGAACCCTTTATAGTTGGATCCAAAGGTTGAAGTTATTCTGAACTTCCTGCACTCTTGCAAGAATTTAGTCTAATTTCACTACTTTTTGATGGAACTGCAAGCAGACTGAATAACTTTGCCCCATTTACGACATTTCAGACATTTTATTTATTTGTATTTATTTTATGGCTTATTTATATACCACCTTTTAGCCCAAAGCCCCACAAATCAGTGAACAGAATAGTAATAATAAAAAGTAAAATTACAATAAAATTACAATAAAAATTTAGCTGCAGTAGTAGGCAATTCTGGAGCTAAATCTGTAACTCTTAGGATCAGGCTAGTTCAATAAACTGGACAACAACAGAAGTAGTCAGATACTACTAAATGTCCAGCTGTAAAATTCTCACTGCAACAGTGATCCATAGAAGACAGATATAAATTTTGGGTGACACTGTCAATTTGCTTTCAATATTTCCAACCTAACAAAATGACCTAATGTCAAATCAAAATCACCTTCTCTCTCCTCTTCAATCTGTGACATTCTTAGAGCCATAGCAGATTTCTCCTCTCTGATTTGATTGTGTGCATCTTCAGACTCAGTTACAATTTCTTGCCATTCCAAAAGCTGACTCTGCAGCTCATCCACACTATCAGATTCACTAGCCTGCAGCAAGTGAAGACAGGATATGGAAATAATACAACCAATTCAAGAAATATGAGGAGCTGAATAACCTGACCATCAGAAACTCCATATAAATCAAGTTTTCTTTCACACAAACCTAACAGATCAACAAAATACAATTCTATGGTTCTGTAAGTGTAAGTAAATATCCAGTTTAGGGGGGAAATAAAAACTGAAATTTTAATATTGCATTGGGAAGGTGGGCTCCATGCCCTTTGATGGGGGCCTATTTTTGTTCAGTGGGAGCAATAGTATAGGGGTGGGAGAATGAAGGCTAATTGAGACCATCCTTGGAATCAGGCCTGACCAGCACAGAAAAGTGGAAAGACTGGCCCATTCACAGGCTATAAAATGGGTTGAAATAAAAAACAGCAACAGGCTTTCTTTTGATGCAATAGGCAAACAAACCAATATGGTTAACATAACAATACAGAAACCTATGCTAACGATTCACCAGATTTTTGGTACACCATTTTTTAATAGTTTTCCAGTTCTCTACATTACTGTACTTCACTATTTCTACTAATAGCAATTCAACTAAATTCAGTACACCCCAACAGTAGCAGACCTGCGAAGCTGCCCTCTTCGTAACTTGTTCAAGGTCTGCTTGCAATTTTTGCTGCTGTTGTTCATAGACTTCCAGCTTATTCAGCAATTCTTCTGTAAAGACAATTATTATTAGAGACAATTATTTACCGGGGAAAATATTTCGATGAAAAAAATAATATTCAAGCTACAATCACAGAAATACTTAGTGTAAGAATGATTTCTACAGACAAAGCAGTGTAGTATTGAAAAATATGTCCAAATAATTTCTCTGTATCCTAGTAAATAATCTCAGTGCGGTCAGTGGTTGCTTTCCCTGATCCAGTGGGCCCCAGCTGGACTGCCAATCTTTTGCTGAGTAATCACAAACTGTTTTTTAACCTCCGAGCCTCCACTGCATGTGTGGCTGGCTATCTTGCTGAAGTTTCTCTGGATCAGGACCTCTCAGGTGTCTTTACATTTTTAAAAAAAGAAAATGAATAGACTGCAATTATAAATCAATATTTACTTGGATGAAAGTCTCACTTAAATAAGTGATGTTTACATGCATGAAAACATGGTTTTGATCACACAACATATAAATACCAAAGAAGAAGTAAAATTGAGCCAGGAAGCCCAACTGGTTATATCTCACACAATAAACCTGCATACCAGGCTGACAATGGTTCAAAATCCAGTTCCATATATCTTGTGGATCTTTATTTGCTTACTTGTAATGTGAATTATTGTTTGCAATTTAGTAAGTGGAGGGGGGGACTGAAGCTCTAAACACTATATTCTGACATTATCTTAAGAGACACCTGTTCAACATTATCAGAAAGACAGAAATTTTGTCACTTCTTACCATTCTGAGCTTTAAGTTCAGAAAAAGCTTGTAGTGCAGACTGCAGCTCTTCCTTTTCCTGTTCCAATTCTGAAATCCGGTCATGCAAGGCAGTTACACTCTTATTTGTTGATGTAGCCTATCCCAAAAAATGTTGGTTTCTTTGTTAATTTTTTCCCAATACATAGGTATGTTTAAACAAAACCTTAAATTGAACCTCAGACTCTTCTAATAACATCTCTGCCACATCTGTATCAATCCAAAGTATCAATTTTTCTACAAACACAGTGATAAAATTAGTTTGTAGCCAAATGACCCAATAATGCACTAACTGTTCAACTAATAACCTATTTTTGTATACTTAAGGAGAAATGTATTTATTTTTCTCGACACTTTGGCACATTTGTTTTGAAGTTTTACATACATTATTACGCTCATCTTCAAGCTTTGTAATTCTGGATTTGTATAAAGCTTTCATCTTGAGGAACTTAGCTTCAGATTTGCTGGCCTCTTCTGATTTTAGTTTCACTTGAGCTTAAACAAACAAAAACCTCAGTTACTATTCAGAGTTATTGCAAAACTATCACTATAAAAATGTGGTACTGGTTTAGCAAGGATTATATAGGTTTAGCTAGGATTATTTAAGTATCAACAATATGAGTTTTAAAAAAGAAATTAATAAACCATATTCAAATGTGACATTTCAGAATTACTAAGAGTTGCTTTACACTGACCAGGTTTGCACAGCCCAGTAAGATGAACTATGGCTTTGCAAAACAGCATGAACATGTGGGTTTGTTCCTGGCTACAGCTCATGGTTAGTAAGTAGAGAGTTTAATCATGAGCCCCAGTTCAGATGACACACTAAGCCAAACCTTGTCTTAGCACAGCACAGCGCAGAAGTAAAAAGCACCAAGGAGGAGCAAAGTGGCTGTGAGCTCCCATCCAGGAAACATATTTCTGCTGTCTTGCTAGGCAGTAGTTTGACTTACCATGTTGTACATATCACTGTGATAGATTAGATACATTGCAGTACAAAGAAGCAAGCCTCAGGGCTGCATTCTTCCCCCATCCACTGGTCTATGAAAGAGGCTACACAGGATGAGCGTGCGATCAGAAGACTTAGTATGAATTCAATGCATTGAGGAAGTAATTGTAAGAGCTATTGTAGTTTACCTTCTAGGTTTGCCAATGTTTGTTTCATTGCAACATCTAAATTACTTTTGTCACCGGAACTTAATTGTTCCAATTGCTTCTGAAGCTGCATCAGGGCTTGGTCTTTCTCCTGCAGCTCTGTTTCATGCTTCTCTCGGATCTCCTGCATGTCAGCATCATATTTCTCTCTGACTTTTCGCAGTTCAGTCTCATGTTTCTCCATCATGTCTCTTAGCTGGGCTCGCATTATATGCTTTTCAGCATCTAGCTTGGACTGGAGGTTGTTTTTCTCTAACTGAAGGTGATTCAGGTATTCATTAATTTCCTGGATTAAAAAACAATAATATTTTAAACAGAAACACAATACCCTTTTTATAATTTGGGAAATGCATTTATTGTGCATACATGCACACTTTTGTGTGTATCTCAAATATGTCTAATACTACATCTGCCATAAAAGTACCCAGATCCTATTTTCTGAAGTAGGAGCAGCATTTAGAGATGCCACCACACTTCATTTTAGCAGGCATTCAGACCCTAATTCCAGCTGCTGACTGATGTGGAATCCTTTCTTGAATGGAAGGCCCTGGTCCCTCTGCAGCATGCTCCAGTCCACAAATAACTAGATACTCCCAGTGCAGGAAGCCCCACGGCCACAGGCCCCATGCTTCTAATTTGGAGAGGAGATACCACCTTCCATTCACTTAATCAGAGGCCTGAGATAATGCACAAACTCTGCAAATGCCTGGAATGGATTGTGGATTTCACCACAGATTGTACAACCTGCCCTGAAGTTTCCTTGAAGAGAGGATCAGATTGAATCTGCTGTCTGCAAAAATGTTCTGGAAGAAACAGCAAGCAACTCACATGAGACTAAGCTGCTCTTCCAAGCATTATATCAGATATATAATTACTTGACTATTTGCTTAGGGGTTTTTTCCTTTATTTTCAGAATTATCTCAACACTCAAGCAGGAACCATATCTAATGTGAAATAATAAAAATGTATAACCACTGCATTTTTCTTTGGCAAAGGTGATTTTTAAATTATGTGTTGTCTCTTCCTTATGATTTTTTCTTGTTTATAACATTTATTTATTTATTTTCAACTTCTATGTTGTTTATCACCCAACAGGTCTCCCAAGTATAATCAATACTACTGCTGCTGCTGCTGCTGCTGCTGCTGCTACTGCTACTACTACAGATACCCATGAATATAGTCAAATGCATGCAAATACTATATTTTCTATTAGCCTAAATAAGGTTGGCAACCAAATTGCTTATAACTTTTCAATCCTTGTCCCCTGTTCCTTACTTTTAGCTGCTGGTCTTTTCCATCCAGTTCTTTTTGCAACATGAATATCACCTGTGTCCTTCCTTGCATAACCTCTTCTTTTTCATGTAGCTTCTGTTTCAAGGCTTTCAGTAGCTGTCGCGGATGAAAGGATTTTATTTTATGGAATGGAAGAAAAGAGAGTTTCTCAAGAAATGTCTACTGGCATCCCTGCCAACTCTATCCACTTAATAAAACTAAATTTCACTTTTGTAGGATGTATGAAGTTATAGGAGTCGTCTATTTCAGAAGTATTAACTATAAATACCAACATTTCTTGAGGGTATCAAAGGCGGAGAAACTCAATCCCTAAAACTATGAAAAGGTATCTCTACATTTCCCACCAAGTCCTCTACATTTCTCCCTACACCACTATCAAATTTGTTTCCTTTGCTACAACTCTGTTTATAGGACAACAAGTAACAACAGTGGAGTTTCAAACAAACTAAACAAGTTATTGGTACCTACAGTGAGGGCTTAGTGACTGCAGAAGAAATATCAGAGAATGTCCCAAGACAGAACCCATAACTCAAAACTGAAGGCTGGTTAGAAAGGACGGGAAAAGAAAACAGAAGGTGAAAGGAGGAATATTGGACTGGTTTTGTTTGCCTAAATAAGAGAAATAGGGTGTGTTCTTGTGCTCTGCTCTCTGGAGAGAGAAATGACTCCATAGCTGTTGATTTAACTGAGAGGTTATGCACATCCATGAGTGTACTGACTATAGGTACAAAACGACACATAGATTATAGGCTGTTGATTAAAGTACCCTTTCACCTACCTGTTCTAGATCAGCACTAGCATCTGATTTGGCAGCCAGCTTAAAGAGTTCCTGCTCATGTTTCTGGGCCACTCCCATGAGCTCTTTTTCCTTTTCCAAGATCATATTCTGAAACACGTGGATCTTAAAAGCAGAACAAAAAAGTTTCTATAAAACTGATCTACAGTGGTACCTTGGTTCCTGAACTCAATCCGTTCTGGAAGTCCGTTGGACTTCCAAAACATTCGCAAACCAAGGCTTCTGATTGGCCGATTGGCCCAGGAAACAATGCTGGCAGCTGAAATGGACATTCAGGTTCCTAAATATGTTTGCAAACCAGAACACTCACTTCTGGGTTTGCGGCGTTCAGGAGCCAAGCCGTTCAGGAAGCAAGGTACCACTGTACCTAACAACATCATTAAAGCTTGAATTTTCAACTTTATCATTAAGTGACTACTAATATTCCCCTAAAATTTGAACAATTTTGGATTAAAACAAGTTAGCTCAGGAAACTCCTTGAAGTCCTGCCTTGAAGAACAACATATAGATTATTTGTGCTGTAGGAACTGACAAACAACGGCACAAATATTGTGTAAAAAACCATCACTCTGTGTCTAAAAAGGGGCTTTTCAGAATCCCACATTAGTATCATCTAACATACTTCAAAAATATTCTTGATTGGTTCACTAACCAAGTTTCTTCAGGGCTCCTTCAGCTTTTCCTTTTCTTTTTCATTAAGAAACTTTAGAATACAAAACAATAAATAGCGAACAGCTCAACAACAAAATGACATCACTTTTTTAAAGTTACAAATTCAACAGAAGATCCTTTCCCATTTTCCGGCACGAAGAACTTAAGAAATTATAGTGCTAATGATACCAGCTAATGATATGTCCACACCAATCTTCAGAATGTGAATTAGTGACTTTGCCCACTATTGATCTTTCCGAATTTAAATGAATTTTTAAGGGGCAGTTTATTTTTCACAGTTTGAAAAATTAACTCATTCCACATAGCAAAATATTATACTGGATTCATTATACTTTTGAACCTACATATCTCACAGGTAAAGCTTCTTGGATACAGCTGCCTTCCAAACATTACTACAGCATCAGGGTATCTCCAGCCAGCACACCTAATTAGGCCCAGCTGGGTTCCTACTTTGGCCCCCCAAAGCCATTTTCACCAACCCATTCCAACCTGCACTATATTTGACAGCATTGTGTCAGCAGGTGTGAGCAGGTAAAGAAGCAGCCACCAGGGAACAATCAGGAACTTGAAGTGTGCTCCTGATTCTTCCTTGACAAGCAGGCCTCCCCTCAGTACAGATCAGCTGATTGGTGCTGACAGGGAGTCCCACAGGGATCAACTGCTCTAGGAAGTTCCCCATCAGAAATTCACTAGTGCAGGCTTTGCAGTCCTCAGCACCGATAAGCTTATGGACACCTAAAACCCCTCTGAAGTCTGTTTACAATTGTTTTGTATTTATCAAGTGATTGACAGGTGGGCAACCCAACCCACCTGTCAAAAATAGGCCCGTAGGGAGTGAGAGGAGGAAGGATCTGGTGGATCCAGTTTCCACACCCTTGGCTGACTGTATCAACAATCCATGGACAATGCTATAGAAGTTTTCTAATTTTGTGTAATTACAGTTCTAGCCACAACCAACACAAAGCATGCAAGCTTTTTTTGTGTCACGTGTTTTGTCTGCTTCAAACACAAAAAGCAGTATATGAAAATTTTGCAATACTTTGCCCTATAATCAGGAGCCAAATCCCAAACATCGAAGAATTAATTGTTTTTGCCAAAGGCAAGCTTACATTTTGTGTATACATTGCTTCTCTTTCCTGGAAATGCTCCCTCTCTTTAATCTGAATGCTTTTAAGGTTTTCGTTTTCTTCCAGGAGGCAGCTGCATCTTTGTTCATTGTCTTCAACTTTCTTGATAAGGTTCTGAACCAGAAGTTGCATACTCTGCAATGAAGCCTCCTTTGTGGATAGTTGGTTCTTTGAAGTTCACAAGAAATGAGAGTTAGAGGACTAGGATGAGAATCATCCAGATCAGATTAACAGCATGGACAAAAAAGTATTTTTAAGTAGCAGCAATTACTTTATACTTGTAGCAATTGGATGCTTATACTTTCGTGAATAATGCTCAGCATACTGAGAAGTTGCCGCATCATCAGAGGAACATCCTAGGTAATGGGAAAGATGGCACTTTTTATATAGGTTCACAGCTCAAAGATACCTTTAATTCACTGTTTTGGATTAGTACTTCTTTGGCATCAGTTGATCCACAGGCTACCTGTAAATCAATTATGAAGGCTTCTTTTTCCATTATTTTTTTTTGCTTCTCAGCAAGCATAGCATCCATTTCAGCACCACGCTGGTGTGCAGCATCCAACTCATCAATCTAGAAACAATCAGAAATGTTGGTGGTGGTCACACTAGATATCTACCCACTAAAATCAGCTTCATTTATCTTCTTTGTTTTCCATTACTTTCTCTCCTCTAAGTATCATTCCCTGTTTTCAGCTTTCCTCACCCACAAAATACTCAATAGCTAGGTTGTTTCTTTCATTTCTGTGTGGTACTGGAATGTTACTAACAAGGATTTCTGCTACTGGTATTACTTCAAAAACACAAACATCATAAATACTGATTCCACAGCTGGTAAAATTGTGGGTTGAATGGGCAGAGAATTATAGAATCATAAGAGTTGAAAGGGACGCTGAGGATCATCTGGTCCAACCCCTTGCTCTCAACTGGAAGCCTGATACGGATGACTTCTGAAAAGTCCACTCCTTCTCTGGAATTTAAATATTGTCAACATCAGGAATTCTTAATATTTTAGAGCCAATAAACGTACTACAAGCCAGTTTGAATGAACATGGGCTAGCTTCACAAAACTGCCCTGTGATCCTCAAATGAACACTGGTACTGTATAGAAATCTAATTTAAAAAATAAAAATAGCTGCTCAGTTTTTAGACATAATGCAAACACCCTAGATAAACAAAATCATTACAACCTTGAACAAACCACTACCTTTTTCTGTAGCTCTTCATTTTTTTGGGCATTCTTTGTTTCTAGTTCCTCAACTTTCTTTTTAAGTACCAAGATTTTTCCACGACTTGCAGCCTCAAATAAAAAAAAAGGAGAATTATTTGGGCTATTATAAAAAACAGGGGTACTACAGAGGACTATTTTTCCCCATTATACATAATACATACAGACTTATTAGGGAATAACTCTAGGCATGTCTATTCAGAAGTAAGTCTTACTGAATTCAGTGGGACTTACTCCTGGGAAAATGGGGTTAGGGTTGTAGCCTTAGTCTAACTGAACACAATGGGACTAACTTTTGAGTGAGCATGGATAGGATTGCACAGTTAAAACTTGGATCATAACCAGTAACATGTACACACAGCTAGAGCTTTGCTTGCTGTTTTCATCACAAACTTTCCACTGCTGCAAAGATGTCACTGATTATCTTAAGAAGCAACTTGCAATAACCACTTCAACAAAAGCAATAAATCAAGCACCAGACAGATGCATGGGATCACTCACTTACCCAAATCTGCATATGCACACATTGTGTATGTGTATGTCCAGATTTATAAAAACAGAAAATGAGAGATCAAACCAAGACATTACCAATGCCTATTTGATTTTTTTTTAAGGATAGAACTCACTCTCTTTTGCTCAGAATTTCCTTCTTGGGTTTCGTCTCCCGATAATTGATTTTTGAGTTCCTCTAATTGTGCTGTTAAGGATGTTACTTTGGCTTTGTTCTGCAGCTTTAATTTGGAAATCTTGGCTTCAGAAGCTTCTTTTTGTGCCTGAAGATTATTAACAATTTATTTTTTTAGACAAAATGCAATCTGCCCAAACAAATAACTTACCAGCATTAGAGAGAGATCTACATATATGAAAATAACAAAATACAAAGCCAATTTTTCCACTGAAAGAACAGCAGAACCAGGTGGCTTTAGGCCTTAAGTAGAGTTATACATTACAGTTACCATTAGCAATTTGGAATGGATAATCTTAACCCTGGGTTTATTAACAGCATCTGTCCATACTTTGAATACATGTGCATTTTGAGTGACAAACCAGTCTGGCAAGTTATCAAAACTTAAACTAGATGGAAACTGTACCTGCTAATTAACATCACTGTTGAGACACCATTTTGAAATGCAACTTTTAGCTAATATTTAGAGCAACTTGCTCGTGAGACAACTGAGTTCATTTTCATTTCTATATAATAAACAAACTTTATGTACATACACAATACCTTTAATTGCTGCTCTTTAAGGCATAACTCATTATCCTTGTCCCTGACAAGTTCTTTGAGTTGTGCTACCAGCTGTTCATTTTGGACCAGTTGTTCTGTCAAATCAGTCACAGACATGCTTGCTGCTTGAAATGGGCCATGAGCCTAGAGATAGAGGAGTTAAGTTTGCAACAACAAAATGATGCAGGCAAGACAATTTCAATACATCATTGGAATGTAATATTTCCCATATTTCGGTATAAGAAGAGAGATACAGAATAACTCTTAAATAATTTAAAGCTAATTGCCATACCTGCTATTTATTGAAGGAGAACACTTGCAGCACACACTGAAATTCCCTGCAGCAAGAACTGCACCATTCACTTCAATGGAGAAAGAATGCCTTTCTGGAGGCAGAGCTTCCCTTCCACAGAAGCAAAAGCCAATGAAACAGTTTTTAGAATTGTTCACTACTCTTCTACCCAGACCAGGAATGGGAAACCTCCAACCAGTGGGGTGAATGTAACCCTCTAGACCTCTCTATAAGGCCCTTGGAGCTATCCCCAGGCCTTAATGCTTTTGATCCTGTTCCATGCATTCCTTGAGTGCCTTGGGCTGTCTGGAATGTGTAATTGAAATGTGATGGTGCCTTTTGCTTGCCTGGATGGAGATAAAATTGGGATTAAAAAACCCTGGCTTTAGTGTGGCTGGAATGTAGCCCATAGTACAAAAGTAAGAGTGACATCTGTTCAACATCTTGGTACTAACACTTAAGGCCCTATACATCCCAAGACCAACTTACTTCAGAGTCTCAGAGACTTCTTTATTGGTTACGTATGCAGTTGATCACTACATTCTGCACTACAGTTTCTTTTTAAGTTCCAAAAGTAGTTGATGCCCACCCTAGAGCAACTTGGCACAGGGCTGTCCATGTGGCTCCCCCATTCAGACGACCAGCATTCCTGCCAAGACACTGCAGGCATCCACCATCTATACTTTCCGGAAACAACTGAATACTTTATTTTTTTACAAGCTTTTACAGCTGGATGAAAAGGTCTCTGCCAAAGAAGTTCGTGTTATACTGTTTCAAAATCTATCTTAAGGGGTTTTTTTGTATTGTTTTCTAAATTATTTTTAACTGTTTTATTCTATGTTTGTAAATGGCCCTGATGCACATGTAGAAAGGGATTCATGAATGAATGAATGAATGTTGCTCCACCCATCCCCCCCAAAAAAAAACATGCAACTCTGGACTCTTGAACTGAAGAAGTTTCCCCACCCATGACCTAGATTCAACTTGCAATCATATGCATACATACTTGGAAGTAAGCTCATTAATTCCATGGAGCTCATCTCTAAGCAGACATGTAAAGGATTGCACTGTCAACGTATTAAAACAGAAGTCTTGGTATTTGTACAATTTATCTTGAGGCAATTTGAGTCTTGAAAACAAAGAATGTGCTGGGTTGCCCTTACTTTGTTTTATTAAAGCTGAAAAGCACAGCATTCAGTTGTTTGAACCCAGTCCCTACACCCAAACAGCCAGTCAACTGGATTTCAGCTTCCTTTAAAGATAAACCAAACATGAATGGAAGCCTGCCCCCACCCCACGTCTAACTCTGCCTCTGCTTGGAAACTTGAGTTTTTAAAAACTAAAATATGCAAACAAAAGTAGCCCAATGCAGCTTCAATGCTGAATACTAAATAAATATTTAATATTTGATACTTAAGAATCTACAATAATCAGTACAAAGGTTCCTTGCAAAGGTGTTTAGAATAAATGTATCATCAAGTACAGTGTATAAAATTCAAAGTTAAGTCGATTTTTTTTCCAAAGTACTTACTCCAGATTTAGTAGCTGAAATATCACCGCTGCCCCATTTCAGCATAGTTTTAAAATAGCTATAGAAAAGCAAAGAGAAATTAGTTTACATCAGTAATTTCAGTGCCAACTATTATCTTCAACTAAGTTCTAGGTGTACAAATCTGTATACAGCTTCAGACCATATTACAACCTCACCCCAACTGATCACTGAGCTATGCAGGAAAGGACCCTCCTGGTGATACCATCTTATCAGAAAATTTGTTGCATACAACATAGGAATCAGGCCTTTAGGCTGGAGGCACCTTCTTATTGGAACTTCCACCTTTCTTTTTGGCAGTTATTGAGGACTTCATTTTCAACAAGACTTTTAAGTGGGTACATTGATCCCATTCTGTACCTGCTGTTCCCCCTGCAATCCTATATCTGCAGCTGCTTTTCTGTCACATGGGTTTCTGGACACGTTTCATGAGTTGCAAGGGAAAGTAACCCAGGTTGCTGTTAAAAATAGGCTGGAGCAGGAAGAATAAAGTGTCTGCCTTCTGTCCTCAATGTGGGCTACCATTATTCACTACTATTTGTTCACTGCTTTTTATTTGCCTGACTTTGAAGGAAACAGCTCCACCTGTCCTAAAATGCTAGCAATCTTCACATTATCAAAACACACTCTCTCTCTCTCCTCAACTATATACAGACATTCATAATTAGAGTGATCAGGGTGCAGCATATTCAAAGTCAGGAGAAACTAGTTCTGCTAGTTTCCAGCAGAAGTTGACTGTTGATTGGATTCAGAGAAAAACTTGCAGGGAGGAACTTATTTTTCCCCTCCAGAAGCACCCCTCAACCTCTGTTAGGGGTAAGAGGACATAAGGTGGGCTATGGTGTGAAGGGTTGTGCAGGCTCCTGGGAAAAGAGGGAGTGCATATAACTACTGACTGACTAGCACTTCCACCATCAGAGCAGTTTAAAATCGTCACAAAACTTGTAAGGTGCTTTAAAAGTTTTAAAAGAAGGACAGCCCCACATGATGCATAGCAGAACAGCCAAAAAGGCAGTGGAAATCAGCACCTGATTTGGAAATAAATATGTGTGTTGTCTAAGAAGGCAAAGAGAAGCCTCATAAAGAAGAAAAAAACTGCACGGACTCCTGTTTATACATGTCTGTACACACCCTTATGCCTAGACTCTTGATACAATTACATGGAATTAAGTCCCATTGATTTCAGTGGGGCTTGATTTCTCACAATGGCCCTAATCTGAGGCCTATTAAACTTGTATATAGGCTTAGATGAGTACAGCAGCATTTTAAGCTTTCTGTTGTAAACAGCAGCTCTCCCATCTTTTATGGAATGCTGCTTCTAACAGTTTTGGAAACAGATTTTGATTCAGTACTGGGAAGCTGCTATTTAAAAGGGGAAAGTTTAACGCATCATAGCAGGCATAGATATTATTACATCTAACTTTGGATCAGAGCCCATGACTTCTGCCGCTAAAACTCTCTAGTCAATCACTTGAGTTTTATTAATTGCATTAGGAATCTTAATAATGAAAGTTACTGTTCAGGACTCACAAATGTCACCAAACAAGTTTAACAGCACACCAAGGAGCTCCCTACTAACTCAGTGTAAGTGGAGTTATTTTAGCAAAACAAGTTTTACTTTTGACCAACCATCAATGGTGTTTTAGCATGATTAAAACACCCAAAGGCTTGGGAAAGGCAACTGCTTCTTTAAAAGCAATACTGGAATTACTAATACTCAATGATATCAGAATTGTACCATAAAGGCTTTAATTTTAAAAAGTGTATGTGCTGTGCTAACCTATGGAAAAAGTTTTTTTGTGCCCCAGGTTTCATGAGTGGTTGAAGCAGCTTCAAGTGCATACACTGTTTTGAACCACTGGAGAAGCTAAGGGAAGAGAAAATAACCTTCTTCCACAATAGCAACATTAAAATTACTTTATTTACACACAAAAAGTTCTCTAAGCAGCTCTCACAATAAGAATAAATATTAAAAAGCAACATAATGAAAATTCAGTAAGATATAACACAGCAGCAAAACACCAAATAAGTGCAAAAACAAATAAAAGAGAAAGGGGAGAAGATTATAAAACAAATAAACAGAGCTGGACAGGAGTATGTCTGGCACTGGACAGACATTAAAGACAATGCCAGGCTCAGCTCTATTTGAAAGACATTCCACAAACCTGGAACTACCACTGAAAAGGCCTGCTCATTCATACCCACCTCCTAAACTTCACTTGGCAGGGAAGGATAAGAGGCATACCTCTGAACTGCTGGGAATCACAGGTGGGAAGAGTGCTGCTGCACACAGGTCCTGCTTTGGGGCTACTCAAATGCATAGCCGACCACTGTGAGGACAGGATGCTGGACCATTTGCCTAATCCAGTGGGATTGTTCTTATGTCCTTAAGGGCCTCAGATGAAGAGGTAAGTAGCTACATGTGGGAAGAAGTTTCCAAGCTATGGAAGGTCTTACAGATCAAAAGCAGCGCTTTGAATTGGGCCCAGAAATGGACTGGGAGCCAGTGAAGATAACAGAGTACCGGCATAATATTTGTGCAATACTCAGTTCTATTATCTATCTTGCATCTATATTCTGTACCAACTGAAATATCCAGAGTTTGTAAATGCAGCCCCACAAACAATACACTGCAATGATCAGAATGAAAGGTTACTAGGCATAGATCACTGAAGAAAGGCTGTAAGTAGGGTCATAGCTGGCATAGCAACCTAAACTTGAAGAAGATGCTCCATGGCACAAAGAGCATTTGTCATTTTTATGTGCACATGCACCTATCCAGAAGTGCTATCCATATAGGAAATTTGAAGCAACTCAAAGCATTTTTCTTTGTCCTAAAAAGAGCACAGAATATTGAAATAATATATGCTTTAAAAAGTGCAAAATACTTTATAACCTGATCAGGCTGTGAAGCATTTTGTACTTTAAAAAGTACATTTTATTTCAATATTTTGTACTCTTTTAGGACAATGAAAAATGCATTAACAGCTATAAGTTTGCTGTATTACTAATTCTTTTGATTCTATCATTACAAATAGATCCCCCAACGCTGTTGTACCTTGTGGCAAGATGCTCTGCTTGCTTTAAAGTTACTGTTGTATGAATAAAATCTGATACAATGTTATCCATAACTTTAGGAGCTGTTCTTCAAACGTACTACATACTGACAGTTTTATAAGCACAGGTTGATTGGTTGGTTGCACAACACGTTCATCCACAAATGAAAAGGGCACGCTAGAAGCTGGTTTATATCTACAGGGGAATATTTTTACATTAAAATGCTTCCACAAAGGTAGTGAGAAGATCACTCAGAAGCCTAGGTGTGCATTACTTGAATAGAATACTGTGTTGTTTTACATGTTCTCTTGCAGAATACTTCCAAATAGGTGTATATGGATAAAATTCCACATCCAGACTTGAACACTTACGCATTCTTCATTAAATTATCTTTCCATTGATATGTAACTTTATGGTATTACTCCAAAAAAGTGGTGTGATGAGCCATCATTGCCAAAAGAAGATGACACCTGATTGGCTCTCTAAACCATGGGTAGGCAAACTAAGGCCAGGGGCCAGATCCAGCCCAATCGCCTTCTAAATCCAGCTCACGGTCGGTCCGGGAATCAGCATGTTTTTACATGAGTAGAATGTGTGCTTTTATTTAAAATGCATCTCTGGGTTATTTGTGGAGCATAGGAATTCGTTCATTCCCCCCCCCCCAAAAAAAATATAGTCCAGCCCTCCATAAGGTTTGAGGGACAGTGGACTGGCCCCCTGCTGAAAAAGTTTGCTGACCCCTGCTCTAAACACTCCTTTTTCTGGTTATTTGGCTGTAACTTTTGATAGAATACAGATAATTGAACAAACCTTGTTGCATTACATTCATCATTAAATTATCTTTCCATTGATATATAATTTTATGGTATCGCTCAAAATAAAAGTGGTCAAAATAAAAGCCATCAAACCTCGGAAATACACTTTTTCTAAAAGGTTTCCACAATTTTGGCCACTAGTGTATTTCAGCCCTGACTTGATGTCACCAACCCAACGCTTCTTCCATAGACCACATCAGGGTATAGAAAACTGACTCGCAGTCCTATATCCACTCAGAGGTCAGTCCTACTGGGTCCAACAGAACTTACTCCAAGACAGGGAGGTTCCTATGACTCTACCTAAGAAGGCAGCAGTGGCGACAGGAACTCCCCACCCGCTGCACCCAATGAGCAGTTACCGAGAAAGGAGCAGTTCCTGGCTTCTCAGGTGAATCCCAAACACCACTAAAACAAGGAAGCGGCTCCCTAAAGAACTCAAACGACTAACCAAGCTAAGGAGACTTTCCTTTGCCCCTCCATTCCCCGCAAAGGGTTGTGGGGCAAAGGATCTCGGCCCCTGGAGAAACTGCTGAGCGACACAGTCGCACTTGCGCGGGGGGGGGGGAGTCACTCCCCCCGCCCCGGTGAATCAATCTCTCTCTAGACAAGAAATAGTCCGGTTTCGAGAAGGATCTCAACGGTCCTGCCTCCCCGGAGTTCCAGGTAAGAACCCCAAGGGCGAAGGGGGCGGGGTCTCACTTCGGTTCCGTTGGGCAGGCGACCCTCGCGCTCTGTCTCTCGTTGCAGAAGCCCGGATGCAGAGTGGGGGGAGGGGCCGGCAGCGCCCCGAACTCACCTGAGGGAAGGAAGAGTGTCGGCCGGGAGCGACGCGCTCACCGCCGCCTCAGCGGGACCCGAGCGGGCGCAGGCCGGACCTTATAGGCCGCCGCCGCTGCTCCTCTTCGTCCTCCTCGGCCTCCTCCAGGTGGAGAGCCAGCCGGGAGAGTCATCCCGACACACCAGCGAAGGCCGCTGGCCGGGACCGGGTCGCTTTTCGGCGTGACGGCTGTGTTGTGCGTGCGTGCGTGCGCGAACCTGGCGTGCGTGCGCAGAGGCGTCGAGCGCAGCCAATCGGCGAGCAGGGTTTCCCAAACCCGTCCGGCCACTTTCCCCCTCCCTGGCGGTGTTGGGCCAACTCTTTCCATCCACCTGCCGGTAGGTGTCATGGCAGGCAAAAGCCTCGTATCCCGATTGTAATGCAGGTCATTTCTTCGTGTAACATTCAGAAAACGAGAGCTAAAGGGAGGGTGGAAAAGGTGGAGAGCGTCGTGAGCCGAGTCTTCTGCTCCCCACCTGTAACTCCAGCCATGGGTCGAGCATGGGGTTGGGGTGAGCTGTGGAGAAAGCGCTGCTCAGAGGATCTCGAAATGCACGTGCGTTTTCGAAAAAGAGGACTATGATCTTTAGTAAGTTGCTCTGTTGGCTAAAGCAGTGTATGGGGTAGGTACTGGCTGCGAGGCTTTGCCAACAACGGATCTTTTATTAAGAAAATAGGTTTGGTTGGTTCCTCAGTTTCTCATATATTCAGCCTATACTTTTTACCATTCTAAGGCCATGTTCAAATTTGTTCTTTCAACAAATATAGTAATACCCAGTGCTCTTCTTTTCTTTTTAAAAAAATGGTTAGCGGTACTCTCATTTGGGGGACGCGGGTGGCGCTGTGGGTTAAACCACAGAGCCTAGGGCTTGCTGATCAGAAGGTCGGCGATTCGAATCCCCGCAACGGGGTGAGCTCCCGTTGCTCGGTCCCAGCTCCTGCCAACCCAGCAGTTTGAAAGCACGTCAAAGTGCAAGTAGATAAATAGGTACCGCTCCAGTGGGAAGGTAAACGGCATTTCCGTGCGCTGCTCTGGTTCGCCAGAAGCGGCTTAATCATGCTGGCCACATGACCCGGAAGCTGTACGCCAGCTCCCTCGGCCAATAAAGCGAGATGAGCGCTGCAACCCCAGAGTCGGTCACGACTGAACCTAATGGTCAGGGGTCCCTTTACTTTTACTCTCATTTTGACTCAAGAAAACCACCATTTTATAGTTCAAATCGGGGAAAAATAAATACATTAAATGGACAAAAGTACATACAAAGATTCACAAAATGTTTAGGGATGTGCGTACCCCTGCATACCCACCCCCCAAAGCACTGGTAATACCCAGCTGTCTTCTGTTTAGGTCGCTTTTTCTTTTCTTTCCATGGATTCTAGAACCACCACTAGAGGTCCTCTCTCACTCATTCGGAATGAGTAGCCCAGGAAAAGCTCATGATTTCAAAACAGTAATATAAACACTTGTCATTTTCATCCCCTCTCCTCCTCCCTCCCCAAAGGTCCCTTACCTCTCCCGCCCTGATCTTGCCACTGTGATCCATGCAACGGTCACTTCCAGGCTTGATTATTGTAACCCACTCTACGTGGGGCTGCCCTTGAAACTGACCCAGAAACTCCAGTGGGTGCAGAATGCCACGGCGAGACTCCTTACGGGGTCTTCTCCGCGGGATCACATTCATCCAGTGCTATACCAGCTGCACAGGCTCCCGGTGGAGTACAGGATCAGGTTTAAGGTGCTGGTTTTAACCTTTAAAGCCCTATACAGCCTAGGAGCCTCGTACCCACGGGACCACCTCTCCTGGTACGCCCCCACGGAGGACCTTACGGTCTACAAATAATAACGCCTTGAAGATCACGGGCCTCAGAGAGATTAGGCTGGCCTCGATCAGGGCCAGGGCCTTTTTGGCCTTGGCCTTGACCCCGGCCTGGTGGAACGTTCTGCCACGAAATCAGGACATCTTTCCGTAGAGCCTGCAAGATGGAGTTGTTCCACCAGGCCTTTGGTTAGGGCTCAGCCTGCCTCCCCTTTGTATAAGTAATAATACAAGAACTAATATGAAAGAGGCCTCCCAGCATTCTCACATGCCCATATAAGATCAACGTAAACAGTTGGGCCGATGAGCACTTACTGTTCCCAACCCTAACCCTGCGGAAAGCCATCTAATTAGACTTTAATTTGATTTTGAACTGGTTTTAGGAGGTAATTTAATTCTTGTTTGATTTTATACTAATGTTATATATTTGATGTTAGCCCGATGTTAGCCCTGAGCCCGACTTCGGCCAGGGAGGGTGGGATATAAATAAAAGTTTGTTATTTATTATTATTACCATTTAAACTTGCAGCTTCTTTTCACACTTCCAGGCATCCTGTTTATTGAGTATTCATCCTGACTTTTGCAGGGAGACCAGGCAACATTGTCAATATAATATGCATTTTACTTTGTTTATGGGGAGATTAGGTGAGGTTTCAGCAAAGGAAGTATTATCCTGTACTTTCTAGTGCATTTTTCTGTCACATTCCTTGTTGCAAAAAGTCCAGTATTTTAAGAAAGCAGGTTTGCTGTGAAAGGCCTCCCAGACAACGATAATTGAGCAACCTGAATTGACAGTATGTGGCTGAATCCTCCTTAAAAATAGCAAAAGCCTGGAAGCTTCTTAAGTGTGAGGAGGAAAATTTTAATTTCTAAAAAGATAGTTGCTGTCCTCAAGCACTTGCAGAAGTGCTATATATTTTAATTGAACTGCTTCTCGAGCCAGGGTATTTCTCTTCCCGGAAAAGCATTTTTCTTACGTGTGAAAACTGGTAGGGGTCATTCAAAAGAATTAAATGTGTACTTTTTTATTATCACTTTATGTGGCTCCTCTTATTAATTAAAAGAGATTCCAGAGCTAAGTACTGCTGAACATCCATACAAGTTAAGCCTAAGCTTGGGAGGGGTGGAGGAGATCGCAGTAGTTGCTTGACAGCTCATTGCTTAAAATAGCCTGGCTCACCCTTGAGTCAGTTTGTTCTGATGCATCTTTCTTTTTTGGTGGCTGGAAATGCTGTTCAGGCACAGCAGTTGCTTGCCTTGATGCACACACACACAATGCTGTTTTTAGCTAGTTATATGAGTATGTATTGTTTCATTCTGACTTTTTGAAGCAAAATTAATTTCAGCACAGCTTTATAAGTTGACGCTCCTTTAGAGGCAGAAGCATTTGATTTTTTAAAAATGATTTTGTATTTATTGAAAAAATGATTGAGTTGAACAGACTTTATGAGAGTGCAAATGCAAGCTCATATGTATGCAGTACTAGTCCCCAAACCATGCCAGCACTCTAAAATATTAAACTAGCTCTGTAGCAAGATTCATTCGGCTATCTTTTGGTTTCCTTGTACAGTACATATTCCTTGCAAATGATTATCATCTCCCACTTTGACAAGTGCTCAAAAAGTATTCTTTTTCTCTCTTATTTGAATGAAGGCATAATTGCAAGATTCTATGACATTTGATTATGCTTTGATCAGAACTAGGATGCATATATGAGAAAATGGGTGCAAGATTTGGGTCAAAGAATAACCAGGAAACAATGGAACTGGATTTGGGACAACTTCCATTCTATTATAATTTCTTCCTAAAGGAGAACTATTTAAAAACCTTCTGTGAATGGCATTTAATGCCTTATGAATTGAATATATAAATTAGGATCAGATAAATGTTGGTGATTAAATAAAGCAGATTACATACATATATTTTGGAATTGTTCTCAGACAGAAATATTCTGGAAATATGTTCAGGTTAATATCTCTGATATGTTAGGATATCACATACCCTTGGAACCTATTTTTTCTGCTTGGTTATCTGAAAGATGTTATTCTGAAAAATGATCAAGAGATAGTGCTCAACTTCATAACTACTGCTTAGATTATATAATAGCTAAAATGGCTTTGCCCATTTTATACTTTTCATTTCATGGGATCAAAGTGCCATCATGCTGAAAATATTTCACATACAATAACCAATGCTAGGGAAGGTCTGACGACATGTCTTTTTCCTCCAGTGTTTGGTCCTTTTCATCTGCATTCTTTTTTCTTTGATGTTCAAGGATCCATTCTGTGGGATCTATGTTTAACATTTTCCTTACCCATTCATCTCTTTGCACTCCATCAACAAACTCTTTCAGTGAAATTTTTCCTGGAAGAATAATTTGAAAAATGGATTAAAAGAGGTTCAGCCATAACTTAAACCAGTGGATCAGGGTATCAAACACAAGCTAGGAGACACATCAGAACTTTTAAGAATTGCCAGTGTACACAACAAAGGTCAGAATCATCTTTGGGACTGGGAAGCCAATGCCTTTCGTATCATGGAAGAGATGGCTTGCCATTTGCTGTTACTGAATAGTGTAGTGACTGTAGTGTATATTCTAAAAAGAGAATTGCTGTGCCTTCCCAGATGGGTGAGTAGTTATGGTTACTCAAAAAAATTGCTTTAGGAGCCCCCGGGGCACGGCAATATTTCATTTATTGCCCTTTTACTGCTATAAATGTTTAAAGAAAGAGAGCTTAAGCCCCCCACCCCTTTAGTTGTATATCGGATTGAAATTGGTGGTTTGGCATCTTACTACATTTGTTGGTGAAAATATGCCTGTGACACTCCTGGTCCTCTACTAAGCATGACATTTGTTCCTCTGAGCTCTTTGAGTTTGACATCCTTGCTTCAGAGCAAGTGTTCTGTAGAGTGGAGTCTTGTTCTGCCACGGAAAGACCAAAGTAGATTATCTGTTATCATTACCCATAAATGAATATTATCTTACATGCAAAGTACCGGTACTTCATTTGCTCAGCTTCATCATATTATACGATAGGCCAGTATTATTCCCATTTACGTAAGGGAAATGGAGTCTGAGCAACAGAAAGGGGAAACAAGTGCAGAGTGTTGCTTTGCAGCTCTTCTTCCTCCCAGCCACTGTTGGTCAGACATGGAAGGACAAGAGGAACCGTGGGGGCATGTTGTACTTGCAGTTTCCTGAAGCCAAGCCACTGACCTCAGTTTTTAATCAGGATACTTCTTAATAAACAATAAAGTCAAAACATTATTTTCTGTATAGTTTTGGTGACTCTTAGGTTCCTCCCGGGGAGTCTTTTAAGTGAGTCACTAAGAACTGTATTGTTCTGCCAGCCGAACAGTTATGCAACTGAGCAGCTGTCCTGAGACATCTTATTTCGATAACCTCTATTGTGTATATATCATAGCTCACAGCTGAGGCATTATCAGAAAAGCTTAGCCCTCTTTTCTACATGATTGGCCATTCTTCCCAAATTCCCCAAGATAATTAACTTAGGCTGCAATCCTAAACAAACTTTCACGGGAGTACGTCCAATTGAATAAGGTGGGACTTGCCTCTGAACAAACAGCTGTAAAGTTAGTGGCATTTGCCAATCTTGCATAACTGGCAGCGACCAAGCGTCCATAACAGCTAATGCTCAAGACTCCGTCACACACCAGTGTAACCAAAAACTGGAAGGCAAAATGAGAGGGCTGTGCAAATAGTTTGCAAACTGTTATGTGTTTCCCTGGGGGGAGAGAGAGGATCCAGCAATAGGCAGAGCCTGGGGGGCACTTCTCTCTCAGCAGCAAAGCTTTAGTATAAAACTGACCAGGCTGCTGTGCTAAAACTGGAAGCTACAGTGAGGCAGTGGGTATGTGGGAGCTTCTGGACAGAGTTCCTCTCACTCCTAGCTAGGATGGTTTAAGCCCTATCTGATTAATTCTCAAAATGCAGGTCTTCACCCACAAATTAGCGAGCCACATAGCATGCAACAGTCTGTTGATATGAATAGCATTCGAGTCAAATGGCTTCAAATATTTGTCTTCTGTTCTTGAAATGTGATGTGTCAAGAGCAGAGATATGTCTGAAAACTACTATTTCTGTGTTATACTGAAAATATGACTGCACTGACGGCACTGTGTTATGCAACAATATTAGAGCTTGCAGGCTCTTTAAATTAAAGTGTGGTACCTGACAGGGCCTAGAGGCAGAGTATTTGGATGATTAGCCTAGAGTTGAGCCCAGCACTCTTTTGTGGGTCCAGAACAGAACCCTTCACTTTTGGAGCAGATATGGGAGTAGCACCTAATACAAAAGCCATCCATTCACTTAAAGTGCACAGCTAAAAGACACAGATGCTGGGGAAAAAACAGCCTGGCACTTTCCTTTTTTGGCAGTGAGCCTGAAAGCTAAAACTTGCCAGTTCATTTTTTCCAAGTGGTCAGCATTGTTCCCAGGTAGTATATCTTAACATATTTGTTCAAAGAGGAATTGTTGGCATCTCTCTGTCTCAGAAGACAATGGAGTGCGTCTTCAGGGGTGAAGACCAACCACTGTGTTAGCTGCACCAAAGTGACCTCCCCAGGACACAAACCTGGGCAGTGTGTGTGTGGAGGTCCTGGGCTGCCGAGACTACAAGACTCACTGGTCCAAAAGGCAGTAGAACAATACATTTGGCAACAGCTTGGCTGCAGAAGTTGCCGGAAGGAGGTGTACAAGGCGCCACTTGTATTAGGGACTCTACTCTGGAATTATGTAGGGTTTACTCCCTAACCATTTTTCTCTGGAAGATAGGCCACAAAGCAATGGAAGTTTGGGATCAGAGATGCCTTCTCCTAGAAAAACTACTTTCCCAGGCTGACAAGCCCAATGTGCCCCTCACTTCCCCCTCTACAGCAAATGCAAAGCCATTGGACCCACTATTACAAGTCACTGCCACTTTTTGGAAGCCCACAGATAATTCTAACAATAAAGTACATTTACCATCATTATTTTCATCCATAAGTTGAAATATTCTGTTACACACTTCCTCCGGGGTTGACATCTGAGTATCCATATTTCTTGCCCATCCTTGTTTGACATTATAGACACTCTGGGGAAAATTAATTTAATAATAAAAAAACCCACACGTATTTATATGGCATCGTCCATACATTGCACTTTACAAAGTCACTTACAAATTGGTTGTCAGCACACAAGGGAAATAGGAGAGGAAGGGGACGAAGGCAGGGGTAGAAAGTAACAAACATAGTGAACTAAAACCCATGCCCGGGTAGGCTTGCTGAAATAAACAGGATTTCAGCAGGCGCCTAAATCAATATACAGTAGTGAGAGCACTCGCCTAATGTCAGTAGGCAGGGGATTGTAAAGGATAGATTTTGCTGCACCAAAAAAATTGTTCCTCTCAAATGCAGAACAAACATTATATGGCATTTGTAAACTTCAAGTTCCGTTGATCAAAGTGGTTGAACAGGTATGTATGAGGCAAGATAATGTCACAAGTAAACTAGTCCCAAGCTGTTAGCAGTTTTATATACCAGCAGTAAAATCTTGACTTGGCCTGGTAACAAACTGGCAGTCCGTTCAAATCCTTTTGTAAACCACTTAGAGACTGTTTGGGTATTAAGCAATGTATGATAAATCTTCTTGCACAAATCAATGCTCCGACTATATGTGCATTAATGACACACACACTGGCCAAGATCTGGAGCAACTTCTCTGGGGTGAGACACTATCTGTGGACCAATATGGGCATAGAGTCTGTTATTCTTCCTGACATTGTTTTTAGAGGTTGTTTTCCCCATATGTTTTTTTATAGGCTATCAGCACTTTTGGAGTTGATGTATCTAGCCATTTATTTTCCCAGGGGAGGTTGGGAGACTCCTGCATGCAGCAGCCAGTATAAAGCTTATTCCTGTAATTCAGTGCCCTAAATGGAGGCATCATTTTGTCAAACTCCCACAGATGAGTCTGTTTTCATTCGGAGCAGATGGAGGGGCAAACCATGTACACCCCAACAGAGGAGGGTGCAAAATAAGGGAGCAGTTTGTGTCAGACAGTGAGTGAGGTGTGGAAAGAAACAAGGCAGCATCGGCAAATTAGACACTAGCGGCAGCAAGTCAGAAAAACTGAGAAATACATCCACAAAGCCCTGGACAATGCAACCTGAACTTCAGGTCAAAAATTCTGGCACTGATTCTTTTCTCTACAGTTGGGATTCTTATAAACTAAGGCAGCCTCTCTACACAAGTACAGAAAGTTGCTAAGAGAGCTGGGAGTTCCTTAGTCCCCACTCTCAATCCAGATTTTGTGTGTTTGTATATAAGCGCACACACTGTCCCAGAGTAGTAATCTGTCCCTTTCTTTCTATGTCCCGGTCAGATTGGAAAGGGCAGCTGTGTTTATGCATATTAATGATACCAATGAAAACAATCTCTCATTTTCCTCCTTTCAATATGATCATTGTGCAGCATTCAAATTTTGACTTAAACCATGCCATAAGGCTGATCTCTCCCCCCCCCCCACCTGTTCTTCATCTGACATCTGGGGTGTATAGTGCACCTGCCATTCAGCTTACATTTCTTTTAGTAGTCTTTTAGATTCAGCTAAAAGCCAGTGTAGTGGTTAGGTTGTTGGACCTGGGAGACCAGAGTTCAAATCCCCACTCAGCCATGAAGTTCACTGGATTGCCTTCCTCCAGACGCCACCTCTCAGCCTAACCTACTTCGCAGGGTTGCTGTGGGGACTGTGTGAAGATGGGGAGAATCATGAGCACCACCTTGAGCTCCTTGGAGAATAGGTGGGATATAGACGCAGTGAAATAAATAATAATTCATGGTAAAGAGGTTCAACCAATCTCATGGTTTGGCGTAATCCTGCCAAGTCATTACTGGGGACCCCTCTTCTTCTAGAAGGACTTCTTACCTTCACCATTTTCCTTAGTTCAGCCTTATCAAGAAAGCCATTCCTGTTGGTGTCGTACACTTTAAATGACCACTTCAGTTTGTGCTCAAGTTTCCCTCTGAGTACTAGGTTTAAAATTGCTACGTATTCCAAAAAGTCTATCATGTTATCCTGAAACATTAATAGAAAAGCAGTCACTTGAAAACATCAATATTTTTAAAATTATCCAAACAGAAATGGCAGAACAGTCATAGTTTTTGCTGGGTGCTTCTAGGATAATAAGCCTCCAACCTGAATTAGATGGATGTACACAGAAGTTATCTACAAGTGTTTTTGAAAATTATACTCACCCCATTCGTGTCAAAGGATTTAAATGCATTCTCAGCATATTCAGATGCTTCGCTCTGGCTGGTAATGCCAAAAAACTGCTTAAATTCATGCAAATGGAGACCTCCGCTGGGGCATTCTAGAACAAACTTTTTGTACATATCCTGTAATTCTGCCACCTCTGTTCCTTTCATGTTACCAGTGTGGAGCTGCCCCATGCTCTAAGAACAGTTAAACCCCAGTGAGGCTTCAAATGCCTTATAAATATTCTAGCCTGAAAGTGTAAGTAACTTACAGTGATGTTATGAAACAAAGATTTGCCTTAAAGCTTTAAACCAGAACAATGGGCAGCTTCTATAATCCAGACACAATGCCTTTCTTATTGTGTCCAGACAATTGAGAGCATTTTCTCTTAGCAGAGTAGCTTGCATCATAGTTATATTTTTGGAGTTCTAATAATGCCAATGCACTCATGTTGACCACATTGCATGCAGTCTTGGAACTGGGCTGCAACAAAGTACAACAAGCCTTAGCAACAACATGGCTACAGCGGAGGCATCCTGCAATTGGAAAAGGAGGACAAGGTCATTCAGTTAGATCACTTGTTGGTTGCAATCCCCCTGCACAGGAGCCAATTCCTAGGGGCCATGGGGGCTTTGCCTCCCAAAATAAAATATTTGAGGGGCTGCCTCCCACAGTTGATGGAGATTCCCATTCAAATGGTGTGTGTGCAATGTGTCATGTGATTATGTGGGATGGGGCTTACCAGGGCCCCCACAATATTTTATTCAAGCTGGCACCCTTGTCCCCTTGTAAAAGGTTATTAACAAATATTTAAAAACAATACACATATTATTTGGGCTATCCACTGTCCAGGCAGAAATATGTATATAGGGGAAAACATGTAAGAAGCTTAAGACTAAGGAATACCAAAGTAAAAAATTTTTACAAAATAGAAAAAATGGCACTTTTGGGGTTTGTTTGAGGCATAGCAGTGTATGATTCTGACAGCACAAGATGATGGGGTTGTGGGAAATTCATGACTGGATCTCAGATTTATAAAAGGTTAAATATAGCTGCTGGGAACCCTGATATGGATTGGGACCATGGCACGAGGGAAAGCAGGTTTAACTATCCTCACATATAACACACACAGATTTTGCCAATAGGGGTACAGTGGTACCTCGGGTTACATATGCTTTAGGTCACATACGGTTCAGGTTACAGACTCCGCTAACCCAGAAGTATTACCTCGGGTTAAGAACTTTGCTTCAGGATGAGAACAGAAATCGTGCAGCGGCAGCAGGAGGCCCCATTAGCTAAAGTGGTGCTTCAGGTTAAGAACAGTTTCAGGTTATGAACAGACCTCTGGAACGAAGTAAGTACTTAACCCTAGGTACCACTGTACAAGCATACATTGCCCTGCTTAGGAGCTGGAATAATATTTTTATCATCACCATTGCTACATAGCGTTGGCCAATGTGGCTAACAACAACCAACATACAACTAGGAACAACAACAACAAAAAGATAAACAGCCTGTTAAAAACAACAGCAGATAGAACGTATAGGCTTGATAGGTCAAAAGTCTGTTTAAATAAAAAGGTGTCTTGAATTTAGTTCAGAAGAGCAACAAAGAGGGGGCTAAATGGTGCTCCCTGCAATGGAAGTTCCACAGCCTGGGCACCAAACGTACTTCAGACATTGGTGGGACAGCAAGAAAGGAATCTTTCAGAGGTTTGTGTAGAAAGCGGACCTAAGTGAGGTTAGGACATGCCTGCATCCTGTCCATTGTTTTCATCATAAAGCAGGAGCAGGGACCAGAATGACAGGGACAGAAGTTGTCTCTTTGCTTCATAACCACCTAGTTTTCACAAGAAAAGGAAACAAACATGCAGGATGAATCATCACATGCCAGGTTTAATTAGTTGTGAGTGAGCTTTGATAACAAGAGCCTGAGAAAGGTCAATACAATACATTGCGTATGGCTTGCCTTTGTGGCATCTGCAGAGATTCAACATAATGGAAAATGAGACAGCTAGTCTGGACCCAGATTTTCTTCATTGAGGAATTATTTACCATTGATTCGATTAATTCTGAAGAAATACATAGTGCGGAGGAAGCTTAACAAAAGGAGACTGTGTTGCCATCAATCAGTACAGCTCAGTCTACCACGGGGAAGTTATTCCAGCAGATTTACGACACAAATGCAACGAAAACTTCAGATATCAACTTTAAGGTCAGGTTCCTGCAGAGAGGGATGATTCTGTGTGTGTGTGTGTGTGTGTGTGTGTGTGTGTGTGTGTTAGGAATGCTGGCCAAATCCAGCAGGCAGGCCTGTCCATGCCATTTATTAGGAAGATATCTTGGTGGTCCATGATAGCTGGTGGATGTTTCCTCAAGAGCCAGGAAACAGCCAGAACTCACCTGACAGTTCTGAATGGGGAGAAACTACTGGAGAAGGTCACATGCCTCCCACCGCCAAGCTAAGGTGGACTCTGAGAAAGAGATCATTTCAGACCAAGCACAAGCTTTAGTGTAAGCAAAAGCATATATGGGCTCATGTGGGTCCTTTGGGGGGAACCCATGTGAACTTCCCTAGAGCATCAGCCACAGTCTGAAGGTGAGAAATCCTTACCTAACAGCATCTCCTCTCAATCCTGTGCTCCTTACAAGGAGGTGTTCAGTGTCTTGCTTGAGCTGAAGTTGCCATTCTTACAAAGACCTTGACCAAACCAGGGCCTCCCATTCAGTTCCTGGAGCAGCTGCCTCAAGCTACAGGTGTGGCTGAGTGTCGAGGAGCAGAACAGCTTCCCAACTATCCTGCAAGAAGCTACAGCTTCAAGTCCAACTTGGTCATCACTACCTTTCAGAATTTCATCAATGGTCAATGCCCCCAAAACCCCACCTATGTTTCCCAGCCTCTTAATGCAACCTATGTGTTGCCTCCAACACCATTTGTCATCTTGAGCTGTGTTCATAGCCACCCCCTCCCCAAATGGTTGTTTGCTTCCAGCTATTTGCCACTGTTACCTTTCAAAGCTGCGTCCATGGCCACCCCGTGATCTGTATTTGGTGTTATGCAGTGAGGTGGCCAAGTTTGCTAATGATATCAAATTACATTCAGGATGTTAAAACAGAAAGGGGTTAAGGAGGACTCTACAAAGGCCACACCTACATCTTATATTTAAAGCAATATTATACACTTTAACAGTCATGGCTTACCCCAACAAATACCGGGAGCTCAATAATTCCTGGATGCCTAGATCCAGGTTTGGGGCAAGTACTCTTTGGTGAGAGAACCCCAGCAGAGATTTAAAATCACAAAATATGCAGCAAAGTAAAATGTGGAAAGATGGGCTGTTAGACCTTTAAAATATGCTCTGCTCAGTGCCTTCCAAAGTCCCCCTCTTCCCTTAGCATACAAAAAGACAAGTTCAGTAAGTTTAAAATGGTTTACTTATTCCTTTTTTATTTCTTCACTTTATTTCATTTAATTGAAATATTTTCAATAAAATATAAACACATTAAAAATGGTTTGCTTACAAACTCTTCAGAGGCCAGATTCATGTGCATTCAGCATTCAAAAAAAATTTCCATTCAGCATTCAAAAAAATGTTGCACGGGCAATAAAACTTGGCTTAGTTCTGAAGCAGTGAATATTCCTAACTTAATTGGTATAGGAACTCAAGAGTGGCTTGTTGGAACCATGCGGTCTGGCCTTGGAGCAACCAGCTGAGACCTCCTCACACATTGAGCTTCTCTGTTACTGGGAGAAAACAATAGGCTTGATTACCTAGTTGCTCCCAAAGTGAGGCAAGCCTGGCAAGATAGTTTTCTCTATGGTCTTACCCCTTCATGCATTAATCAGACTTAAGTATGTTGATTGTATGAGGCTGGTTATCCCACACTTAATCCTTTTCAAGAGCAGCTGATAAGGTTCTGCTTAGGCTTTACCCTGGAGGATAAGATAGGCAGATTCCCACTACAGGGCTTTTTCAATAACAGCTCCCTTTGCAATTCACTGGCAAAGACAAATAAGTTCATCCCACCGATTTTAAGGTGGAAAGGGTTGTTGTCCCAGGGTTTTTTTTGTTCAGGTAAATTATTTTTTAGACCTGCCTATAATGTTTAATTATGTTTTCTCTTGCAATTATAACTAATTTCAAGATCAGGTTACATGCAAAGATTTATTGATTGCTTTTTACCTGTTCTATATGAATGCCAGTTCATTTGCTTGGGGAGATAAATAAAACTATGCTTTTTTAACACGAAGGTAATACTGTTTTCTTTCACTAGATGAGCAGATGAACAATAAGCAGCAACACAAGGAATGCATTTGTGAAATTTGATAATAGTTCTAATTTTTTTTTCAGGACTTCAGCAAACATTAATGAATTTATATTATTCTGAGTGTTTTGTGGTAAAATACGTGAACATTTCCAGTAGAATTCAACCAGCCCAACAGAAGTGAGCCATTCTCAGTGAACCATTAACAGACACTCTCAGTTAAACATTCCATGGAAAAATGGTTGAGATTGACTGAATCATTGATGTCTGAATAACTGAACTGCATAATAGATGTATTTTTGAGAGCAGTTGCCTAAAACAATGCTCTTCTAAGCGAACTCCAACTCCAAATCAATTGCAAATCTCCATGTGATCTTCAGATGAAGGGTTGAATAGGAATTTAATTAATAGATAATTTATTACAGTCAGACCAGCTCATATAACACAATTACAGCATTCATAAAGATAAAATATACAATTAGAGCAGTTTGCAGCAGTAACTCCTGAATTAAAATTGAGATATATACCTGTACACATACGTGTACAACTGAGATTTGGGCTACCATAAAAATTGACCCTGAGGCGCCCCAAGGGTGACATCAGCTTTCCCCTAGTAAACTATTTTATTCTAGAACCTGTACCTACAAATCTGGGCATAGAATCTGGCTACCAGCCAAGCTGTTAATAGTTTGTTTATATATGAGCATTATTGTACTATTAACCATAAGGAGTTGCTTTAGGTATATTTTAAAGGGGGGCATGGATCTAAAACTATTTGTGCAAGCAAGTATACTTATCTGTAAACAAGGGGCTACTCATATTCCAGAGACAGGTGGCTGCAACTCCTGTGCTACATCATTGTGATGGGTTCCACACTCTTATGTTGTTTTTTTCCAGGAGGAAGGAATTGCCAGCTGCAATAGATCCACCCATCATGGAGGAGTTGAATAACTTTGCATGTATAATTGGGGGCTTCAGTTTAAACCATAGTATTTTATATTGAAAATTATTAGGTACCTTGTTAAGTATACTGAAGTCCAGAGTCATGTTTCTGCCCTAATTACGGTATTGCGTGCTTTTACAACACCTTAGCCTTCAACATGGGAGTTCCATTTCTGTTATGTTTTATAGCACATCTCCTTGCCTTCGTTTTGATTTAAAGCCTATCCAAATAGGTTAATAAACAAGCTGCAGCAGTTTCCTAAAGGTAGCCTATTTCGTCTCAGGCAGCAACATGTTATCCACGTCACCTTGAAAATGACCTTCATTTCCATCTACCCACTCGTGCAAAATTTGTGATGGGTCCCTATTTTTAAACATGACAGCTCTGGTGAACCAGTTTCCTATAGCAGCTGTGGCATAGATGGGAGCAGGGGACTATTGGGTAATGTTCAAGTAACCTTCATGTTATCCAGTGACACTAATAAATGGCCAGTGACATTCCCATCATTGCTCTGAACTCATAGTTGGAGAGCATTTCAACTAATTTAACAATCCTTATCAAGGCACACCGCTTATTGAGTGAGGGTGCCATTGTGGTTTTAGAAATATTTTAAACATGTGAAAGATTGCGCATAAACAAGTATAAAAGCAACAAAACATCACCAACCAAGCTGCTGTTTGCACAGTGAATTATAAAATATCCCATCATGCTTGTGGGGTAAGTTAAACATGTGCTGCAGAATTGAGATTCCAGGGATTGTTGGCAGGCAAGTTAAATAGACCACACAGAAAAATTGGCACTAGACAGTGAGTGTCTATTATATTATCTGTGAGCTGCAGATCTAGATAAAACATTGTCTGAAATGCTGCCCCATTTAATCCTAGTGTACAATAATACATTCGGACCCGTGATGGGATGTCACAAGACGCTGCTCAGGGTCACTGGACTACAAGGTTACTGCAAGCATTGGCATGAGGAAACTTATGATGAAGTGGAGATTAGGACTGTCCAAATAACGCCTTCTGAACTCTTACCCACCATGTGAAATATGCCTCACTAGAAATACTTCCTTATAGCCATGTTGGGAAGAAAGAATAGGAACCGTAAGTGTATTTGACAGTAGCCAGCAAAAATATGCTTTCTACGGGTGCAACTGGTTGCAAGTTGTGGTATGGAAACAGAGGCCCATGATGAAAGGGTATGCAGTTCAAATGTCAAGTAGACACTTTTATTATTGAGATAAAAGTCTTACAAATAGGAAAAGATGAAAAATAAGTTGGCAGTTTCATTAGATTCAAAAACTCTGCTATGAACAGTTTAAGTGCACAAAAGTGATACAAGTTTACAAGTAGAATGAAGCACCACAAAGAAAAACCCACAATGCAGTGACTACAATGTAGTAAACAAGTTTTGCTATTCTACTTTCCATTTTCCCTGATTTATTCGGTCTCTGTTCTCAATGTGTGGTGCTCTCTCTTACAAGGCTATTTGTCAATAGGTATGAAATGACTTCTTTTTGTTCAAAGTATTTCCTACTCCAGATCAGAAGCAGAGCATCTGGATTGCGATCAGCACAGAAGTTAAGCCAAGGACCATCTTACTACCTGCTGTAATTGGGCTGCCATTACACAAATCTTTTTGGCAGCAATGAAATACGACGTTTCCAGTCTTGAATTCTTTCTCAATAAAGTCAATTTCACAGTTGGAGTATTTCCAGCACGTAGAGATATTTCTTCCAGTACCTTAAAAAACAACAACACAAAGACAAGATTTTATGGAAAGTAGTTTGCTTTCCTGCTGAGTAAGAAAATTGGGGGAGGGGGAGGGGGAGAAGAGTTTAAGAATGTCTATTTAAGTCTTCCATACCTTTCTTAGTTATTTAAAAAAATATTGCCTATCTGTTCAAAACACGCAAGGTGGCTTTTAAAATACTGTCATAAAAATATAGAGACAGCATCTAAAAAGAAAAAAAATAAACCATGTGTTTGCCCCCAAATCTTATTTGAGATATTTTACTTTACAAGAGCTATTTGAAGAAGCAACCAGCTTCCTATTCCAGTAACAAAGGCAATAGTATCAAGCCAAAGTAACCATCCAACACCCATTTGCTTCTCTGCACAGGGGCAAAGGAGAAAATTAAGGGGAAATGAAAATGTGTACAATAATTTCACATTGAATCCAAGACCTACTTTACTTCTTTAAGTACAAAAGATGTAGTTTGTATGATTTATCACTCAACATTTGTTTTTAATATGCATTTATTATGAAAACATTTTAAATTCACTTTCATGTTCCAAAAAAATCTATCACCATATCAAGAAGTGTCTCAGGGAGAGAGCTCTACTTTTTGTGGTACAATGCAAGAAAGATAAACTAATTTTCTTACAAGTATTAGGTTACATCCATTCTCATGGATTGCCCAACTTTAAAATGCTCAGGGACCCCTACCACCTTCCCTTAATGTTTCATCTAATTGAATCAGCCCAGAGACTTCCACATCATCAAATGTACCCAAAAAAGTACAATGCTAGGTGTACAACCAGCAGTTAATGAGGAATGTTAATGAGGATGGGGAGAGAAGAGTCAGAAGCAGGACAATTAAATTTGCCTAATGCCATATTTAAACCAATGCAATCTCCTCAACGACCTATCCCTAAAATAATTTGAAGAAAAGGCCTCACTTCAGTGAGTTGGGAGGGAAAAATGCATAAAATACAAGTGCTGACCATAATGAAGTAAAGAAAATAGTTCTTTTAAAATTGTACTTAATCACAAGTTACACATGAATCAGATAAGGCAGCATACTTACCCAAGTTTACCAATATGCAAGAATCAGTATCACCCGAGCATGTGACATTCGTTTTACATGGAGCTATACCATCCAGACACTGATAACATTTTAAGGCAGCTCCTAAATGAAAGAGGGGAGGAGAATAGAAGATGGTCTTATTGCAGGCTTCCATCATGAAACTAGATTCCTGGTAACAAGCTTGAACTACAATATTGATGTAGAAATAATTAAAAGATAAGTTAAAAGTGTTTAAGCGTACCGCAAAGGCATATCAGATGTCACAGCTCATCAGAGCACATACTGCTTTAGTAAAGATCATGCCACCTTACCTGGTTGCTAGGTAAAACTCCCCACCACCACCTAGTTCACTTTAACATTAACAATAGAATTCATCCTTAAGTTGCACTCTGAATGATCTCTGTTGTCCTTCCAACAGGGGAAGCTACAATCCTCCAGAGATTAAGGTAAAGGTAAAGGGACCCCTGACCATTAGGTCCAGTTGTGACCGACTGGGGGGGGTTGCAGCGCTCATCTATCTCACTTTATTGGCTGAGGGAGCTTCCGGGTCATGTGGCCAGCATGACTAAGCCACTTCTGGTGAACCAGAGCAATGCACGGAAACACCGTTTACCTTCCCACCGGAGCGGTACCTATTTATCTACTTGTACTTTGACATGCTTTCGAACTGCTAGGTTGGCAGGAGCTGGGACAGAGCAATGGGCGTCCGGGGGATTCAAACCGCCGACCTTCTGATCGGCAAGCCCTAGGCTCTGTGGTTTACACCACAGCGCCACCCGCATCCCTCTCCAGAGATTACTGGACTTCAAAACCCATCAGTCCTGTCAGCATAGGCAAAATATATGAGATGTGGAGTCTAACTACCTCTGGAGGAACATCCCTGCCTGTATCATTGTATTCTAATGCTGTTTTGAACAACTTTATGTAATTTTATTGTGTGTCATCACAGGTTTCCCATGGAAAGGAAAAAAGGAGTTATAAATTTGAACCAAATAAAAATAGTTTGTGGCATTAATGCAAGGCTTTTCTCATCGAGGGAACCAAGTATAATCTAGTATGTATGCAAAAGAGCCATATGAAGAAGTCTGTTCTAGACTTCCCGATTCAATTCTAGAAGATCTGACTACAATACAGCTGGAGTCAGCACAAACCAGTTTCAACAGCAATACCGCGAGTATAATATCACAAGTCTAGATTAAGCTATGAGCCATAAGCAGTGGCTGGCATCTCTGAAGAACTACCTACCTACAAAGGAAGAACCTACCACATCCCAGTAGGTTTGCCTCCAGGAGTCAAAATTAAGCAAGTCCTCCTTGGCCTACTAGAATCATAGCCCACCAGAAACCGCCCCCCATATCTATTACTCTTTAGGGGAAATACCAGCAACGACTGTTCAAGTCCACATTTCTCTCCCAGCCCCTGAACCCCTTTTTGTGAAGCCCACCTCCTCTGCTCAGTGCCTTGCTCTAAGTTCACACTATTTTTAATAGCACACTTGCATACTTACCAAAGTGGCTGAACAAAGTCAGAACAAATGTGGCAATCAAAACGGTGGTAACAAGAGTCTTCATCTTCCAGTTATTATTTTTCCAGCCTTAGCCTATAAAGCAAAAACACAGTTTGGTTGGTGCTGGATGTTCTGAAGCAACAATTCAATGTAGCACTACGGCAACTGTTGTCAGCAGAATCTTTTCAACTTGCCAGATGGAACAATCCCCTATCTCCTCCCATCCTTGAGCTGTTCTGGAATCCTCCGAACCCCCACCAGAGCCAATTTCAGAGCATTTTGTGGGGGGAAGAGAGGCAAGACCAGTTGTGTTAGTGGAAAACCTTGTGCAGACTTCCACTACAGCAACCAACCAACCAACCAACCAACCTGCACAATACCACAAAATCAAATGTCACCATCCTTTGTTAACATGCCTCACAATGAGCAAAATGGAGGCATGTGCTTTTTTTGTGGAGCACAACACCCATTTCTGTTTGCTTAACAGAGGTCTTACACAAGAGTGAAATTTGCTTGCATCTCTTAAATTGAGGGCAAATCCTCCCAATTTCTACACCAAACTCTCATTGCCACCCCTTAATGAGACCCCTTTACCCAGTGATGCACAACCACTCCAATCCCTCTTTGGTGCCAATAACTTTATTTGCAGCCACAATTCTATTTCTTTTGGCAAATCGTAGTTTAATTAAGCTGTTCTGGAGCAAGAAAAAAGTAACAGCACTAATGACAAGGCCAAAACAGCAGTCTTGCGCAAATCTGGTAACACTGAAAATGTGTGGTGCAAAAAAAAATATGAGGACTGGCATGTCACCCATTTTCTATATGCACTATCCTATGTTACCATAGGGGCAGAATGTAAGGAGACCAATTGTAGTTCGAGCCAGAGTCAGAGACAGGTGGAGACAACTAAGTCTTGGCTTGTCCCCCACCCTCATCAGGCTACAATGCCAACATTGAGGAGGTGGAAATGGATAGCCAGTGCCACCCTCTGGGCTGGTTCTAAATAAGGAGGCAGGTGGGCGTTGACTGAAGTTGGGGTAGTGCCCCATTTGCCCTCATAGACCAACCTCCTCTGACCAAAGAGAAATCTAATAGCACATCATATATGGATGAATCTTCAGGTAAGGAAAATACAAAGTGGCTGTTATGTACAAAATTATAATCTTATGTACTGTAATCAAGTACAACTTATTTAACCATTGCTGAATACTATATTGGACCACCTAAACTCCACCAGTTAAACACCCCACCTAAACACCACTAGAAAAGCTTATTGCATAAGCCTAGTTGTCCTAACTACTTGGCCTTCTGGCTTGAGAAGAACGTATCTACCAATGAAATCCCAGGAATGGAAACAAGCTCCTTAGTTCTTGGATTCACAGCCAATATATAGGATCCAGGAAATTCAAAACTGAGGATTAGCCCAGGTAAAAATCAAAGAAAAATGTTTCTTTACTAGCAGCAAGAATGGAATCTGAAAGCGATGTTTTTCTTCTGCAGACAAAACATACCACAGCACAAAAGACATCAGGAAAAACTTTGTGTGGAAACAATGAAACTAAGATTGAATCCAGAAGATAAAAATAAGACTACTCTGTTCCCAAACATCCCAAAAACTGTTTCCGGTTTGATGACTTGTTGCTTTAATTCTTTCTTTTACACTCAACTAAAATTCATTCTGTAGCAGTGACAAGACGAGAAAACTGCAAAAACGGTTTCTGTTATTTATGGGCTTGATGTGGTATCAAACCTTATCACCCAGCACTACTAGCTGCATAGAGTAACAAAACTCTTTTCTTCTTTAAACTGGTGTACCCACTTATCTGGACTGAGGTCTTGTCAGTATTTCTGCTTCTAACAAAACATTTCTGCCTGCTTGACACCTCAGTAATTAGTCAAAGCTTCTTGGCCAAAGTTTCCTTCCTCCAGTTTTGCTTTCATGGTGCCTGCAGACTGGACCAGAATTGAACTCAGCAATGCAGCTCATTGCTTTTTTTGGTTGCCATTTCCCCACACAACAGTTCACTTTGAAGTAATAACAAAACAGGATGAATTCCTCTCCAACGGAAGAGGTGCTCCAACATGTTAGTGTGTGGGCTGCAGTGTGTAGGTGTGTTGCGCGAATGCTCAGGGCGCTCCTCCCACGGCTGGAAAAGGTTTAACCTCTGGTATGCTAGTAAAACTTAATTACTGTTTTGCGAAATGATGCATGTCACCAACATGGAAAGTCTGGAAAGCTCTGCTCTAGAGGCCCAGCTGAAAAATCAGCCATGGGCCACACCCATAGTAGGCAGCAAACTTCCCACAAACAAGTAGGGTTGGGTCACACCAGGTTGGGTCTGCAGCACCTTCGTGTAACGTTTTGCCTTGTGAAATGTAGGATGCTATTTTACACCTCCCCTCTTTCCTCTTGTTCTATTTCATTTGCCAATACCTTTACATACCGTTTTCTTTACAATAACGTTTCCCCACCTGAGGAGAATAAATGGCAGGAGGTGCGCACATTACAGGTTCCTACTGCGAGAAATAGTCAGGTAGGTACCTCTGAGACCATCGCAAAGTAGACATGCCACCGCCGCTAGGGACCGAGACAGACTTCCATTATTTCCTCCCAACTCCCAGTGAAACCGATCTGGATCATACAGAAATGTAGTGAATCCAGTTCCCCACCAAGGCCCTGCCCATGGGCGTAGTCAGGATTTTTTTGGGGGGGGCAGCAAGCTTTTGTTGGGGGAAGACAGAGCCTCAGTTAAGCACTTTTATTGATTTATTGGAAAAAAAAATTCCTTCCAGTAGCACCTTAAAGACCAACTAAGTTAGTTCTTGGTATGAGCTTTCGTGTGCATGCACACTTCTTCAGATACACCGAAACAGAAGCCTACTTCTGTTTTGGTGTATCTGAAGCCTACTTCTGTTTTGGTGTATCTGAAGAAGTGTGCATGCACACGAAAGCTCATACCAAGAACTAACTTAGTTGGTCTTTAAGGTGCTACTGGAAGGAAAAAAAATTTTTGTTTTGACTATGGCAGACCAACACGGCTACCTATCTGTAATTGATTTATTGATTATTTATATTTAAGGCTACGCCTATGGCCCTGCCCATGCGCCGGAATGAGCAACGAGCTTGGAAGGCCCTTATATACGACAAGCCCGTGCATTTATTATATAACGATAATGCTCTCCAGCATGACGGAAACCTCTCCCCTAGTATCAATAGGTGCGCATTTCCCTTCGCTTCGTACCGCGAAGTGTGGCGCTCGAAACCGGGCATTGCTGCGCCTGCCTCGGCTTCTCCGCGAGACCGGCCTGCTAAACGAGCGACTATTTCGGTCCCGAATGCCTTCCACACGCTTTCCCCATGACGACCCGCCCACCTCCCGGATCCGACCAGGGATCCGACCCCATTCGCGCCGCTCGCATCTTGCAACGCGCAAAGGGACAGAGTGAAGGCGCAGGAAAGTCTGGAGGAGAAGCCGCGGGGGTGTCGCTGATGCTCAGGAAGACCCTGGCGGAAGAAAAAGGCCCCTTGCACTCACCCCCTCCTCGGCTGCTCCGCGCTTCTACCTGCACACGCCTCTCAGCTGCTCCGCTCGGCCCTGGGAAATTGTTTTTTTATATAGCAAAAGCCAGCCTCGGTTTAGCCTCATTGGCCGAAGGCGGGATTCCTGATTGGCTTAAGGGCTAGCGGGGAAGGTGACGTCATGGGTTAACTAGAGGGAACGGCTCCGTCGCCAGTAAATCAAAAACTGTCTTTGATTGGAATTTGCAGTTTAGGACTCCCATTAAAAAAAGGGGCGGGGGACTGTAGTTTGTTACAAGTGCTGGAAATTGTAGCTCGGCGAGAGGTAAATTATAGTTCTCAGGATACCTGGGGGACTTTATGAACTTTAAATGCATGGTACACAGCCCCTCTCTGTCACTGCTGAGAGAGAGGTAAATAAACACTACTCATGGGTATAGCGGGGGGGGGGGAGCAACTGCCCCCTCCTAAATCAAGTCAATCAATAAAAATATTTAACTAGAAACCGTAGAAATAATTTGAGAGGGTTTTTTTTCTGAGCACTTGGGGTCAAAAGAAAGTAATTCAAAACAACTGTTATTGAATATTCCGAATCTGCCAGAGGATGGTGCCAGGTGGGTGTTCTGCCCCCCCCCCCCCAACATAATTCCTGGCTACTCCCAGGACGGAACTCTGATAGATCCTCGATCAAATATCACCTGCTAATTATTGCTCAGCTACAGCGCCTGGAAATAGAAAACGGGATGTTCTCTATCCAATCCAGCAGATTCCCCGCCGCTTCCTCCCTCCGCCGAGTAGGGTTTCAGTTTTAAGATCCGTATCTGAGTCTGCTGAAGGACGCTCTGCGTCTGTATTTTATGTTGAAGCACAGTTAGGAACCCGCCTACTGAAAACCAGATATCCAAAGGAGAAAAAGGCTGTCAGAGGAAAGAGTCACCAGCCAGAGGTTTCTCGGTCGTTATTTAAACAGGTGCCAGGTCAGAAAAACTAAAATGTGCGCATTGCTACTCCACAAAGTCAGTTCTGAGCAGCCCTGAATTGTAGCGGAGGCCCCTTTTAGATGGGGTGTGTGAGAAGTTCAAGGCTGGCCACGTGGCCATAAAGGAAGACACACCTTCCAACATTTTGCAGGATGGAATAAATAGCCTGGCAAATTCTTGTGAAGGTTCAGTGGGCTGGGCTTGATCTGCACAATAAATGTGCTGTTATAGGAGATTGTGAAATGAATGGAGAACCTTCAGACATTTTTAAATATGCAGACCACATGTTTTATTGTACATATTAATGGGGTATTATTATTTAAATGTTCTGATGAATTGTTTATATTAATAATGTATGCATTTTACAGGGGTTGAGTTGTGGAGTTTATTGCTAGGATAATATTGTGTCTAATATGACATTGCCATTTAGTAGGTATTCATTAAATACCATTGTTCCTGGCTCAGTTTGGGGTCCATTTCAGCTGGTCCTCATCACCTGAGGTTACTGTGAGAGGGAGTTATTTCACTTACCTGGGCGTAAATCCTGTTGCACTTGGTGAAACTTGGTTCTGAGAAGACATGTATAGGTTTGCTCTGTTAAACATCAAACCTAGGTGGGTACATATCTTCAGCCCCTGGCTCTCTTGCTTACCCCTTTGGCCTGCAGCACTGCTAATTTCTTTTGGCACTACACCATTGTCCTGTGTTCTCCATGAGAGGCTGAGGGGGTGTTCCTACTTCTATTTTCTTAAAAGTGCCACTAGACCACTCTGCAAGGGCAGGAATCTAGACAGTTTGATTTTCTTTTACCTTTTTATTAACTTTAACTAGCAGAATAGCAGGTTTTTACACTACCAGTTACACTTCATACTTGCACAGGTAGCTAGCTACCCATGCCTCTTTGGTGATATCTTGTGTAGCCATGACAGAATCCTGTTGTGTCTGTTCTTCTTCTGACTTGGGGCTCTGCTAATCTTCTATTTCTTTTTTTCTTCTCACCAGTTAGCAATAACTGATTCCCAGGCTTGCAGCCAATTTTCACCACATTCTATATCTGTATCTTTTTCAAAGCACACAGTATCTTTGTCCTTCCTTATTCTGGCTGGTGTGATGCGCTTTCTCTCTCTCTCTTTTACTGGGGAAATGGCTTTATAAAAATTTATTCAACCCCTTTTACTTACAGGAAGCATGCCTGCTTGTTTATCTACACTAGATTATTTCATTAACATTAATTCACAAAAGGGCAATCCTTGGGGATACTGATAGGGTCATTTCAGGGCTTGTTAGGCATAAGTTGGAGAACATGGAGAAAGAAAACTGATGGCTAGGGAACTCGTTGCAACTATGCCAGTTTATATAACTCAGATGCTGTGGTGCTTAGGCTACAATCCTAGGCACACTTTCCTGGGAGTAAGCTCCGCTGAATTTAATGAGACTTAACTCTGAGCAGATGTATATAGGAGTGCTCTGCTAGCAGCAACTGAGTCAGGTTCAAAGTGGGGCTTAAAACAGGGCTGTAGTGAGCCCTCAGTCTCAAGCTGGGTAGCTACGTGCAAGTCACACATTCCTGTACCTTTAATACCTGTGCAGGAGCAGGAATTTCAGCAGGTGTAGCTTATCAGGCAAGCTACATCTGCTGAAATTCCCTCAGATACTGTTAAAAGTTTAGGAGCCCCTGTCATCTTTTGCACCTAGCCATCCTAAAGGGATTTTTATTTTCTTCATCCTGTGGATTTTCCCCTGACCCCTCAGCTCCTTCAGCCTGGGGTTGACCCCAGAAAACACACACACACACACACACACACACACACACCCCTTCCATATTGCCTGGCAGCAGGCAACGGATTGACTGTTTTGTGCCTCCCTGCCCCTTTAAAAATGTGCTGCATGAGCATTCTTTATATACTAAAACAGCCTTTGCCACCTTGATGACTACCAGATGTTTAGACTTTTTTCTTTAAAAAATTCAGACTAATTAGATGCTAAATTATTCACAAGATGTATATATTATGCACATAATCATGTTTGTGTCAAGCTGTATGCAATACGGGCTCTGGTAGAAATTTTGGTAAATTTGGCAACATTTCTACTTTCATTGGAATCTTTATTGGAATAATTATTATATTTACACATTATTGTAGTCAGTGCTTTTTTTTAGGTGGCACTCAAAGGTATGCAGTACTGGCACCTCTTTTTTGTTGTTAAAAAGTGTGCCACTTACTGTAACAGCTTCATGATACCAGCAGCTATTTTTCTTTTTTTTTTTCTGCATAATTCATGTATTATAAATACTCTTCCAGAAAATAATTTAAACAATTACAGTACTTAGTTTCAAAATATTCACAATAATTGTTGAAGTATACCTGTCTTGAGTGCCAGTTCATACATAGCTTTTGTTCCACTTGCAAGCAGTCCCAACTGTCCTTGGGATTCGTGTGGACAAATATACAGTGTGAACTTGACTATCACATATGCAGACAGCAGCAATTCCCATGATTGTGGCAGCATGCTTTCTCCTGCTGACATGCTCACAACCACTGCTGCTCGCAACGTCTGTGAATGCCTGCTCACGTGTTGACTTTATCCATAAGATGTCATACCTGGGGCCTGGTGGAATTGTTTACATTGTTATGCAAACCAGATCAGATTATACCAGTTCATAGCATTTCATATTGTATTCTAAAGCAGAATAAATGTTATTAAGCCCTGATTGTAGTGAGCTAATGGGTTTCACTGTGCCCTTAGGAACTTGTTGGAGTCTTCTGGAAAAAATTCAGAAAACTTACTGCTTTCAAACAGTGTGTCAATGCTGCATGAATGCTTTGTGTGTGCAACATAACCATTGACCTCAGTGTAATTTTGCTGCTGTTTGACAATGCTGCCAGCTGTGTATTATTTTTTTCACTGGACATTTGTTAAAAAAGATCAAGACAGAACATAGACATGTAATCAGTACAGGATAATGTTTTGATTCAAAGTTGCTATAGGCTCTATGTGGCCTACACTCTATAGGAAATATTTGACAAGAGTTGGGAATATGAACAATGATTCCCAAATGTAGGATTGCAGAAATGTGACCTTTCCATTCATATACATTATGCTTCTTAAAAAGTGCTTTCACTGTCCAAGAGTCTTGGAGAAGGGTAGCCAATGTGGTGCCAGCCAGATGTTTTGGATGGCAATTCCCAGCCAGCATTGGTCAGGGATGATGGGAGCTGGGGTCTTTATCAAGCAAAGGACATCACATTGTCTACCCCTGATCTTGGCTATTGCTTCAATGCAACACAACTTGGAAAGGGGACACAGCTTTGGTATGAATATAGCATTGGTAGAACATATGTTTTGCACACAGAAGATGTCACCCCTGGAATCTCCAGGAAGGGCTAGAAAGAGGCCCTGTCTGAAATTCCCTTGCCAGTTAGTATAAACCAGCCTTTCCCAACCCGGGCCATCCAGATGTTTTTGATCACCCATCATTTCTGAATTTTGCCTGAGCTGTATGGGACTGACAACAGTTGTAATCTAAAACATTTGGATGGCCTCGATCTTCCGGTCAGCGCCAGCGACAATGGCGGATTTCCCCTGATCTTTCAGGGGAACCGCTCCGGGGATTTAGGGTCTGTCGCTGCGGCGAAAGCGGAGACCCGTTAGAAACCACAGGCGGGGGAAGCCTGTGGACCTGGGATCCGGCTTGCACCTTTTGCGCCTCCCTTGCTTGCGAGGAGACCTTTTTTTGAGGCTCCGTTGCAAGGCGGGGTGAGCAGCGCGGTGCTTCGGATCGACCGCTTCGTCCCCGGAGTGAAGCCGCACAGCTGTTGTCGGAGAGCGCTGATTTCTTTCTGGACAATTCGGCTCTAAAAGTAACTACCCGTGAGTAGAACCGATTAGAAGATTTAAGATAAAGACCGAGGTTTAAAGAAATTAAACTTTAATTGGAAATTTTTAAAGAGGAAGAGTTAATCTGGATTTAATAGCGGGAAGGTGTAAACAGGAAGTCCACCTTCCGCTTTTGTATATAGCTTGAAGCAAAGACACTACAAGCAAAATCCTGCAATTTTATTTTGCAAGTTTAAATATCCGCTGTTTAAGGTACCTACCCCCTTAGGAGGAAGTAGGGGGAAACTTTGATTTGGACAATATTAGGACTCAAAACCATCTCAGCACTGACCTGGGAACAGGCTGCCTGAATGCTAAGATTTGATTTTAAAAATTACTTCTTTTTTCTGACAAAGGGATGTTGACAGCTGTTTAAAAGGTACAGTTTCCTCTACCCCCTTTTGCATTCAAAATGGAGACTTGCAACATGGTTTACTTCTTCTTGAAATTGAACTGGCACTTGGGAAATAGTTAAAGTGTATCCCTCTAGTGGGGAAACTTTGAAACTTTGAAACTGCTACAGGAACAAGTGCCAGCTGCAGATAAAAGTCTGGGAATTGACCTTGAGCAACTTAAAATGCAGACCTCTGAAGTAATAATGAATGAAATACACAAAATAAACTTTCTGCTGGAAGGGATCCATAAGAAATTGGATGACATGATCGGATCGGACAGCGGGGAACAGGAAAAGAATGGTGAACTGACAGAAGGAAAGGAAGAAGAGACTAAAGGAATACATGAGGAACTCTCGACTCCACAGAGGCAAACTGAGGTTTACAAACCGAGGACATGTGACATGGATTTTGCTGAGGGACAGATTGTTATAACAGGATGTCAGTTCAGATTGGTAAAATGGAAAGATCCCATTTTACAGGGATCTGTGGACTGTTGGAATATGGACATGGACCTGGGTTTGGAAGATTCAGATGGACTGGGGGCTTATGGGTTTGGAGGTACTTGGATATACCTTCTGAAAGATCACTCAAATTACAATTATAACCTTGGAAACCTAACTGAAGTGCACAAAGGATGTAACTTCAATGTCAGGATGGAATACTTCAGAGATGAGTCAGTTGGTATTAAAGAATTTAAACAAAATCGGCAGAAGGGGCTTGGAGGGGACTTAAGAGCCTCTGATATTAGATTTCCAGATTGAGAGACATCAGGGAATGGACGGAAAGGACAGGCAGTTTTTGGGACCAGGGGGATGCTGAGGGGGAAAATTAGGGAAATTCAAAGTGTATAAAATATATATTAGGCTCAAAGTTTAATGTAAAACAAAGTAAAATACTTGCGAGATTGGACAACTGTGGATAGACACTCCCTGGATTTTGTGTAAATGATGTGAGAGTTTATGTAATTATATGTGGTTAATTCAAAGTTTAAACAAGGTTGAGGAAAGTACACTAAGTATACAGACAAAATTTCTGGTAAAATGGGAGGGATTTGCTGAAATAAATAATCTGAAGCGGAATACAAAAAAGGGAGGTGTGAGGAAGTCAAAGAAACAAGCAAACGAAAGTATGACTATGGATGTTTTAATTTGTTTTTATGTATTGTTTATTGTTGGATTTTTCTTTTTTTCATTTTTGTGTTTTTATTTGTTGTTATTGTTTGTGTTTTATTTTTTAAAACTTAATAAATATTACTTTAAAAAAAAACAAAACATTTGGATGGCCTCAGGTTGGGGGAAGTTGGTACCGAGCTATATAGACCATTGCTAAGGCTGCATAGAAGGCAGCTTCTTATGTTCCTAATTTCCAAACAACCACACATTACACAGAGGTGTGTTTTATTTACTGTTTTATAGTTGTTGTTTTAAAAAAGAACCATCACCAGTCATGTTACAAGTGATTGAACAGTTTGTTTAACAAATCCATGTTGATGAAACATGTATAGTGTATAAATGGAAAATGTGGCACTATCTGCGTACAACGGCTGAAAATTAGATGTGTGCTATCCTGGAGTGAAGGTTAACAGCAACTAAAGGTTTTTTTGGGTGGGGAGGGAGAGCTTTTTGCCCCCACAACTAGCCCATTACCACCTGAAAGGATACACACACACACACAATAATAACATGGAAGACCAATGCATGGAAGACTATTGCAGAAGAAAGAAGAATTCTAAAAAGTAGCTACTGTCTATGGGTGTAATTGTAAACAAAGCCAGTGTGCTCTTTATAGCAGGGATCAAGAACCTGTGACTGCCCTGAAGTTGTTACACCATCAGTCCCAACAAGCATGGCCAGTGGTCAGGACTAATGGGAATCGGAATTCAACAACATCCAGAGGGCCACAGATTCACCACCCTTGCTATATACATAGTATATAAGCATTATTCACAGTAAATGCATTTATTGCAATGCTAGTAGTATATTGGCAGTTTAAAAAACATGGCAAGAAGTACATTGTTTCTTGAATGACTATAGAAAGAGTAATAACTATAGGCCGTCATATATACCAACTAATAGTAGGCTAATGCGTTTCACATCTGATTACAGTATAAAGAGCCTCCCCTCATTGGACAAAGTCTTCACACTAAACTCAAAGTTGAAATGTCATTAGGCTGCAATTCTAAATGCACTTCCTGAAGGTAAGCTTCATTGCTATATGAGGGAATTGCATGTAAGTGTGCTATAAGGATCAGGAAGTAAGTGTTCAAACAGCAGATATATGCTACTACACGTTTATCAGCAAGACTTCTGCAAATGAAACAATGATACAAGCATTTTGCTGCAGTGTTTTAGCATTTTAAAGCTGAGCAGAGGCAGATTACTCACCACCGCTCCAGATGTTTATATAAGACTTTGACCAAATCAAACTACAGTACCCACAACATTGTCATCAACACAAGCTGCCTGTGAATCTAGTTGACTTACAGTCTAAGAAAGGGTCAGGGTATGTTCTTTTCAGCCAAGAGGGGCAGCTGCCCCCCTAAATCAATAAATATACATAGCTAACTGAGGTTCTGCCCCTTCCAACAAAAGACCTGCTGCTCCTAACAAAAATCCTGGCTATGCCCATGGACCAAGGGCTGAATTTTCTCCTTCCAGGGACAGCATGTCAATGGTGAGTAGGGCTAGAGACCAAAGTGATCAGTAGACACAACCCTTTTCTTTATAGGGCAGGCTTCTATGCGCATCATTTCCATCGAAGGAAGCAGGAGGCATTATCACAGGTCAAGGACCCATTCCAGCTTCGAGGAAGGCATGGAGTAAGGATAGGGAGAGTCCTGAGGGCAAGATAAAGAGGCTGAGAGGGCAACAATGGACTGAGATGGACTGGCAGAGCCACCATGGCATCCACTGCCCTGTCACTTATGTCAGTCAATGTGGAAGGGGGGGCTGCATAGGGGGGGGCTGCGTACCAGACAGGAACAGCAAGCAGACCCAGATTGGGCCTGAGGCCATCAAATGACAGCAGCAGGACTTGCATGGGATCCCAGCTGGCTCTGCTCCTCCCAGAATGCCCAATTTTGGGGCTTACTGTGGCCTACCACTGATGAGGATCCCACCATTCAGCAGGCAGAATGGAAAGCTCTGCACCAGCAGAGGGACTCTGGAATCACTGGCAGGGCTAGTCAGAGAGACACTGCTGCCCAGTCTGAACCTTCCCCAGCCTGGTGCCAAGCGGGTTTGGATGCTAGTCTAAGCCCAGTAAGCGTCATGTCTTGGTGTCAATTTTTTCTTGCTGACTTAATTTTGATTTTATTGGGAATTCCTCTGCTCTGCCACCAAGCACCTAGAAATGTAATGTGCTGTACAAATAGGGATGATTTACATATTAGGTCCATTAAGTAGATGGCTCTTTGCATACAGTTCTCTTTTGATCTCTGCAAGTGTTGGATATGAAAGATTCCAGATAGCTAAGAAAGAATGTGTTTGTTTCTACATAAGAACTGCCATCTGGAGCAGCCTCCCCCCCGCCCCCCCAGCTGCTGACCAGCCCTAAGAATCATGGAGGTGGCTCAGTTGCTAAAGGACATCAGAATACACTGGCTGAGAACATTTTATTACAGAATGGGTTTCTCTCATTCAGGAGAGTTTTCCTGTTTTCCAAGTTATCTGAAAAGGGGATTTTAACCTGTCCTGGCAGCTCCTTCTCTTTTGTGTATCTGAATACTTAAGACAATGCACCCCTTCTCCAAATGCTGCAGACATATCAACTAAAAAAAGGATGGGAAAGTGTGATGTGTATAGACAACACATTTTTAAAAGCTCCATATCACAGGAACATCATCCAAATCACAGTCATTGCAGAAATGGCTAGAGGAACTGTACTGACCATGGTGTTTAAACTTTTGTTGCAGAGATCTCTTTGGCAGCAAAGGAACCTAAAACTGTCAGCGTTAAAGTAATTGGCAACTTGTTCTGTGGTACACTGTGACATTTTCCAGCAGCTATAGGTTCTTAAATGCACTGTAAAAAAACAAAAACAAAAATTATGTCCCAAAATAAGCAATTGAAAACTTGACAGCTTAAAATACGTTTGCTTTCTGTTGAATTTTTTTAAAAAACAACAATGCTTAACAAAAGCTGCTGATTTGATAACTTTATAAGGATACCATAACTTATAATATGGTTTACATGGTAAATATGGAAGCTTCAAAAAAAACAAAAAAACAAATGTCTCAGTACTTTGCAGTAGTTGCCCCATCTTGCATAGATGTAGGGTATAATCCCACTGAGTATTGGAGTGGATCTTGAGTTGCTCTTTTGTGAACGGAAGGACTCCTGTTCACAGAAGGAGCTGCTTTAGTGCACGACATAGCTTTTTCCCTCATCCCATGTCAAGCAGATAAATCATCTACGTCAGATTCTCATGCCACTCCTAGCTTCTACTCCATCTCAAAAACAAACCACTTCTTTAAAAAAAGAAAGAAACCCTAAACACTGGAATTAAATTATGCAAAAGAAAGAAGCAGATATGTAAAAATATAATATAACCTTAAGCCAGGCTTCCTCAACCTCAGCCCTCCAGATGTTTTTGGCATACAACTCCCATGATCCCTAGCTAGCAGGACCAATGGTCAGAGATGCTGGGAATTGTAGTCTCAAAACATCTGGAGGGCCGAGGTTGAGGAAGCCTGCCTTAAGCTAAGCCCGCAGCGGTTCTCAACCTGTGGGTCCCCAGATGTTGTACAACTCTCATCATCCCCGAGCTCTGGTCTTGCTAGCTAGGGATGATGGGAGTTGTAGTTCAACAACATCTGGGGACCCACAGGTTGAGAAAGGCTGATAAGGGATGCAGCAAACTGGGCCCCAAAGGATGATTGTATGAAACGGGCTTTCTGAGAAAAGGACTTCTCATATAATGCCACTATGCAAATCTATGGTGCGGCTGCACTTTGCATATTATGTACAGTACAGATTGCCTGATCTCAAAAAGCAGATTGTAGAGTTGGAAAATGTTCAGAAAGGGATTATTAGTAGTAGGATTGTGCTGCAAGAGACACTCAAACCAAGAGTGAGACTGATATACTGCTGCATATTATACATACCAAACCTAATTTGCAAGCAAGCATCTTCTTCGTAGCTACAGGTAAGGTTTGTCCTACACAGGAAGGGGCTTTGTTCGCAAGTGTAACATCGGAGTGCATAGCCTGAGATACAAAGGGAGATTTTGTTAAACTAACAAAATATCTATATAGCACGATAATCTAAAGTATTTTACGTACACTGCCACAGTAAACAAACATTAGGCCAATATGATTACTCACATCATAATGAATATTGGAGGAGGAGAGAGGATGGCAGCTTTCCTAATGCCACTTAAATAGTTTGTGCCTAGAGTAAGATTTGGGGACCTCCAGCTCACCTGAGTAGCTGTCGCTTCAGAACCCAATTCAATTTTTGGTAAAAGGAAAACTCACGACACATCACTGCTTTGATCACTACGCCAAAAGTTTCTTTTTTGCTTTTCCGTCTCCAATAGTAACGTGTAAAATGCTTTTTCTTTTTATGGACCTTATATAGGACATTTTTAAAGGCAGGGTTGTTGTTTTTTAAATTGATCTAGGATTCAACTAATAACCAAGGAACTCAAGGAAATCTTCTCTCCTGTCCCAAGTTTGATCACTTTGACACAGTAGTAGGTAATAGAGAGGAAGAGCCCCCTACTGGACAAAGGATTGAACTGGGCAGCTTTTGGCTCCTGGTGAGAGTTCAGTCTTAAGAAATCAATAGGCTTAAGTGCATCTGCATTATGAATTAGACAACAGTAAGTTGACATCTAAAAACAAACTGTTCATTATGTAGAATATCCAGGCAGATAGATATGATGGAACATTTTGCCTCAACTGCCATCCAACTCTACCTGTTTCCACTAATTGCTGTGGAAACCCTCTTCCAGGGACAGAGAACCTATAGCCTCCAGATGCTGTTCAACTCCAGCTCCTATCAGCCCTAGGCAGCATAGCCCCATGGTCAGCGAAGATGGGAGCTGGAGTCCAAAAGCAGCTGGAGAGCTATGGGTTCCCTGTCCCTGCCATGCTGATTCCTGACTGACTACATCAAAGAAACTCACCTGCCATGTATGATGGAAGTAAGCAAATTTCCCATTTTTGGTGCCTGCACATGGGATATGTAAACCCAAGCATATGTGTTAAGCACCTGATAGGTCACTACTACATCACTATTTATTATGTTTGTGCTGACTAACCTGCTGTGTTTCCTAGGCTGTGCATTATATACAAAATAATAATTCAAAGTTTACCAACAAAACAATTACAGCATTTGATGGACACATCCACCAAAGGATTGCACAGAATGCTTGCTAGGTTGCATGTTGTTCAGGACCATTCCCCATCTTCTCCTCTCAGGCTTTAAAATCCCTTCTGGTTAACTGTATGCCAACTGCTATGTTCACATCAGTTGCTGTATTCTGTACAGCACTTGAACAGATACAATAGAAACTGAAAACTTTCTATAGGTTTCCATCAAATTTACACCATGCACAGGTGTTCAGTGGTCACTGAGCCACTCCCTTCAAGGAGGATACCTACCGGAACTGCAGGACACAGTTACAATAATGAATATTGTAAGCAGAATGCTGTTCATTTTGTCCATGGCTCCCCTGAAGTCTAGAAAGAGAAATACACATGAGACTGGGGCCATGCCCATAATTTGTTTGTTCCATTCAAAGCTGTTATTAGACTTTAGGAGAGAGAATATCAACTGAGCCTTGACAAGGAGGCAAATGAACAAAGTTACCTTCTTACATTTTTTTTACACTAATATACCCCTCCCTTCCACTATTACATCAGTTTTAACAGTCATAGCTTCCATAGCTTCCTGGGAACTCTAGTTTGATAATGGTGCTGTTTTCAAATTAAATTATGTTACACGTTTTAAAAAGATTTTACTATTTATTTATTTATTTGCTTTTAGGCTGCACTGGAAAAGAAGCAGGTAGCAGCATGCTCTGGGGACCCTGTAGGAGGTTTGGAGAAACCCGTACAAAAATATTTTAAAAAGAAAACCTAACAGGGGGGAAACAACCCAAGTCCAACCCAGCCCAAGAAGAACTGAGTATGCTCAGCAACCAAAAATATTGAGTCAGCTTGAAAAGAGAAATAGGAAAGGAGAACTGCAGAAAGAGACAGAGAGGAGGAAAATGATTGGCTGGCAGTTTAATACTTCAAGGTCAATGGTAATAGTGGCAATAATTTTAAGACAACAGCCAGAGAAACCAGCAAGCTGGACTGTTCCAAACTTCAGCTCCCAAACATATTCTGTTTGTTCATACAATCCACATTTCTGCTGAAAACGTATAACACAGACACTATATGTATTGCTTTTAAAGTGTATTTTGAAGATTATACAGTTCACACTACCATTACATGCAGTGGATGGCCCTGCAGTGGATATAGGAGAGAGTAGGGATGGTTTCAACAAGAAACGCTTGTATCCATCATGTCTTCCTGAGAGGTTTACAGCTTCTCCATCAAATAGCCACCCAGGTATCTGTTTCAGATCTAGTTTACAAGCATTTAACTCTTCAAAATGTGGGTGGTTGTCACAGATGTGCACTTGTTCTCTTGGTAGACCTCCTCTTAAGCATCCTGTCTTTCGATTAAGTTGGATAATGGAGGTCTGCAATCAATATCCCTTTTCCAGGTTTGTATTTTACAATACAGTACTTAGAATCATAGAATTGTGGAATTGTAGAGTTGGAAGGGACCCTAAGGGTCATCTAGTCCAACCCCTTGCAATGCAGGAGTCACTGAAAGATGGCCATCCAATCTTGCCTTCTGAAGGAGAGTCTACCGCCTTCTGAAGGAGTCTGTTGCACTGCTGACAGCTTTTAATGTCAGAAAGTTCTTCCTGATGTTTAGCCAGAATCTCCTTTCTTGTCATTTGGATCCATTGGTTTGGGTTCTGACCTCCAGAGCACTTATACCCTTGCAGTTTCAGAATAATACATTGAGGGATTGGTGGTACTGAAATGGCAGGCACTTTGAGTATGCTCTCTAAGAGGTTTTTGGTCCGTTTTCCACTGTGAAGATGGCCAAGTGTACAGACTTGTAATTTGTTGTTGTTGTTTGTTGCTGTTCCATTTTTATTGTTAATTATTTGAATGAACAAGTAAGCAAGCCAAAACAAATAAGAGTGTAAGTACAATATGCAGTGTTATCAATTGCCCTGTAATCCAAGCAGTGATGTGAACATGGTGTCAAGTCAAGTGTCCAGCCCTTCTGCTTCACCTTGAGTTCCTTGCAATGTATCATTCCACAACATTCCATGTGTTGATGGTGGCTGACAATTATATTTCCTTTTTAGAAGTGTATGCAATAAAGTAGTCCTAGACTTCATTTTTTAAAATGCCTTCTGTATTTTGGTTTGCTAATGCTCTCATTTGTTTTGAAAGGTGAGCTGTCCAAACATAATTTTTTTAACAACCTGATGGAAAGAAAGGACAGCTACAAAAATATTCTGAATGAATTTCTATCAGTACTGAAGACGTTGGATGCTTTGGAGATCCAGATGTTACTAGCTGCTGCTGCTGCAAACCTGAGGGTAGATATTCATTTGGCACCTTATACAGATCTTTTCAGATGCCAGTATTAATCTGCCTTCAACATATGACTGATTTAGATAGGATTCCTCCACTGGGGGGTGGGGGGGTTGACTAGATGACTCTTGGGTTCCCTTCCAACTCTAGATTACTATGTTTCTGTGAATACAGTATTGAATTTTAAATAGTATAAAATTTGTACTATATCTTCTAAAATAAAGTGGACTACATTGCAGAGCCGTAACATGTCACACATACCCTCTCAGCCAAAGTCCTCAGCTCCAAACATGCCATGTGGGTGGATACAGCTGCAGGCTTGTTGTTGTTGTTATTTTGAACTAATTTTACAGACTACTGCCAACTCCCACTTGGGACACCAAAATTTTGGGGTGGGAATTCTGCCTTCTAACATGCTAAAAACATACACACAGTTTGGCTCACTAAGAGCAATGGCTCTAGGAGATTCCATTACTTTATGTTTCAGTGATATTTTATGTTCTCAGAGAAAACGACCCACTCTTTCACACTAGGAAAAGCAATGAGTTAACAGGAAAAAAACAGGAAGTGCCTTGATTAACTTTGGACAGCTCCCTGCAGTTCCTATCACTATGCAGCACCACCATACTAAACAGAGAAGAGGGGGTATTTAAAGACACACAAGATCCTAATTTGGCGCGTTACCAAAGCTAGAATTATTGGGGAGCAGCAATGTATCAGGTGACCTTAGATCATGGGAAAGGGGACCAGAACCAGGGGTTTGATGGAGGCAGAGCATCTTTTATCTCTCAGCATTGCCTCTGCAGTCTTAGATACGTGCTCCTTCCACGATCCCGAGATAATTCTCTTTGCGACCCGCAGAAAGCAGCAAGAGGACAGACCCTAGTTAGGACGTTCTCGGACGACAGAAAGGGCGCTTTGGGGCGGGGCTGTTTGACAGGATCGCCTTCTCATGCCAATAGGGAGGCAAAGGTTAGGAAAGCTGCACCCACTGAATTGACTCCCTTCTGAACGGACACAGCAGAAAGCACGGGAGCCCAATGTAGTCGATGCGCACCCAACGCCCCCCGCCCGCCCCCCGCACCACACATCCCGTTGTGAATTCCGACCCCCCCCCCACCTACCATCGCGATTTAGGAGGCACTCCGCCAGGCAGAGCAATTGAAGCTGCCTTACCCCGCCCATCTAGCTCAGTATTGCCTACACTGGCCGGCAGCAGTTCCCCAGCCTTTCGGGAAGGGTGGTCTCTCCCAAGCCTAGTTGGAGAGGATTCTTTCTGCTCCCTACCCTTCCCCGCAAAATTAACCCCTAAATGCAACCTGCTTGGTCTAGGCTCCTTTCGCCCTTATCCCTCTCCTCTCCGGAGACCCAGCGAGTTGCCCCGCCTGCTCTGGGGGTGTCCCTTCCCCACCTTCCAAGCGGGATTAAAGCGATTAAATGACGAATCCTGAAGGGAAAAAACGGAGGGCAAGCCCTCGAAGCCGGCCCTTCGCGCGCCAAGTGCCCGGCCCGCTGCTCACCCTCCTGCCCGCAGCTCGACGCTCCGCCGCAATCTCTCTGCAGCAAAATCCCGGCCCGCCGCTTTCCCTCGCGCCCAAAAGAGCGCGCCGCTTCTTCTCGGGCACCAGGACGCTCCGCCTCCCGCGCGGCGAGGCTGGTCTGCGGCAATGCGGAGAGCGGCCGAAGCAGCGAAATATAAGTGCTTCAGTGATGGGAGCGAGCGAGGGGGAAAAGCGACAAGAGGGCGGAGCGGAGCGGGCTCGGCCTGTACCTATGAACGGCTGGTCGGGAGGAGCGAGGCCTTGAGGGGGTCGTCGTCGTCGTCGTCTGGGTGGCAAATTGGGCTTGGGAATAAAACCGCAGGCATTGTTGCCTCCCCTCAAAAAGGATATTGTAGAGTTGGAGAGCGGAGAAAGGCGACCCAAGCCAACAACGGGGTGGAGCGGCTCCCCTTTGAGGAAGGCTGCAGCACTGGGGACTTTTTAGATCAGGGAAAAGGCGAGGGAGAGGCAGCACGGTGGGGTTTTAATTTGCTTAAAAGTGCGAAGAAAGTTGATACAGAAAAAAGGTTTTCTCCCTCCTAAGGCTAGAACTCATGGCCAGCCACCGAAGCTGAATGTTAAGACGATTCAGGACGGGCAGAGGAAAGGTCTTTTTTCAACTTGAAGGGCTTTGAGAATTAAGACTAATTAGGCTGTGGGTTAAACCACAGAGCCTAGGACTTGTCGATCAGAAGGTCGGCGGTTCAAATGGGGTGAGCTCCCTTTGCTTGGTCCCTGCTCCTGCCAACCTAGCAGTTTGAAAGCACGTCAAAGTGCAAGTAGATAAATAGGTACCGCTCTGGCGGGAAAGTAAACGGCATTTCTGTGCGCTCCTCTGGTTCGCCAGAAGCGGCTTAGTCATGCTGGCCACATGACCCGGAAGCTGTACGCCGGCTCCCTCGGCCAATAAAGCAAGATGAGCGCCGCAACCCCAGAGTCGGTCACGACTGGACCTAATGGTCAGGGGTCCCTTTACCCCTTTACCTGGCTAAACACTGCCTCTACACTAAGAACAAACTGGTTCTGAATACTGTATGTATTTGAAAGCAATACAACACCTACATCAGAGACCTTTTTATCCAGATTGGAAAGCTTGTTTTTAACATATATCCTCGCTTCCAGAAAGGAGAGTAAGGCACATGGTATACAGTTGTACCTCGGGTTACATATGCTTCAGGTTACAGACTCCACTAACCCAGAAATATTACCTCGGGTTGAGAACTTTGCTTCAGGATGAGAACAGAAATCGTGCAGCGGCAGCAGGAGGCCCCCATTAGCTAAAGTGGTGCTTCAGGTTAAGAACAGATTCAGGTTAAGAACAGACCTCCGGAACGAATTAAGTTCTTAACCCGAGGTACCACTGTTCATCAAATGGGATGCTAGCTTCTGATATTCAAAGAACTTCAAGAACAGTTACCTACTGGGATAAGGAAGATAAGGATGACATGAGGTAGCCTAAAGTATATAAAAAGGTGCCTGGGCATATAAACTTCAAACCCTTCTCAAGGTGGCTGTATGCAGTTATGGGAAATGGGAATAGTATGGACTTCAGCATTGTCAGGTTTACTACATACAGTACTGTAGTTCCTCCTGAAGTTTAGCATTCAACTGACATGTAAACAAACATATATAGGGGAATATCTTAAACCTTCTTGAATGAGGATTTTTTTTTTTTACTGAGGTAATCTAGCCTCAGTAAAAGTATCATCTCATAGGATAAAGGGGTCTGATAGGCCTTGGTAGCATGTCATGGTAAACGTCATCATAAACTGATCATGGCTCTTTTGCTCCTTCCTGTAATCACAAGGGGGGAAACAAATAAGAGATGCTGGTTTATTTCAACCCCCTTTCCCAAATCACCATCTGTGATAAGTACTGTTTTTGTTCTAGCCAAAAGAAGAAGAAAACACAAGTTTAGAAGCTAATTAAAATATTTTCAGAATCATAAGTGAATACTTTAAAAAACTGTTTGCATCCTGACTTTACCTGGATTTCCTTTGCTGTAGATTATGCTGTAAATGTATAATACAAACCCTACAATAAATTATTATACAACTATGGCTTTGAGAAAATTCAAACACTTTCCACAATGTAACAAGTTCACTCTTTTTGGAAATTATAGTTGCAGTTTACTTCAGCTAGGAGTATCAATTTCATATTTTCTTAATTATGAATTTTACTTTTCTTTTTACTCCCCCCCCATCTTGTGTACCAAGTACAAGTTGGTAAAACCTAATTATATATCATTCAGAGGAACATCTGAGCCACATTCTCAGTGAAGGGCTACATCTTATTTGCATATCGTCTGCACTGTGGGAAGAAGGCCCAAGGTCCAATCCGTGGCATTTCCAGGGATGATGGGAGTTGTAGTCCCAACAACATCTGGAGGTCCCTACAGGTCCCTATCCTGGCATAGAAGTCTATGACAGATTTTCCAGTTTTATTACAGGTGAATCCTTTCTACTGCTGCTGCTTAACAGTACAGTCCTAGACATGTCTACTTGGGAGTACCTGAAGCGTATGTAACCTGAAGCATATGTAACCCTAGGTACCACTGTATGTGATTGCAGCCTAAAGCCCCCACTACTTTACAGAATGGTGCAACTGCTGTACGAAACTACATCTCACCTGTCCTTTGCTATATATATATTAATACCCATCAATGTAAATGTTCCAGTTAAGACTTATTTCAAGTTCTCTTCATGTTAAGTGAGACAGTTATAAAGAAAACCATTGTGTTCAAGAAAACATGTTTATACTTAAAATTCTAAACACGTATCACAATAGTTAAATGGCAGTTGAAGAGGAAAATCAAGCTATTTACATATTTATATTATATAATAAATGAAGAAATGCAGTAGGCAATATGCATATTCCATGTTCAAAAAGGCGCATGATGCAGGATTTAAAACATTAGACCAGCTCCCTTTCAAACATTTCAGAGTGTCCCATTAAAAACATACATATTCGTCCCAATGGCTATACAGATTTAACTTCAGTTATTTCATTCACATATGTCAAGAGATGAAATAGTAATACAAAATCATTGTGAAAATGACATGCCTAATTTTCCATTTTGTTTGCTGCTTTAATTAAAAAAAGGAACGGAAAGAAAAATGGGCAGCACCATTCTGGTTTTAAGGAAGTTTAAATGTACAATGATTACCTTCAACTGCAAAGCTGTTTGGAAGAATAAAGCTCACCACACTACTGTATTCCCACCTCTACCCAACATATTCTCTCTCGAGAAGCAAACACATGACAAAAGAGAACCCTGTTTGTATAATCTGCTCAGATGCAAGCCAGAACCAGCACTCATGCTAGTTGCTCCTCTGCCAAATAATGACTTAATATTCAGAAATATTTTTACATGGTATCTTCCACAGAAATATTTTCTGCAGAATCAATAGGTCTTTGTTTTGTTTTTCTGGAAGTTTGCTCAGGTTTGACGCGGACAACGTCCACGTCCAGAAGGAACAGGGATGTCCAGAATTCTGCGTCTGTCTTCATATTCATCAGTATCTGTTGAGTCTTCGTCTTCATCCATCGCGCATTCGTTATGATTGGTTTCCTAAATGCAGGAACAGAAGCAATATAGGTAAGCTCTTTGACAAAGTTTCCTTGCAAAACTACCCCAACTAAATGTGATCATGTTTATCAAGCTGCATTAAACAAACAAAAGGATCAATGAGCACCACAGAAAAAGTAAAATGCTTTAACATCTCTTATAATTGTTATGGCATTTATACAACTACGTCTGGTTTCCAACAGCTTGCCAAAGTGTTACCCAACAGAAAGCCTGGGGCTGGGCTGAAATTCTTGTCACAGCCATTCAAGATAGCATTATGCTATATATTAGACACTAGACAGTAGGACACTTCTTTGGTTCTTTAGTAGGCATTGGGGAAGATCCAAAACAATGCCAGTGGACACAACAGATTCTGGGGGCATGCAGGGAGCAGCAGCAAGAAAGAAAAGGAAGGGGAGTTTGTGCAAGTGCGCTGACACTGTTGGATTTCACCCATTCTTAGCAAATTGTAGCACACACAACACTGGGGAGAATGTACTAAATGTGCCTATTCCAATTGTGTAAAGTGCTTAACAGCCTTATATCACTGGACTTCATAACACTCTATAGGAAGGCCATGCTACTCTCATTTTACAGAAAAGGAGCCAAGATATAACATGATTTGTCTGCTAAGTGTATTTTGGACAAACTGAATTTGAATCCAGTAAAAATGGTATTTTATCATATTACCACCGAAAAACTTTTTACTTGTGTGTAAGCCAAAAAGTTCTACTCATAAAGGAAGTCTATAAATATTTCTAATTAAAAGAAAGTCCCGTATTCCATCTACAGTTTTTTTCAGTAAGAGCAGCCGAAGGCTCAATTTTAAAACAAGATATCCAAGTAGACAGTGCGTTTTAAAAAGTGGAATGCCCATCCAAACACTCTTCTATAAAAACATGTATTCTGACAATAGCTTTCCTCGAATGCTTAAAAATGTCCTATCCCCTGTCATTTGTGGAAAACAATGTTAAAACTATTTTCAAGACAAGGCACATAATGTGTCTGTTGACAACATAGACAAAGGTTGAACAAGCAAAGCAGAACAAATGATTTGCTGTAACTAAATAAATGTTTCTATCCAACAATAAGTTCCCACTTATTTTATGTTATTCATTTAGCACATAAACAGCAGTGCAGTTATATAATATGTAGGCAGTATCAAATTGTTAATATATCTAATATATTTGTTCTTCCCCAAACTGAGCATTACTCAAAAAACAAAGGAAAGGAAAGCAAAAAACAACAAAACAAGCGGTCAGAAAAGACATTTTACTACTTGGGCTTTTCCCAAATGTTCCAGGACCTTTATAAACATTTCGTAATCCCATATATGAGAAAGTTGTTATCGATCCCCTCACTGCATTTTTGCTCATAATTGATAAAGAAGCAAGTATGATACTTGAGCACACACATTTTTAAACTAGGTAAAGTGTTTTTTTTACTTTACTCACCTTATAGCTTCTAAAAACTATTAACCTAGTTTTATGTTTTATTTATATTTAAACACAAAATCCAATTGTTTTCTGGAAACCAAAGAGAGGAGTTAAGGCCTAAAAACATCTATTTTAACTTACCATGCGTGCTGTAGATACTTTGAACGTTGGGCAAACCATATGAAATCTAGGAATGGTAACATTAAAAAATCTGTCTTTATAGTAGAGACAATGGAATGTATAGTATCCTTCCATGTACCCTGAAGTAGTGGCAAATGTCGTACAGCTGGTATATTCATAAACCCGACCAGGGCTGATTATGGGAAATTCTCCTGTAGAAACAAAGTTAACAGAGGACTTCAACCTCTGGAACCAAAAATACTTCAATTAGGATCAAACTTAACATTGCAATGAACTTTTTTTTAAAAAAGTGTGCTTACAACTGGTCACTTTTATTTCTAAAAGAAATACAGCCACAAGACTGGTTCCAATACAGGCCCCATACCAGTTTCTTGAAAAAAACAAACAAACAAACCCACCCTCTTGACTGCTATTTGCCCTCAAATGTGATATTTATACAGCAAACAGCATATATGGGGGCAGTTTATCAGCCATGGGGGTGTTTTTCACCAAAATCTGGACTCCAATTTAGACTGAGAGCAAGTTTCAGTGCAGGGCCTCAAAGCTACTCCCCTTCGCCCCAATAAAATTGGCCAGTTTAAGCACGCTTTTTTAAACAGCATGGTTATTGTAATGTGTAGTTTGGCCCTTAGAACTGTGCCACAGACTTCGAAGAAACCAAGAGCGAGCAATCTACACTATTATAGATTTTAATTTTAGTATAAAATTGTAAGGGTGCTGCCATGCTGCAGTTTGCATGGCTTGTTGATAGGCAGTTGGTGTGAGGCCCAGGCAGGCAGGAAGAGTAAGTGTGGCAGCCACCTCAGATAAGCCACAGAGCAACAGGCAGGACAGGTTGGGGAAGCTCCCAAGAAATCATCCTGCTCTGGTGCCTCTGCCCACCTCACATGTGTCTCCCCTTCCTTCTTTCCACCCCTTGCTGAAGGAAGCAGCAGCAGCAGCAGCAGCAGCAGCAGCAGCAGCAGCAGCACCAGGGGAAAAGGTAGAAAGCCTTCTCCTCCTTCATTCCCTCTCCCTGTGCTGTTGCAGGGAAGCAAAGGAGAGAATGTCTCTTTCGTCTTCATCCCACTGTTGCAGGCTTCTTTCTCAGTCCTTCCTCAGTGATGGTGCACTTGCAACAAAGAAACCTTTTTTTAAAGTGTAATTGCCACACAGCAGGGGCAGCGATGGTTGCTTAGATTGGCATCATGGCTGGGAAGAAAAGGATCAAGGTTCCTCTAACTGCACCCTGCATTTGTTGTTGTTGTTGTTTTTAAAACAGTTACATTCTTTAACTATTCCTTACCTACTACTCCAGGACCTTGCACCTCCTCCACATCACCTTTGGCATTGGTTATTCTCCAGTACCGACTGTCTAGCTGACACGCCTTCTCTGGAAGAGCATCTTTGGACATCTCAATTCTAAAAAATTATGCAAAATACTCATTTTAGTGAGAGAGCAAAAGCACTAGCCAAAAACTATTACCTTCCTTAAAGTACTATCCGGAATATTTTAACTGTTTTAGGGCCTTGAGAGGTGGAAGGAAATAGTTGTGACACTCGTCTGACCACATTACAAACAACACTCATTAGCAGGGGCATAAGAGTCATGTTTTTCTCTGACACAATGTAGCAATTTGACTGTCCAAGAAATACTACCCTAAGGGAGAAGATCTAGATCCTGTAATTATTACACAGGAAAAATAATAATTGGACAGATGTTAGAAGAAAGAATATGTTCTATAGAATGCTACAGAAAAGGAAGTCAAAAGCAAAGAAGTAACTTCAGTGCAGTCTTGTAAAAAGCATTCAACATTTCCCCGTTCTTACTTTTTATCCCTCACGGATAAATTGTGATTTTGGAAGGACTAGTTTATATCTAAGGTAGTTTAGAATTTTGCCAGTGAGCAATGAAAGCTTCAAGACATGTCAGTAACACATTGATAAAATCAGTGTTCGTTTACTGCTCCTACCTGATTCTGTAAGTAAAGAAATAGTGAGGTGGATGTACAGAACTGAGTTCAGGTAGAAAAGATGTGGAGACAGAGACAGTAATATCTCCTGTTGTTGCTACACAACTCTTGTCATGAACGTATCTAGCAAATAAAGAAAAAGGCATTATCTTGTCTGATATTTTAAAGAATAAACAAATACTGAAAAATTCATTTTTATAAAACCAACTTTCACCTTACAATTTGTGCATTAAGAATCTATTTCTCTCTGTAATAAGAGAAGGCATTCTCTGCACCCGCTTAATGCCATTTAGACTATATCTGTTTCTGCAGAACATAGTGCAAATGTATTGCTAGCATTACAATGTTATTATTGTAAATAATAAGTGTGCTTTGCTTTACTACCTCATTCTCACATACATGTCTAACAAATATTATAAGATGATAATTTATTTTTGTTACAAGTTTAAGATTATTACATTTTGTCTTAATAAGATACCACAGATTGTAAACCAAAGCCATAATACCTGAAAATCTGGTCTCTGATGATGGGATAGCCACCTGTTACTACATTGTTTACATAGGAGGTGAACCATTCCAAATAGGAGCTACCTAATGGCAAAGGGGGAGAAACATTTCACAAGGTCATAAAAAGGCCAGTATGCCGATTACATGTGCTATGACTAAAAACAAAACAAAGAACAGTTCAGACCTCCCAGGTGGTGGTCACCTAGCTCTGACCATTAGCAGTCTCAAGTACATGGCAAGGCACTATAGCACTAGAGTGCTGAGGTTTAGGACTAGGCAAGCGGAAGCTGCTCATTCATCTAAGACCAGAACTCAAAAGTCTGAATGAAACTGGGGCAGGGGAGAAATAGGAAGTTCCCACTTGTTTGTCCCATACCCATGCTTCCTTACAGATCAGCTTGCCTCATTCCATTTTACTAAGAAGCTTCATTTCACTATAGATGGCAATAAATGCATTGTTACGTTTAGCAAGATGGTAGGAGGAATTCAATATCTCGGTATCAGCAAAAATTTCCTCTTACCAGATGGGGTGATTTCCCCCCTTCTTGCCCCACAAATTGTTCTGGGATTTTTTTCCCTGACTCTCCTCCCCCAGAGTCAACTGGGAGAGCACAGGGGAAGAAGAAAGGAGGAGCCTTGTTGTGCTAGGGGACACATCACACTGGGTCCTTATTTGGTACAACTATACTGGTACAACTCTTTAATTGAATCTGGCTCTTATTTTTAAAATACAAATAAACCATAATTCCTCCCAATGCAAAACACAAATAAAAAGCTTTGAGAGATGTGTGTGCATAGATGGTTCCATTTGTTAAACTTCCCTTCCCAATGCTGTTCCCATCCTTGATCCTCTGAGCATGCTATTTTTGATTTGCCGTAAGCTTTGAAAGGTAATTATGCCTCAATTACATATCACAGGTCTATGAAACAGAGGGTCTGATGGTGTTACTGCAGTTGCTTTGCTCAAAAAACTGAGCTACAAGAACTGCAGAAAATGCAAGCTTGAGAAACCCTGATTGCTACTTCTCTAAGACAAAGCAGAAAGGCGGGATGAAAGGCAATTTGCGTGAGCTGGCTGGTAGGGGCTGCATAATCCTCTCACCAAATGCTTTCCCCAGCCCATGCAGCAAACATGCAACTGGGAAACAAAGGTGGAAGACAACTTAAGCACTCCTCTAACACCTACTTCTTCCCTGCACATCATCCCATCACTTTCAGTAGAGAAGTGAGATTCAGCATTCCTAGACTTGCTGTTACTCTAATTCAGAGCCCCCACCACCATCACATTGAACTATAATCCCTAGCTTCCCATCTTTCATTTAAAACAAAAGGAAGTAACTATATTTCCTTTCTAGAAACAGTAAGCAAAAAGTATGGGCACTATTCTTCTCAATTTTTTGTGACCCCTCTACAACTGTAAAAAAAATATTGTGGAAGCCCAGAGTATCAGCAAAATTTAACAAGCAAAACTTCATATTGCAATGCTGAACAAATGCAACCAAGATTTGATTTTTCCTTCTCATTCTCGAGAGATGGCACTCCAAGACAGAGAATGAAAGTGAAGTGAAAGGAAGTGCTCTTATCTTCCACCACCTGGCTGCTTTTAGATACAGTGCTAGTGCCCATACTTATCTTGCAAATTCCGAACTTGTGGGGGTAGATTTCAAGAGACATGATTTGGGTTCTAGCACCTGAAGGGTTAAGCTTATTTTCCTTCTCTGCTTCTAAGTGCACTCTCCAACATCTTGTAATATTACACATGATCACAATTTAACATATAGTTTGTCCCCTAATGTGCAAAAGATCTATAATGAGCAAACGCTGCATGTTGAGGTAAGTGGATAAAGTTCAAGACATATTCCAATTCATATTGACTTCTCTAAATTGTTTCCCATTTAAGTTCCAAAATACTTTTACCTGTAATAAACATATCAATTGCAGATGGATTGCGAGCCATTTGATCCTTTAAAGGAAAAAGAAAAAAGTTTATTTGTATCCTTAAAAACTGGATTTACAGTTTTGTACCATACAATACTGCAGGAAAATATTAGTCTGTAACCAGTAGTGAAAAAAGAGAGCAAAATTAAGTGTTTCATCTGTGCAAGTCACTTTATGTTCCCATCTCGTCTGTGAACATTTGGTAGAAGACTCAACTTGAAAACTTAGATTTATTTCTTTGAAATTATAGTATCAATGAAACAGTCATTATATTAATGTGTGGTTTTTTATTATTAGATAGCTTTCAGAAGTTCTTCTACTTAGTTATGGCCCTTCCTGTAGTTAAAAACCAAACTGGTGTTTTATGTACCGCTATCAACAATAGGGTGCTTTGATTTCCCCCCCCCCATGCACTGTTAATAAATAACTTACTAATATTTCAAAGTGTGAAGTTTGATTTTTATGCACTAGACACATTTGTATGAAGCCAGTTTTTTTGGAGGCAGACTTCTAATCAACTTACAAGATCCTCCTTCTCCATCATCACATCCCCAGCTTCTTCACTAGTAGCCCTGCTTTGCCTGTCTCTCAGCTCCAGATCCTAATGATCAGCCTTCACTTCCCTCATGGCAATTATAGCAATTGCTGCCATTTAAAAGCCCCTCTCCTTCATAAGTTAGAACGTTTGAACATTTATGTGGCCTTTTGTGGATGGTGGGAAGAAGCTCAGAGATGAAAGACAGCTGATTTTAGATTTTTTAAAACATTCTACACACATATACTGCATCAGTTTCATCTAATGAAGATAATGAGTAGCATTAGTGTTGTCTAAAGTGTCTATTTACAAGTCTTTCTTACTGGGCATTGGTAGAAGATCTCGTAACTATTGCGGCCCTCCACGCTTTCCAGAGCCATGTACTGACTCAATCCAGTGTGGATGCAAAAGGTTAGGGGGAGGCACTGTTTCAGTCCTAGCCGCTGCTGAAAGCCACCGGCTGCTGTGTCGATGTCCAGCAAATCTTCAGAGCGATAGTGGTTGGAAAGGGCCATGCTTCCCATCAACCTTTGGAAAGACAGAAAGAAAAGGGGGGGGGGAGAGAGAGATTCTTAACCATTGGAAGAAACAAATTTCAAGTATGTGCAAGCTTACGTAGCGGCCGACTGCCAATTAGCAATGACAGTTAACGTTAGCTTCTCACCCTGGAACGACTAGCTTCTGTCCATTATGGATCCGAAATGAACATCGATAGTCATCGGGGAGTTTGCAACCAATTTGTGCTTCCACAGCATCCAGATCTTCCTCCCGAACACTCTCTGTGAGCATTCAAAAACTATACCATTTAGCAGATTATCTTCAGACAATATAAACAATGCATTTTGCAGTAAGTTATTTAAGACGTGATGTTAAAACCTCTTTAGCAAACCCCATTCAAGTCAGCAGGTGTGACAACTGTGTTTAGAAGCATATATTTTCCTAGGGCTTCTTCAGTTTACTTTTTCTGAAACAGACATTAATACTTATGTCAGAAACACTACACGAAAAACATAATGTCTTTTGCTTTTGGAAAACACCTATGTACTCCAAAGTGGTGGGCTTCTTTTTAAGAGATAGAAGTCTGTCTTAATTCAAGCCACAGCATATAATTTGAATAGGGACACACTGCTGTAAAACAAGGAAGGCCAACTAGTACTCTGTAGTCCAGACTCAGAAGCAGTTTTTGTCTGATTCTCCTGCCCTATGCAATTTGTGGCTAAAATATTTGCCAACTATTACTCAGGAGGAGAATACATAATTTTCAAGGGCCATATATATAAGAGAGAAAATGGCATGTGTTAATGTTTGTTGTTTATTCATTTAGTCATGTCAAATTCTTCGTAACCCCAAAAGAGATTCATGTATTCCAAAGCCTACAGTAACAATCATTCTCACCTAGTATGGCTGCTTCCATTCTAGGGTTTTTAGTAATGCTGAGACACTATCAGCTGCAAGTGAAATTAAAATGGCACTAGAGAGTTACATTCCCCTTGCATGTCTCTATAGTGAAGGAAAGAGGAACAACAAAACGGCTGCTCCAAAACTGGCTGCTAAAGAAAAATAAATAGAGGAGACCACTTGGAATATATGGTTGGTTTTGTTTGATATGAATGCACATCTGCTCTAGCACACTGATTAAACTTTTAAAAGCATGTATTATTGTTTTCTTCCCACAAGAAGAAAGGCAGAAAAAAGGCAGGGCATGTTCCAGACCCGGGGGTGGGTGTCATTTGAAGAGGCTCCTCTGAGAAGTGGGGGAGGAAGAGCTGATCCTGAGGCTTTGAAAAACATTTCTGCACTTCATTAGTGTGCAAAAGTACAATGAAATGCTTTTTTAAAAAATCTGTTGAGCTTTTAAAAAACTCTGAATTTAGGGTTAAGGCTTCCTGTTGCTCTCCGTTTTCCAGAAGCCTGTAAGATGGAGACATATGGCTGCTTTGCAAACCTCCATGAAATTCAGTGCAATTGAAAGAGATTCTCCTTTCCCCCCATAATCTTCTCAGATTTCCAGAAAAGCAGTGAGACCTCTGGGAAAAGATCCACACACATGGACCCCATTTTGGTGTTTTAAACCAGTTGCCGAATTATTAATGGAAAGATGCGGAATTCAGGGGTAAGAACATCTTGTTCAAACCATTCCTCAAATCTCACAGTGTGTGCGTTTCATATCCACTTCTTCAAAATTAACTGTATTGTTGCTGCACTTTTGCCTTTGTACAAAACTGGGAATTAGACTAAAAATGCAAAATTCAATAGTGCTTTGCCTGTCCACACTGGACAGGCTACAACCGATTCAAATCAAAGTCAGAAAACCCACTACAAATAAGGTCCTTAAGCTTTCCTTAATTTCATCATGTTTACAGATACTGTACATTATTTAACAGTTTGTGAAAAGTACCACACTCATTACTATATTATGCTATCGAGGTCCATTTGGTTTTCCTTTTCCTGTTCTAGATCACTATGCCAGATCGACAGCTAAGCACAATTTATTGTGTTTCACCCACACAAAGAAGGCTAAAATAAAAAAGGGGGAGGACAGAACTGTTCTCAGCTTAACAAGCATGCTGGCAATAGTTAAATAATCTAGGGTGTTCATAAAGTGGCACTTGAAACTGATCTAAAACGATAACTTTAGAGAGAGAAAATGCAAGTACAACTGAAGTTGTATAAAACAGCAAACTTGTAAACAATACCTTTCAAAGAAGTAATCATCCGAGGACAACGCTGAAACAGATATTTTTCTAAATCATCCCAGGCCTTTTTAAGTGAAGCATAAATTTGAATATACCTTCCGAGATCAGCATACGTATCTATAAAGATTGCTTTCCAGCTCCGAGATTTCTCAGCTCTAAAAAGATTTTTAAAAATAAGCAGCAGTAGTAAGAATATTGCATATATGCATTTTTAAAAAAATTCTTAGTACCCCCCCATTGCTAATTTTCAATTTTTTATGGGAAATTCCAGTTCAGAAGATTGGATTACAGTTCAATGGGCAGGGTTTACATAAGTGTTTAACTATCACATTAACAAAATTCAACTGGACTTGTATCTAATTTTGAATAATCTGCACACAAAAAGCAGGAAGGAAAAATAAGCCTCATAATTGTGTAATATTGTACAGAAACAACAGAAATAAGATTGTACAAAAGGGAAAGCAAAACACCATCCTGATAATTGGCTAATGATTTATGAATTCATTCTAGAGGATGTCACAAAAACAGTCAAGGCTTTGCCACAGGTGTGAATAAAGAATGCTTATAGGGCTGGCCAGCAAAATGGGGGGAAGGGGTAGTGCCATGTGAATTTTCATGCATGCTTTAATAAGGAAACCTGTAAAAGTGACTGTGTGTCAAAATGAGCAGCAATTAATCTGGAGCCAGTGTGGTGTAGTGGTTAAGAGCGGTAGTCTCGTAATCTGGGGAACCGGGTTCGCGTCTCCGCTCCTCCACATGCAGCTGCTGGGTGACCTTGGGCCAGTCACACTTCTTTGAAGTCTCTCAGCCCCACTCACCTCACAGAGTGTTTGTTGTGGGGGAGGAAGGGAAAGGAGAATGTTAGCCGCTTTGAGACTCCTTAAAGGGAGTGAAAGGCGGGATATCAAATCCAAACTCTAATCCAAGTTTCGAACTCAAACACCAACATCCCATTTTCTGCTATCCAAATAGGTTCCAATTAAAACCTATCGGATAGGAATATTGCATCATTTGTCATAGAAATATCCTACAACTTAGACAAGCTAAGCTGTTCTAGTTAGTCTATCTACAGTGGTACCTCCGGTTAGAAACTTAATTTGCTCCGGAGATCCGTTTGTAACCCGAAAGCATTCTAAACACGAGGCGCGCTTTCGCTAATGGCACCTTCCGCTGCTGCTGAGCCACCAGCGTGTGACTTCCACTCACATCCCAGGGCAAAGTTTGCAACCGGGAGCATCTACTTCCGGGTTAGCGAAGCTCGTAACCCAAAGCATTCGTAAGGAGGGCGGTACGTAACACGAGGTTCCTCTGTACTGGAGAATCAGCACCACCTAGCATCTTTGCAGGAGGAAGCTATTATTTACTAACAGATTATTTCATATTGAGCTGATGCTTGCATACTTTTTCAGCTATTTCAAAATTTATGTTTTAATGCACACAACTTTTAATCCAAGAAGTAGTCTACAAAAAATTGTAAATTTACCAGTCAGAAAACTGGTAACACAACTGAATAATTTTCTCATGTTATGTAAATTAAACATCAGAAATACTTACTCTGACAAAAGCCAATATTTCTTACAGTGCCTCCTCCACAGTGGATCATGACTTGAAAACTGATTTAATCTACGGCTTACGCAACAGCAGCTGCAAATACAAAGTCAGTTTAAATTTGTCTACAAGTCAGACTAAAGGCAGGTTTAGTAATGATTGCACTTGTACTTTGTACAGAAATGCTGGAGAATTTCCTGTTTTTAAAGTTAAATTTGACACGTGATTTCACACTTATCTTTAAGACTCAATTCTCTAAATTAACCCACACTTTTGTACATTTTCTCCGTGGCAGCTGTGTTGTGGAATTATGGACACTTTCATTTTGTGCCCCACCCAATGCTCTTTAACATCTGTATGAAGCTGCTGGGTGAGATCAGAAGATGATTTAGAGTGAGGAGTCATCAGTATGTTGATGACATCCAGCTTTGTTTATTTCATCAGAATCAAGTGAGACTGTTCAGGAACTGGACTGGTGCTTGGATTTGGTAATGGGCTGGATAATGACCAAATTTTCAAATAACCGGAGTTCTCCAAGTTAGGGCATTAGTTTCCATTCCAACTTGTTATGATGAATATGAGAAAAGTAGAGAGCAAGAGCTAATAAATAAATAAATACTCTAGCCCCTCTGTAGAGGGCAAGTTGAGAAAATTAATCCTAAAAGCTAAAAGAAATTAGCTTTGGTTTTTCTCTAGGCAGGAGATTCTATTCGTGTCATAATCACTACTTCAGGAAGAGCAAGTTAAATTAGAGTTTGTTCAACTGTATGTTCAGAAACGTATTTGGTATAAATTATTTGAATTGTACTGCTTGTGACATATATGGGAGGCAACATCATGGTAACATAATCCCAGTAATGTTGCACATTTGTATGTATTTGCTATTTTGCCAAGTGTTTAAGCTTCTCAGCTTTGGTTGTTGTATTAACTTGCACCTTTTGGAAAGGACTAAATGGTATTAAGGTGGGCTCAGCATATAGATTTTGGACAGATGAAATAAATGGCAGGGAATGTGGAATCATTGCCATAGGAAAGGAAAGGGGATACTTAAGTCCCATCTTCCAACCATTGGGAATTCTGCCAAGCCTTTGTTGGGCTGCTTATAAAGCACACCAATTATCTGTGCTTAACTTTGGCTTTAACAGATGTCAAACTCAGCACTTTAAACAAGATATCCTAATAGAATGGAGTACACACCTCCCTACAGGTTCTACAGAATTTCTATTAACATTGAAAAACTATGAATTGTCATTTGGGTGCACAGTACATACAGCAGAATATATTTACCACCACCATCAGATTAGATCATAGTGTATAGAGACAAACTGAGGCAGACACTATAGTATCTATAACATTAAACACACAAAAAATACAAATAATTGGAAATTTAGGGACACTCCACATGCAATAGCCTGGTTCACTCATTATGCCAAGCCAAATCATGGAAAGACCAAAACATGACATGGCTTGACATGATGTGCAAAGTTACTGTGTGATTCTGTAAGCTTATAATAGTATGGCAACACCACCTCTGCAAGTGAGGGCCTCCTGCGGACACTAGCTTATCAGATGGTGCATTTCTCACTATGTAGGAATCTGGCCTTTAGTATTCACTCCAGCTAAATATTAGACAGGTGCAGTGTTGTCAATGCTGTCTTTCCGGAACCTATTGAAAACCTTCCTCCTCCAAGCCTTTTAAGCTGAGATCTTTTCCAGTCTGCATCTCTATTGGAATTGAGCTCAAGTTGACAAAATCCCTTATTTAAGAAAGACCATCACTGGTGCAATTTGCAGATGAGCTCACAAAATATGGGTCAGCATTTCACAGACATTGAGTGAGCCTGGACTGGCAATTCCAAGCAGCACTGACAACAGTCAAAAGCAGCACTCATTTAACATCAGGATAAGGTCCACAGAGGTTGTCAATCCTACACAAACATAAAGTTGATCATCTTTTAAGTTCTTTTTAATGGTTGAAATTGCTTAATAATTTTTGAATGTACATAAATTGTGGTATGGCTGCAAATATAAGGGTTAATTATAGAATTGTAGAACTTTGTCTTTGAAAGGCCTAAAAACTGCCTCCTACTTTTTTGTGCCCCAAAAAAACATTTAGGCTGGCTATAGGCCTGACTTAGCCCCCTAAAAGGCAGCACATAAATAATTCCAGAAATAAGTAATTAATGCAAGGCAGACTCAAAGGAGAGTAAAGCAAAGGCTTTTTCTTTTAAAGTCCATTTTATATTAATATATGGAAACTCCCTCAGGGGAGAGGTCCGTCTATTTTGGCTCCACGATTATCTCAGGTTTTGACACAGAGGGTCATAGAAACATTCTGGAAGGGAATGATTCCATTGCAAGGAATGCAGAACATGCCAAACTTTTACTATGCTTTCATGATCAGACATTAACAAAACAACTCACTCTCAGCAGTTTGCAAGCTTGGCTCAAACTAAAAGGTTCCACTTCCAAGCTGCATTGTCAATGCTAGCCTCATCTAAAGTATGTGCTGTCAAAGGCCAAACTAGACATAAATGCATCTCCCAGAAAAATAGTCCAGTGGTTTTGCTTTAAGTGAGAAGAAGCCTCAGCAGGTTTCAAATTTAATCAGAGGAATGGAGAGGGGCTACTTTTCTTCTCTGGCCACTTCTTAAGGGAAAATATATGAGAGCCAATACATTTTCTACTGCATGTGGAAAAGCAGCCTGGGAAGGGACAATTCTGAGTTTAAAGTAGAAAAGGAAAGGCTTAATTTCACCTCCTGCATTTCGCTACCTGATAAGGACAGCACACTGTGGCTACTTTTTGTCAGGAGAGGCTTACTTTTTTATCTTTAAAAAAAAATGTCAGGAGATGGTTACACTCACATATCACCTAGTTGGCCCTAAGCTTGTGGCGCTCAATCAAGTCCAGCCCCCTGCCACTTTGCACAAAGGAAGACACACACCCCATATCATAAACCTTATCAATCTATTTCTCTGCCCCCGAGAGGATTTTAAGCATCCACCATGTGGTGTCACTAGGGCAGGGCTCGCTTCGAGCACGTTGCCCAGAGCAAGCACCTGTTGACACAGCCGCGCTGTGGTGAAAGAAAACCTGTCTATCAGCGCAGGGCCAGCTTGGATGCCACTTGGGACCCACGAGAGGAGCCTCTCCAGAAATGTGCAATGCAGAGCAGCTCATAGCACCAGGAGCTCTTGCAGGGGGATAGGGGGGAAGAGATGGGTTGGGGGCTGCTTCCCCACAGACAGGGCCATCGACCCAGCTCCCATACCCAGGGCTATGGGCTATCCCTCGCCCCATTTCCCCACTCGGCTCAACCCAAGCCTCGCATCCCCAACTCTTCCTTCCCATTCGGCAGCTTCTCCATGGAGATGTTTCCTGCACGCGCAGCCCCGCCATTGATGGTTTTTTGGGGTGGTGGTTGTGGTGAAAGGAGACGGATCGCCATGGCCCTCTCTTCCCCCAAGAAGGCGGCAGCAGCAGAAGCCGCCACCCTCCTCCTCTTCCTCCCCATTTCCCCATGGTTGGCGCCGCCAAGGGAACCCAAAGGCAGCCCCGAGAGCGCCGCCCTGCCCCGCCAGCTCCCCGCATTAAGCCCCGCCGGGCGCCGGGCTCCCCGCACCTCATGAGGTCCCTGTAATCCAGGAAGCTGAGGACGAGCAGCAGCGGGTCCGTGGGCAGCGACTCCAGGCTCAGGGGCTGCAAGTCTAGCTCAACGGACGCCGCCATCTTGACGCCTCTCTGGTCGGGCCTCAGCTCCGGAGTGGGAGGCTCCTCCTCCCCGCTCAGCTGGGGCCGGGCTGGGCTGGGCGAGGGCGAAGCGCGGCCTACGGCTTGTTCCTGCCCGCCTGGCAGGCATCTCCCGCCCCTCACGCTGGTTTGTTATCAAACACACACACACACAGGGCTGGGCCGGGCTCAAGGGTTGCTGCATTCAAAGCCTCGATCTCACAAAACGCCCCTCGCCTGGAGGGTTGTGGGCGCGAGGGCGCCTTTGAACAGCTGCACTGCAGCAGGCAGAAATGCAACAGGTGTAGCTTTCCCGTTTCCCAATTTTGGGTCTGCAAGATTTGACTTTCGAGCACGCGCAGTAGGCAAGGCGACGCACGTGCTTAGTTAGGGCACCAGCGAAGCAGGTTGAATTTGAGGTTTATTTATTTATTTATTTATTTTTAATTATTTAATTAAATTAATTTAAAAATTTATTTAAAAAAGAACTATCAACTAGTAGGCATCACTGGGGGCAGGGCGGGGCTTTATTAGACTTCCTCGCACCCTACTCTGGTAACTCCACTCTTAGGTCACCTGAGCTTCAAGCGACAGCATAGGATGCAGAAGTATGACCAGGCTGTGTACAAGTAGGACCAATCCAAGTAGGACCTGAACTACTGCAAAGTGGTGCCACCCACCACTGGCAGAGGAAGAGGAGTGCGGGGGGGAGCGCACTGCCCCGGCAGCATGATCCCAGTAGGGTGCCATCGCATGGCTGTCAATCTTCCCTTTTTTTGCAGGAAATTCCCTTATTCCAGCGCCGCTTCCCGCTGCTATCCCGAATTGTTAGATATCCCGTAGACTGTCCCTGGGACAGGTGAGGCTGCTGATCCCTTGTTTTCAAATCTCAAAGTTGACAGCTATGTGCCATCGTGGCTGCCCCCGCCCCTGCCCTGGGCGCCATGCCCCTGCGGACGGCACACCACGCCCCTGGGATGTGCACCAGCCCTGCCACTGCCTACTCTCTGCCCCCCCCACTTGCCGGAGCATGAAGCTCCCCCACTGCCACCCACCCCTAACTCAGACAGCTGCTCTAGAAGGAAACCGTGGTCAGTAATATAAAAAACTCCTGAGAGATCAATGAGAATTAACAGGGAGATATTTCCCCTGTCTCTCTACCAACAGAGGTCATCATACAGGGCAACGAAAGCAGTTTCTGTGCCAAAACCGGGCCTAAACCCAGATTGAGATGGATCTAGAAAATCGGTTTCCTCTTAAAGCTCTTGGATTTTATTTTGAATTACTGATCTGGAATTTATTTTGAATTATTGGGGAGGGGGGCACCATAATCTTTTCAGTGCTTAGGACCTCTAAGTATCTTAATCCAGCCCTGAGCTTGTGTCAGATTTGCCCAAGACACCAATTCCATTCCTTCAAGAAAAACTCAGCAGTTTTAGGAGGGAGCCTGTAACTGTGTAATGAAGTAGCTGATAATCCTAATCTATGAAATGCACATTCAGTGTGCTGCACTTCTCAGAAAATTGGGTAACAACTTGGATTATGTAAAAAGATGTTTTACAGCTGAAGAGCTTTAATGTAAGGGTTAAATAAAATGGTAATCCCAAAATTTGTTGCCTTCCATAGAACACACACCACTTCATCTAATTTGGGTGGAATTAATAAAAAAGCTGATATCAAATGGTTATGATAACTTTTGTTTATGCTATTTTTTAAAGTGGTCTTGCAGTCAGGGCTGAATGCCAGAATATGTTTTTCATAATGTTGGTTCAGCCGTGGAATACATGAAATAATAATGGGCAGATTGCCCTTACATATGTTGTCATAAATAACCTTTCTCACTACTGATTCCCAGATGCATCTGGATTTGGAGCAAGATTTCCAGGAATGTTGGATGAGATATCTAGACATATTTTAGCCCTAGTATCTTTTATTATGGAAAGTAATTACTGTGTACATCTTATTAATAAACCACAATTCCATCCATTTCTATTCTAAAAGCATGTTAACTCAAAAGTCAGTCCCACTGAGTTTAATGTAACTACTGTAACTCCCAAGTGAGTGAGCTAGAAATTCTCCTTTGAAGTTCACTGATGCCGTGTCTGTTTTCTGTTAGCTCGTATATATGTAACACATGTTGCCTTTTTTATTTTAGAGATAGTCAAGTCAAGACTAAGGTGTAAACAAACTGCATGTTGATCGTTTGGCTTTCTAAATCAACAGTGTGTGCCTGGCAGAGGTCATATTTATATCCCCAAATCTTTTGCTTTAGTTGCAATCCTAAACATAGGCTGGTCCTGTGGTTCAGCTATGCTGGGCTGTTTCTTGTGCTAACACAAGTGTATGAATTTATATACAGTGGTACCTCTGGATGTGAACGGGATCTGTTCCGGAGCCCCGTTCGCATCCTGAAGCGAATGCAACCCGCGTCTGCGTGTGTGCGGATCGTGATTCGCCGCTTCTGCGCATGCGCATGATAGTCATTTTGAGCGTCTGCGCATGCGCGAGCAGTGAAACCCGGAAGTAATGCGTTCCGTTACTTCCGGTCGCTGCGGAGCGTAACCTGAAAATGCTCAACCTGAAGCATATTTAACCCGAGGTATGACTGTACTCCCAACAGCAAAGGAGATAGCATTTGTTTCTACTTTTTAATTTTACTTATTCTACTTATAATTTGCTTTTTTATTTTACTAACATAGCAACATTGGCAGCAACCCCCACAGCATCCCTAGTGACTCCCCCGTCATTGATCAGACACAATGTCACATTTCCCATGTGTGCTAAACACCAATAAATGTTCAGTGTCAATCTAGTCTGTACCCCTCCAAAGGCAATTCTTCAGCACACTTACCCCTGTAGCCACAAGTGTCCAAACTTCCCATGTACAAGGAATAGAACCTCATGGTAAGCCAAATGCATCCGCCATCCAAATAAGGAAGGAGACCACTAGTTTGCATTGTTGCTGGCGACTGTCCTTAACCTGCTCTTGTTTTTATTTACTGTGGTTTTTGTGTGTTTAATTTGTTGCGTTACATTGACTTTTATATTGTATTTATATATTACTTTTGTTTTAACTGCCTTGGTGCCTAGTTTCAGAAAGACACAATATAAATTTAAACCATAATAAATTCCAGTCGCAATGTGTCACCACTTCCATTGCACAGAGCTTACTGGACCATTGTCTCCACACACACTTATGTTGAGAACACCAAACACAACTCTCTGATGTGAAAGCCGGCTCACAACTTACTGCACACATATGATCTTGCTGATAGTTTAGTGAGAAAATTCAGAACCATTCCAAGAATTTTGCTGCCAGAGCCAAAGGGCAAGATGGTGCTTCCACAATTTTCATGTGCAGAAGCCAACTGGAAAGCTGATTAATAAGTACTTCCAACATTGATGGTGGAACATTGTTTTCTATCACACCTGAGGACAGCAGGCTAGTGTAGGGCACCCAGGGAAAGCCATATGACATGCTGTTCTGTCCCTCAACCCCCCAGCATCCACCGCTAAAACAGATTACTCTTTTATTTAGCTGTGAGTCGTGCATTGCAGGTGGTTGAACTAGATGACCCCTGTGATATCTTCCAACTATTCTTTTCTTTTCTTTTCTTTTCTTATTAAGTAACTTGCTGATTTGTTTAGATATTTATTAGATAGATTCCTTTTTCCAATGTCACAAAAGTTGATGCACGTTGTTTATGTGAAGGCTTATTCTTATGTGAGCCTCACCTTAATCTAGGTGGTTACTGAATATGAATGTTAATTAAACAATCTGTGTCTTGAATTTTTGTAAAGTATTGCACTGTATTTTCTTTTTGGCAAAGAGCAGAAGAGAAAATGAGTTGTCCTATTGAATTTTCTGTGCCTACAAGTGCCATCTAATAAAAGAGCAGCAGGGGGTAAACCTGCCGTAGATGTAGTCAGTAGGTGCCAACTATATTCTAGTTTAGATCTACCAAACTTTTTGCAGATTCTTCTCCAAAGGCATATCTCAGAACAGGGATGAATCTTTCTGGGTGACTGTAATCAACTAGTCACCTTAATGCATAGTTTTCCATTCAAATTTACAGCATGGACAACCTCTGAGTATCCTGGCAGATATTTGAAAGCTACATGGCTCAGAGATGAAATGTTAGCTTACATAGGGTAGAGATATTGAAGGAAGGTGATTGAGGAGCAGAAAGACAAAAAGTGTGGCACCCGAGGCCTCCATATCTTGTGAATTTACAGCACCAGACTGACAGTCGTATAAATGAGTGATGCTGTACGATGTTCTTTTCCAAGCATACTATGGATCTGGCAGAGTGTCTTCAGTTTTGTGCTGATGTGTCCAGAATTCAAATAATTTGATTCCTGGGTATGACAGGATTGGGAGCATAGTATTACCTTGAGAGAAGAGGCAGGAGAGACAGCTGTACCCAGCTTTCAATAAAGATACTGCATTAACAGCAGCTTCCTGTTTTACTCATGTCACCAAAAAGTCCATTAAGCTGACATGATATTACCCTTTTTTTCCAAGGGCACAGAATTAAAAAGTGATGCTGCCGGTAATACTCTCATTTTCCAACCATGACATTGAATAATGGGAAACAATATTGAATAATGATGTACTTTTCAAATAATGCTGTTGCTGAACACATCCAAAGAACAATATAATTCAGTATCAAATGTCCCAGTTTTCCAGTTTTATTTTTGTGGATCATGATGGGATGCTCTGATGATGTGACATTTTTAAAGACTTTTTAAAAAGGACTGGAAGGAAGTGACATTTTCCTCTAATTTCTTCATTGCTTTTCTGGTCTTTTTACAAAAGGAGATCTGCTATCTATTTCTCTTTTTCACGTTTCAAAACAACTTCTCCAATAATTCACACTCTGTTTTGTAATAAAAACGTATGTTAAATAGTGAGGTGCTGTTTTCGAAGCAATCACAATCCCATCATTCCCTGCTTCTTTCTCCTCCACACCACTGAAGAAGACTCAAGAGACAGCATGTTGGTGGAATGGTTAAATTTATTGAAATATAGCATGAGATCTGCAAATCAAGAGCCAATTATTAAACGAGGGCTGCTGAGTAGGAATTAGAAGGGACTCAGGCATAATACAGATTGTCTCCACAACCTCCCAACAGTATAAAGGGGGGAGCACCCCACTCGCACCCCCTGGGCATGTCCACTGCTGCATACAGTAGCTTTCTAGCCAAGAATTGGCTGTATCTCCCCAGCTTTGCCTGGTGAGCCTTGAGGTATGTGGAAGCTGAGCATATTCATCATGGCCCCACAGCAAAGTGTTCACTCTAGTGTACCTGTCCATCCCTATAGATGCCCCAGAGCCCGCCTCAGCCTGTAGCTCAAGGGGTTGACTCTTGTGTGCCCACAACCTCATAAACCCTCAGGGTGGCCTAGTATGTCCTTAAATTGTTCTCCTGCCCCACACCAAACACCCCAGGAGGTGATCACTTCTTTCTCAAGGAAGTCTGAGAAAGGCCAAATTTCCTCCAGAAAAAAATATTTGCTCACCATAACCTCATACTTCAGCACTTGAACCTTAACAATGGTCCCATTCATGCGTCTTGTTCAGAGAGTAGCCACGACACCTCATATTTCTGCAATGGAGGACGGGTGATTTCCCCCCGCCAAACTTGACAGTACAATTTGCCTTGTGTGATCTCATCCCTTGCCCTCCTTCCTTATCTAACCTATATTTTATTTTTCTCTGGGGCACATATTTTGGGATATCTGGGCTTTCTTTAGAGATGTGTGGGCAAGATTGCCTGGCAGACACTCTTAGATTTTAAAAGGTCAATGAATAGTTGAGCTATTGTGCATTTATATAGGAGCAGCTCTGTATATAGGAACAGGACTGACTGCAAAAAATGTAGGACCATGCTGCCTACGATGCTTGCAAGGCCAATTTGGAAATAAATAATAAAAATGAACAAGCAACAACAACAAATCAACCATGAGCCAGGCAGGAGAAGACAAAAGAAGTGAGATGAGAGGCATAAAATCTGATTTGTGAGGAGTCTGTCTGCACAAATTTGGTGGTAAGCCGACAATTCAGCAGGGCTATCTGCCTGTCTTCATATTAGAACAATTATCAATAGCACAATACCCATGTCAATTGACAGGTGTTTTTAGAGTAGAAATGAAAGGCTTGAAATTGGTACTGACAGGTATACAACTAGATTTGGCAAAGCCTTCATGGACAGCCAGAGCTACTTTTAGAAAACAGCAGATTTTGCAGTTGTGCATAATGTTTTTGTCCATTCTATGCACTATGTAATATGTGTTAATTATAGATTATCTGTATTAGGTTGAAGTATAATACAGAGACTAATATGGAAGTCCTGTCTGAGGGACTCCTATCCAATCCTGAGGAGGGGAGGCAGTTACTACAGCTTAAACAGCTGTGCCAAAATTTCACTTGGCTGCTCTGCAGCCTCTTATCACAAGCATTTTCTCAAAACCCATCAGACTTCTGCTTGCTACACTGGATTTATTTTAAATCATTTATAGCCTGCTCTTCATCACTAAAGACACAGAGCAGCATCCACTAACAATCATAGAACTCATGCCACCCCCCAAAATTAAGGGGGCCTCTAAGGTTCAGTTAAAACCAAAAGTTTTAACTGCTCTCCTAAATAGAAGCTGTGAAGGTCCTATTTGGGTCTACTGAGGTAGAGCATTCGTGAGGTAAAGGGGCCACAAACAGAAAATGCCCTTTCGAGGATTGTCACTTTATGGTAGGGATATCAGTGGAAGGCTTCAGTTCTTGGGCAGGATTATGTGAAGGTTCTGGTATATGGATCATAACAATTCCATATATATATATATATATACAGAGAGAGAGAGAGAGAGAGAGAGAGAGAGAGAGAGAGAGAGAGAGAGAGTTGTGCTGTACATGAACAAAACCCATTGTAAATAAACTTTCCAACCTTGTGTTTGATTAATTTGTGAGTTTTGCAGCTCAAGTAGATGGTTCTCTTTCTTTGCAAATAAATGCTGGCAGGATTGTACCCAGTTTCCTTAAAGCATCTCCAGATAATCAGTGAATGGATGCCTGAACTGTGTTTAGTCCCTTAAGTTCCTATATAAAGAAATCAGTAAAATACAGTATACACTCTACATGCAATGAATAAGAGGGGATAGCTATAGCATTATTAAACCCTTTGAGGGGAAGGGAACAGTGTTGAAGGAGATAACACTCAACCGTTAAAGAACTCAAATAATATAAAATAAAAATTTAGGCTAAAATCCTAAACATACTTATTATGGAGTAAGCCTTACCAAACATAGCCAGTTTTACTTCCAAGTAAGCATGTACAGTGGTACCTCAGGTAACATACCATTCAGGTTACATACGCTTCAGGTTACAGACTCTTCTAACCCAGAAATACCGGTAATGCTTCGGGTTAAGAACTTTGCTTCAGGATGAGAACAGAAATCGTGCTCCGGCGGCAGCAGGAGGCCCCATTAGCTAAAGTGATGCTTCATATTAAGAACAGTTTCAGGTTAAGAACGGACCTCCGGAACGAATTAAGGACTTAACCCGAGGTACCACTGTATTGGGTTGCATTGAAAGGGTTATTGAAACAACAGTGTGTTACTGTGTATGCGGAGAGGATCATCTTTCAAACTCTCCCTGGTTTCATCCTCAAATTGGCAGGAGTAATTCCAGTGACTGCCTCATTTTAGAAATCTTTTTGAAACCTATTAGAAACCAACAAAAAATCTCAAGCAGCACAAGTACGGAGGAGAGAGAATTTATGCCACTCATTACCAATCACATCACAGGTAATATTCAATAGCCCACTCGTTACCATTCATATCACTTGATTGACACTCAAACCATCACCCTGCTTATATGTGGCAGCCACAAAAGCAACAGATGTACTGTCTGTGGGGGGGGGGGGGAAATAGCATTTTCTATGGTGATGGTTAGATTTATGTCATGCCCTTCCAGCACACTTGCATTTCTCAGGGTGGCTTACAGAAGATAAAAACAATAAAACCAACATGTACAAAACATTGCAAATTCAGTGGTTCAGCATCCCTGCAACAAAAGAAATTAGTAACGGTTGGTTGGTTGTGTGTTTGTTGCACTAAAATCTGATTGGCTGGAAAAGCCACTAGTGTAATGAAATAAAAAATAAGGACAGATATCAAACCAGTCATTTTTTAATTAAATCTGCAGGATCTTACTACACACAACAAATTATTAATATTGCCTAAGTTAATAAAATAGCTGGACAATTTTTTTCAATTAACATTTGTATAGAAATGAGTGGTGATATTTCTCACACTCAATGGCAGCGAAAGGCCTATCCTAAATTCTTGAAATGATTGCTTAGCATTGAAGACTGCAGTCTGGCATTAGTCACATGCCATTAAGTCCCACTGACCTCACAAGTACTTAAACGTATAAAATAGGGTGCATCTGATGCAGCATTGCAGAGAAAAGGTTGTACTTTTCATTCTCAAATGGGAAAAACTGGTTTCCATGCAAAAAAGAAGCACTTTCCACATCCAGAACTTAAAAGAATGGGAGTCCCATTTTCCTTGCTCTCCTCCCCACCTCCTGACATTTTCCCATCTTGTATTAATGTTGGGAACATGGTCTAAATAGCGTAAACAGAAAGGAAGAAAATACCGCAAACCCATTTCATTGCACAACCTAGTCTGCCAAGTGTTGAAGCCATAATATTGGTTTACATGTCACTACTATATTTCCAGTCAAGAGAACCCATTGTTATTTTATATTGTTTCCCCAGCTTCCACCATCACTTCAGAGAATGTCAGTTTTATCACCAAAGCATGACTGCTAACAGAAATCCACCTGCCTGCTACTGTTCCAGTCCCCAATCTGCAATTGTACATGATGAGGTGCCTGTATATTCTGTTGTATTCCCCCCTTTCCTTAGACAAAGCTCATAGATGTTGTGAGTGATAATCTCCTCACCACAGCTAGGTATTTGTGTCACCCATGAGATGGATTTGGAGACCATGAGGCACAAGTGAGCTATATCATCCCATTGATCTTAGTCCACTCATAGATGTCCTGCTCACAGACTATGTCTGAGTTGATGAGAAGGTATCTGTCACCGACACAAAAGTGTTTCTGGCAAGCGGCGCACTTGAAGCATTCCAGGTGGTACACTTTGTCTTTTACTCGCATCGTCATCTCATAGGCCCGGATCCGCTTGTCGCAGGAGGCACAGAGGCCATCTTGGCCGAAAAGCCTTTAGAGAGGGGAAAAGAAATTCAAGAACCTTCAGAAGTCAGATTATCAAATGTATTTCTAACTGCGTAAAGTACAAGGAATGTTGCTTGCTCATTTGGCTGCATTTTGTGAAGGCAAGATAGATTTGTGTAGAAGGACACCCAGAAATTTGTGAAGGGAGAAAGAGTAATGGAAAAGGTGAATGAGGATTCTAATGATCTCATGATGATTGCCAGTTAGTATTTTCCCCCAGTCTGTTGATTGAAATATTGGCTTTGTTTAATATGGATTTATAAGCAATCAAGATGCATTTGTAGGTTCTTTTTAATAAAAGCATGTTGAAGTTCATAGAACCATTTTAATAAAAACGAATTACAGCAGATTCTGTGAACTGCTAGAAATTCTAGTGCAAATCCAAAAGTTTTATAGGATCCTTTATTTTAGCACAGGCATAGGTAACATGTTACCCTCCCAATAATGTTGGATGACCACTTCCAGCAGAACTAGCCAGCATGGCCCATGGTCAAGAGATAATGGCAGTTGTAACCCAACAATTTATGGAAGGCACCATGTTGACTAAACCTGTTTTAGCATATTGCAGCCTCATGAAGACACCCCCATAGAGACCACCATTATGGTGCTATGTTTTCAAGGGTTTATCAGTGTAATGTGCAAGATACATATTGATAGCATGTGCTTCCAGATAATTAATTAAATTAGGCTACCGCCTGCTGAATTTGCAAAAATCTAGTTTCATATTCCAGTAGATGATGATAAATTGTACTGGGAATCAGAGGCCAATATAAATTTGCAATGTTTTTTTGCAATCGCACACATTTCAAAAAGGGCTTGTCAGTTTCCAACGCTGTGCTCATCATACAAAAAGCAGACTGCTTGGTTTTTGGAATACAGTACAATCCCTAGAAAGAAAACTGTCGTCATTTCCCTGGCCTTCCAGGAGATGTCACTGTTCATTGCTTCCTAGTCACTGTAACAACTGCTACATATGGAGTCTTTCTTTTTTTTTAAGGTGGCACTAAAGAACCACCTTTGAATGCATCACTTGTGATAGTGGATTAAAAAGAGGAAGAGGGACTGTTTTAAAACACACACACACACACACACACACACACACACACACACACGTTCCAGGCAATGTAGGCTTTTACATTTGAATTACAGCCTGTGTCTATGAAATTCTTCATTAGCAGACACAGATAATTAACACATTATGCTGTGAAAAGACGGAACACATCCAATTACAAGGCACAGAAAATGCATTAATTTAACAGCCCATATTTTCTGCCATTACAGTGAGAAAATATTCAGCTAGTGGAAATAGGGCTGAATTCTTTTCAGGATGTTGCACGTACACTGGTGATTTACTGCATATTATTACTTTACGCAAATGCAGTCCTACTCAAGCACAACTGCTACTAGAAAAAGCTCTGAAGTGGGATAATTGGGTAGGTTAGCACTTTATTCCTCCCCATTGCCCACTGACACACACACCCCTGTGAATTTTTGAGGATGCTAAATACATCTAGCTATAAATAAAGTGTTTCTCCCCCCTCATGGCTTCATGGAATCATACATATGAAGTACAAAAGAGATGGCAAACAATCAAGATTCTTGATTTGTAGAAGAACATAGTTATTCTTTTATTCACAACTAACGGGGGGGGGGAATTGTTGATTCTATTTTTAAAAGTAGAAAATGCAGACAGGATGCTAAGAAAAATGCAGACAGGATGCTAAGAAAAGTAGAAAATGCAGACAGGATCCTAAGAAAAATTAACTGTGTGTCTTATGAATAGTGATGGAAGGATCCATCAATTCCAATTTTCTTGACTCCTGATTTTTCCAATCTTAATTCCAATTTTCCACATTTCTGCAGCAATTTGTGACTTTTTTTAATTACAAAAAAATCTTCATGGAAATTATCCAGCATTTTAGAGTAATTTTTTCCCTAATAAACATATTTTGTATGCACACATTTTTGCAAGCAATTTCTCCTCATATAGTGCACACACATACACACACACACGGTTTTCAGTTATATTTTCAGTTAAATATTCATTTTTTGCACACTTCCCCCTAATGTATGCATTTTTGCACACATTTTTTGGTTAGATAACTGCATCACAAAATTTGGAGAAGTGTGAATTTTAAAGAATGGCTGTGCTTGAATTCTCATATTGTTCCGGAAAGTGTGGAATTTGATAAATTTGGCTTTAAATATGAATGCAACTGACTTTCTCCCCCATCCTTTGTTATGAACACTAGTTTTACATCTCTTTACAGTTCATTCAGCCCAAGGTTACACCCAGTTCAGGAAAAGCACATGTTTAAGTGCCTGATTTTAAACCTTTGGAATGGTAACGTGCCTACCTGTGATGCTGGCATAGTTCTTCCTCCCTTCCCCCTACCATGCCATACTGTGTCTCAAATATCAGTAGTCAGCCTACAAAGTGGAGCCTTGCATAAGACTGGACAGCAATTTGTGAAGAAGGTTCTTGTGAGCCTGAAGTTCTCCCCGCCTCCTCACTTTAACTGACAAGGAACTTATCCAGACTTGGATTTGAGACTAGTCAGTTTCCAACTACTGTGTCTTATACCTCTTCTGTGCAGACTGAGCCCAGTTCTTGCACTAGAGTTTTGAGCGTAGACTTACTTTCATTTTTAAAAGGAAGGAAGGAAGGAAGGAAGGAAGGAAGGAAGGAAGGAAGGGTGGGTGGGTGGGTTATGCTATGGTGGCTGGTATACCTGAGATAGTCTCTTCGGCACAGTTTCCTGCCCAGTTTATAATATAGCCGCCTTCCCACTTCTCCAAGTCTGCACCCGCATAAGTCACAGCTAAGGCAGTCTTCATGCCAGTACTGGTCGATGGCTTTCAGGAAGTAACGGTCCCCGATGTTCTGCTGGCAACCTCCACATGTTAACAGGGAAGGGGGGATTTGGAGCACCTCATCCACTGGCTCCCTGGTGGAAAGAGACAGCCTTTAGAATACACTAATCCAGTCAAACTCAGAGTCTAATCAGAAAATCTTCAGTCTGATTTTTCTCCCCTTGTTAATTTAAATTAATTTTATATACCGGTACTACCCTTCACCAAAAGACCACACAGTATTATATGGAGGTTATATTCAAACATGACATAATATCCATACAATACAAAAAGTAAAACAATTACATAAATGCAATTCATAATAAGAAATGTACAGTAAAAGAGACACAATTTCATCCCAGCAATAAACTCTACAACTCAACCCCTATAGAATACAGAGTCTCCTAACATATGTTATTGTTTGGTTAGGGTTATGCGTACAGGGTTTAAAATCCTGAGAATCTCAGTTTCATCTCTTTAAAATAAAGCTTCTGTTCCTTAAGAATGTAAGGTAAGTATGGAAAAGTAGGAAATGCTTGCAGAAGCCTCACCTTCCAGAATGTAAGATCCCCAGTGGTAAATGGACTTGGTGACCTGCATAACCTCTTGCCTTTACTCATAGCTAGCAAATGTATGGAGGGAAAGCTCAATTTATATCATTTATACTAATGTAAATTCTAGCCTATTTCAGTGAAAAATCTTGGAATGAATATATATGTGTGTGTGTGTGTGTGTGTGTGTGTGTGTGCAGAATATATATGCTGCCCTAACGTATTTTCTTTTAATTAATGTAATTAATTAATTTTAATTAATTTGCAATATTTAATATACCAACAAAAATGGGGAAATAATTTATTTGGATTACTTTTGTTTTGGTCCAAATTCAGTCCAACATCTATTACACATAATATCTACATACAGCTGTATTTAACACACTGCAAACTTGTGTCGAAATGGATTCCCCACCCCAACCCCATGAGTCCTGTGGCAATGAATTTGTGGACACTATAAAGAAAAACTATAAGTAGCCAAATCATTAAGTAATTAATATTTTCTTAAGTCTTTAAGAAAAACCATTGCTGTTCAATTTGTTTCCCTTTCCTACTCTGCTACATACATCAGTGTTTTCACTGCTGTAATGAATATTTTCAGACATTTTAATAACATTTGTAAAGAATGCCATACAGGTATGTTACCTTGACCATCAATATTCATATGATACTTGATTGTGAAGAGTTATTTAGCACCATAGTCTTACAACAACTGTGTGAGACTGGTAACTTTTATACCCATTTCACAGCTTAACCAGTGTGAGGTACGTTGCCTCGCCTATGCCCATTAAGCAGATCTACTGCTGAGCCAGGACCATGGCTGCAATCCTTTGCACACTTACCTGGGAATAATCCCACTGAACACACCGGGACTAATTTCTGAGTAAGCATGTGCAGAATTGCACTGCATGTCATCAAATGATATCCTGATAAGTACAGGGTTTCCCCCAGTAGGTGTTCTCTAATATTTATTTTGTTATTTATTTATTGAATTTATACCCTTCCTCCCTAGGGCAGCCATTGTAGTTGCTATTATGTGTGAATGAAGATGAGAAGGCTAGAAAATGAATATAGCCCCATGCTTCAGAATACTGAATGTTATTAACTACTTCCTCCAATAGGAACCATAGGTATTGAGTGTTGACAGGAGTGGGGGCCAAAATGGTGAGAAATAAGATATAGGTATGCTTAGGAAAACTGAGATTTGCATAATTTAATTTTTAAAAAAATCTATGGGGCATTCCCTTAAAAAATGGCCAGCAAGGAATGAGCATGCTCAGTAACCACAGAATGATGAGTGCAAATTTCAAAAGAAAACAGAGTTATGGAATGCCCTACTTTTCCACCTTATGACATCCTGGAAGATAGTTTCACTAGCTGGCTGGCACACTGAACCATAACACCTCAATTAGGGCCAATGACATACTTCAACATTTTGCTGTAGGCCCTCCTGCTAAATGCCCAAAGGGAGTCCATACATATCAGTAACTCGTAATAGTTCCTGATTCCAAGGTAGAACAACTCTGTTATTGAGACTCAAGACCTCCTTAAAAGTCACTCCTTAAAAGCCTAAAAAAAATTGGAGTGCACCAGGTTGGAAAGGCTAATTTAAAGCAAGGACATTTATCTTTTTCTCCTGCCTACATAATGAGAGCGCTTTTCAAATGTTATACCTGCACCCTGAACCTGACCGCAGCGTGGGAGATGGTTTTGTGTTAATGGCCCCCACAGTTAGCTTTGCCCACCTGATTGCCTTATAGCAATGCCTTCCAATAAGCTCATCAAAAGAGTCCACTGTCCAGCTGTAATATTTAAAAGGGGTGCAATGGGCAGAAGTATCTTCAAGGCTTTTTCCCATATGCATTTGTCTGTGGACTGAAATAGGTTTGGTTTTTTTTGAGTTATTCAGTCCTGTACTAACTTTAGTTTATAGGAAAGAATAAATAGAAAACTCTTTGAGTCTAGGTCCTTATGCCATCAAAATGGCACCATGCATGCATCAGGGGAAGGTATCAGCAGCCTCAGGAAAACCTTTGCAGAAGTCAAGCATCTTCAAGGAAAAAAAACAACTAGGGCTGTAGGAACCACCTTCCCAAACAATAGGCATGGAATGCTTTCTGATAGTTGGAATCAGAAGGTCCTGATTGTTAATAATAGTCATCTCTTTTTTTTCCAGAGACTGCTAACAAGAGTAACACCATATAGATCTGGGAAGATTCAACTCCAAATTATTCACTGTAGCATGGTATTATCAAGAAGTAATGCACTTTTCACCCCAGGGAAAAATATTATTTGGGGCTGGGGGCGGGGACAAGGTAAAATAATGACTGGATAAAATAAGAGAGAGGAGAAAAGACATTTCTTAATGTAAATGTATTATCTCCCTGAAAGCTTCTTTGTTCCCTGGATATTCCATTTTGCAATTTCTGTTGGGAATTATTCCCAGCAAAACGCCAGCAGCCTGCACAGTCAGCAACTCACAGCAAGATATTTTAGCACATGTTTAACCTTAAGCTCATAAACATTGCCACGGAGGAAAAATAAAACCCTCACATTTTCAAAGTTAATCACGTGATTTACTGGCTTACATTATGCCTCTTGCTCAAACCATTAACAACGTTCACGGTGTCCTTTTGCCTTTTTGCCCATGACAGTTTTTATGCTAAATAAGTTCATTTGAGTCTCTCTCTCTCTCTCACACACACACACATAGACACCACTTATACTACATATGAATGATCATAATGCAGGATAAGCTTTTGGAACTAAATTCAAATGTACATTCTAGTCAAAGTAGATGCAAAGTAGATGTAAAAAGGCCCAGTGGAACTTCTCTCACTTAAAAGTTATGTGATGCAGTGTTGCCAACAAGAGATAACTGCAGTGCAGGCCTTGGCAAGTCCAAGGTGTTCCCATTTTTGCTACCACATATCTCCCACCAGCAACTCCATAACCCCAAGACAGTTTGGGTGAAATCCTGAGGTAAAAGCCTTCTCTCCACTGCCCCAATCTTCAACGAAATCTTATCCCACCAGCAGCCATCTAATTTGGCAGCCTCATATTCAACTTTAAAAAAATTAGAAGTGGGCACTTTCCCATCCAGATCACAGTCAGATGCTGACTTCCAGTTGAGGCTCTACGCCTCTGAGGTAATCTGGGTAGCCATATTCTCTCAGTTGAAGGCAGGCATTTCCTCCTTTCTCAAACAAATCTGTTTGACGAGAAGGCTATGTCTCACCCACCCTGCTCCTGATTTTTCTTTAATCCCTGTTTACCAACTGGTACAATAGATTCCCAAATGCTCACAATAATAACAGCTAAATTCTAAGGCCGCGAGAGGACTTATATGTTACACTCAAGGAATAAGCAAGCTGTGTTACTGTATCTCGCTAAGCTCTCAAAAGCAATCTCACAAGAAAGAAGAATTTAACATAATGAAAAATGATTCAACTCCCTCAAAAACGCTATTCAAAGAAGTAAAACTTCCTCAAGTCACATTTATCTGAAAAATAAATACGGCTGAATCTTGTCTACGTAAAGCTTGAAAGATGATCAAGTTCTCAAGGCATTTCATACTAATTCTTGATTTGCCGTTATGAAGAAACACCTCCTGATTCCATACCTATATAGCCGTGTGAGTGTGCTACTGAATTATTTCACTATTCACAGCTGCTATTTCTGCACACAAATCTATTTTAAATGATGCACACTAGTCTTTTATGGAGAATGCTGTCAGTGAAGACAGTAGCAATTTCTGTCAGAAAGAACAGAGTTTTTTCGTCATTGTTCATGACTTGTCATGACTTGTCATGAAAGCAAGCATATATTTAAAAACGCATAGGATTGAGAAAAGAGGTGTGGGAGTTCCTGAACCAATACCCAGAAACTATCTCCAAGATATCCTACAAGTCTGCATAAACAGGTACAGGGAGGTTTTGGTTTGCACAACTGTTGTGCAGTTTGGAATGGTTCTTTAAGACCAGTTTCATGTCCTTTTATCCCAAAACAATGAGGGACTTTTACAATAGTGGGAGGAGGAAATGTTCATAATAAACTTTATGTTCTGGAATGCTGTATGCCATAACGATACACTGAAAATAGGTGTTAGTTGAATCTCAAGCCCCCTCCTTTGCTGGCAGTTTTGAAAGATTAGCGGCACAATCCTACACATGTCTACTAAAAATTAAGTCCCACTGAGTTTTCAGAGGATTACTCTTAAGTAAATGGATATATAGGACTGCAGCCTAAAATATGAATAAGGAGCTTTAACATAGCAGGGGTAAATAGGGAACGGAGCAACTGTAACATATGCACAATGTTTCAGTCGGTACATATGATATATGTCTCTGTAAAAGTATCTGAAGTGGATGAGGCCAGCAACGGATTCTTACCACACTTAATATAAGAGTAAATTCAACTGAAATTAATATAACCTATTTTTTGGAAAGCAGAGACAGACTGGTCTGCAAGGCTTTCCAACTCTGATCGAAAACCTATGCACTGTTTTCTGCATGTGGATTCATTTTACAGTATTTCGGTGGTACTTACAGTACAATTCTAACCATGTCTATTCAAAAGAAACCCCTATTGAATTCAAGGGTGCTTGGTACATGATAAGAAGGCTTAGAATTGCAGCCTTAAGCCTGTATAACCGAGCACAGAATCACATCCTGGTTTTTTTCTTGATACCTCATGAGAACAACTGACAGATGAATTAAATATACACATATATTTAATTAAGTAGGGACATTAAAAGTTAAAATAAGATTTTCTTGCTAGAATACCACAAAGCTACTGTGGTCTAGACAAATAAAATATGACCACCCTAAATAGAGACAAATAGCTTGAATCCTACATCTGTTTACTCAGAAGTAAGTCCCACCAAGTTCAATGGGACAGGTAAGTGCGTAAACTTTAAAAGCCCGGTTCAATGGCAGTGCTAGTGATACAGCAAATTAATCATCTCTGCAATTATGTATATCTCCATTTGTTTGAGAGTACAGCAAGATCTTCATGGTCTACCAGGAAATCCAAATTCTATACTAACTTAAACATTTATTTATTTTTACAACTTTAACAGCTGCAGCTGGGGTTGTGAGTGACAGCAACCACTCCCCCCTCTTCTGATCTCGCTTGTGGCTCATGCACAGAAACTCTCTTGCTGGACATTTTGTTCCAAGTTTCAAACTGTTGGTTTGCATTATGAAAATGTGGAAGTTGAGCGCCAGCACACACGCATCTGATATCAACCTTGACCTTTCTAGTCTAATCAGCCAGTGTGTAGCCGGGCAGGGAAGAAAAGAGAAGAAGAAAGAGAGGCACTGCAGGCAAACTTGGGCTTTGTACAACGGGAGTCTCCCAGCCCCTATCCCTCTGAAGCCACTTTCATCAGCATCACCTAATCTGCAGGACCTGATGCAAAGGCGTTTGCGACCCTAAATGCCCGCTCCGTTCTCCCCTCCCCACTCCCGCCCTCAGCAGGAGCTGGATAGGAAATCTGGTGGCTCCGGTAATTGGCCTCCAACTCAAAATGGGGAACTTGCCTGTGGCTCTGGGTTTCAGTTACCATCCCTGCAAAGAGCAGGCTGGCTGGCTTAGTGCGAGCTTAATGAGATCTTGCCTAGTCCTTGCTGCACAGTCCATCCGTATTCACAACGTGATCGCGGTGCAGGGACTGGACCGGGATGGGGAGAGCGGGGTCTCTGAAACACACCTAGTAACCTGGAGAAAGGAAGATGCAGCCCCATCGTATTTATTTCTGTCTCTCTCCAAATGGCACTTTCTCTTAAGCCAGCGCTCATAATCAAAATAATAATAATAATAATAATAATAATAATAATAGTCATTATTCTCTCCCCCCCCCTCAAAAATCCAGCCCCACGGATTGCCCAGAATCCGTCTCCAATCCAAGGCAAAGTTGGCCCTAGCTCGGGAGATGCGAAGCTGGAGGGGGACTTGGGGGGCTGAGGTGGGGGTGGGGGACAGGGAGAGCAGGTCACTTACTCGGAGGGCTCGAGGCTTTTCCTTTCGATGGCCGAGGACATTGGCAGCTCCGGGGTCCTTTGTAGTTCGCCGGTGGGTTGGTCTGCGCCGAGATCTGCCCCCACAAAGGCTGCCTGCTCCTGAATGCCTGCTCGCTACCCGCGGCAGAGTGGCACCTCCGCCCCCCTCCCGCTCCCCAAGGACATTCGCAGGATTTCCTCCTGTAGCACCAGAGAGAGAGAGAGAGAGAGAGAGGTGGGCTGGTGCGTGCTGGATGCTGCTCCTGCGACGATGCCTCTCCTGCAAGCGAGCGCGCCTAGCTAACCCTTAGGATCTAACCTCCCATCCTGGCTGCGCCGACGCTCCTCCTGCTCAGGGGGCGCGAGCGACCGGGGCAGAGAGAGGCTGGAGCTGCTGCTGCTGCCGCCGCCGATTGCTCCGCGCCGCCGTCTCCCGAGCTGTCACTGCTGCTGCTGCTGCTGCGTTGGATCCCGGAGTCTCCTCTGCTGCTCGCCTTAGGTTTGCTGCCTGGGCAGCTCCGGGTGCGCTCGAGAGAGGGGCTCCTGCTCCGCAGAGGCAGCTGCCAGCATCTCCACCAACAGCACCATCCCCATTATAGTCGAAGTTGCTGCTATTATTACCCCACTACTGCTGCTACTACTATTATTATTGAAGCTGGCTCCGCGGTCTGTCCTCTCTGGTTTCACATCCTCTTTCCTGCTCACGATTCAAATACAATAGAAGGAAATGACACTTAAAGAGACAGCTGTCTATTTCTTAACTGGGCTCCTGGGGATTCAAGCAAGCCCGAACAGCAGCATCTCTCACGACTGAGTTGGCTCCTTAAAGGGCCAGTCTCTCTCTCTCTCTCTCTTTCTCCCTCTCTCTCTCTCTCTCTCTCTCTGTGTGTGTGTGAGAGAGAGAGAGAGAGGGGGGGGGGAAGGCTGGGACTCTTCTTAAAAAAAGGAGTGTGCTGGTGTCTTTTTAATTGAACCATGCAACCATTTGCTAGCAAATCAAGCTAATTGAAAGTTGCCTAATAGGTTAGGTTCAGGTTTAAGTGCCCAGTATTTCATTAACCACAGCACTGCCTGAGGTCAAAAGTGTGTCCGTGGGAGGACACATAAAACTGAAGAAGAATTATCTTCCTACTTCAGATCTCATGAAGCGTATTGAGTTTTGCTGATCATTAAGGCATGTGCACGGTCCTACAGCTTGAACATGGATGACCACTTGGCAAATTCACTGCATGAAAATGAGTGATAGGCTAGAACAGAAAGCAGTGTTTCTGCCTATCATCTATCTACCTATCTTCAAGTTCCGATAGATATACCTTTAAAAGGATGTGGATAAAGGAATGAGCAAACACCTAGGAACAAGTAATGGAAACGGCTCTATCATAATCTTTTCCAGCCTCTCTCAGCAACCCCTCTTCAGGCAAGATGATTCACTCACACAGTGAAGTGATCTGCATTGTTTATAAAATTAAGCTTCCCTGTAAAAGTACAATCACAGCACCATGTGACTGTCAACTAGATGAGGCTGTCTGCTCTGGTGATTCCAATATAAGTGAAGAAAAAAGACCAAAAGTTGTTAGTGAAAAAATACCAGATAATCTCCTGATATTTATTTATTCCCTACACAAAACCCCCCACAAAAAATAAAGATGCCCATTTACAATTGCTTAACTACATTCAGCCCCTTGAGCTTCCATTCAAAGTACTGGGGAATAATGGCAGGAGCTCCTCTAAAGGCCAGTGGCTCCAGATGTACAAAGCTCTCTTGTGGGCTTCACTGGGCATTGGGTCTGGCCCTAGTGCCTCTTTGTTTGCTTCAACCAGCAGATCATTAGGAAACAGCTGGTGTTTAGGTAATGGTGCTCCTGGAGCCTTCACTTTCTGGAAGTTCTTCCCCATTAATTGCAGACATTTGTGGGTAGTCAGGAATGAAGGAATGAATAAGGTCAAACTAGCTACCATCCATTTCATGTAAATATAGAGTCTGCTGGTCTCTGATTGCATGATTGTGCCAGATAACCATTCATAGTACCTTCTCCACTACAAGAACAAAACATTTGCACAACTGTTGAAAACCAGCTGCAAGCCAGTGGTGGAGACGTATGCTCCTCAATAGGCATCCACTATTGCCAGTTTTCTAGTACCCTTAATGTGCATTCATCTTCACTTTCAAAACATGCACAAGGTGCCATTCATACACTACACCGTGTGATTAAAGAATATCCACTTAGGGAAATGTTTCAGAAAATGCATGTGAGCCATCTCAAGTATATGCATATCTCTATGCCTAAAGAGGAAGAACAAGAGCTTAGGACAGAAGCATGGACTGGGGTTTAGGATTGTTCAGCCTGAGAATATAATAGATTACAGTCTGTTAATGTAAGCTATGTACTGTCAGGTCAGAAGATGAAATAAACAATAAAGGCGAAGTAAGTTAAATGTAAACAAAGAAATGAGTTAATATTTTAGCTATTTAATCTACATGGGAATTGAGGACCTATGTAAGTGTTTCAAATTATTTTAGGAAGCAGTTACAAATACATTTTAAATTATTTTTAATGATTCATGGTGGATCTGTTTTACTTTTAGGACTTTGGACTACTTTCATATATTTTTTGTGAATGTGCTCCTGAGGGCTGGGAAGCCTCTGGAACAGAATGGGGCATGCTGTGCAGAGCAGCAATGTGTGTGTTTGTGTGTGTGGTGCTGGTGAAAATCAGTTGCCCTAACTTATAGAAGCATAGACACTTTCTGCTCAGTCAAAGCCACGGTTGAGTTGGATTCAACAGCAGCTGCCTCCTGGAGGCAATTCTTTTCTTAGGTCTCTTAAAAAGCCTTGAAACACATTTTTAAAACTCCAAATAGTTTATAATGTAGTTTGTGAATTTAAGCAAGAGAAGTTGCTGAATAGATAACTTGCAAAATAACCCACGACTGCAAGCTTCAAGCCACTTACTGTATTAAACAGTCTTGGCAACTTTGCAGGAGAAAATGGTTATTAAGTATATATTTGTCAGTGGATTCTGGGAAGAAGATTTGAAGAGTAACTGCATTAAATATGAACCAATGTTCAGTGTTTTGGTATAAAAGTTTATTTAACAACCACCACCAAATATCGACCATTCTTCTGTTTACTACTGATAAAGAGAAGGATTCCCCATATCAGATCCTGGCCAGGGTCAGTGTTTCCTTTAGGCAGGGTGAAGCAATTCAGACAGCACATGCTGGGGGTTAGGGAGCAGTGGGAGGCTCTGGTGGACAGGGCTGTGTGCCACGGACCCTGCAGTGCAACACCTAAGTAAGCTTGCTGCTGTCAGGTATGACGATGGATGATGCCGTCCTCTGGCTAACATCAAGCTTATCCAGTCAGCTTCTGGACAAGGGCGCCATCTTGTCTTTCACCTAAAGCAGCAGAAAGTTGTTGTCCAGCTCTGATCCTCACAAAATGTCTAATAAAGCTAGAACTTGTATCTAAATCAGGTAATGGGGAAATTCAGGCCTGGAGGAGAAATGTCACCCTCCAGGCCTCTCTGTCCAGCAGTCAGAACTCTCCTCAGGCCACACCCCTCCCTGGTCTGCTTTGCACCCTCCTTGAGTGTTTTCACATGCCTGGAATGTGCTCTGGAGCTCTGTGCATTTTACAGTGGTACCTCGGGTTACATACGCTTCAGGTTACATACGCTTCAGGTTACAGACTCTGCTAACCCAGAAATAGTACCTCAGGTTAAGAACTTTGCTTCAGGATGAGAATGGCAGCAGCAGGAGGCCCCATTAGCTAAAGTGGTGCTTCAGGTTAAGAACAGTTTCAGGTTAAGAATGGACCTCCGGAATGAATTAAGTACTTAACCAGAGGTACCACTGTACGTGCCTTGAAAGAGACGGGTTTGCATAGAAACTAGCCTACTGTACGAAGGTGAATTTACATTCATTACCCATGTCCATTTTTGTCTCTGGGCCTGCCCATTCTTTGCATGTGACCCTTGGAAGCTTTTGTCCCATGCACACACACCCCCCATCTTAAAGAATTCCAAGATTGTTATTTTGCTAGGCACTTCAAAATCCTTTAGAAGTATTTCCAATATCACAAAATCAGATTGTGAAGTTCCCACAGCAGCCTAGTTCTGTGATTTGAAAATATCTTTATATTTTGTGTTGCTTTCCTGTGGAGAAGTCTGGTGATGACAGAGAAGTATTTTGTTTGAACTCTCTGTTTTACAGATACAACTGCCACCAGAAGGAGGAGGAGAAAGATGGAAACTCATAATCAAATATCCAGCACTCCAGAGGATCAGTGTGTCATTCTTCTGTGTTTGGCAATTGAATTAAATCTGGTTAGGCAAACACTTATGCAGGAAATATTGCCTGGAGATAAAAGTTGTCATGGAGGCTTAAGTTACCTGCATCACAGAAACACAAAGCAATGTTGGGTTTTATGTGGCAGGTGGGGTTTTAAACCACACACCATCAGGAGGGCCCTTTTTAAGGAGTGGACAAAGCTGTTGTGAAGCCAGAAGGTGTGTGTGCCCTTTACTCATGGGTGTACTTCAAGCTGCAATTAGCACAAATGACATTTTCTTTCTGAGTGGCATTTCCACTCATATCTAAAATAAGCTTGTTCCCTCAGCTTTCAATGGCAGCACGCAATGTCATTTCCCAATGGATTAAATAACAGGAAGCAAAATAAGCATTTTTACAACATTCTCAAGCCGACATGGATTAGCTGACTACTCTTTTCAAATGGAGGGAAAAAGAGACTGCAATGTAAGCTTGATTCACAGGAGCAAAATAAGATTTCTCTTATTATGTCAGATTCATAAGTAATAACTTTGCTGCTGTATTTCCCCCTTATTGAAAAATCTCCCTTTGTTAATGAATGGTATAGAATATGGGATGGAATTCTCCTTTCCAGCCATGAAGAATGCATTTTCATGTTCCTTCTCTTCTTATATATCATTCTTTTGGTCTGGCAGGTAAAATAGCTTTTTCTGTTTCCATTACTGTACTATAATTCTACAGTAAATTCTATAGTAGTTTAAAGATTTATAGTTTTATCAACATAGCTTTAAAAAGAGGACTGAAGTTTTCCATGTTCTGTTTAAAACAACAAAGAAACATAATTCCCTCCCCCTCTCTTGATCTATCTTTGGTGAGACTCAGTGCTTTAAGGGGCTGTTAAGCTATAGATCTTCTTGTGCTGGGAATTAAGCAAGATGAGTTTCAGTTAACATTCATTAAGATGGATGATACTGTCTATTCTCTTTTGAAGCAAATCCTAGATGTTATTGATTACCTTTTGCATATGTGTGCCTGTGCAAGAAAAAGATCACCTCACCAACTGCTGATGGGCAAAGAGAGGTTTTTTGTTTGTTTGTTTGTTTTTTGCAAACACGGATTTGGTTTGGGATGTATTTGCAAAGCCCCCTTCCTCTACTTAACAGATGGTACCTGAAGAAGCTCTGTTAGTGCTGATCACTGTATTAAACTGGCCTGAAGGGTAAATGGATGCAAGTGACACCCTGTTACCTCCAGCTTGAGCCAAAAAGGTGAATCAGAGCTGGCAGAAGTAGTGATCCACAAATGTAGATGATTAATGAAATATCCCTTTAAAGAATATTTAAATGAAGAAATAGGTATAACATCCAATTAATACATCTTTCACGTAGACAGATGCATCTGAAGAGCATGCATTTTGAATTGATAAAGACACATAAGAGTTCTCCTTAGATATTACGACAAAATGCACAAAGCAGAGTCAAATTTGCATCCGTTTTCTCACTGCTCCCTTTGTAAAAGATGTGCCTCAAATGAACTCTCTTTAAAAGCATGCACATTTCTGTTCCCAAAGTGGAAAATTCCTTGATGGAGATTGGAAATTCATTATTTTGACAGTAAGAAAAGCACCAAAATCAGGTATCTAAAGAATCACCTTCTCTCTTTCGAACCTGCTGTTCTGCCAAGATCATAATGTGAGACTCTGTTCCAGGCTTTTCCTTTTACAGGTGGATGCCAGAAGCAAGGCCTTTCCAGTGGTGACACCCCAATTTGGGGCTCCTTAGCCACATTCAGCTTGCTAGCACTTTACTTTGGGGGGGGGGGTCCAACCAAAAACTGTTCTAATGACAAATGCAATAGATCTGTTCATTATTTTAACCAATGTTTACTTCTGCTGTTCTGTATATTTGTTATTTCAGATTGCATTGTTTCAAATCTGACTTTTTACATGTCATCTTGAACATTCATCTTGTCAGAAAGTTGAAGTAGCACATTTTGAAATAAACAGCACAATCCTATTCATATTTACCCAGAAAAGTACCACTGTGTTCAGTAGGGCTCACTCCCAAGTAAGCCTAAACACACACAAATCTAACTGCAATATTAATGTAACTGTCCCGCAGAAAAAAAATGTATTGCTATAGAATTTCATACTCAGTCTGTTTGACTTGAGGCATTATTGATTTGTTGTCGTCGTAGGCATAAAAGGGAAATCAAGCATCTTCAACTTAATTAGTGACTGGTTTGGCACAATAATTGCCTTTCACTTTCTTGTTTACTGCACTGTAGGGAGGAAAACTCTAGCGTAAATGGCATTTGGGAAGTGGGAGTCAGGCTTCTCCTCATCACGACTGGCAAATGTTGATGTACAGGAAATATCCTGGCTGAAAACAAGAATCCTTACCTTGAGCCTGCTGCTCTTATGCATATTTATTCAGAAGTAAAACCCATTGAGTTCATTGGGACTTACTCCAGGTAATTGTGCATAGGCTTGCAGCCTTAGACATTAATCCTGTCCCAGCGCAGAGGAGAGGATTTGATGACCCTTTAAGTCCCTTGGAACACTATAATTCTGTTGTTCTATTGTTGGCCATATACTGGCTGTGGCAAGCTATTACACCAACAATATCTATTGCATTACTCTGAGCGATGCTGCTTTGGGGGCTCTCAAGTGTGAAAGGCAACATATAAAAACAATTCTTTCTTTTAAATCTGCTATCTTTTCAAGGCTCCTCAAAGCTCCTTTATCTGTTAACTCAGCGCACTACATCATTCCAAGTGCTCTTTCTCTCATATGTGGGAAACCTATGCTCTCTCTTTTCGCCTGCAGCTTTACAAGGAAAGAGCTGCTATGCGTCATTCTTTATAAGCTTAGTAGGAAAGGACAACCTGTTATGGAGCCTCGCCTGAGTAAAGAGAGCAAGATATAACACTAATTGCTTTGTAAAACAGGTGATGAATCATGATCCAGAGGATTTTGGAAAGCTTTCCATTACGCAGGGGTAGATAACCTCTGGATGCTTTCAGGCTCCAGCTCCCATCAGCACCAGGAAGCATGGCCAATAGACAGCGATGGTTGCAGGTGGAGTATCTAGCAACATCTGGAAAACCAAAGGTTCCACACCTTGGGCTACATACACACATTTGATCAAAGAATCAAGGGAGACAGAGTGCCTGCTTTTTCTATTTAGTCCACACACAGTCTAGATCTTCTGCCTATCTTTTTCACCCGAAAAGCGCTTCTTGAGAAACTGGTTTCATTCTGAAAATAAAATCACACTGCAGATTGCTTCTGTATTACTCTGCAGTGTGACCAGTTGAAAACAGATGTAGGCAGTCCCAACAGCGGCCGGGGGATGCGGGGAGATGTATCCACATATGCCTAATGATATTGTGAGTGGGGATGTGCTAAGATTGCAGCCACTGCTTCCTTCTTCACTTACCTGAGGCATATGCAGGGAGGATAAAGGAATGAAAAACCTAATAAAGATGAGAGTTTTCAAATGAATATCAGGTACCTACACCCACCCTTGTGGACAGCAGGATTTAGAATCAATCTAGATTAATTTTTTAAAATTTAAAATTTTATTAAAGTTTTCTTGGTTTACAAAGGTATGCGCAATGTCTCTTTTTTCAAGTTACATTTTCCATAGGTCAGTTTCATTTGTTGAGACATTAGGGTTACATTAGGAAGAAAAAAGGGGAGAAGAGGTGGAGGGGGCCATGGTGGATGGGGGTGGAGTCGGGAGGCAATATTTCTATTTTACTTAATGTATGTGTGGGTTTTTGTGTCAGCGTCATTTGTGCAGGTTCTCTTTGCTATTCGCTTGTGTTCCTTTGGTGGTGAGAGAAATTGTGGTTGGCCTAGGGTGCGGTTGCTTGTTTGTGATTGGCTGTGTTGAACTCACTTTGTGAGTGGGGTGGGTGAGTGTTTTTGAATCAGGTTAGCCATATTGATTCATATGCTGTTGGTGGATTCTTGTCGTTGTCTTGTTGGGCTGTGTATGTGATGAAAGGGAGCCATACCGGGGTGAAGGTATCGTCTTCTATTTGTCACTGTGTCAGTTTCAGTTTATCAGTTAATTTTCCTAGTAGGGCTGTTTCCCATACTATTTGGTACCATTGGTCTATGCTTACTCTTGACAGGTCTCTCCAGTGTCTGGCTATGATGTTTCTGGTTGCTGAGAGTAGGTGGGAGAATCAATCTAGATTAAAAGCAGCATGTTAAGGATGAGCATGAACGGTTCCAGATTTATCTTAGAGTTGGAAGGGACCCACAGGTCATCTAGTCTAACCCCTGCAATGCAGGAATCTCAGCTAAAGCATCCATGACAGCTGGCCATCCAACCTCTGCTTAAAAACCTCCAAAGAAGGAGAGTCCACCGCCTCTTGTGGGAGTCTGTTTCCCACAACTCTAACTGTCAGAAAGGTTTTCCGAATGTTTAGTCGGAATCTCCTTTCTTGTAACTTGAAGCCATTGCCTCGAGTCCTACCCTCCAAAGCAGGAGAAAACTGTTGGGATACTGCCAGGGAGATAATGTCCATCTGAGCCCCCCAAGCTCGGTGCCGGACGATCCATCGACCTCCCGTAGTCACGCAGTATCAGCAATTTAGCGACACTAAGCCTCTGGCTTAGTGCACACTCTTAACAGCAGAATTCACACAGCAAAAGTTGCACAGCAGGACAGCATATTTACAGTTTATTTTGCGTTGGTCAGAACAAAGAAATCATGACCGTCTGCTCCGACTGCTCAGGCAAAACAGACGAAAACGAAAGGAACATATAGCATAAACATCCTGTGAGACAGGAACTTACGCAGGCTGTTATACAAACATCCTGCTCCCTTTTAAGGTGGAACGGAAATATCCTAACATCCTCCCCCTTTCCGTGTAACCTGTAGTACCTGTGGTTCAACCCAATTGCAACCTTTGTGCGTAAACCTTAAGTTGTTCTCTGTTAACAACCTTAGACAACAGATCAGCAGGAATTTCATTTCCTGGCATGTAGGACACGTGAATGAGTCCTTTCTGAATACACTCTCTTGCACGATGTAGCTTAATCTGCAAGTACTTGGTCCTTTGCTTGCAACTCTCCGAGTTCAGCAAAGCCAAACAAGATCTATTGTCTTGATACACTTGTATAGGACATTTCACAGAAACCCCAATGTCCTTAAACAGTTGCATCAACCATTCACAATCCATGAGTGAAAATGACAGAGCATTGAGTTCTGCTTCACAGGAACTTAGGTTACTGTCGTCTGCTTTTTGCACAACCAGTCAAACAGGCAGTGGTTGTACATGTAGCATACTCCAGAAGTGCTTGTACCATCCGTGGTGTCACTTCCAAAACTTGCATCTGCAAAGATTTCAAGACCTCCAGTCTTCTGACTGGTGAACCTCAGCCTGTAGTGCATAGTCCCTTTCAAATACCGGGCTATGCGCTTCAGAGCTTTCCAATCCTGAACAGTAGGATTGTTAGCATGTCTGCTAAGCAGGTTAGTGCTTACAGCAATGTCAGGTCTTGAACATCTTGCAATGAAATTCAACTTGCCTAGAATGCATCTGTACAGCGTTGTGTCAGAAAACGCTTCAGCAGTACTGTCTACCTGGTAACCTGTCACCATCGGTGTGTCTGCTGGGTTTGCATCAACCAAATTCAACCTGGTTAATACATCAGCAATTTTCTGTGTTTGGTGTACCAGAAAATTACCTGCTTGGTCCCTCTCCACCTGCAGAGAAAGATAGTTGGATACCTCACCAAGATCCTTCATGTCAAAGTGCTCCTTCAGCTGAGCTAGGGTGCTTTGGTAGAAAGCCTGATTCTTCCAAAACATCAGAAGATCATCAACAAAACATAAACAATACAGTTTGTTTTGCCCCTCCTCCTTGACAAATACACACGGATCAGCTTTGCCCTGGTGAAAACCTAGAGAAAGCAACGTTTCAGTGAGTTTTGTATTCCAACACCTGGCACTCTGCTTGAGACCATATAAGGATTTCCGCAGTTTACAGACCATTCCCTTCTGTATCTGCATCCCGTCAGGTGGAAGCATGTATAGCTCCTCCCCCAAAATCCCGTACAAAAAAGCTGTATTTATGTCATGATGGGAAACATGCAGTTTCTCCTCCGCAGCGATCTTGAGCATCAGCCGAATGCTCTCATATTTGACCGTGGGTGAGTAGGTCTCGTGGTAATCCTGCCCTGGTACCTGTGAAAAACCTCTGGCAACCAATCTGGCTTTGTGTCTGACAACCTTGCCATTCTGGTCTGTCTTGGCCTTGAAGACCCATTTGCTGCCAACCAGTCTCATCCCTGGGACTACCGGTACCAGTTCCCAAGTTTGGTTCCTGTTCAAGGAATCAACTTCAGCCTTCATGGCATTAAGCCAAGGCTCAGCATCTTTAGAGGTTAACTCCTGGACCTCTTTGAAGCTTGAAGGTTCCCACACCTTCTCTGAGCTACTAAGAACAGCAGTTGCCGTCTTAGCAAACTCATCAGCAAATCTCTTTGGAGGTTTGCCTTTGGTCGCCCTTTCAGACCTGCGAACTAGACGCAAGTCTTCTGGACTCATCTCCTCCTTCTTAGGAGAAAAGTGACCAATGGTGAACAGTGGTTCTTCCAGTTCATTGTCAGACGCATCAGATGGTCTGACTGAGGCCTTTGCGCTCTTGTAGTCTGCTGTGTCATCACTGTCACTGACAGCAGCAGCAGCGCCGCCCACTGAACTGGAATCCGAACTCTGATCATCATCATCATCCTCAGTTTCCTCAGCTTTCTCAGCATGATCTGCTTTCTTCACATCACCTTCATCCTCCTCTGGGTAACTCTGGAAAATTCCCACATTTTCCCCCCACTTAGGATTGTACTCAACACTCCTTGTGAACTTTATGGATTTTGAGTTAGTCATCCATACTCTGTATGCACCTTTATCGTACCCCATGAACAAACCATGTGCCCCACGCTTCCCAAGCTTGTTGCTTTGTGGGGTGTGTACCCACATGTCAGAACCAAAGATTCTCAAGTGCTTGGTGTTAGGTTTCTTACCAAACATTTTCTCATAGGGAGTGCAGCCAATAGGTGATGACAGTCTGCGATTAAAAGTGTAAACAAAATTCGAGAGAGCCTCCCCCCAAAACTTCTCAGGGAGGTTGGCATCATGCAACAAGGTTTTTATTCCTTGCAGCAACGTTTGATTTGCTCTCTCCGCAAGCCCATTCATCCATGGCGATCTAGGCGTTGACAAGTCATGCTGGATTCCCTTCTCAGTCAGGAAAGCTTCAAACTGCTGAGAAGTGAACTCCCCGCCCCGATCAGTAAACAGACAGCCAATACGTTTACCATGAGCATTCTCCAACCAAGCACAGAATGCCTTGAACCTAGGAAATGCTTGCGATTTCTGCTCGAGCACAAACACATGAATGTACCTGGAAAAAGAATCAATTAGAACCATGAAGTACCTTGCTCCTCCCAAAGAGGGCGCAAGTGGACCAACCAGGTCTGTGTGCACTAGCTGGTAGGGTTTGGAAGCCTGCCTGCTAGACTCCTTGCCTTTTGGAGCAACCTTCACCTTGTTCTCTGCACAAGATACACATTTCATGTGAAATTTACAAGGTTTGATGTCCAAACCTTCAACCAACTCAGGCATCTTGGCTAGCGCTTGCCAAGAGAGGTGACAAAATCTTCTATGTGCATCGTGAATGCATCCTGCATGAAGAACCTTGTTAGTTTGTGCAACACAACAAGAATCAGCATTAGATACAACAGCATTGTCATCATAAGTTAGACAGAACAAACCATCCAACAACTTTGCATGCAAAAAGTCCTCTTTGCCTTTTCTGATGACACAGACAGTCCTCTTGAATGTAATTTCAAAACCACGCCCATTGAGCTGTGGGACACTAAGCAAATTGTCCGCAGCTCTTGGAACAAAAAGTACATCTCTGATGGTAGTATGCAGACTTGCAAGTTTCACAGTCCCAACTCCTGCAGCTTGCAAAGTCCTTCCATCAGCCAGGTGGATCTCTCCATCTTGAGGTGTGAAGGAGATGAACAGATGGCGGTCTTTGGTGATATGTCGCGTGCATCCTGAATCCACAATAAACCTGCCTTTGGCTTTCGGTGAAGCAGTGCCAGCAAACAAAACCTTGTTTTCCACTGGCGTGGGCTTTTGCAGCTTGCCCCCCTGCTCCTGGCCATCAGACGTGCCTTTAGCCTTTGGTGGAGCTGTGCCAGCAAACATAACCTTGTTTTCCACTGGCGTGGGCTTTTGCAACTTGCCCCCCTGCTCCTGGCCATCAGACGTGCCTTTAGCCTTTGGTGAAGCTGTGCCAGCAAACAAAGCCTCGTTTTCCACTGGCGTGGGCCTTTCACCCCCCTTCTGCTTCGGGCCATCTGCAGGCTTTTTCCTTTGTTTACTTCTGGCCTTCCGGCCTCTGCAAAGTTGACCTTGGCTCCCATGGGAAACAGAGCTCTCAGCTGCCGACTCCTTGGCTCCCCCTGGAGGCTGGAATGCTGCCTGGGATGACATCACAGTCAGCTCCCCCTGCAGCTTGCAACAGGTGCCCTCGGCATCCCTGCATTCACTCGCATTCTGGGAAACAGCCAGGACCTCCGATGCAGTCAAACTCTGGGCTGGGTTGACTGGCAGATGGGCTATCTTCAAAGCATTCCACATCTGACTTGCAGTCGTGATGCCAGCTAGCGTAGCAATTTCCTCCAGTGAGACGGACAAGACTATTACGTCTATGGCTCTCGAATTCTGAGCCTCCCATCTCCCTGTCAGAGGAACTGGAGGGGCTTCACTGACAGTTTGCCAGACTCCAAACTGACGCAGCAAACTCTCACACCATTTTGCCCAGGTCTCATAATTGTCCCGATTTAATTTTGGGTACTCAGCAGCTTCAGAGGCTTGGAAAAACTCCATTCCACCTCTTAACGCCAGCCGTGAGTCTTCTTCACTTCAGAGACTCCTTATCTTGGCACCCATAAATCTTGAGGCCTGCTTGGCTCGGCTCCCAGGCCAATTAGGCCAGCCGGACATCAAAGAGGCTGCCGCGGCAAACAGAAAAGCCTCTTCTTTCGCTTTTCCCACACATACCTCAGCAGTTTGTCGCAGTCTTACTCTCCTGCAAGTGCCGTGAATCTGGGCCCGAAACCTGTTGTTGGGATACTGCCAGGGAGATAGAATCCATCTGAGCTGCCAAGCTCGGTGCCGGACGATCCATCGACCTCCCGTAGTCACGCAGTATCAGCAATTTAGCGACACTAAGCCTCTGGCTTAGTGCACACTCTTAACAGCAGAATTCACACAGCAAAAGTTGCACAGCAGGACAGCATATTTACAGTTTATTTTGCGTTGGTCAGAACAAAGAAATCATGACCGTCTGCTCCGACTGCTCAGGCAAAACAGACGAAAACGAAAGGAACATATAGCATAAACATCCTGTGAGACAGGAACTTACGCAGGCTGTTATACAAACATCCTGCTCCCTTTTAAGGTGGAACGGAAATATCCTAACAAAAACTACATGCTTGTGCAAGAAATGGGTTAGTGTGTTTGCAGCCTCTGTTTAAAACTATATCCAGCTTGAAGTAGTTAATATTTTTTTACTGCTTTACATCTGAGCAAAAATCTGCTCTGCTTGCACAACGTCAATGCTTGATACAAACCACTTGGTTGCATCTAACAATAGTCATACTAAGAATAGACCCACTGAAATTAATGAACCTAAGCTAGGCATGCCCATTAATTTCTAAGGGTTTACTCTGCATATAACGAGCAATGAATACAACCCAATGTGCTATCTTTCTTCTTGTAGGAATACTTTTTACATAGGGGAGAGTTCAAAATCACAACTCTCTCTCTCACACACACACAACCACACATTCAGTCTGAATTGTACACTCCAGGAAGGACTCTACCACATAATTGTTCTGAATGTATACTTCTGAGTCCCCGTATCAACCTAACCAATCTCTAACAGCTGATAGAAAGACAGTTCTGTACAGGAAATGACATGCAATCCACTTATAGATTGTCACATGTAAGATGAGACTAAAGATGTGCAGGGAACATGGACCCGATCAAGACTGTTTGTCCACTCCTATACATTATACACATAAGAGGCATGCCATTTTCTGCACAGAAGTACTTTCCATTTAGGCAGCCCTTAGTCTTTTTGAGAAAATCAAATGAGATAATGGTAACCATTATCTGTGCTCCTGTGGCAGGAAAGAAATCTAAATACATATATCAGACCAATCCTGGGGAGCAAGGATACCATCTTACAAAGCAGATAGAAGACAGAGATGGAGACATGATGTTCCCAAGGCAAAGTATCATCATGATCCACATGGGCTATGATTGAGAAATGGAATACTGACCAGGAAAAAAAATGCTCTAAGTTTTGATTGTGCCCGTCAACAGCTGAAATGTACCAAGGCCACAAAAGCTTGGTTCATGAATTTTGCTTAGTAGGAGAAAGCATGACTTTTCATTTCATAAGGGTAGGGTAGCGTGATCGAAGACAAGCAAGTGCATCCTCAGACCCACCAAACAGAGAATGGTATCCAACTAACAGTTATACTAGCACAGTGACTTTTTGTTGGCCAATGTAGCTTCCCCATCCTATCCTCTCCCCACCACAGTGTGACCCCTAAAGCTGCTCTAGGTTTCCTCTGAAGCAGATTTAGTCGGCATGCAGGGAGAGAAGAGGGCAGGGAAGTTACATTGTGCAGCCAAAAGTCATTGCAGTAGTGTACCTGTTTTAATTGGATACTGCCCTGAGTGTAGCTCCTCATGGGACCATCACAGAGAACCTTATTTTGTTGCCTTATTCGTCCATCGGGGAACTACTATTTCTCAGTAGATTTAACTAAGCTATAACTCCGCTGACCTTAAGTTGTGTATTCTCTGCAAACTGAAGGAGAAAAGTCCCCAAACATTCCTGAAATTATTAGTCAGGGACAGGGACATTTCACACAGGGCATAGTTAAAGGGTGGAGCTCTCACCCTCAGGAGACGGTGGTGGCCACAAACTTGGATGGCTTTAGAAGAGGATTATGAGGAAATGAGGGCTATGCTCTGCCTCCACAGTCAGAGGCAGCATTCTTCTGAACACCAGTTGTTGGAAACCACAAGGGAGAGCGCTCTTGTGCTTAGGTCCTTTCTCAAGGTTTCCCACAGGCATCTGGTTGTCCAATGTGAGAACAGGATGCTGAATTAGATGCATCATTGGTCTGATGGAGCAGGGCTCTTCTTAGGTCCTTACATTTAAAACCAATATTTTGCATCCTGCTGGTTTAAGAGTTTCATAGAATCAATGGAAGGGACCACAAGGGTCATCTTGTCCAACTTCCTGCAATGCAGTAATCTTTTGCCCCATGTGGGGCTCAAACCCAGGGCCCTGAGATTAAGAGCCTCATGCTCTTGCAACTTAACTCATATTTTTAGGGGGGCAAATTTTGGTCCAAGAGGGCTGAAAATGACTGGAGAAGATCCACAGTAGACTGAAATAACTAGTGGAAAGGAAACATCCGAGAAATGCAGAATAGATGGTTGTCCTTCCTTGTTGTTCTCATTCACAAGCCTCATTTGGGGGGGGGGGAGGAAGTTTTGCTGGAGAAAATCTGGAGGACTGTTTGTGGCTGCCTGGTGAGAAGACTGTTTGCTTTATTTCTTTCAGCAGGCAACAAAGATGAAGCCAGCCGGTTTTTACAACGAGGAACAAAGATTCACTTCTACCCACACTAAAGATAATGAAAAGTAAGTTATAAGACATGGGAAAATGGAGAGATGTTTCACTAGTGCCAAATGTACAGGATCCCCCCACCCTCGTTCTACCTTTATCTTGTTTCATTGATTTCCCTTGCTCCCATCAAGACCTTTCTGCCTCACACACAAGTGGGATCCAATTATTGCAGACTATCTCCCTCTAGAAGGCCATTGCTCATCAGTGTCAGCCATCGAGGTGATTTGCACTTTCTTTGTGCCACTACTTTTACTCTTTCTCCGTTACCATCTTTGTCAATTCCCATGAGCCAGGCTGCTGGTTACAATTACTGTACCAAGGTGTGAATCAGATGGGAAAGCTGGAGCAAATACTGGACACCGAATGGGCCACTAACGGCAAACACAAGACAGTGGGCTTCACTGGAGGGCATTGTGGGGCAAACTTTTTTCAGTCTGAGGGCGCCGTTCCTTGATGGGCAACTTTCTGAGGGCCACATATCAGGCAAAAGCTCCAGGTCAGTGGGGCCAGAGTTAAAAGTGAGCAGAGCGACGGATGTGACCCTTTATACAATAGCCTACATTCCAGACATACAAAAGTCTGAGGTCTCTACACTCCCTCCCCTGAACACACTTCCATCTCCCACTCTGTATTTCTTTGAAAATGTGATCACAAGTTAATCCAGGGAATGGTACAATAAAGCACATTAAAAAACCCAAACAATAAAAGTCAATACAATTATACCCTAAAACAAAAGCAGGTAACAAGTCAACACCAGCAGGTATAACGATACTTAACCCACACAAATGTCTGAGCAAGCCTGCCTTCAGCTGGTGCTGAAACTCAAGAAGGGGCCAGCTATATATTGAGAGGGAAGGCATTCCACAAACAGGGCGCCATCGCAGACTAGGCCCTCTCCCATGTTACTACACAATTAATCTTATCTAGCTGTGGAAAACCAAGGAAAGATTGATGATGGGTGAGGCACTCCATTAAGTATTTATGCCTATGGCTCATCCTCACTTTCGGTGGACCCATATATTGATTGTTTCATGTACTGATTTATTCCCCCGGCTCCAAGAGCTTTTCTCGTTGCTCTGTGGCCATGCCTTGTGAAAATCTGATCTTACTCTCTGAGCCAAATTTTATCAGCTGCACAGAAAATTTGCAGAGGGATTTTGCCCTGGCGACACTTCCCAGGCCCCTCCCCAGGCCACACCCTTCACTGGCCCTGCTCTGTACCCTTCCCTAGTGATTTAGTCAGCCTACAATATGGTTTTGAACTGTGATAATACTGCTTGATTGCCTGGATGGAGAATGGAGAATGGCCATTGGTATGTGGCTGCCAGAAGATTGCCTGTGAGGGAACACAGGCTGAAGAAAAGTTCCCCACTCCTGCTTTATGGAACAAGTTAATCCTCATTGAGAATTTGGTCATGATACAATGTGACAAAGAGATGGGATGTGATATATATTCATTCAGTTGTTTTATATCTGTACTCAACACCTGACAAAGGCCCAGTCTGCATGTCATGCTAAGCCAAACAAAATGTGAATGAGTGAGTATGCAAATATACGGAGCAAGAACTGTGGTGACTTTGCTCATCCTCTGCTACTGCTGTGCAACCCAGAGCTAAGTCATGGTTTACCTTGGTGTTATGTCCAAACCAGGGATTCTGGTTTGTTTCTTCCAGACAGCTCATGAATTATCATTCAATAACAAACCATGGCTAGAACTTGTGGGTTGTCTGGAGGCTGGGCTTAGATATAACATGAAGACAAACCATAGCTTAGCTCTGGGTACTTATGGCAGTAGCAGGATGGTGGAAGGAGCAACACAGTTATGACTTTAATTTCATGAACTCGCATATTCGTTCTGTCACACTTAGACATAATTTGACTTAGCGTTATGTGTGAAGCTGTGTGGACTTCCAGATGCTGTTCTCTACAAATTATTCCCTAGTGTTCCACTCCCCAAACACCATTCAAATGATCTTCCAGCACTTCTTAACTGGACAGAAATCTCCTCACGGGGGAACAGTAGGTGCCTTATTGGGAGTTATTTTTTTGGGTACATAACAAGGTTGTGTTGCAGGCAATCCCTTAATTATTATCCTTGACCTTGGGAAAAAAAATAACTGAAAATAACAGCCCCAGTGAGATGAAGCAGCTTTGCAATTACATTGCATAATGTTGTCACACGAAGGGGTTGTCAGGGAGATAATGGTAAACACCAGGCTGGGTTCTGTCTGAAAAATAATTGGAGTCAGCTCCCTTTGTGGCTAGTGTAGAGGAGCAAAATGGAAGAGTAAATTAGCAGTTACTGGAGACATTAGCAACAACATTGTGCTTACCAGTGACCAGAACACTGTCTGCCTTTAACTACTGTGGCATGAAATTGCCTCGCTTTCTTTCTAATGACAGCCAAATTTTCAAATGGACGTCCTTTCGATTCAAGCCGCCCAAAAGCTGCCAGCAGCGGGATCTTTGTTTCTTATGCTGCTATTTACAGTAGTTGTAACATCAAGGGCATCATTTGACAGAGATTTCACTCCCACCCAGGAAATAAAGACAGAGTGTGTGTGTTATTGGTGGTGGCTAACACGCATTATTAGAGGGACGAGCTTTTCTTTTCCGTCTGGCTGGATGTCTCATGGACTTCCTTGAGGTCAGGCACTGTTCCCGAGGGAAGGATTTAGCTCCTGGCAACTCCCTGTTATTTTGCCTTCTTGCTTTCTCCCTAATTGCTGCCGTGCAACACCTGTTTCATCTCAAGAGACCCTCTCCAGCTGTTGTCAGTGCCACCACTCTGCTCCGCCAGCAAAAAGGAATGCTGCGTGCATACCAAAGAGAAGTGTAAGAATCGGAGGATCTCTGCGTGGGTACTTTGCTAGCAATACTTCAACGCCAGCAGGCATCCAGCTTTCTTTCTCTGACGATTCACAGAACCTGGGTCCGCATAGGAACACAGTGTGAGAAGGGCCACCAGCTTTGATGGCTTAAAAAGGCGATTAAGACAAATTTGTGGAGGGCAAGGCTCTCAATGACTCTATGTGACTGCCAGGCTCAGAGAGGGAATGCCTGTGGAAGGCAGTTGCTGAGGTACAGCAGCAGGAGAGGGCTGTTGGCCTCATGTCCTGCTGGTGGACTTCCCATAGGCATCTAAACAATGCCAGAGTTCATCCTGCATCCTTAACTACATATGAAACTGGCTTGGCCTGAGCATAGGTGCCAGCTCTATAGGGCTGAGGTATCTTCAACCCCACAATTTTCAGGGGGCGGAGGAGGCCGAGCACGGAATCGGCCACCTACCGATGCAACAGTCAACACATTGCTTGTGCACTGCCTTGTTCCCTAAGCAACCCCCCCATGCTGTTGTTTTCCCTCATAGGGAAGACCCACATCACTGTGGCCCCTCCGTCACCTGCCCAGCGTCTCTCTCATGACAAGGCTGCCAGGACTGTCCGGAGTGTCCTGGGGGTGTTTCACCATGGGGATGGGGGGGAGGCTGCAAAGTTGCCTAGAGCAGTAGCAAAAGGACAGTTCTGCTTCCCGGTCCTGCCGCTGCACTGTTTTGCAATGGGTTGCTGCCTCTGCTGTGCCTCCTGCTGTAGCCTCCAGGGCAGGCCAAGCAGGGCCTGTGAGTCCCATCATTCCTCTGCCCCATCTGCCCTCTCCGCCGAGCTCGCTTCCTCCACAGGGCCAGCCACAGTGAAGCAGGAGAGCCAGGAACCGAGCACAGCATCATGCCACACAGCCAGGCTTTGCGCTCGGACTCCTCTCGCTATTGGTCTCCTCCCGATGTGACAGCTGCATTGCGCATGTGATGTCACATATGCACAAACACCCCCCCAATGTTGGGCAGAACTCGGCGCCTCAGGTCCTGAGTCTGACAACTGGACGATTTAGCCTTCTCCTATTCGCTTTAATGTGAAGCAGCTCTTCAAGGGTTGGGGCTTGTTACCTATGGTTGTTACCTGAGGTCTTTTTGACTAGAGATGCTGGGAATTGATTTGAACCTAGGATCTTCCACACACTGTCATGTGTTGTACCACCAGGCAGTGGCTACCACTTCACACAAAGCATTAGAGTAATGTAAGCTAGCACTTCCAGGTACTTCTGCCATGCTGAGACTGCCTTGCTCAACAACTTCATCTGAAGAAGCAGCAGCTTCTTCAGGCTGAGTGGACTTTATTTTTCAGGACATGTCATTTCATTTCATTGCGCCTGGGAAGCATGGCCTCTATTAGATCTCATCTCGTGGATGAGTCATTATTACATTAAGTTAGCAGCATAATAAACATGATTTAATATACAGTAACTTGAGTCTCTGCTGATGGGGAGATAAGCAAAGCTGTCTGTACACTAAATCTGCCCACTTGTGGGAGAGGCATCAAACATTTTATTTCAGATGAGACACTGAAGAGCAGGAACAGGAAGCATAAGACATGTGCATTTCCTGGTCTCTCAGTGTAATTGTCACATCCAAAGCTGCTTATAACAGACGTGTTTGGAAGATGGACTGGTTATTTTCTTATACAGGGCAACTACTGGTACTCTGCTCATAAATACCAACTGCAGAATCTTAAACAGAAGCATATTTTCTTTGTTTATTTCCAAATACCTGATCTTTATGTTCTTTCAGCATCCTGTGAATAAATGTACTGATTTGGTTAACTACATTACATTGAATTCTGCAATGGGCAATCGTGGAAAAAAAATCTTTGCCTAACATTCGCAACTTTCTTTGCTATTTCTGTGAGACTACTGAGGGACCATGTATTTTTTAAAGAGCAGACTAAGGACATTGGATACCCATGCAAAGCAAGAATGAGGGCAATCAAGTTAGGGCAAGCTATGATAGCTAAAAATGGAATCTTCACATTCAGAGACAATGCAGACCTAATTATATGATAAACAAAAGGAACCAGCTGTTCCAGTTGTTATTTTTCTAAGCTCACTGTGAAGAGACAGAATTTTGGACTAGGTGGAACTTTGGTTTCATCTAACAAGGAACTTGCTATGTATTTATGCCCTTCAGGACTGCTCTCTGGAAATCCTTCCTGTCCTTTTGTCAAATTCATTCATGTTCTGGGTGTGTGTGTGTCTAAAAATGTTGGTTACATGTGAATGTATGTAATTTAACCCCTACACCACTTTTCAGAGTGAAAAAATACACTAGACAGGATAAATTTATACCAGAGATGCTGCAGCAGATAATGGAGGAAGCTTAACTGTTTCCCTGTCTGCCTATTCTCTTTCCAAATTGCTGTCTCTCCCTCAAGTGCTTTCTGCCCAGGGGATTTCAGAAACAGTATTCAGGAACTTTGTGGAGTGAAAAGCCACTGGTGTATGTATGGGGCAGAATTTATCACACAGAAATAGTGGGTGGGGAAAGGATTAAGGAGCTCTGCTTTCTCCACTCTAACCCCCTCCCACTGTAAGCAGTTTTTCATTTAAAAGTGATACCAGGGCTCAGTTACACATCTGCTTGTAACTTGAAGTTATCCCTTCAAACAGCAGATATTGGGGCAGGGAGTAATAGTTGGGGGGAAACTTGTATATATATATTTTAAACTATTAGATGCTTCGTTAATTGGAGTGGCACAACAGGAACAGTACATTTTTAAAACTAGCATTTTGCCAAATTTCACAAAGTGACACATTAGTGGCTGCAATGGGATGTGTGGTATAACACAAAATGATTTCCACATTTAAGAGAGCAGAAAAAGAAACAGGACTATAAATGGTGCGGGACCTGCCCCCCCCATTAGCCCCTCATAATCATTGGGGGAAAGGCACCCCCATGCTCACTCACAAAGAGATGCTCCTTGCACCTCTCCTCTGTTCAGAATGAAAGGGAATATGAGTGTCCAATCCTGGCATTCACTGAAAGGTTGGCATGTTTAAGGGCTGTGTGTTCAACGCAGGGAAGGCTGAACCAAGGCAAACAGGAATTGAGGAGGAAGAGCAAACCACGTCTTGCACGTTGTATATTTCTGAGGGGACATTTGCTGAGGAAGTACTGACAGACACAATGGTGCCCATGGGTGCCCCAATGATAGACCCTGGTTTAGTTCATAGCATAACGAGGAAGCAACTCATTGTTTCTGCTTCCCCAATTCACCTCTCGTGAGCTCTGTTTCTTGGTGTCGGCAGCACACACTGGCAGAAATACATCTTTCAGAGCTGTTCTCTGCTCTTCCATGCTACTGTCCAATTAGAAGACTGCCAACAAGAAGACCATCACTCATCCAGCAGCTCCTGACAGAGCTGGACAACTGCAGAACATGAAGTGACCCCTTCTTTTGTATTATCCTCTAGCTCTGCACTAGCCAAAACGCAATTCTTTTTGCTGACGAAAAGTGTGTGAACTTGAGTGTGCGTGAATGTATGTGTGTGTCTCTTCGTTCCTGATAAGTACTGTCTTCTTTAAAAGGAACTTTGCATTTGACTGACTTCCATACACTTGTCAGCTCATGTGAATTATTTATTTTCGCGAGTGGCAGGAACTCATGCAATGCCACAGTGGCAACTTACGGGAGCAGGCAAGAGACATTTGCTGGTTAAAATTATTAAAATTTAAATAAATTTGCATATTAGGAGCACCTTGGTACATGGGCTTTTTTTTAACGTATTGAAGGAAAGATACAGTGGCTGTGGCCCAATTCCAAGAGCAGTATTCAACTGAATAATTACACAAAGGATTACTGCTAGCAGAGCATGACTTCCCCCATCTCCTCCCTCCACCTGTGGCCCACACCACCCTGAAATCTGCTCTGAAAGCTTGGGGGAACGGACAGAGCAGCTTTGGGGGGCAAACAATGGGGAGAGGGAGGGAGAACATTTGCCTTGTGCCACATTGAACCTAGACTTTATTTTGGAAGCATGGTAACCACTGGAGACACAAATCACGATCCGAAACCATGCTGAAAAAGCAGCTGTTTTCAGCTGGCTTTATTTGTGTGCATATGGCCCAGGTTACGTGAGAAGTAATTTGCATCTGCGGTGATATCCGTATTTGGGTCTCCAGTGACAAGGGATCAACTTTTCTGAAATTCTTGATATCAAGCTATCTCCACAGGTGGTTTTTTTTCCTAATCCCCATTTCACTCTTTAATATTGATGAGAAGCGAGTCCCTCCCCCAGTTCCATTAAAAATACAAGCAATTCTCACACATTATATGCATTACAATGGTACCTCGGGGTACAGACACTTCAGGTTACAGATGCTTCAGGTTACAGACTCCGCTAACTCAGAAATAGTACCTTGGATTAAGAACTTTGCTTCAGGATGGGAACAGAAATCGCGTGGTGGCAGCAGGAGGGTCCATTAGCTAAAGTGGTACCTCAGGTTAAGAACAGACCTTCAGAATGAATTAAGTTCTTAACCCCAGTTACCACTGTACTATACATATGTAGCAATGCATACAACTGCATAAAATATGTATATATTAATAAATATAAAGTACAAATTTAGGTTGTAGAAATATAGTATAGCAAGAGGTTTGATACATTACACACACACACATATTCATAGATACATACATACATACATACATACATACGTGTGTGTGTGTGTTTTGGCTTGTAACTTTATATTCAATTTTGCATAAAAGTTTTTTTTTTTTTTAAACAAAGAAACTCTGACAATGCATTAGTGACCTGGACATACATGGGTACTCAATGCAAAAAGCAGTCTGATGTGAGCAAAGCTGTACTGGGTCAGAACCACAAAAATCCACATTGGATTCCCCCTTCATTCCTTCCAGTGAAAACAAGGCCACAGGATAATGTATTTACTGGTTGCATTTATAGCCCACCTTTTTCCCAAGGAGCTCAAGGTGGTGTACATGGTTCTCCCTCTCCTCAATTAATCCCCATATATGGTTCATATTCCTAAAAGGAAAGCCACAGTGGTTACATTCTGCACTCTGACATCTCTGCAAAAAGACTAGGAAGGCTCCAGGTGCAAGAGAGATCTTCCTGATTCCAGGGTGGCATTAACAGGGATAGGCAAATATGTTAGTTTTAGCTTCTTTCAGTGTAGCATTTTCCCATTAAGTTCAGTTCTCCACGTTTCCACATCAGTTTGCAATAAAAAAAGAAGTCATGAAAATTCATCACCATTTTAGTGTGAATTTCTGCAAATATACCTAATATGCACATTTTTTCAAAGTAATTTCTCCTAAAATAATACACGTTTGAATGCAGTTTGCATTAATATAAACCTCTTATGCACACTTTCTCTTAACATATGCATGTTTTTACACATTTCTTGGCATTGCAAACTTTAGAAAGGTGCAAAATTCAAAAGATGGCTGTGTTTTGATCCAGGTATTGGAAAGCGTGAATGAAACTAGGCTCACCTTTAAGTGCGACCTCAGTCGAACTTCTTCCCTCAGTTTCAGACTGAACTTGTTCAGAAATGCTGTGGAAACATGGCTCCCAGATTGCGGGGAGAGAGGGGATATTCATCAGCTGAATTTATCCTGCTGTGTATTGCTTTACAATGCAGTCTCACAAAAAGTAAATGAAAATAGCATCCGCTCATGTGTGCCTTCTACCTGGCTTTGCTTGTTGCTTTGAGGAAAAGAGGGCTAAGAGCAGATCAGGCTAATTACAGTGGTTCCTCGGGTTACATACGCTTCAGGTTACAGACTCCGCTAACCTAGAAATATTACCTTGGGTTAAGAACTTTGCTTCAGGATGAGAACAGAAATTGTGCAGCGGCAGCAGGAGGCCCCCATTAGCTAAAGTGGTGCTTCAGGTTAAGAACAGTTTCAGGTTAAGAACGGACCTCCGGAACGAATTAAGTACTTAACCCGAGGTACCACTGTATTAGATTATCCTTAGATAGTATGGAGCTAGGCTTTGTCCAGAGAAACGGCTGGACAATCTGGTTAAAGGAAAGAGAGAATGACAGCTCTATACATTAACTTTATCACAGAGTATAAAAATCACCAGGTAGCGCAAAAGAAATGCTGCTTTAATCTCTTGAAGAAGGAGAGAGGCATACTGCTTTGTCAGGTGCTACAGAAGGAGTGATAGTCTTGCCTGGGAGTCCTGCTACTGAGTGTTATGGGAACTCCATCTGGGCAGCATTAAACAACGATTCTGACTGGTGAAAAACACACTTCAGGCCTGCCCAAGCCGAATGCAGCTCACAAGAGGGGTCACAAGTGGGTCAGCTCATCGCATGCTTTTACTGCCTGCCTGGGACTGCCAAATTGGAAAGAGGAGTGTCAAGTACCTGACAAACCACTTTATGGGGCTCGTGGGTTGTGTCTGGTTTGCTGGTTCTCACTGTGTGCAGGTCTGTCGTAGGTTAATGATGTGCCAGCACTTCTGGTGTTAAAGTTGACAGAGGAATCTCAAGTGCTGATTCCTGTAAGTCCACAGCTGCATATTCATTTCATTATCTACTGTACTCTTCTGTTCGGTTGCCACATTAACAAGTCAGCCATGGTTTAAATACCTGTCTGTCCATGAGGAATAGACTTGAATAATGGAGATCTTACAGGGCTGGAGTGTTGTTTGGGGGGTGTTGTTGTAGACGGAGTTGTTGCTGTTGGTTTTTTGCATCGTTATTTTAGATCTTGTTGTGATTTATGTGGAAATACACGTTTGGTTGTGTATTTTTTAATGTTTATTACTACTTTTGATATGCTGTTATGTATTTTTTAATGTTGTCAACCGCCTTGAGCATGATTTTAACTGTGGAAAGGCTGCATACAGATAAAATTATGTATGTATCTTTATTCAGAACATCCAGTATGTATCTTTATTCAGACCATATTTTTCTCTCCTCTCCCCTCTCCCTTGTCCTCCTCAACTCCTAGGTCCTGCTCTGAATAATTTTCCTTCTTATTTCAAGTTCGCCATGTGTTAGACTGACTCCAAGTCTAGCCTTTGGTTTGGTTGGGAGCACCAAATAAACCAGGGGTGGAGAACCTGTGACCCTCCAGATATTGCTGGACTCCAACTCCCATCAGCCCCAGTCAGCATGGCCAATGGTCAGGGGCGATGGGAGTTGCTGTCCAACAATCTCTGCAAGGCCACATATTTCTATCCCTAGTATGAACCCTTCCTTGCTGGTTTAGTCAAAGGCTGCATTCAGACAGAAGCTTATTCCATCTGCCTGATGTTTCCTTACCTGTTGATTTCCATATTTTATGCGATATTTCACATGACATAAAAGCCACGTCTGGGAATCTAGTGGAATCTAGCAAAAATCTACTGCTCATTTCCATGTTGTTGTTGTCGTCAAAAATCTGTTTGCACCCCATTAGCTTAGGAAATCACAAGCATTTTGCATTGTAATTTTTCCTTCGTTTTTATGATCATATCCCTGAACTCATATAATGAAATCTGGGGCAGTATCCTGGCATACAGTTCTTTCCTGCCACTTAAAATTTAGCATGACAAGGCAGTATATTGACTGAATAGCCAACACCCACACCTCTGTGGGTGTGACTTTTGACAAGGAGCACCCAACATTCCCAATTGGTTCCATAGCTCCAGCACTCCAATGGGCTGCAACAGTTAACAGTTAACTGGTTCAGATTTTGTTGTTAGAGGACTTTTGCACATGCATTCAACATGCAGGAGACCACAGTGTAAATATGCACCTTATTAACCCCAAATAATAGAAATAAGCAACATACTACTTCCTTACAGAAAGAACATCTGCTATTAATTCATTTAAAATCAAATTCTGTTACAATCAAGTCAGCTCCACCAAAGACTGGAATGCAGAAAGAAAATAAATTTACACTGGCTTTGCAGCAGTGCTGCTGAGAATAGAATTTGGCTCAAAAAGATTTAAAGATAAATTTCACTTGGAATTATTGAAGCCTCTACTTATAATAGGGAATGGATAGATATCTTTCTGTTAGATCGTTCTTCTTTCTGTCTTATTTAATCAAATCCTTGCACTGTAATCAGCTCTGATTCTAAGCCTCTATCTGCAAGGAGCAGAATAAGCTTAGAAAATAAAATGATTTAACATGTTGTTTCCTTCCCCATTTCTGTGCTGGTGTAATATATTTCACAATTTTTGTCACTCCTATTTCTACAAAGAGGTATGCGTGAAAGTTGTATGGTGTTCAGTGGCTGTAAGGACTATTCTGTAAAATCATTACTGAGTGACAAAATGTTGACACATTTTCCCATCAAGGTTTATACTTTGGTTGTAGGGACATCACTTTCCCTAGGACACAGACCACGAGGTACCTAGGGACGTGCAATTCTTCTTCTAGATAGCTTACCCAATGGTGTTGTGTCAGATCGCTAGACAGAATGTGGATTTGGGACAGTATATAATCAGTGACATCACTTCTGATTCAGCTTCCCACTGTCAGCACTATTTTTAAACAAACATATTATTCTTGCAATTTTCTTGATGGTAATAACATTGTGTTTCATCAATGCACAAAACCAGAACTAGAACCATTGTCTAGTCCTAGAAGAAGGGCAAAAGTCACTTCTGTTCCATCCCACGCTGACCTGCCATTTGGTGCAACTTTCCTTTCCTTGTTTGAAAGTTTAGCTCATAATCCAGGCAAAATTAAGAACTATAAAATCCAATTGAAATCAACTGGGCTTGAAGTTAAGGGCCTTTACATTCCTGTATAAATCGACTGCACATATGCTTGAGGGCTTCTTCTAGGCATCTGGTTGGCTACTGTGAGACAACATAAAGGACTACATAGGCCTTCAGGGCTTGACTTGTGTTTTTATTTACACACACACGCCTCTCTAAAGCATTAAACTAGCAATTCGTTTCCATCAAGCAACCACCATCATGCATATTGCCATCCTTCTTTTTCTTTCCATCCACTGCATATCCCCTTTTTCCCCTTTGCATCCTGCATAACACATTTCTCATGGTGGCCAAGGACTCCTAATGGTTCTGGGAATGGGAGCTGAGGGACTCTTATGTGACGTGCACCTTTATCTCAGCATCGCACTGCAATCACCACTTCATTCTCTCAGCAAAGATTATCAAACCAACAATCCCAAAGCACATCAGACCAATTGGGTGCACAATATAAAGGCAGTAGAAAAGGAATTCAGTTTGCCTCTTCAGGCCATATTCATCTTCCCTTTCCGGCTGAACGAATGAAAAAAGATTATATATTTTTTTTCAGTTTACAAGTGTGCTACAATAATAGATTTCTCATGATCTTGCTGAGATTATACAAAGGAAATTGTTATGTCGACTGCAACACTTCCTCTTTTTGGAGTACAAAATTCTCTGATTTATGACCAATATGACTCATGAGGTAGAAGAAAGGATATCATGGTTCTTGTAAAATATTTGGCAAAATAACTATATTAACACCTACATGCCTTTAACTAGAGAACAAATTATGTGTGTGTGCAGACTCTCACACACTGAGTAGGCCCTATGATTTCAGGAGCAAAAAACCTCCTTTTTTATTATGACCAACCTCCTTCCTTTAGCCGCAGTGCTGAAGCTAGTTGTCACATTAGCAAGGGACCCAGAAATCCAGAAAAGGATATAGGCTGCCTTCTGGAGACAGAGACCTGAATGCAGTTTGAAAGAAGGATAATTGTTCCTAGCTCTTCTCACTTTTGCCTCTGATGAGCATGTTTTGTAGGGGGGAGGAGGGGTGTTGTATTTTCCCCAAAACCTGTTTCATCAGATGTGACAGCGAGACAAAGGATATGCATGTGTAAATCATGGAAACTTAAGCCTCCCTTAAACCTCCTTCAAATCTCCTAAAAGTCACTGCCCTTCCCCAGACTTAAATACAGAAACAAGAAGGAGACAATGTTCACCTTAGAAACAATCGGTCTGCCAATGGCTAGTTGTCATGATGGTTAAATGGAGTTTCCATGTTCAGTTGCAGTAGTCCTTTTTATATGATAATCTCATATGAAAAAAATGCACGTAGGTCATGTTGGAAGACTGCTACTGCTGTGCTCTATCTGCTTATGTTCATGGAGCCTCTGTATGATTCCTGCATGAAAAAGGCTAGTAAGGGCCAGTCGTGACCGACTCTGGGGTTGCAGCACTCATCTCCCTTTATTGGCCGAGGGAGCTGGCGTACAGCTTCTGGGTCATGTGGCCAGCATGACTAAGCCACTTCTGGCGAACCAGAGCAGCGCACGGAAACGCTGTTTACCTTCCTGCTGCAGTGGTACCTATTTATCTACTTGCACTTTGACGTGCTTTCGAACTGCTAGGTTGGCAGGAGCTGGGACCGAGCAACGGGAGCTCACCCCATCGCAGGGATTTGAACCGCTGACCTTCTCATCGGCAAGTCCTAGGCTCTGTGGTTTAACCCACAGCACCACCCGCATCCCAAAAAGGCTAGTAGACCACTGACTACTAGTGGCTGGGAAGCGGCAACAGGACACTTTGGCATCCAGTTGGCCACTGCAGCAATGAAGATGCTGGACTAGATGCTCCTTTGGACTGAAGTGGCAGAGCTCTTTTTAATGTCCTGATGCTCTGCTGTTTTCAGCAGACAGATACCTGCTGATGTCTACATATTTTCTGAGCAAATTATTTTCTTCCCCTTCCATTTCATTCACTGCAAAAAATAATCCTGCCCCCTTCTTCTTTGATATGAGATGCCCACAGTATCTTCTAATGAGATGGAATTCCTATTCCCAGAAAAGCACTTTAAACAAATTAAGTGAATATCCTGTAACCACACCCTAGAGGAAATAAAACCCAAATCTGCAATTCATCAGTCTGCCTACTTAACATACTTTGCATTCCGCAGCAAATCATACATTTTTGATAGGCAGCTGATTTCTTCTTCCACTAATGGACTTGGGCGCATTGCTAAGAGCAAAACAGGAATAGAGACTTGTGTTTGAAAAAAGCAACTGGCCAGGCATCAGTCACCTCTGCTTAACTTCCTGTATGCCTGACTTCCTGTACCACCACCACCACCCTCCCCAACTGTAAGCAACACACTGATAGGCCGGCTTTTTTTTACAGATGGCTTCCTTTGATAGCTTCTCCTGGTCACCACAGCAAGCTGGAGAGATGAATGTGCCCTTTTTTTCTTTTTTCTTTTCTCTAATACCCACCTGAAATTTGTCCTTTGAAAGCTGTGGTGGGCCTGTTGCATTTGCCGTACCCAAACACCTTAATGAAAATATATCCACTTACCCTCAAGGAGATAAGCATTCACACTTTAAAACATGAATCTCTGCAGAAAGCTTTACCATGGCTATAGGGGTTTCTGGTTTGTGTTTGTTTTGACTTGGACCTGACCCACAGTCAAAAAAGTTTAAGTTGCATAGTGTTTTCTAGGCATGAGGCTTGTCATTGTGATGCTTGATTTATGAGGACAGTGACAGATATGAAAAGAACCACAAGTTTAGTCACAAGGCTAACTTATTGGAACAGTTCCCTGTGCCCCTTTCCGGACAGGGATAGTCCAACTTCTGTTATCTACGCTCTGGTAACCTCTAGGATAGATTACTGCAACACGTTATACATGGGGCTTTCTCTGAAGGCAATTGAGACATTTCAGCTGGTGCAGAATTAAGCAGCCAGGTTGTTCATTGGGACAGTTTGAACACATAATACCAATCCTAGCCTGACTGCCAGTTAGTTTCGTAAACAGCTCAGGGACTCTCTTTCCCCATATGAACCAACCCAGCCCCTGCAATCATCATGTGAGGCTCTGTTTTGTGTGCCACCTCACTGAAAGGTCTGGAGGGTGGCAACACAAGAACTGGCCTTTTCTGTGGTGGCTCCCCGCTTGTGGAATGCTGTCCCCAGGGAGGCTTGCCTGGCACCTTCATTACATATCTTTTAGGTGCCAGGCAGAAACATTCCTTTTCAGCAAGGCCTTGAGCTGATTAAAGGTAGGCTTTTAAATGTGCTTCTCTGGGTGGGTGGAGGTATTGGGTTTTTTAGTGTACAACAACTTTGCAGGTGTCGGGAATTTTACTTTTTGAAATATGACACCCCTAACATGTTAGTATATTATGTATTGTGTGTTTTTAAATACTGTAAAGTGTATATAATACTGGATATAAATTTAGTAAATAGTCAGAATCCCATTGCCTTTAACTGTGAAAAGTGCTTCCAGAGTAGGGAGTTAATACAAATGTTTTATAAATGCAGAGCTGACCAGTACAAAGGAGGTCCTTTGGGTGTGAATAGAATAGAACTTTTGCCTAGATTTCAGATTTCAGTCTCAACTGTTAGTTAAAACAGGGAATGAGGTCCATTTGTGCAATGGGACTCCCCCACCCCACCCCACGACCCCTAAACCTGTTCTGGGATTTGACATCTCCAGTTAAAATAATTGCAGAACAGATTTCTCAGACCCCAGAGAACTAGACATTCCCCAGCAAGATGGATCAGTTGACTTAGAAGATGGTAGGTTCATATGTTCTGCAAAATGCAGATCTGTACCTCTGCTCTTTGCATACAGCAATTGGAAGTCACACTTGCAGAGGAAATAAAATATCACAATCTGATTGACACTGACATGGAGTAACCCCTGCACAGTTAATTTGCCTTTTTTTCCCCTCCTGAAAAAAAAAAAACTTGCCTTATTAAACTTAGCAATAGCAGGCAGTTTGCCCAGGCATGACTCTTGGATAATGAGGAAGATTTTCTAATGTATATCCCATCAGTGCCAATATTTACCTCCCTACCTAGCTTTAATAAGCTCTGAGAGTTCTGAAATCTCATACGGATAGGTTTAAGGTGAAATTTGCTTCACTCGTTTATTCAGATTAGTTCATATGTTCCGATTAAGGCTCTACTGGGGGACATAGTATGTGAGGACATTCTTCAAGCAGTCCTTCTGCCACAGATCCCAGCATTGTAGAGTTAAGGTGGAGTAAATGAATGTTTCAGAGCTCTCTATAAAGTTGTTTGTTCCCTTGTAGATCCAGGACCAAACAGTAGGGTGAAGATCGATGTAAAGGTTTTGGAAGGACAGAGGTGTTTTTACTGTTTTATGAATATACCTTTTCCCTGTTCCTGCACATGGTATTTTCAACATTGTGCAACTTGAGTTGGGAGAAATCCAGTTATGGAGAGTCTGTAGTGTGTAAGATCAGCAGTTCACCTCCTCTGGCCAAATACATGGTGCAGTTCTGCAACTTCTAAATACTGTAAATGTTAGCCGCCTCCCCTCTCATTTCTCTTCTATCTCCCTCTGTCTCTCTTTTTGCCTGTCTCACAAGGCAAGGCTATGCATTGATTCAGCATTTTAGCTCCTACTATTTTATGTTTGTTGTGTAGGTCCTGACCCTGAGGTAAACACCTGAGGTAAACACAAACCAAGGGTGAAGGACCTGCTGTGGAAGTTCTCCAAACACTACATCTGTCTTCACAAAGTCTCAGGAAAGCACAAATAATTCAGGAGATTCAATTCTTCTCTTGTATCCGGCATACACAGATAAACGTACTGTACATATAAATTCCAATTATTTGTTAATGTTGAGGAAGAGAAAGGCTCAGTGCCTAAAAAGATGTGGCAGTAAATGTAGTCCTGTAGGAGTAGAAGACAATCAGTAGCTAGTGGGAAGAGAGGTGCACATCTGTCTCCCTCATTATTAAGATTGACAAGCCATTTAAAAACATTCCTTTTATTCAGGCATTTGACGGCTGGAAGTTGCTGCTCCTTGCAGTTATTATTAGTTTTGAAATTATTAGCTTTGAGGATATGTTTAACTATAGTTCTTTTCTTTTCTTTTGTAATTGTATTAACTTTTCATGTTTGCTGCCCAGGGGAGGAAGGGTGGGATATCCAATTAATTCTTCATCATCATGGCTTACGTTTGATATGATTCACTGTTATAGCTGGACACTGCTGTAGCCCAGACGCCTCCTGACAGTCCTGTGGGTCAAGGTGTGAACCTGACAGTGCCTGATATTTAGTTAGCTTTAAAACTCACCCGGGGGCTCAGGATGAGTAATAACAGTTTAACCCAAATCCAGGTGTTTCTGCTCTCAGTGTGTGGACAATGGCCACTGTTGGGTGCTGATCCACAGTTGCAGTATGAGACAGAGCAGTGTTTCCTGGACATTTTAAAAGCAGTGTTCTCACAATACATGCCCTTTTTTGTTTTTTTTGTTTCTTGCTTTTTTATGCTGCTCTTTTACGGGTATGCATTCAGATAGCCTACTACTGGCCCAGATAGGCTTTCTGCATCATTGTGACCACAAGCTAGTATTTATCTGCACATCACAAACTTACTTGATTCTTTTCCATTTCTCTAGGGCTGTATCTACAAAGCTGAAGCAGAAGGCGATGGTAAAAAATGTACAGACTTCCCCTAAGTTTATGGTTGGAGGAAAGACCCTCATATTGACCGAGAGGTAAGCATAGGCATTTGGTGGCAGCCTTTATGCAGTGAAAGACCACAGGAGTGCCAACTATCAAACAGAGGAAAAACCAGACTAAGGGTCAACACATCTTTATAAATATGGTAATGTTACAGTACCTGGACACAGTTTACAAACCAATAAATTGGGTAGAATTACTAGGAATATTTGGAAGAGACCTGGATCCTTTTCTTGAGGAGCTGTTGAGTTCTCTCCATGTGCCTCATTTTCATTGGGCTATGGGGTTAGCAGATTTTCTTTTCTTTTTCTCTCTCCCCCCCCTGCCCCCCGTGTAATGCCTTTATTGATTTTCTTACATGGTAAAAATTATACATTCCAACTGAGATACAGAAAATAAAAATAAAAAATTACCAAATGATCCTTAAATTCCAAAAAAAGAAAAAAATACTTAATTTTACAATTACTTTAATTAATTAATTAATTAATTAAATTCTCCATATGACTTCCAACCTCCTCATTGAGGGTTCATCTCCCCTCCCCCTTTTATTATCACTGCTTAAATGTTCCTTATCACCCTTTCTTTCTTTAATCTGTCTCATGTATTCTTTATCTAACTTACATATTGCAGAGTTTAGTCAAAGCATGTCAGGGTTTTTACTTACGACAATGTTTAATTAAATATTCTTTATAAATTCCCCATTCTTTTTTACACCTTTGGGTTGTCTGTCTTCTAATGATCTCTGTCATTTTTGCTCGTTCAGTATATTCAAACAGTTTCTCCTGCCATTGCTCTTTCGATGGTATTATTTCACCTTTCCATTTTTTGGCGACCAGTATTCTTGATGCTGTTGCAGCGTATAAAAACATTATTCTTTTTTCCTTAGGAATCTCTGGTGTTAGCAGATTTTCGTTCTTCCTTTGCTTCCCCTTAGTTTTTGCTTTTAAGTTGTCTAGGTTTGTGGCCTTAGAAAGCCCTATAGCCAGTTATTACTCTCCTTGCAGACAGCAATGAGGACAGCATTGTGTGAGCATTTGTTAGTGTACTTGGCTGGTAATGCCACAGGGTCTTTCAGCCATCACCATGTGTCGATTGGTGCTGTCAGGGAACTGCCATCGGCTCAGGGGCGAGAGGGGAAAAGCCGGATGGATTACAGAGAGCCCCCAAAGATCATGGGAAGCAGCACCTTCTCAGCAGAGGAGAGTAACCACACCTCCAATAGAGAGGAGCTTCAGGGCTCGGAGGAGGTGAGATGGTGCCAGGACACCCTGCCTGAGCAAAGCGGGGAGGAGAGAGGTCCTCCATTACCCATGCACTCCCTGCGCAGTAGGCTTCCGTGCAGAGAGGGGAAGTGCAGACTGGGCGTCAAGAAACTACTCTGCTGGGGAAGGTTTAAGGACCGCCCACTCACAGATTCTGCCAGTAAATGAGCGAGCCACGGAATAGTGGCGCTCTGCATGGTGAAGGTTTTTCGGCACCAATAACGAGGCTTTACAGCCGACCAGGGAGGCATTTGCCTGATTGCTCTCGAGTAACCCCCTGATATCCTTACAGGTGCATTCATGCTAATGCAGAGCCTTCATTTGTGCACAGTGCTGTGATTAGTTGGCGGCAAGCGAGTTGCCAGAAACACCATGAACATGCCTAGCAATGCTGGCTTTTGTTTTTGCGGCTGTTGTTGTGTGGTTGCTTGTGCTCCTGGCTGAACATGGGATCATGATTCCTTTTTCGCTAGCATTGATCCTGGTGTCGCAGGTTCCTGGGATAGCCCTACAAACCAGAACCCATAAAATTATGAGCAACATTTTTTTTAAAAAAAATCTTCTCTGATGTTAAGCTTCATAGTGATTGTGAAGTGAAAGTAAGTTTGTGAGGCAATGTTATTTCAGTACAGTGGTACCTCGGGTTACATACTCTTCATGTTACATAAGCTTCAGGTTACAGACTCCGCTAACTCAGAAATATTACCTCGGGTTAAGAACTTTGCTTCAGGATGAGAAAAGAAATTGTGCTCCGGCGGCGCGGCAGCAGCAGGAGGACCCATTAGCTAAAGTGGTGCTTCAGGTTAAGAACAGTTTCAGGTTAAGAACGGACCTCTGGAACAAAATAAGTACTTAACCTGAGGTACCACTGTACTAAAATAGCAGCAGGTTGAAAAGCCATAAAAGAATAGTGACCAACATTTTTGGCACGATGCCGAAAGTCCAAAGCAGTGTCTAAAAAGGAGAGACTCAGTGAGTACTACGATATTTTATTATATGTTTTTCCCTCCAGCAGCCCTCTGAGGTGGGCTGTGTTGAGAGAGTGATTGGCCCAAAGTTCCCAATGGTTCTTCAAGGGCAAGAGGTAATTTGAATGCAAGTCTTTATGATCTAACACTCTAACAAGCCCACCACATTGTCCTTGAACTCTGTTTGAAATTCTGTATCTCCCTGTGCCATGGAACGGGCACTAAACAGCACAGCAGAGGAGTAGCAGGCTGGAGTAACAGCCAGATGCCATGCCTAGCCAGTTTCACAGACCCTGTCTAGGAATGCCACAGTTTCCCAGCTATCTGTTATACTTGGAGCACCAATGACTTAGATTGGCTCCCATGCATAAAAGTGTCTTATCATCTCTACTGATCTCGGTACAGTGGTACCTCGGGTTACATACGCTTTAGGTTACATACGCTTCAGGTTACAGACTCCACTAACCCAGAAATAGTGCTTTAGGTTAAGAACTTTGCTTCAGGATAACAACAGAAATCGGGCTCCAGCAGTGCGGCAGCAGGAGGAGGCCCTATTAGCTTAAGTGGTGCTTCAAGTTAAGAACAGTTTCAGGTTAAGTACGGACCTCCGGAACAAATGAAGTACTTAACCTGAGGTACCATTGTATTGCCTTTTTCACAACCCGTGGGAGCCATTCGTTCCTACTGATTTCATGATGCCTTCAGTATCTCAAAAAACGGTCCATATATGAGCACTAAGATCCCAAGTATTTTCATACATCAGATATGCTGAGATTTATGGAAAGAAAGATGTGCTAGGTAAAGGAAGAGAAGCTGGGTTGTTGGAGAATCCATTGGTTAAGCAACTGAGCGTCTGTTGTGCATGCAAACAGTCCCAGGTTCCCAGCATCTGCAGGTAGGGCTGGGAGAGAACCCTGCCTGAAACCCTGGAGAATTGCTGCCACCCAGTGTAGACAGCACTTAGTATAAGACAGCTTCCTCTGACCCTGTGCGCTTTTTTAAATTACTGCATTATCCAAAATACAAAAAATAATATATATATTTTTTTAAATGCTGAGATTCACTGCTTTGTTTCAAACTATTCAAATAGCAGTCTCTTAAAGTATATGCATATACTCAACACTACTATTTGCTTAATATTCCCTACCACATTTCCATGTCATCATATCCATTGTTCTCCAGACTAATTTATTTTCCAGCGTACTTGGTGAACTAGTAGCTAGCCCCAAATCGAGGACTTACAGTATCTGGATTTCCCATTACTTCTGAGCTATTTTCTATTCATCAGCAAATGAAGCCAGTTTTGAAATTAAATCTCTATTCATTCTCAGGGTCAATTTTTTTCTCGTTCAAAAACTTTACAAAATTAATAATGGATCCTGCCTTTTCACATTTTTATGTCTCTATTTCCTTTTTGTTCTTTTTCTTAAAAGCTTTCTGTCTCATTTTTATATGGTTTTCGCTTCCACTCTCATAATGTGCTGATACAATCATATGAGAAGGAGATTTCACAAGTTTCTAGATTGTCTCAAATCCTCCAGTAAGATTTAGTAAATCTCTTAAGTGCATTGTATATAACATACAGCATATTAAAGTGGCTTAAAAGACAGAGTAGGTGTGGGGGGGTGACCTAGGATTACATATTAGAGTATACATATGGGGACATATATGGGGATATAACATTAAATCATGGTTTGATGTTTCATGAGCAAATCTTCTGTTCACATAAGCTCATCACCTTTTGATGGTTCTCGTTCACTTCCTTGCTTCTTTGTTCAAGACAAACCATAGCCTGTCATTACACCTGAACTGGTTTGTTCTTATCCTCTAGAATGATTGACAACTGTGTGAATTGTCACATACTTAGATTGGACAGAATCCCAAGTGAGATGACAAGTTTGAAGAGTTTGAATTCTGGGCTATACCTTTCCAGATTTGGGGCAAGAGGGGATATTTTTCATTGATACATCATGGGAGAACATTTAGAATGTAGTTACTATCATTTCAGGATTAGAACTTCCAGAGAGGTAAGTGGGTTTTTACTGTCACGGCATGAACAACAAAGAGACTTATAGTATCTTGTCTTCACAGATTTATTGTAGTATAAGCTTTCATAGACTAGAACCAACTTCAACAGATACTAAAGTTTACACTGCAATAAATTTGCTAGTCTTTAAGGTGCCACAAGAGATTTTATTATTTCAGGGATAGGAGAATGCGACCTTTCTCCCTCTTCTTCTACTTGCATTTTTTTTTTAACTAAGAGAAACATAAGCAGGGCTTATCATGTCTAGCAGAGTAACTCCCAATGACCAACCAGATCCTTCTGGGAAGTCCAGAAGCAGGACTTGAAGGCCATAACCCTTCTGCTGTTGTTCCTCAACGACTGATGCTTAGCAGCACAACACCCCTGGTCCTGAATATACTCCATAGTTATCTGTCCTTTTCTGGTCCCAACAAAGAGCCCATGAGGCAAGGCAACAAGGCCAACTGATTGTCATAGCACAATGGGGAGCTTCTAGTGAGGCACTTTCTCCAACAAAAACTGCAGGGGAACTGAGACCTTTTGAGCTTTTGCCTCCAGTCCACCTCTCCTATATGCTGCCCCCTTTATTGGAGAAATACAGGCTTTTAAAAGGTCAACACTCTGGCCTGAATATGCTGTTGGGCTGATAAGAAAGTGTGGGAGCCACTTTCATACCATCCAACATGTCCAGGCCAAAATCTTCCGAGCCAGGCTCACAGGCGAGTCATGTGACCTGTGGGAGATTGTGGCCCCGAAATAAACACTTTTTTGGGGGGGGCTGTGCTCTCACATGAGATCATGGTCCTTCAAAAAGCACTTTTCTGGGGTGAGATTGTAGCCCGAGATCATCATGTCCAAACTGGCCACCATGCTCTAGCGCAAAAAGAAAAGGGATGTCCTGGTTTTCCTAGGACAGTTGCAGGGGACGCACTTGGTTCCTTAGACCTTGGAGAAAACACTGCAGGATTCACTTCTATGGGCTCCTGCCTGCCAGGCTCATGTTCCGTGGACCCTGATCTCGAGCATCAAGGTCAGAGCCAGGAACCTGGTCCAGCTCCTCAGTAAGTGCCACTGTGGCTTCTGACACAAAGTCCTGATGACTGCCAGATTATGACACTATTATGCCCAGCAGCCATTGATAGCTGTATATTCCTTGAATGGCTAGGAGTGCTTATTTCCAGCTATGGTTTGCCAGCTGTGGTTCCCCTTTGACAGAGATAACATGGCCAATGTACTCTATGGTCTGGTGACCTCCAGACTGGAGACAACTTAGAAACCTCAACAGATCAAAAATGCAATGGCCAAATTACTGACTGGGTTAACTCAAGTACACCCTGTTTTAAAACAGCTGCACTGGTTGGCAGTTCATTTCCAGGCCCGATTCAAGGTGCTCAGTAACTTCACCGTTTAAAATCTTGAACAACTTAGGCCAATAATATCTAGAAGGCTGTGCTCCATCTCTATTGGCCTTCTTAGGTGTTGAGATCTGCAGAGGGGCCTCTCTTGGTAGTTCTGACATCCTCAGAAGTGTGAGGAAAGGCAGCCTGGAGGGGGGGTTTTCTCTGTGGAACTCTGTTGAACCCACAGCAGTGCTTCTGCCATCTTTGCTGTACAGCTTTCACAAAACGCTGAGGATGCTGCTCTTGGCCCTTCCCTTTGACGGTTGGGGTATATTGTTTTGGGAGACCCACCTCTTTTCCTGAATGTGTCCTCTTCTGTTCCATTCGGGAAGTTTTTATTTGTTTTCATAATTGCAATGGTTTTATCTTTTTATTTAATAATTGCACTCTGTTGTTGTAATCTGCCCTGGGACCCTGTCATGAAGGCCGGGCAGGAAACCTAAAAAATAAATATAACCCCCTTTTGAAGTCATCTGTGTTGTTGATCATTATCACATCCTGCAGCAAATTTCTAAAAATATTTGGAGGTTTAAACTGCATATGCAGCTCATTTAGCAATGCAGTTTGTTGCTCTGTGTGCAGGTTAATGTTTCCATTGTGGCAACATATGTGCTTTTGCATCCTATTAGTGCTTTGTGCCAAATAGCCTGTTCCGGGACATCAAACTTTAATTTAAACAGCAGAGGATCAATAAGCTGAGCAAATTGCCTATGGAAACCTATGAATCCAGTGCTTTTATGGACAATTCAAAGGGCACCTTTATTTGCCCTAATGTGTAGCCTATACTCATCATTGGCTTTGTTTTGGTGACCATAGCAAGAAAACCTGGTTAGAGAATTTTGGTTGGCCCCACCAAACAGCTATATCCCATTTTTTGGGGGGGAGAAACAATGGCTTTGAAACAATATGTTTGCAGTATAGATATGCCCTGAAAAGGACAGAGAGTGCTTTCTCTGAAACCTGTGTAACTGATCGAGTGAATGCGTTCTCATTTCTTCCCTGTTTTCGCGTTTGTCTCCACAGCTATATTCCGAGTACATTAACATCATTATAAGTGTCATTTCACCAATAGTTATTATTGCAAAGTTTTGGCATATGAGAAGTGCCAAAAGAGAATTTCAGCATTCATCTTATAGAGAAAAATCTTGTAAATATGTGCTTTGCATCTGCTCAACATTTAACTGTCTTGAATTGGTGCCTTTAAGGTAATGCTCAAATAATGTTTTTCTCTGTCTCATCCCTGTCTAAGAGCATCTCAGTATAAGGAAACAACCCAGGATAATTTTACCTGCAATTCTAGTCATGTGGGATGACTTTCCATTGAATTCAGTGAAGCATAATTCTAAGTAGACAGGTACAGAATGGCTTTGGTCCAAGAAACTTACATATATAGAGGCAGAATATATAAGGTAGTAGGGAACTGCAAGAGTGCTGTGCATACCAGTCCAGGCAGGACAATGAGTCAAGATGAGGCAATGTAGCATATTAAGAATGAGAGGAAATGAGAAATCAGTAACCACTCTAAGAATTTATAGGGGTCAGTAAGTTTATTTGGCCAAAAGCTGCGTGTTAAGTATCTAGCTGATGTGGTAGGCCAAGTCTTTTCCCAGAAAAGTGCCCAAACAGCTATCTTCTATCTTATTTTTATTTATTGATACATTTATTTCCCAAGGAGCTCAAGGTGGCATACGTGCTTCTCTCTATCCCCATTTTGTCCTCAGAACAACCCTGTGAAGTGGGTTAAGCTAAGAGACAGTGCCAGGCCCAATGCCACCTAGTGCACTTCATGGCTGCATGGGGGTTGGAAGCCTGGTCTCCCATGTCTTAATCCAACACTCTAACCACTACACCACACTGGCTCCTAGGTCCATCTTTATAGGTGGCTCCTCAAGTTATCCCCTTTCTCTGATCAGCCTTCAAGCACATTGTGTTTTCAGGGTAGCCGACAACAGTGTTGAAAAATGATATACAACAACACAGAGATAAAAAACAGCAGTAAAAGCAGCATAAAAATATACTCAAGGGTTTTCGCTATTGAAATATACTCAGAGTTGAGAGTGGATTTCATGCTCTTTATTCAGCTCATAGTGGTGAGGAGGAATGAAAGTCCCCTCAAAGTATCTGCTTTATATACATTAATTATACAATGCGCTGTACATGATTGGCAGATTCCGGAATTCTCCTGTAGGCCAATCAGGTTGTGGATTCACTTCCATCTGGAGCTGGATTGGGTGGCTCCTGCAGACCAATCATACTGCTGCATTGTTCTAGGACCAATCAGACTGCTGCATTCTGAATCCTATTGTTCTAGGACCAATCAGACTGCTGCATTTTGGATCCTATTGTTCTAGGACCAATCAGACTGCTTCATTTTGGATCCTATTCAACTCAGTACATAACAGCTATGTTGCTAGGTTACGTAGCAGGATTCCATGAGAGGCTCCTGGTCAGTAGGCCAGGCAGCAATAAACAAATAGCCAGACTTGGCTTGTAGCCTACCATTGTTACCACTGCCATACAAAAAGAGGGAGGCAATTCTGAAGATGGCTGCACATGATCCATTGGAATAGCCCAAGGATAAACTGTGGGGAAAGGTCAGGCTGGCTTAGAGCGTTTCAGCAGGGAAAGGAGATAGAATAAAACTTAAGTGTTTACTCTTCCCAGATCCATGGAGGGGAAAAATAGGGACGTGGTTGCTATTTTGCATATGTTTGCAGTGCACATATGTAAGGTGTTGTTCTGTTCTTGGTCACCTTCCAGGAAATTCTAAGGACATCACATTGGTTAGAGGGGAGACCTGACCAAGAACATTCACTCTGTGGTATACTGTAGGCTGCAGTCCTACACACACTTACCTGGAAATAACACCACCACCATTGATATCAATGGGACTTACTACAAAGCAGGTGTATATGTGATGGTTGTAGTTCTCTTTGCTAATGTATGTTGAGAAAAAACTGAACACAGATTATTATTTTTTTAAAAAAGAATTTTATTACTTCTTTCTGGATCTGAACAATTACATTATCCTCTGTACTTTCTGTGTTTTCTACTGCTGGATAGCATATGCTTTTTCTTCTGAAGGAATATTCTCACCCCATTATGAAATTGTAACTAAAAATGGCGAAGGAGCATAAATTGCTGTGTTTAAAAATAAAAGGCTATGGGAAAAGGATGTATAAGGCTTTTGCTCAGCTCATCAGCCACACTGAATCAGAAGCTGGAACTATCTCTTTCCCTCAGAGCACGGCTTATCCAAATCTTCATGGACAGAACATGAACGGACTCCGCCTTGATAAAAGGTTTTCCCCCCACACAATCAAGCGAAGAGTGTCCCAAACGCATCTTATCCTTTGTGGGATACACCCACAAATCCCTATAGTACGATATCCCTTGTAGACACATTTGTTTTTTTGGGTGTGTGCGCAATGAGGCTCAAGAGGCAGATAGCTATGCTGCAAGTGCAAAGCCTGCAGTACAGAGTAGGGACTGCTGTTCTGTGTGAATGTGTGCAGAGGAAAGAGGAAGAGAGACTGCACGGGGCTTCTCAAGACTGCCTTCACACTGCCGCCTTGTCCACAAAAGTGAAAGCAAAAGTGAGAACTGGGTATCTACTTAGCAAACTGATTACAGCATCTGTTTTGTCTGCAAAGTGGTAAAATAATTGATTATGGAGCTCCACCAAGCCAGCTGTCAGTGTTTGAAAATGGGAACGTGTTGAGCCATGAGGGGGGCCCTGCATGTTTGCCAGGGAATGGAGCAGGCAGAACTGTTGGTCCTGCTCTCTGGATGTCTATGACTGCACCTGCACATAGGTTTCAATAATGCAGATGTCTGTGGCAACACACATCCAGGGAATGGGCTTAGCTGATCTTCTCTTTTTCTCTTTCTAGCAAACTACCATTACTATGCCAGGGAAAGGCGAAGTCTTTCTGTGTGAAGTCCCTAAGCTCCTCTCCGCCTCAGAGAGGTCACAGCTTCCTTCCTTCTTGGTCTTCAAGTTCTCACTTCAAAAGCAGAGACTTCCCACGAGAACAATTGTCCAATTATATCTGTGTAAAACAGTCAATAATCTATTTCTTTGCTACTAGATAAAGCTGAGCAAATCTACTGAATCTATTGGGGGTGGGGTGGGAGAGTGTATTGAGGGCAGCTGATGCTCCACAATGACCCTTTGTTGAGCGGCAGAGAAAGAGGTTATCCCTGAAGGACAATGACTAGCAATCCCACAGGGAAGTTTTACCTGTTGTCTTGCCTGAAGGCTGATACAAGTCCTGTGGTGGGCTTATTTATTGAAAATAGGTAGGCAGCAGGAGCTGGGAGATAATGACTTCTCTCACACGGATGCATGCTGGGTGTGCGGCTAACCTCTTTTGAGTGCTTCTAGAATTGCAAACACTGCAGTCTACTAATGGGTAGCATAAACTGTAGCACTGGCCCTTGCAAAAAGGGGCGACTTGTTTTTAAAATGTGTTTAGCTCTTAACTGGGCTCAGGAGTAGGAAATTACACAATGGATGTTGAAATGCAGGCTGGGTGAGAAGTTGTCATTTGAGTAATGGATGCTTTATTTCCTGTTTTTGCTAAAAGCTAGAGCTCAGCATAATTAGCAGGCGAGAAAGCCAGCTTGGCAGCCAAAGAAAAAAAGCACATTTTGGGGCTCCTGAGCCAATTAAAATTGTTTATATAGCCACTGAGCAATATTTTTCACCAAACAATTAGAGCTCGGAGTATTCATCATAACAAAGTTCGGCCAGCTGTTAAAGGGCCCGATTCTGTGAATTGCGAGCACAAAAATACATGGTGGGAACCAGCCAATTCTTTCAGTACATTCTGCTGTGTTATGTTGAACTGACGATTATCTTTTGGTGGCACCATTTCAAGCAGCAGGCCCAGGAGCTGAGTAATCGAGTGATGATAGATTAAGTGAAGTTCATGCATGCGGAAACTGGCCCTGAAACTTGGTACATCGGGAGATTTCAGGGTAGAAGCACACAAGGGTTCTTTCAAGAGACAGACGCTGTCCACATGGTCCTTCCACAGTCCGTCCACTGCAGCACAGACACTTGTGTGAGTTAAGGAAAAGCCATGGAGATAGCTTCAGACTCAATACTTGGACCTAGTCTAGATGTTCAGCTTTTTTCCTCACAACTGTCGTTGAGGAGACACTAATTTAGGAAACAAAAAGTGTTACATAAAAATCCCAGTGAAGAATTCAGTGAACACCATCACAGTAGCATCTCTCTTAGGAAGCTCTGGGCTGGTCCAGACATAGCACTAAATTATGGTTTAGCATTATATGAATGAATTTGCACAAGCCTCAAGCTTGCAGCCTCCTCTCTTCCTCTAATATGGTCACCAGAAACATATGCTTCCATTTTTAAACTAACCAGCGTTCTCTGTTACATTTGAGCTCAGGAAACTTCTTAGTTCAGGCCCACCCCTTGTGTTTGAGGCCGTTGTCTATGGTGTCTGAGCAGTGATGGCTCTTTCACACAGGTTGTCACTTGATGCTGTTTTTGAGTTGTGAACATGGGTGTATAAACAGGGTCTCAGACGTCACCAGAGCACTGTGCCCACTTTAGTACTGTGGAGGTCCCAGTCCAGTTCTAACAGTGTTCTGGGGCCCCAGTGCATTGTGGTTAATAGGGTTGTCAAATCTTGTCTCCAAAGAAAGCTACTGTCTTTAATTGCTGTCTGGAAGTATCAGAGCTGAACTGCAGGCAGTCACCAAGTGGGAGCAGAAGCTGTAAGCCAAGAGTCAAGCCGGGGTCAGAGTCAGGAAACTAAACACACCATGAATGAGAGCTAGGCAAAGTCCTTGCTGGAACAGGAAGCCTTTATAGCCCTTCCTATTAAGAAACGCCTGTGGTATCATCTACAGAATGTGTAGGAGCATAAGCAAATGCACTAACTGAATTGGTTTAGGAGTTTTGTGTGCATATTTATTTTGTTGTATTGATGCTCAAAGAAAGTTATATTAGGAAATCATTACAAGTGAGACCTGCAAAAAAATATTGCAGCATGGAATGCTACTATTCAGTGTTCTGGCCAACCAGACATCCTTTCTTCCATTCCATCACACACACACACACACACACACACACACACACACACTTTCCTGTTCCTGCAACCCCTCCCAAGTCAGTCAGGATTCTATGCCTACTGAGCCCGCTCTGTCTTTATTAAGCTGTTTGGGGCATTTCCCCATTAGGTATCCTGCCCTGAATATTTTTTGAAACTTTGGGATTCCTTCCAAGCCTAATACCTCCCTCTTTGAGAATCATTTCACCATTAGTATATGGGGCAACTTTTTTTTGTTCACTAGATTCTACTCCATGGGAACCCTTGAGGCCAGCTTGCCTCCTTTATTATTATAGAAGATCTAGGTTCAAATCCCCATTCAGTCATGGAGCTCATTGAGTGACACTGGGCCAGTCACTGTCTTTCAACCTAACTACCTCACAGGATAGTCATCACGAGGGTAAAAGGGTAGAAAGAACAATGTTTGTCTTGAAGGTAGTGTGTGGAGATGACGATTCAACTAGTCAAGGAACTGCAGCTTCAGACAACTGCAGTCAAATGGATGAGAGTAAACAGACATTTAGAAGAAGAAGAAGAGTTTGGATTTGATATCCCGCCTTTCACTCCCTTTAAGGAGTCTCAAAGCTGCTAACATTCTCCTTTTCCTTCCTCCCCCACAACAAACACTCTGTGAGGTGAGTGGGGCTGAGAGACTTCAGAGATGTGTGACTGGCCCAAGGTCACCCAGCAGCTGCATGTGGAGGAGTGGAGACGCGAACCCGGTTCCCCAGATTACGGGGCTACCGCTCTTAACCACTACACCACACTGGCTCTTACTTCATACAAATGGGATTTGGTGCAAGTGAGGAGATGTGGGGGCAGCAGGACCCCGGCTTTGGTGGGAGGGAAGAGGCAGCAACTTCCTGTTTCACCTCAGGTGGTGAAATGGGGTAGGCCACCCCTAGCAGCAGGTACTGCAGTGCAAAAGGCATGTTAGAAAACAGAACAAAAGCACCAGCATTATAATCAGGAGAGTGTAACACAATATTCCCCACAGCTAACTACACCCCCAGTCTCTGTGCACAGTCTGCAGGTGTATGGCTAAAAGTGGCTGAGTGTGTGCTCTTCTTTTTAGAAATACTTTGCCTTGTTGACTTAATCTGAGCTTAATATATTTGTTTGACTGTGTTGCATATTTTGCTTTCAAACTGGCATGGGAGGGGGAGCCCCAGGAAAGTTTGATCAACACAAAAACACCAGGTGGTTGTTTGTTAGTTTTGACTTGTTGCTTGCCTGGGAGCTCTTAGAGGGAAAGTTAGAAAAACCAAAGTAGGGGAACCAATGATTTTGCAATGTCTTTCATAAGGTCCTTTCCCAAGAAAAGGGATTTTCAGAAGGTTGTCCCTTGTGCTGTCTTGGGAAAGGTACATTCTGATATCAAACTTACCAAAAGCCAAAAGATACTATCGCTGTAAATATTCTTGCTCCAACTTGTGAATTCCTGCTGTTCATTAGGAATTTCCCATATCAAAAACCCCATGGCCTCATACTATCATTATATGATATGCTAATTATAGTGTTTATCAAATACCTAATTAGTATTCTGTGCTACCACTCTGTTAGGTACATTGCTACAGATTGATAGAAGAAAACACAATCTTTAATATTTTGTTATCACATTTGAGAAGGTACGTAGAGTACTTCTGGTTACACTAATATAACAACAATAATCTAAGCAACAAATGCTGATAAACGAAACAAGTTCAGTACATTTCAGTACTGTAGAATAGTCCCGCGTGAAAAATGTTTAGACACCATTTTCAATCCTTAGTGTCAGTTACCTTGCCTTTACTGTCATAATGAAAGCAAAAATGGTTTTGGGCTGAATAACAATCTCTTATTTGGAAATAAGGGGGCGAGTGTTTAATAGCTTTGATTATTTTTAGTCTAAATGTGGCATCAAACTGCTTTCATGAGAAATGAACTGATTTCGGTTTTCCAGGATTTTTTTGAGGATTACTTTATTTCGCATTTACCTTATTTTGCCAACCTCCAGAATGATTCACAAAGAGCACATTTATTTTCAGATCTACAACTCAGAAAAGAGTTCAGGAACTGAAGCCACTGCTCCCTCCTCTAATAGTTAAGGACCTATGCTTTGGGAAAGGATTTATTCCAAACAGGTATGTACAATTGTTTAGGTAATACCTTGTTACTAATGCGGCCTGCTGTAATCCTTCTCACAGTGTCAGCTTGCCAAACTAAATTAGCCCACCCATAGGACTAATAATAATAATAATAATAATATCCACTGAAATATCGTATGTCTCACTTTTATTAGGCAGGCAGGAGAATGCCCTTTTGTGTTTTAAAAATATCCTGGTGACTTTACTACAGATCCAATCACTCCAACCGCCCCGTTCCATTTGTCACATTCTCCGCTTACATACAGACTGCATTTATAACACCATGATTGACTTCAACATATTGTGTATGTGCTAACAACTAGCTGGTTGATCCCACTGGACCTTCTAGCAGCTTTTAACATGGTTGGTTACCGTGTTCTGTTTAGCAGCTGAGAACTAGGTCCACTCCTTTCTGGAGGGTCTCGGAAGTTAATGATAAATTCCACAGAGCTCTGTTGTATATGATGTATCTTTCTGTTTGAAGCCGCTGAGACAGATAATCTGAAGCAAGGTGTTATCATATCCTGATTAGAACCAGTTCTGTTATTCTTTTACACCTGCTCAGGATTTATTGCATTTTATAAGCAAGCAGCTATTAAATATCTCTGTGCAATTACCTCCTTTTTAGTTGCTTTGTGAATTCTTATATTCAGAAAAATCGTAATGTATTTTAGCACGAGGGGTGGGAAGAAGCCTTGACTAAGAGGCAGAAGCGAATGTACCTGCGTTTGGGTACAAATTATTATGTGCATATGATTTGAGTTAAAGAACAAAACCCACATTTTTACATCCATGGTAGTGGCGTTATTTATTAAATTTATATTCTCTGGGCATTTTACAAAATAATGGCAGTCAGATGTTTTCCACTAAACACTCTGCCAGCCGTACAAAGGGTCTTGCAGCCAATTGGCTTAAAGCACTGTTGATTACTCACGATGCCCTTCCTGTGAGGACAGGCCCCGAAGTGTTGTCTTTTGATAACACTGGCTCCTTTAGAGCAATAATGCTGATACAGCTTCCTGTCTAATCATAAAGCAATTACTGCACCTCCAGAGGGAAAGCACTTTAAAATGTCTAGGCTTAGCTTAGCTTAGACGGGATAGCCTTCCCTTGCTGGCCTTAAATGTCATTTCAAAATTGCCCATTTAGAAAATGTGTGACAAACCCACAAAGCAATGGATAATGGGCATAAGATCTGCAGCATCTTGATAAAATAAGCCCTTCTGCAAAGGTTGTTGCTGTGATTTCCTGCAAGTTTCACTTGGCTCATGTAAAACAAACTGGCATCTCTTCTGCAGCAGGTATGCACATTGGGGAGCCACAATTGGCTTCCAAGGGTGTATGTGCTTTAGGATTGGCATATGACAATCAACACGTGCTTTGTATGGAGTTTCCTATAAAGCAGGGACAGCTAGCCCTCCATTTGGGGTCCTGGTTCAATTCCCCCAAGCCAATTTTTCTGCCGTCCCCATACCTCATGAGTTTTGGTGGCAGGGGCAAATTTCTTTTTAAAGTAGGCCCATTGCTAAAGTGGGGATTGTCCTGATGATGATGCACCCTCTTCCTGGTTATAAATTCAATAATGGAGGGCCTTTGTGTCTGTGGGGGCCAGTTTAAGAGGAGGAGGGCACCTACTTTGACCATGCTCACCACCAGATTAGCTGCTGAGGACCACAGTCAAGAGGTCTTTAGAGCCTGCATGGTTCCACAAGGGATGGCGCCTGTCTCTTAGGCTGAAACCCACATTCCACAATTGTGGAATCAGTGCTACTTCTCTAGAAAAAGGGGTGCCAGAACTCACCATAAACATCTCCCTTACTCTCTCTTTCCTGGTGAAAAAAAGCCCTGTGTGGAATACCCTCATTTTTAAAAACATTTCATTATGAAATGACTGACTATTATTGCTGTAATGTGCATATGGGTACAGGATAAGAATGGGTGATAAAATGTCCTCGTTTTACTGGTTTATCTGTGTTATGATTCCCTCAAACACCCCTTTTTGGGTGGCTTTGGAGGGGGAGAAAGAAAACTGCATCAGGAGTCTAAGGCTGTATACACATTACCATTTACTCTGGCTCCAGTGTGCTTCCACTGCTGATGTCTGAAGTGATGTGCACACAACATTAGCCACAATGTGTGGCTAATATCCATCCTGTAGTTTCTTGAAAAAATGCTGCTGTTTGATGAGTCTTCCCTCAAGCCAGCTTCTATCTGATGACAATAGAAGTCACATTCACTTTCCAGTTAAGCTGAGGTATGTACAATTCAGACAGCAATTGCACATGCGCAGATAACAGCTTCATGAACAGGAGTTGGGGAGTTGCAGGTGTGGGGAAACAAAACAGATAATGTGCATTGAGTGAAGTCACCCCACCCCCTCTCTGGTGTCTACAGCAACATGTAAATATGACTTGAAGCACATTGGGCGGGAAGAGAATGGCCTTGCTGAATTTAAGCTGCCATGTGTGGATAGATGAATTTGCTTTGTTTGGATTTAGAATAATAGAATCATAGAAATGTAGAGTTGGGACCATGAGGGTCATCTAGTCCAACCCCCTTTCTAATGTCTAGCAGGGTAGTGGCCTTCTGCAGTTTGTCTCTTCAAATCTTACATTCCTAGACATGGTGCGTACAGATTATATACCTTCTGTAATGTGGCAATGTAATATATAGTCTGTAACATATCATTCGCCTGTCAAGACCCCGAGGCCTACCCCTATGTTGAAAAAGACACATTGACACATTATATTAGGTTAATGGGCAAAATTTAGGCCACAACTTTATTGGTTACAGAATGTGAGCGGTATTGGCTTACGCATTGGACTGAACCAACTATACCTGACTCCTGTCCGCCGTGCAGGGAGTCCAGGAAGGGTCAACCACCAATAGGGGGTGACCTGCTGATGCAAATCGACTCAAGCTCCCCCAGGGTTCAAATAGCCGAAGCCACATGCCCTGGGACAGGATTGGCTGGCCAGGCTGTGACGCGGCCGGGAACTCCCAAATGATGCGGGGGCATAGTTCAGCCCCTGCTGAGAGTGGGAGACCATGCGGTCTGCCCACAAAGCCTCCCCACACGGAAGTGGAGCGGACCTGTCAAAATGGAAAGCACAGTACAGTCATACCTCGGGTTACAGATGCTTCAGGTTGCCTTTTTTGGGGTTCTGGACCGTCGAAACCCAGACGTACCAGAACGTGTTACTTCCAGGTTTTGGCGGTTGCGCATGCACAGAAGTGCTAAATCACACTTTGCGCATGCGCAGATGCACCGCTGCGGGTTGTGAACGCTGTGGGTTGTGAACGTGCATCCCGCACAGATCATGTTCGCAACCCGAGTGTCCACTGTAGACTGTTAAGAGCAGAAACTGGGATACAAGAGAGGTGGAACATATTTCCAGCATTCTGATGAATTTCAACAAACCAGCTGTTTGTTCCCCCAATAAAGTAACACTGTCAGATCAAATTGGTACTGCTGAGCTCTAGAATAATCAGTTTTGTGAGTCTTTGAAAGCGGAACTGCTCTTGTGTTTTGGGGGCTTATGGTAGCTTTTTAGATGAATAAATTTAATATTTATTTAAATATTTACAATCCACTCTTTGATAAAGGATATCAATGCACATAATCAACCAAAAAACCCAGTCTATTTTAATATGAAGGACATTGGCGGCTGTGGCTTATGCCCACTGGGACTGGTAGGGCAGAGAGCATGGAGGCCAATGACAGTTGGAGTCAACTAATTCTAGTTTTGTCCCCATCCTCTTCCCTACAATGGGAAGACTAAGGAGGTCTGGTTCTAAGTAAGTAGATGGGGGCTGGCTAAGGGCTGATTGAGGTTGATGAAGCAATGTCCCATTTGCCCTAATGGACCAGTCTTCCCTGGACACTGGGAAACCACCATCGAATGAAAGCAAGGATATAGAAACCCGCAGCATTGTGCGGGAGGTGAATACGTGGTCTTGTGGGTGTATGTCAGCTGATATTTGCTTCATTGCTTGCTCCAGGAGCCATGAACGCAAGCATCTCTATGTCAGGCCAAGGCATGAAGTTCTGAGCACTCTGCTGGATGACTCTCTGGACAGAAGGGGTGTGTATCTGGGGTGAGAGAAGAACTGTATCATTGAAGCAGAACAGAGAAAGGAAATGACTCAATCATCAAAAGGCCCTCCTTCCTCCGGGGAACTGTCCCTAATCAGTATTAGTCCCTTACAATAATACTATTTTAGAAGCACTGTGAACCAGAGCACTGCGTAGCCATGTAAACTGCTTCCTGGATTTGCCAAACAAAACACCGTCCGGCAATTAATAGAATTTTGCTATTAGCCCCGCTATGATAAAGCAATGCAAACTTTGCACGCTAACCGTACAGCCGTTCTGTTTTAGAAGGACATTGCTTACCGTGTGTGTGTGTGTGTGTGTGTGTGTGTGTGGTCATGCAAGGGGAAAAATGAGAGCTGCTTGGATTTTGTTTGGCTTAAAACATTGTGGCTATGGAAATTGTCCTTGTTACCCTTGCAAGAGTTATTACAAAGCTTCCTCGTGGGAATTCCCTGATTAGTCACCGCTTTAGTATTAAGCTTGGATAGTTTGTAGTGCATGCCAAGGATCCAGTAAAAGCTCTACCTTTTTGTGTTTGATAATGAAATGAGGCTGTGCCAAAAGTTGGCAATAAACACTGTAGGCGAAGCAACAAGCACGCCATAGCTCTGGGACCGGGAATATTACTGAGACATGGTCCTTTATAATTAACAGTGATTAGACACAGAAACAGATGTGCAGCACCTCTGAAACAAATGAACTGTTTGTTCTTCTTTAATGCAATAGAAGGAAATTTCAACAAAGTGAACAAAAACAGGGGCTGCCTTCGAGCTTGTCCTACATTTTCTTTGCCCTTCCCCCCCCCCTTCATAATCAGTAGTCGCTCCTTCTGACTAAGATGGTGCCTCATGTGTCATTGGGCACTTCTGGACTGTCATTATTTTCAGGTGGGATCCACGTACCAGCAAATTCAAGTTGCACAATTTGTGCCCTAAACCTGTTTTCTCCCAAAAAAATGGACTCCTCACGATACGGAAAGTGACAGGAAAATGCACTGAAAGAACACTCTCGTTCTCTAGAGTAGGAGAACACTTGCTTGATGCAATGACATATATAACCTCCCCGCAAACAAACCACAATGAATGTTCAATAAATAACACTAAGGTAAAAATACCAAGGGATCTGCTTTTACATCCATTCCAATAGCCTTAGGATTCTTAAAGGCAAGCCCAGTGGCGTGGCGATGCTCCCAGGCTTCCCTGAAAGGTGCCTGGATCATCTTGGCAAGTACAACCCTTAGGGAGGCCTCTGAACCTTGACTCACCTACTTCATAATGTCTAGCAGATGATCAGATCTGAAGTAAGAAACCGCTCATACAGCCATTTTTTATGTGTTGAGGTTAACGGAACAGCTTTGATTATTTTTTGATAGATATAAATAAATGATAAATGAAGTACACTTGTGTGTGATTTTGGGAATTGAAACTGTGGCTGTGCAGATACAGTTAAAGTAACCTCCCCCCCCCCCGCCCACAAATCCTGGGAACTGTAATTTACCACTCACAGAGCTGCAACTCCCAACACCCTTAACAAACGATACTTCCCAGGATTCTTAAAATGGCATGTCCTTTTTAAGTGTATCATATGCACATAGCCACAGTTGGTGTGTGTGTGTGTGTGTGTGTGTGTGTGTCCCCACTTTCCAAACAATCCTGGGCCCCAAAGGGTCTTGTGAACATTTAAATATCTCACTTCACTGTATCCCTGAAATAACGAAGTCAGGATGTGGTAAGTGAGGCTTTGGACCCAGGTTGAAATCTTTCAAGACTTTTCCAGCATATGAAAATGCACTGGAAAAGCATATTCGGAACATGAAAAGCAGTAGTCTGATTTGGCCCTAATCATGATTTTACACTATAATATTATCATATTATAATGTAAATCATTATTAGGGCCAAATTATGAGGGAGTGACACATTTATAGGATTTGTTCACCTAAGGCAGACTTCATGACGAAAACCTCTACCTAGCATTTAGTGAGACAGATGAACAGTTGTGATTTCCCTTGGCCCATTTTGGATTTGAATACCGTTGCCATTAGAAGAGCAATTGCACCTCTTACAATTATCATACTATTTAATTTATTTAAAAGCATTTATAGCTCAAAAATCTCTAAGCAATGTGTACATGGTAGTGAATATGGTTACTGACTCGGTTCAGACATCATGCCAAACCTTGCTTTGAGCTTCCCAACATACAAACTATGGTACAGAACTGTTCCTGCTTCTGGGGTGCAATTCAGACATCATGCCAAACTACAGCTAGCACAAACCAAAATTTGCAAAACCACTTCTGTCTGTGTTTCTGATTCTTGTTTGCTGTCTGATCACAGACTATGGTTTGAAAACTTGAACATTTCCCCAAACCATAGTTGTGATTTCTTCACAATGTTTTGGAGTGATACCTGAGTTGAGTCTGTGGGATCCAGCTGCATCACCACAAACTCCATGTTATAAGATGATTATCATTTGCATAGACTGTATGAAAACTTTATCTAGTGATATGATTTCAGGAGATGATACAGTGGCCAATAGGAGTCAATTAGGGCAAAGCTGAATGCCTGTGTTGCAATATCCGGCGATTTAATTTAAAAATAATGATGATGTTTTCTTCCAGAACTTCCTGCTTCAGAAGTGAATAAAGACTTTAGCAGCAAAGAGATTACAATTAAGCCTGGTCCAGAGGACATTATGAGACAATGAGGGGGAAGTCTGAATGAAGAGCTGCAGGAAGAATCTGGCGAATCTGTAGCCTCTTTCTATCATAGTTCTGTATGCTATTAAAACACAAAAGAAAGGCCACCTTCTGAGGTAGTCAATATTGGTATTCCTGTTGGCAAATGCTGGACATGTACCATTCTGCATCCTAACAAGGGCTTTCTATTTGCTTCACTACATAAATCACTTTCCTGATTTCTTCTTTGTCATTGCAGTGCATGACTACTCTGAAGCTGCCCACTGCTGCTCACTGTTCTCCTGGTGTTTTGAATGTAGTCTAAATACCACTAGTAGGTTAGTTGTGACACCCAGAGTCAAGCTTGAATTCTACTTGGTACCCATCCATCTTGATTTCTGCCAACCACATTCTCATATTTACTGTTTGATTGTCTGCCAAGGATCCCAGAAAGCCAGCTGGATTAGTAGTGACTTGTCCCAGTGCTACTTCTGCAAAGCATACTTTAACAAAATGTTCCTTTTTCTTGCAATAGTAGCAAACAGAATCCTTTGCTAGGCAGAATCCTGCCATCGACATTTTTCCTCACTGTTTTGTGAGTTTTGTGTGGTGGGCTGTCCCTGTAGCTGTGACTTTGTCTTCAGAGTATGAATACTGTCAGTGTGAGGGTGGGGGTGGGGAATGCTGCTCCTTTTATGAAGGTCTAACGGTGGCCTCTTTACACTCTCTCATTCTACCTCACAGTGGTGAACGCTTTTTCCAGGATAAGTCTCTCATCCAATTGTAGTTTTTTGGACACTTTGAGTTTTCTGACATCCACAACAATTATGTCTCTGATCATCTCACAGAGGAGGATACCACATTCACAACGCTCAGCTAGGGAATATAGAGAGGTAATAAAATCATCCATAGGTTCATTTTCCTTTTTCATATGAGTATTAAATTGTGCCTGTCCATCAGTTGCATTGCTCCTCACAATGAAATGTTTTTTGAAACTTTCCACTACTTTATTGGATTTCTTTAACCCTACCTCGCTTAGCTTGAATGACATCTGCCCAATCCTTCATTAGATAAATGAGTGTATTAATCCCCTCTTTGGATTTGCTTTTTAACCCTGAAGCTAGCTGGAGCTTCTCATATATGTGCCTCCATCTGGGTCACTCACCAGAGCAGGGACAGTCAACATGGCTCCCTCCAGATGTTGCTGGACACCAATTCTCATCATCCCTAACAATGGGCCATGTTGGCTGGGGCTGACAGATGTTGTAGTCCAATAGCCAAAAGGCATCATATCGCCTACCCTTACACTATAGTCAGAGGAAGCTTCCCAAGCTATAGGCCTCTTCCTCACCATTGCTGATCTTGATATGCTGAGCTGTCTCTAGCACCATTCTTTTTCAGTCAGTTTGTGGGTGTGTGGAATCCACAGTACAGTACTGCCTCCATAAGTTGTATGGGATTCCTGTTCAAGGTATCACTTTTCTCTTTGAGCTCCACTCCAAGAACTTTCCTCATTCTGCCCTCTTCCCCCCACAGCCAAAACTTAAGAGGACAATCACTGGTTCACATTGTATTTATATGGATGACTTGATCCCTCCTGGCCCATCATCAAAATCTGATTTTGGAAGGAGGAGGATACTTATTCTATTTTTTTAAAATCAATATTTGGTTTAGGATAGGGGGATCATATGTCCCATTTAACAAGTTTCCTCATTTTACTATTCCAGTTCACAAATCATCACACAAACATCAGGAGGCTGCATTCAACTGTGTATGAGAATCTTCACACACATGCCTCTGTGGAACAAACTGCTATTTTCGCATGGGTACATGTGGCTGTCAGAAAGGTAATGTAATTTCAGAAGGAGGGCTGCATTCAAAGATTTTGAGAAACGCTGCACTAGTGCAGTCTTTAGATTCATATACTGATTACTGATGGCTGCTTTACGGTTATATATGGTGTGGCAATTTTGCTAATTTATTATAGATGCTATTAGAAAACAGAGCTAATAAAAGCCATCATGGCAGGAGCCTAGAGGACAAGAAACGTAAGGGCCACATTTCAGGCCTCTTTGGGTTTTTCATTCTGTTCTATAAGAGAAATGTCAAGTTTTATTAAACACCATTGGTCGTCACAAACATGGGAAGCAAACACCATTTTATATACAGCTTATATGTCCTGCGAAAGGGACAGTATTGCAATTTATTGTAAATGACTCCCTGCACAATGCAATGTATTGTGCAGGAGAAATGTACACCTAAACCTTTGGGTTGCAAGGGCACACACAGCAACCTTGTGAGTTAAATGAGTTAAATCTCTCCCAGATATCAAATGAATGGTTTTATCACTACCATTCAGGAATGAAATGTTGTCAAAAAGTTCCTTTAGAATTTTTTCCCCCAGAAGAGAAAAATAAAGAGGAATATGATACATATAACAGAATGTCCTTCAAGTTTCCAGTGCCACTAATACATATGTGTCAACTCACAGAGACTTTACCATACCTGTGAGAGCTGGCATGCAAGGATGGGAATGTAGTTTATTTTAAGCTAGAAACCCAAGATCTACCAAGCAGAGCCAGGTGCAAAAGGTACAGTGGTACCTCGGTGTGATGGGATGTTGAGCTGCTTGTGCGTAAAGTTCCTAATCCCTCAGTGTTTGGCTAAGTCCACAAACCACTGTCTGTAACGGAGCACCATAAGCATGGCTCCGTCAGTCGCTGGCAGAATCCGACAGTGGGCGTTTACGGAATTTCTTCCAGCATAACAGCTCCTTAACGGAAACACATCTTCTGGACTCTCTACGTGACAATTTCCGGCGAGGAGTGGGTGTCCCTAATGGAGGTCCTGAAACCTCCTCGCTGTTCTCGCTGGAATTGTCTCTGAGCCAATCTTCTGACTCGCCTTCCCTTGGAGCTCTTTCTCGCCCCCTGCTGGTTCCCTCCTCCGCTGATAAGTCTCTCTCAACCTCTGGGAGCCCCTCCACCACCTGTTCTTCCGATGACAGTTCCCTGACATCCACCTCCCCTCCAGGGCCCCCTCCACCCCCTCCCCTCCCTTCCTCTGCGGGAGGCGAGGGAGCAAAACCCCTGAAAGAACTTCCCTCATCTTCCGAAGTCTCGAACATTTTCCTCCACCGGTTGCTGTTTTGGGTTTCTAAGTACTCATCCTCCTCGGAATCTATTCCTTCTTCCCACTCTGACCCCGTGAATCCTTCCAATTCCTCCTCCTCGTCGGTGGTGCCAAAGTACTCTCTCCGGAACCTCGCTACTGACTGAGGTTTCCTGGGGAACCTTTGATGGAACGCTTCGAGCAAGACCTCGTCATTGACTTCCTCTGCCGTCACCCAGGTGTTTTCTGACTCCGGTTCCCCTTCCCACGCTACCAAATACTCCACCTGATTACCCTTCCACCTGGAGTCGAGGATTTCCGCCACATGGTTGCTGCTTTCCCTCTCTTCTAAGACAGGTCCCTGTGGGAAAACCCCTTCTTTTCCCCCCCTATACGGTGACAGTAATGACCTGTGGAACACTGGATGCAGTTTCATGTGGTTCGGTAACCGGAGTCTGAAAGCTACGGGGTTAACCTGTTGAATGACCTCAAATGGTCCCAATCTTTTGGGTCTTAATTTCTTGCAACCCCCCTTGAACGGCAGTCCTTGGGTGGACAGCCACACCTGATCCCCCACCCTTATGGTTTCACCTTCCCTTCTGTTCTTGTCTGCCTGCTTCTTATATTGTTCTTTGGCCCTTTCTAAGTTGAGTTGGAGTTGACGATGGATCGCTTCCATTTCTTCTACAAAAAGTTCTGCGGCTGGGACGCTCCATCTCTCCCCTCCTCCCCCTGGAAATGCCCTGGGGTGGCACCCATAATTAGCCAAAAAGGGGCTCATCCCGGTGGACACATTCTCCGCATTATTGTAGGCAAATTCCGCCAGCGCCAACTTTTCCACCCAATCGTTCTCTCTGTCATTGACATAACACCTCAGATATTGTTGGAGGATACCGTTTGCTCTTTCCGCCTGCCCGTTGGTTTCTGGGTGCCGGGCAGTCGAAAAATTGACCTCCACGTGCAGTAAGCTCATGAGCTTCCTCCAGAACCTGGACGTGAATTGTTTGCCCCGGTCTGAGACCACCCTCAAGGGGGCGCCATGCAGTCTAAAAATATGTTCTACAAACAATTTAGCTGTCTCTTCCGCCGTGACTGCATGTGAGCAAGCTACAAAGTGGCCCACCTTAGTTAACAGGTCTACTACTACCAGTATGGCGGTTTTCCCCTTGGATTTCGGCAGATCAGTCATAAAATCTATCGATACCGCCTCCCATGGCCTCTCTGGTGTGGGCAACGGTTCCAACAACCCCGCCGGTGCCCGCCTTTCTCCCTTGGCTCGCTGGCATTGGTCACACCCTCTTACATACTCCCTTACATCTTCCCTCACTCTGGGCCACCAAAATTCCCTGGTAACCAACCACATGGTTTTGTGTTGCCCAAAATGCCCTGCTGTAGGGCTGTCGTGCATCTGTTTGAGTACTCTCCCTCTCAATTCCCCTTCGGGTATATATAGTGCCCCTTTGTAATACAATGCCCCGTTTCTTTCTTCAAAACCTCCGGAGTTTTCTCCCTCCCTCCTTAGACCTTGGAGCTTATTCTGGGCGTATTCATCATTCTGCGTCTCCTCTACCAGTTCCCTTTGCCCCACCAACGCCGCCCCACACACCCAGTGGTCCTCTGGGATGATATGTCTCTCTTCGGGTGCTCCCTCCCCCTCCAAATACTCTGGTTTGCGTGAGAGAGCGTCCGCCCTGACGTTTTCCGGGCCTGGCACATAGCAAATTTCAAAATAAAATTTGGAGAACTCCTGTGCCCATCTCACTTGCCGTTGGTTGAGCACTCGTGCCGTTCTCCAGTACTCTAAATTCTTGTGGTCCGTGCATACTTGCACCTTGTGTTGTGCACCAATTAGTAAGTGTCTCCATTTCCGGAATGCTTCGTGAATGGCGAGTAGTTCTCGGTCATATACCGTGTAGTTCTTCTCGGATTTGTTTAACTTCCGCGAGAAGAAGGCACACGGTCTCCACTCCGACTTATCCTTCCCCGGCTGAAGAAGCACCGCCCCCACCGCCCGGTCTGAGGCGTCAGTTTCCACTCTCATGGGTTTTTGTAAATCCACATGCAGGAGCTGTTCTTCCGAAGCGAAGGCCTTTTTCAATTCTTCGAATGCTTGCTCCGCTTCTGCCGTCCAAACAAATTTCTTCTTGCTGCTGAGACAGTCCGTGATGGGAGCCGTTAAATGGGCAAAGTTCTTGATGAACTTCCGATAAAAGTTCCCAAACCCTAAGAATCTTTGCACATCCTTTTTCGTTTTCGGTCTCTTCCATTCCAGTACCGCCTGGACCTTGCCTGGATCCATGGCTAACCCCTTGTCTGACAAGCGGTACCCCAGGAATTCCACCTCCTTGGTGTGAAACTGACACTTCTCTAATTTCACCCACAGTTGGTTTGCTTGCAGTCGGCTCAACACTTCTCTGACGTCCTTTACATGCTGCTCCTCATTCTCTGAATAGACTAATACGTCATCTAGGAAGGCCACACAATTCTTGTAGAGCAGAGGCCCCAGCACGTGGTTCATGAACGATTGAAAACATGCTGAGCCTGCTTGTAATCCAAAGGGCATAACGAGATATTCGAAAGCCCCTAGGGGGGTGAACATCGTTGTCTTCCATTCATCCCCCTCCCTTATCCGTATCAGGTTGTATGCCCCCCTTAAGTCCAGTTTAGTGAAAATTTTTCCCTTCCTCACCCGGGTCAAAATGTCATCAATCCTGGGCATGGGAAAGGCCACTGGTTCCGACACTGCATTTATGCTCCGGAAGTCCACTACAAGTCTAGGTTTATTCGTGTGTTTTTTGTCCACAAAAAACACTGGGCTGCCCCCCACCGCTCTGGACTCTCTGATGAAACCTCTCTTCAGGTTTTTGTCAATAAACTCCCTCAACTCCTGCATTTCCCTGTCTGACATGGCATACAGCTTGCCCACAGGGAGCTGGGCTCCAGGGACTAGATTGATCTGGCAGTCAAAGGGTCTATGCAGTGGTAGTTTGTCTGCTTCCCTTTCGCTGAAGACATTGCTCAGGTCAGCGTATTGTTTGGGCACCTTTCCTTTGTCCGTTACTTCTGTTCCTGCTAGAAAGGCCTTTGCCCCTTCTGCAGCCTTGCCCTCTTTGCAATGTTCTAGGCAATGTGCTGACCCAAAGGAGACCACTCTCTGATGCCAACCCACTAGCGGATCATGCAACGCTAGCCAGCTCATCCCCAAAATAATGGGAGCCCCTCCCAAGGTGGCCACATGGAACGCTATTCTTTCGGTGTGCCTGGCTACCCTCATTACCATTGGGACGGTCTGTAAGCTGACTCCTCCTCCCAACAGCTCTCTCCCATCGATCGTGGTCACCTGCAAGGGGTTGCTTAAAGGGATAGTCTGTATCTGGTGTTCTGCTGCAAACTCCTTGCTCATAAAATTACAGGAGCTGCCTGAGTCCAATAGCGCCCTTATCTTTAAGGGATGTCCGTTTGGCAGCTCTAGCAACACCTCTATCACTAGGGCTGGTCTCGGAGGTTCTGGCGTGGGCACTTTTACTGCTCCTTGGCCTGACTGCTGTGCCCTGATGGCGGCAGTCAGGCGTTGGCTTTTACTTGGTCCTGTCCTTCCTCCTCCTTCCCCCCAACAGCTCCTGCCATCCCTTGCCATTCCTTTCTTTGTGGACAGACTCTGGCAAAATGACCTGGCTGCTGGCAGAGATAACATTTCTTGGGGCTCTTCCCCTCCTTCTTCCGCCCTTCACTGGGATTTGAAACTGCCCGCGTGCGCGCTGTTCCAACTTCCATCGGCTCTGCGGGCGGGAAAGCTGGCTCCGGAATCTCTGGAATGCGGAAATCTCTCCAACGCTCCCCTTTCCCTTCCCGCTTCTCCAAGGCTCTGGCCTCCTGGCGTGCTCCAATGGTCAGCGCTGATTTGGTCAGCTGGTCCATAGACTCCGCCCTGGGCGCCCGGGAAAGTTCATCTTTCACAGCCGAGGAAAGTCCCTCTTCGAAAAGCATTTGAATGGGTTCCGCTGACAGATCCCACCCCAATTTGTGTATCAACATAGTAAACTCAGTCCAGTACTCACGGACAGATCGGCTCCCCTGTTTACAAGCCATCAACTGTCTGCGCACCACTCCCTGTTCAATGTCGCTGGAAAACATCAGGTCCATGGCGCGAAAAAACTTCCGTGCGTCTTTCAAGACTTCATTATGCCCTGCCATCAGGGGTCTAACCCAGTCTTTCGCCCCTCCTTCGAGATGGCTAATCACAAACGCCACTCGCGATTCCTCATCGGGAAAGTCATCAAACTGCAGATTAAGAGCATACTGCATCTCTGTCCTAAAGGCTTGATAGTTCCTGGGATCCCCCCCAAACTTCTGCACCAATCCTGGCATCTTTCTTGCTTGTGGGGGGGCCTTTGCCTTTTCTGCATCCTGAGCCCTCCTCTCATCGAGCCTCGCCGTTTGCAGCGCTAGCTGGACCTCCAACACCCGGTACCTTTCTTCGAGGCTTGGACCGGCTCCAGCTCCTCCTGCTTCTCCGGTTCCGGCTGGGTTGCTCATGATGCCTTCTCTGCACAAGCTGCTTTCAGGGACTGTCGGATTGCTGTGATGGGATGTTGAGCTGCTTGTGCGTAAAGTTCCTAATCCCTCAGTGTTTGGCTAAGTCCACAAACCACTGTCTGTAACGGAGCGCCATAAGCATGGCTCCGTCAGTCGCTGGCAGAATCCGACAGTGGGCGTTTACGGAATTTCTTCCAGCATAACAGCTCCTTAACGGAAACACGTCTTCTGGACTCTCTACGTGACAATTTCCGGCGAGGAGTGGGTGTCCCTAATGGAGGTCCTGCAACCTCCTCGCTGTTCTCGCTGGAATTGTCTCTGAGCCAATCTTCTGACTCGCCTTCCCTTGGAGCTCTTTCTTGCCCCCTGCTGGTTCCCTCCTCCGCTGATAAGTCTCTCTCAACCTCTGGGAGCCCCTCCACCACCTGTTCTTCCGATGACAGTTCCCTGACACTCGGGTTACATACGCTTCAGGTTACATACGCTTCAGGTTACAGACTCTGCTAACCCAGAAATAGTGCCTCGGGTTAAGAACTTTGCTTCAGGATGAGAATAGAAATCGTACTCCGGCAGCGCAGCAGCGGGACGCCCCATTAGCTAAAGTGGTGCTTCAGGTTAAGAACAGTTTCAGGTTAAGAACGGACCTCGGAATGCTATTAGAAAACAGAGCTAATAAAAGCCATCATGGCAGGAGCCTAGAGGACAAGCAACATAAGGGCCACATTTCAGGCCTTTTGGGGCTTTTCATTCTGTTCTATAAGAGAAATGTCAAGTTTTATTAAATACCATTGGTTGTCACAAACATGGGAAACAAACACCATTTTATCTACAGCTTATATGTCCTGCGAAAGGGACAGTACTTAACCTGAGGTACCATTGTATATGGTTAGAACTGAAGAACAAGGTGCTCCTGAGCACATTTTAAGTCTGGGAACTTCTTTTCCATACCAGAACTGGACTGAGCTGCTTCTTCTTCTTCTTTGGCAATCACTCATAGCCGAGTAAGATTGTCTTCCATAAACATGGTTTTAACAATGAGTCCGTACCAAAGAATCTGAAGAAGTGTGCATGCACATGAAAGCTTATACCCAGAACAAACTTAGTTGGTCTCTAAGGTGCTACTCAACAATTTTTTTATTTATTTCAAAGGGAAATAGATGACCTATAGATGTTGCTGGACTTGATGGGGATTGGAATTCAAGTTCAGAAGGGTACCAGGTTGATTTCCCCTGCAATAAATAAATGCAATGGATGACACTGATCAGTGATGGATGAAGAGGTTGATCTCGCCATACATAATATTTTTTTCCTTTTGATCTGTGTTGCTCCTTTATCTTCATGTCTTTGAAATGAAAACAGCTGGGTTCCAGCTTTTTTGCATGTCTTAAATTCCACATCCTCTGGAACAAGGGTCAGCAACCTTTTTCAGCCGTGGGCTGGTCCACCGTCCCTCAGACCATGTGGTGGGCCGAACTTTTTTTGGGGGGTGGGGAGAATGAATTCCTATGCCCCACAAATAACCCAGAGATGCATTTTAAATAAAGGCACACATACTACTCATGTAAAAACATCAGGCAGGCCCCACAAATAATCCAGAGATGCATTTTAAATAAAAGGACACATTCTACTCATGTAAAAACATGCTGATTCCTGGACTGTCCACGGGCCAGATTGAGAAGGCAATTGGGCTGCATCCGGCCCACGGGCTTTGGTTGCCTACCCCTGCTCTGGAAAGACCCTCAGGTGGCGCAGTGGGTCAGTGTGTTTGGCTCTTAACCAGAAGGTCAGTGGTTCGAGGCCACTCAGAGATGGCTGTGGGCAAGATTCCTGCATTGCAAGGGGTTGGACTAGATGACCCTCAGGGTCCCTTCCAACTCTACAATTCTATAAAAGCATGAACTTTTCAGGTGGTTTGGCATGGGAAGAGATGGCCATGTAGGACACACAAGGAGACATCTCCAAATACTTTAGCAGTACTGTATTTGCAAACACCAAATGCACAATTTCAAAACAATCTCCCTCATCTGTGTAGATTAGACATATTGATTAAATAAAACAGATGAGATTCTACGAATTCCACACTAGCTTCTGTGCCGTCTCACATTCAGTCCCACATGTGTAGAAAGAAGACAAGCACAATCCTGCTTACAGTCATGCACATGGCACAGGAATTGCTAACTGACTGAAGGACAGCTTTTGTGGAAGGCATCCACATGGTGTCAGCATGTTTATTATCTGCAGCACCATGATAATGAGACAACAGCTATCCCTCCTCCCATACATCCTGCCACCCCAGCAGTGAGGATAAGAAAACAGCAAAGGAAAGGAAAAGACTTTGTGGTCAGACTGGGAGTGGCATTTCTCCCAACCCTCCTCTCATTATCACTCTCAACACACAAATACTTACTATGAAAAGAGGAGTTGCTAAAATGATACCAACTGAAGTGGGATCCAAAAAAGCAGTTACCATGTTGTTGTTCTGAACAGAGAAGAGGACACTTTCTCCCCTTTGCAGCGACAAAATGGAAGCTGGACAAACTAAAACCCCACCTGTACTCTACATTTAAAGTGGTATTATACCACTTCACTCATGACTTCCCTCAAAGAAGTATGGGGATTGTAGTTAGTTAGGGCTGCTGATAGCTGTTAGGCAGGCATAGGCAAACTCGGCCCTCCAGATGTTTGGGGACTACAACTCCCATCATCCCTGACCACTGGTTAGCTAGAGATGATGGGAGTTGTCGTTCCAAAACATCTGGAGGGCCAAGTTTGCCTATGCCTGCTGTTAGGAGATCCCTACTTCTCCCACAAGCATACAGTTCCCAGAGTTCCCAGGGGAGAGGGACTGATTGTTTAACCACTTGAAGAAGTGTAGCCATTATCATTTAAAGTGGTGTGATACTGTTTTAAATGTATAGTGTAGACGGGACCTAATTCTATAGACACATTCAGTGCTTTTTTCTGGGGGGACGCAGGGGCACGCCTACCCCTAATCATTTTGTGAATCTAAGTTTGGCCTCATTGAGGGGCAGTATTTCAAAATGAGTAGGAAAATGAGAGAACCCCTAAACACTTTTTCTTATATAAAAAAAGCACTGGACACATTTGATGTTGAGCTCTACTACCCTAACCTCTACTTGTGTGGTGAGATGTAAGAATGTGTTTCAGCAAAACAGGCATATGCAGACTGTACTATGATATGGGAAAAAATGTATGTGGCTTGGCAGTTATCCATTTTTAAAAACCATTTCTATCAGCATTCAGGCCTTAATCTCAGCAACTTTTGATACCTTTGACCAGGGTATCCTTGTAGGGTAACTCTGAGTTGGTTATTGGAGGCACAACTTTGCGGCAGTTCCACTCATATTTAGATGGATGGCTCTGGAAGGTGGTTCTGCAGGAGCACTGTTCAGTTCTAAAGGTTCTCCAGAAGAGGGTTCTACCCATTTAGGCCCACACTGGTTTCCAAGGGTCAACACAAAAACAATTATTTTTCCAGAAAAGCTGCCACATGCAACAAAATCACGGCATTAAGATGGTCCAAGCATTCTAAAAACCACTGCATTGTGATCTCAAATAACTTGGATACGAAGCACTTGACTATTTGCAGATTTAAACCATCTGCAGAGGGACAGAATCAAAAACAGAGACTAATTTACATGACCCATTGAAAAGGGGACTCAAGTTGACTTCTTTGTGCATTTTAGAACCTTGAATTTAGCCTTGTACACTGCACTCCGGAAGCTCAACCTGACTGAAATAGCTCCCTGCAAATCTAATTGGGGGAGGGGGATGTGTAGAGGGAATGGCCTTAGACTTAACACATTGGAAGGTTCAGATGTATCAAAGAGCAGCAGGACACCAATTGGATGCAACACTTAATAAGGCAAATGTTCAAAGCGGCACGCTGCAGAGTTACCGCACTCCCAGGACATCAAACTGAGCGCACAATGTATTTTTAGAAACAAGCTGATCTATGAGCCAGATGTAAGTAGGAGGCGCCTCCCGTGATCTGGACAAAGTTTCATTTGTGTGAAAGTTGTCGCTTGGTCGCAAGCCACATCCAGTTGCGACACAGAGAACCTCAAAACAAAGATGCCATGTTTTCTGAAGGTCAACGCCTGATTTTATCATTTAAGCACTGGTGCCACCTGGAGGCCACTAGAAAAAAACATTGGATTTAGCTGGAGAATAAATGAGCTCCCTGCTCATTTCATTAATGTGGCACAGTACTACCAGCTGCTTTCACTAAGCTGATTATAGCATTTCAAAGAGGAAAGACAATATGGTGGCACAAAACAAGTTGTTTACATTTACTTAGTGTCCCTCATTATTTCACTCAAGGCCTATCTGCAATCAAGGGCCATTTTCAACAAGACTGTCATTGAAAATTATTGAATTAAATGGCAAATACACTGTGCTAAGTGCAGAGTTAGGACATAAGGATATGACACTTTAAACCCAGCAGCCATGGACCATTTAGCACCTGCTCGTTGCTAGGATTCCTGCAAAGTATGCCTTGGGGAAGAACGGTAGCTCATTGGTAACACAGATGAGTGGCAAGTAGGCGGTTCTAGATACTCTCATTGTCATCCCCAGGTAGGCTCTGTCTGAACACCTGCAGCACTGCTACCAGCCAGAGTGGACAATACTGGCATTGAAGTCTCAGTATAAGGCAGCTTCCTATGCTGAATGAGATGGATCTTCATCAGATCTAGCAAGCTATTTCATTGTTAAGCAAAGAGTGCTTAATCAGGATGTCTTAGCACACAGTGGTTATTCCTTAACTGGCTCAGGAAAACCTGAGTAGGCATTATTCCTTTGTGAATTTAAAAATGCATCAGAGGATCATGGCTGAAGTGCTTTCAAAGCAGACCATGTAAGACTGAAGTCCCCTCATCTTGGCTTTAAACGCTCATTGATCACTTCCACACAGTAGCCTAAACACTTGTGGAATTTTACACAAGATAGAAGAGTCCCTAAGGAGTCCCACGAACCATTCATTAGCTGGAGTTCCCGTTTCAATGTTTCTAAGAGATTAAAGAAAAGCCACATGTTACATATGCAGCATATTTTCAGTCTCCGAATATAACTGAAGTCAAATTGTCCAGGATACAAGAACTGGAAACTTAGTATAAAATTATGTCAATGACTTCCAAATATTATTCACTGAACTTTGGAACCAGACACAAGATAGTGAAATTATTGATTCCAAGCAAACATTATGGATGTCAAGCAAACACTTGGGAGCAAAAGGCTTTCAGCTAGGAATAGGAAAATTTTTCTGGCTCTACCTATCATTCATACTAAAATAACTTGAAAACTAAAAGTCAGCTTGCAAACTGATGAAAAGCTGCACTATATTGTTGCTGAATATTCTGAAGCTTAGCTGCCAGCAACTGTCTTTAACAGTTCTCAAGGTCATGGGCCAATATTTCTCCTGAAATGAAAATTCATTAGCCTTTGAATAGGTTAGTTATAATGTTCAATTATTTTCCTCACAGAGCTCTCACCCTCTAGTGGCTGATAGGCAGAATATATTGTCTGTTTCTTCCTATTTAAATTAAACTGGATACAAGCAATTGAGTTGATTGCTTTGGGGTGAAATTACTTTTTAATTCCTTCGATTTATTTACTACAAGGGCAGCTAAACAGAGCTTAGTTACCGTAGGAAGTACAGGCTGTGTGTGAATGTGCATGGTTTTAGAACAAAAGCAGTAACATATAGTGCAATGTAAGAACTGTTTACTTATGCCAACTAATGATGTCTAAGTTTAGAATTATACTTGTTCCTGTCCCTGGCCATTAGAGATGGACAAATCTGTCAGTTCTTGTTCTGTCAGATTCTCATTCTTCCAATCGTAAATTCAGTTCTCCACATTCTGCATCAATTCGTGCTTTTTAAAAAAAAATTCCTAAAATGTGATTTGCATTTTAGCGTGAAATTCTAATAAACACATTTAACTATGCAACTTTAACTAATGTACACATTTTTGCAAGCAATTTCCCCTAATATAACGCATTTTGGTATGTTATTTTCACCAATATTATTAGGCACATTTCCCTCTAATATACCGTATTTTTCGTCCCATAGGACGCTCCGGCTGCACCTACTTTTTTGGGGGGGGGAATAAAGGAAAATTTTTTCCCTTTATTTCCCCCCCAAAACCAGGTCGGGGAACAGTGGGGTGGCGGCGCTGCACCTCCCCGCTGTCCCCCAAGCTTGTGGGGCTGGCCGATGTCTGCCCGGTGCAAGGGGCGCTCTGCTTCAGAGTTCCCCTGGGCACGCAAGGCTTGTGGACACCTGCGCGAAGCACGGGACGTCCTCCGGAGGGCGCCCCGTGCTCTGCGCTGCAGGCTGCCGCCCGCAAGCCTTGCGCTCCCGGGGGCAGATCCCCCAGGTGCGCAAGGCTTGCCGACACCTGCGTGAAGCACAGGGCGTCCTCCGGAGGGCGCCCCGTGCTCTGCGCTGCAGGCTGCCGCCCGCAAGCCTTGCGGATAGCTTCCTGGAGCCTGGAGAGCGAGAGGTGTCGGTGCACACCGACGCCTCTCGCTCTCCAGGCTTCAGCGAAAGCCTGCATTCGCCCCATAGGACGCACACACATTTCCCCTTCATTTTTGGAGGGGAAAAAGTGCGTCCTATAGGGCGAAAAATACGGTATACATCTTTGTAAATGTTTGGTCGCAGAATTGGGTTGTGAAGTTTAGAGAGGTGTCAGTTTTGAAGTATAGCTGTGTTCTAGCATTTTTATTTTTTTTAAATATCATTATCATTATTAATGGAGCAAACAGTATATAACAATTGTGTCATTCTTTCCAATAAGGGTGGGGGGTGGAGGCAAGGTTTTAAGCCACCCCTATTACAGTTGGGTATGGGACGCGGGTGGTGCTGTCCTTTGTAAGATCTAGATACAATTGTTTGATATCTACTGCCAGGTCAGCAACATAGTTCTGGAGGAGTTTTTGATGGTTTTCCTGCCTTTGGTTTCCACCATGTTGCGCTTGTCAATTTCACTTGCTGCAGAACTGTCAGATTTTGGTGCTGATAATACAGACTTCAGAGTTTCACTCTTTGGCCAAATTTGATGTCATGTGCACACCCCAAAAATTGTGCTACTTACAAAAGCTGTAAATGTCAGCTGAGCACAGAACTATATCAAGAATGAGATGGGTTGAGCTGCTGCGTGATCAAACTATACATCCATCTGGTTTATGGGCTACGCTGTGTTTCATTACTTGTATTGTTTGGAAATGGCAAATTAAGTAGGTTCACCTTTAAATGCAAATTGAATTGAATTTCTCCTATATCCCTACTGGTCATAGAAGGCATTTCTTTGAGTACACGATGTTTTTCTTATCCCTATCTATGAACTGGATTTTTTTTCATTACCAGAAATTGGGGTGGGGTGGGGGGAGTTCAGGAAAATGTGACTAAGTTCACTCTCAATATCTTTCCAAAATCTCCAGCAGCATAATAGAAAATGCTAATTTTAACTGCTCAGCAGAAAAACAGGGTCCAGAGAGAACTGGGTGACCCACTTCTGAAAATCTGGCAGCGTCAAACTCAAAAGACAGATTAAAGCTGAGAACAGGCAGTAGACAGTAATAACAAATGCCCTTATTGTTTTAGGGATGATTAATAGCTGGCACATCTCTTGAGTTTGACTGTGAGAGCATTTCTTCATTCTACAAATCTTTTTAAACCATTAAATAAAACAATTAACAGTTTAAAAGCTACAAACTCTTGTGTTGTTTTATTGCTCTCTGAAGTCTGTGAATTGCCTCCACTTTTGCAAAGACTAGACTTCTTCTGTGTTTAGACTCGGCCCGGCATGTGGTTAATGCGGCCATAGAACAAATTATATATGCTAAGAATCCCTGGCTTCAATGGGAACCAGAGCTTTATACTGTGGTTACACTTATTCATACTCTGGGAAGAGAAATTCAAAGTTGTTTTCATGACACAATACAGACTTACAAAAGACATAAAGAATCATGTTAGTATTTTGAAACTTTGCAGCAAAATTTTCATTTCTAAAATGTAATAAGCTCAGCAGCTAGTTGGTGTGCATGGAAAACTGACAAACTACTGAGTCTGGTGGATTATGGTCTTTTCCCTTCCTATCATCACTGTGCATGTGTGAACGTTAGGACATTCCTAGCTGCCATTTCATAGCAATGAGCTAAATTATTACATTTATTCATGTGCTTTGATGGCTGACTTCTAAATTCTCTCCCACACAGCTGGCCTGCCTTTAGAAATGGCAAAGAAGGGAAATATTTCTAGAGCTATTGGCGGTAGGAAGGCTTTTTAATTCACACATATCAGTCCCAAGGTAGTCCAAAAGATGGAATGAGAAACCTATTTAGTGCAGTAGCATTTTGTAAACAGTTGCCAAGTTGGTGCCTTGTCACACAAATATTCAAATAAAAAACTTAGTAACGAAACCAGCACTCAACTTCCACATTGCTGTACATTTATTGAGTACATGGCATAAAATTTACTCCCTTATTGAGTCAAGGCTGGGCTAAATTTTCATGTAAAAAGGGACCTTTAACAGCTCCAGGGGAATATATTTCTAATTTATTACATTTCTATCCCACCTTTTGTCCAGCAAGCTCAAAGCGGCATACATGATTCTCTCCCCTTTCCTTGATATTTATCTTCACAACAACCCTGTAAAGTGGATTAAGCTAGGAGCCAGTGATTAGCCAAGGGTCACCCAGTGCATGTTTGAGTAAGGCCTCTCCTCTAACCACATTATGCAACACCAGAAGGAACACTGAGGTTCCACTTGCCATGATTTTGTGCCATGCTGGGTTACACAGTATTCACAAAGATGTAATATTCCTTTATTTCTGTGAAAATGTGTGCGCTCGAGATTATCACATTTTAACTGGGCCATTTTATCTGAGGTACCTGTTTCAACTTTACTATATTATTACAGGTAATTTCGTGGAAGTGGTTAATTTTTCTGTTTCTGATGAAACTTTGTCACGTGGAAGAGGCTATGTGAGGTTGACAATTGTAAATGCGTAAGCGGGTCTAAGATAAGCAGGTCAGTATAAACAAAGGCACAAGACCTAGACTTCAATGTGTTATGTTCTCATCTGAGTGCACAAGGATTTACACATGTCAATATTAATTATTTTGTTACAATGGGAAAGTTGGGGGCATTTTAAGCTGATACTGCAAGGAAGGTGCTGGCAAGTGTGCCAACTACATGTCTTCTCATTCATCACAGGTTTCTTTCCCACTTGATGCAATCACTGTCAAAGGTATGAATTGCTTGCACCTCAAATACACCATTATCACAACACTTCGGTGTAGATTACATGTGTAAAAATGGACCCAAGAACTGGCATCCAGGGCAAACCCTTGTAATATTAAGTTTTTGCAGTAAGTAGCTTGCCTTTTCTTTCAAGAAATGTGGCAACAAAACTTTTAAATAAAGCATTTTAAAACTAAAAAAACCCCTTCCTTGTTAAGATAATTTGTAATGTTTGGCCATCCGGAATGTGAATAATTAAAAGGTTGGAATAAAAAAAATTGTTTGGAATAATTAAAAGTGCAATTTCTGCTGGAATAAAACAACAATAATAGAATGGTCTGGAAAGGTGTGTTCCTGAGAACAACAGCAAATTCTTAGTGTCCAAAATACCACCTTAACTAAGTTTTCATAATAAAATTACATTCAAGTTTCATCCTCTGAGGATTAAAAGCTTGACAGTTTTGTAAATAAACAAGAATTATAATTAGGTCTTGTATGTTAAAACATTAATGCACCAGCAAGCAAGAGCAATAAAATATTCAAAGGCAATCCATTGAGAAAGATATAGAGGCACACATGGCACAGTAATCAAGGAACTAGGAAGCTTAACCTCATGGTCGGATACTATATAAGGCTGAAGTTGGTTCCTAGTTTTCATTTCATTTTTTTGAAGTGGCCAGATCTTGAACAGCTACATGAACAGCATGAGTAAGAATGCAGTCCCAAGTCATGTTTCATTTATTTAATGTATTTTTTGAGAGCTACAGTTATTTGCATGTATGAAACAGAAACAACAATAAACAAATAAAACTCTGGATCAGAGAAAAGGCCCAATGCTACAATGGCATGAACTAACATATTATTCTCTGTCACTATGGCTGTAAAATAGAAGACAATCACTGTAACCACATTCATCAAACTGAGGGACTTAAAGCATCATGAACAACATTAACTAATTATAATTTCAAAGACACTTGTATAATTAATAGTCTTTCTAAATTGTTGCAAACTGGGCTGGTGGTGTCCTTGTACTGTCAAGTCTTTATGAAAAACAAAACAACTCCATTCTGCCCCCACCCCAAAAAAGGGCCTGTTTTGATTGTTGTTGATGATGCAGATTTGATCCCTAAATTCCTCTGCAATGGCATTTTGCAAAGTTTATTGTACCAGAGATCTATAGAGTCCTATTGCTCTTCCACAACCATGTTATCACAAGCCTGGCAGCAGCTAACATATTTACTTAAGTCCTAAAATACAGTACTATGTTTCCCCATGCAACTCAGACAGTTGAAGCAGCATTAATTTTGGTGTTTTAAGAACTGTTTCCCAAGTTAGGTACATTTACCGTATTTCCTTGAGTACCTCATCCAAAATCTCACTATTTGTGGCACTCCCCATTGACCACAAGTCCTCCAACAGCCAGGAGACATTGACAGGCATGCCGGGTACAACCTCACTGGTGTATAATGTTTTTAATTTATCTTGTCTCGTGTATGCAGAAACAGATATAAGCAGCTTCACCTTCCAGATGCTATTCCATTAACTTGGTACAATCTCCTCCCCCAAAGTGCCCCAAAACCAGCCATTTCTCCAGTTGTATCGTCTGTTTAAACCAAACTCATCTGCCACACCCCAAATCAAGGCCTCAAAGCTTACTCCTTAAAACCCCATCAGAAAGAAAATAACTGTTTTGATGAACAGTAAGGCAACTGACTTGGACATTGGCCAATTTATCTCTGAACTGTTCTTCCATAAGTGGACAGATATTGATGGTGATATAGCTACCACACATAACACTTTGTGGAAGGTTTACCTTTTTAACATAGCTATTCTGCCTAAAAGGGCCAACTATAAGCTTCTTCAAGCTTTACTTCCTAATTCTTTTGAGCACCGGGTACAGTTGATGGCAGGTGGCTAGAATGGTGCTGCTTTTCCACCAGTGTAAAGCACTACTGGTTTTGGGGGATTCTGCTACAGCAGCTAGACCAGCCTAGACCTGGTACAGTGGTGCCTCGCAAGACGAAATTAATCCGTTCCGCGAGTCTCTTCGTCTTGCGGTTTTTTCGTCTTGCAAAGCACGGCTATTAGTGGCTTAGCGGCTATTAGCGGCTTAGCGGCTTTAAGAAAAAGGAAACAAACAAGACGTCTTGCGAAGCAAGCCCATAGGGAAATTCGTCTTGCGGAACGACTCAAAAAACGGAAACCTCTTTCGTCTTGCGCGTTTTTCGTCTTGCGAGGCATTCGTCTTGCGAGGTACCACTGTATACCAAAAAAGACGAAATAAACCTCATCCCCACTCAAGCTGCTAATATTTCAAATGTGATGAAGGATCCACTGCTTCATTGACTCCAGCCAAGGTTAGAATTGTTCTGCTATAGGTATTTAAGGCTTATAAACCTCTGCACCTCATCATAAGCTTTGAGGCATCCCAAATCACCAGTATCTGGGAAACTGTACTCTTTAGGACGCTCTAGCGCTATTTCTGGCCTAAGCACTAGTTTAACACAACACACTGAGGAATAAGCAGCTACAGGTGTTACAGTGAAAAGGGTCAGGCCACCTGACTTACGCTCCTGTGCATGCCCCCCTACAGGAGCATCCCCAATGAGATTTCTGAGCACTGTATTCAGCCCAATGCAGTGGCATAGCACTGGTTGCTGACACCTGGGGCGGGGAAAATGTTGCACCCCTCTGATGGAATGGGCAGTTTTTTGGGGGTGCACCGGGGGGGGGGCGCATGCAGAGCCCATGCAGAGCTTGGATGGAGTCTGCCTCCAACAGGCTCCTCGACTGCTGCCTCCATCCATCTGCTCACTAGACATGCCTCAGCTGCTAGGGCTCTGTGCCTGTCATGGGGGCACCTGATTGCGCCCCCTCAAAAATGTGCATCCAGGGCAATAGCCCCCCTGGCCCAATGCTCTGTGAAACATGCTTTCAAATGTGATGCTTTCCATGCAGTCATGGCTAATAAATCTATGACTGGGGGTTTAATATACATTTCTGCTTTTTTAAAAAATCATAATCAAATGTATACGATCGAAGCGAAATCTGGAGAAACTGTTTGCTTGCCTCATAATGGGAAAATGTGGAAAAATTTCTTGACTCCTAAAGGCTGACAAGATTTTACGAATCTTACCTAATTCTAATGCCCTCAAAGCTCTATCCACACACACATTACTTTTAATTTAAATATATGGTATTTGAGAAGGGCACATGCTGAGGATGTCTGGTTTCAACTATGTACCTTCTAATGTAACTGGAGGAGCAGCTTGTTCCAAGAGTCTTGTTAGTTCAGAATTTGCATAGTAAGCACACATTGCTTGAACACACATATAAAAGCCCATCTACTGCAATTGTTAGAAATAACTTTGTGAGGGAGGCAGTATACTGCACCCTGCTTTTTTTTTATTTGAGTTGTCTCACAAAATCTTTAAAGTGTTGCTTCCTTGCAAACATCTGCTTTCTAACAGTTTCAACTCTCTTCTTCCCTTGCCTCTATACTTGCCACAGCTCTTGGAACATCACTGTAGAACTGCTTCACAACTGCAGAAAGATCTCTATGTAATTTTACAATTAAAAGTAGAACAAAACAACTTGTACGTTTGCAAACTTGCATTCACAACGTTTGGAACGATAGTGCCCTGATGTGGATAAAGAACCAGCAAGTTCTCTCAAATGGGTGTTGCTACAGTTTTAAGTTTGAGAGGTGGAATATATTTTGTGGCTGGCCCAAGAGTGGCAGATATTTAGTCAGAGCTCTCCTGACCTGCCAGTGTATCAAACCTATTTCTTGCTTTCTCAATGGACTTATTATTTAAGATCAAGGGATGTCAAAGCAACTCTAGGGAAACACAGCTATTGTGTTTGCCTGTGTATGTGCAGGTTGCAACCTGAATAGCAGGGTGTGTCGTCACAGTATGGGTGTTTCTACAGCTCAGTTCCTTCACTGCACGACTTAAAAATCCTGGTCATTTTCCTGCCTAGAAGGCATATTTTTATTCATTTAACTTTTTTTACTACTGGCCCTGAACACAACTTCCTGGGGGAAAAATTTGGGCCCTCCTCTATGGATTTGGTGACCACACCTAGTTGCAACAGGCTGCCAAAAAGAATACTTCTATAAAGCCTTTTGTAAAACAAATAATTATCCACTATCACTTTAGATAATTTTCCTGTGATATGATTTATTTATTTCATCATTTACCAAAAGCAAGTTCCCAAATATTCAGAATTTGAAACCTTGATTAGGCACCTCCGCCTACAGAAGTAGCATCTGCCACCACACCGCCTGTAAATCATGCTGGTTTTATTAATACGTTAACCATCCCTTCTCCAAAGTCCAGAGGGCAATGTTTTGAAAAAACCCCAACAACCACCCTAGATATAAGGGTTTTACTAAGGCAGCCACTTAGCCAGGATACATAAAATCAAGTCCAGTTACCATGACCATACCTATGTTGAAAATTCAAAACCGCTAGAGATCTTCCAGTACACTTAATCACTGTTCCGAAATGGGTGCCACACTTTTGCCCAGAGGACCACGGAGACTTAGCTTAATACTGAATATTTTCCAAGTGCCAACACAAACAACCGCCTTCGCTTTCCAGTAAGCAACCCACAAAAAAACCTTGCAAAACAGTCGCCAAGTAAATACCTGGCGAGCAGCTGCTGCCCAGCCAGTGACATAAACCAGGATCTTATTGGTTTTTAATGACGCGTGTCTAAACCTGGAGCTTCCCTTTCACGTGGGAATGCAGCGCTTTCAGAGAGGCCCGCCTCCCAACCATCTAAGGGCTCGGACGTACCACGCCAAAAAAAAAAGAGAGCAGATTCGCCGCCTAGCCCGGCCGGGAACTCCGCCCCGCGGCCTTTCAAGGCGAGGGCAAGCGCCTCACTCCGCCTCACCATTGTGCTCCTCCGCTTAGGTGGCCTTGCGCCTGAAAGACCGGCGTCATAATATTCAGGCTCTCGCGAAGGCACACTCGGGAGACGGGCGTGAGCTACTTTAGCCGCTTGCCGATCAGGCGCTCCGCGGGGGCAGCCCTAACGGATGAGGACCCCGCTCCCTTCCTGAGCCCGGTCGCTCGGCCCCTCCTTTTTGTGCTCCGCCCCGCCCCTCGCGTGCGCGTGCGCTCTTCGCCTTCCCTTCCTCCTCTTTCTCTTTCCCCTCCGTATCTCGGCGCAGAGGTAACAAGGAGGAGCGGTGAAAGTGACGGGGCTGGAGTGGGCAGAGGCGGCCGTCCCCCTCCCCCCCTCGCGCGCGCAGACACACACATTGGGCCGTCCCCTTCTTGCCCTCCCGCGCGCCCTAGGGATACTCATTTCCATTCTCTCTCACACACGTGCGCGCGCACCAAACACACACGGTGAGGAAGCGGGAGCGAGGAGTGAAAGGAGGGACGGATGGACCGATGGGAGTGCGTGGGGGGGCGGGCGCTGTCGGAGAAAGGCTTGAGATAAAGGAGGGGTGGCTCCTCCAAGACTGTTGGGCGGGAGGATGAGGGAACGGCGCTGCGGGCAGGCCGCCGGTCACGTGGGCGCTGCCGAGCACGCGCCCGCGCGAAGGGCTGCCTTTCTTTTTCCCCCCCTCCCTTCCGCTGACGGACCTTACAAGTCAGGTTGCCTTAGAATCGCTGGGCGCGCGCCGACAGGTGCGGTCTGAGTCGCGCGTTCGAGAAAAGGGGGTGGGGAGATAATTAAAAAAAACAGAATAAAAGGATTCCCGGCAGGAGGCGTTTCCTTTCTCCCCCTCCCCTCGCGCGCCGTGTCCCCTCCGGCGGCCCGTCCGTTCGCCCGCTTCCCTTCAAGGGCTGACTCGCGCTCTCTCTCTCCCCCTCCCTCCCCTTCGAATCCCGTAACGCCGCGCTTTTCTCTCCTCAGTTAAGCGATGCCCTCGGCCACCAGCAGCGCGATGGCGAGCAGCGGCAGCAGCGGCGGCAAAACCGGGAACGAGGCGGCGTCGGCGGCGCCTCCGGCAACGGCAGCCGCGGCAACGGTAGCTGCTGGGGCGGCTCCATCCCAAGCGGCGTCGGTTCCGGGCGGCAGCACGAGTTCGGTGCAGACCGAGGCCATGAAGCAGATTCTGGGCGTCATCGACAAGAAGTTGCGCAACCTCGAGAAGAAAAAGGTGCGGAGGCGCAAATCCCCCCCCCATCTCTTCTCCCCCCCCCCACCTGCCGATGCCGCTATCTTATCTTGTGGGGCCGGGCGGGAGGCGTAGTCGCATATCGCCGTGCCTTCCCTTCGGGGCCCTGCCGGCCTGCCCCGCCTTTTGTTTCCGAGGCCGAGGGGAGGCGGCGCGGCCTTCTCCCTTTGTTCTTTTTTTCCGCCCCGAACGGGACGCATTTGGGGGCCGTTGGCGCCCGGGGGCTTAGCTGCCTTTCCAATCCGCCCCCCGCCCTCTCCTCGCTTCCCGCCCGAAGTGAGGCTTTGAAGGCTGGGTGGCGGCCGAACTACGAGCGACCCTCTTTCTCCTCGCTACTCTTCCCGCCTCTCTCCCCCCCCCCCCGGTGCACATGGAGCCGGCCAGGACCCAACATGGCGGCGGTGAGAGGCAGCGGTTCTTCCCAGAGAGGGAGGCTCATTGTGTGAGCGACGGCGGGTGCTGCACAAAGGCCCGGCAGGCTTCCTTCCTGCCAGAGACGCGCAGCCTCCGCTCTCTGTGTGCGCGCAACACCCCACCTCTCTCCCCCCCCCCCCGTGCCCTCCCATTTTAGTTACTATTTCTATAATGTCGAAGCCGAGTCGTAGACGCCAGATGAAAACATGCCCTCGCTGCCCCGTTGAAGATGGGTGCGCCCTACTTAACGGCGACGTTAAAGGGCTCCGGCGTGTATGAAACGCCTCAGGCGGGCTGGCTGCGGCTCCGGCCCTGGGTGACGAGAGCTCAGGCTACTTTGTTGGGAAGGGTGTTTGTCGCAAAGTCTAGGCCAGGAAGGGACATCAGCATCATGGGCAGCATTTTTAAATTATTGCCACCGAAGTTGCCCTATGCCCTTTGTCAGAATTGCCTTTGCACCTGGGGCACAGTGAGACTTACTCTCAAGTCAGCATGCATTTGATCAAGCCGCACTTTAGAATTGAGCTTTTGGGGGAATACATGATGGGAAACTGAGACTATGCTGCTGGAATAACCCATTCTAGTGAAAAGTTAGTCTCTTCCTTCCACAAAACTGATACATTGTATGGGTTTATAAAAATACTGGCACTACAGTCCGGAGAATCATTCCAGTTCATCTGCATATTCAGTGGAACTTAAATGGCATGCCTCTTCTAAAGCACCAATGAGTTTGAAAAGCTAAATTATTATAGTTGTGATGGGGGTGATGTGATAAGAGTTCCATTGGCTGCACAGGAGTCTTAAAAGACACCAAGCTCTTTGTATCAAGTTAATTTGGTTAATCTTAATGTCGCAAATTTTAATTTAAAGAATGTTTATCCAGCTCTTTAGTAAAAAAAGAAGCCGCCTTCCAGGGTTGCTTCCAAATGTCCCTAGGCGTATGAGGTAAAACATCACACAAAAGGGATTGAGGGGGAGGAGGAAGAAAGAAAACCAATTTCTTAAGAAGTGTGCATGCACACGAAAGCTCATACCAAGAACTAACTTAGTTGGTCTTTAAGGTGCTACTGGAAGGAAAATTTTTTTTTGTTTTGACTATGGCAGACCAACACGGCTACCTATCTGTAACCAATTTCTTAAGAGTTCTTGTAATGACCAGCTGGCATAGAAAGATCAAGTGTTTAAAGGAGACCAAAATTATCAATGGGCTGGAGGAATTCCCTTGTGAGGAAGGTTAAGATTTATTCATTGATGATGGGGGGGGGAGTTTAGAAAAAAACAAGTAGAAAGGGACATTATCAATGAATGGAATTATCCATGGCATGGAGAAAGCAGACAGGAAATGTCTCGTTTTCTCAGTGTTACAACTTGGGGTAATCAAATGGAGGTGAATTTTAGAGGGTTCAGCACAGTGTGGGGAATTTGCTACCACACAAGATGTAGTGATAGCTACCAGTTCAGCTTTAAAAGAGGATCAGGATCATGGTTGCTGGTCATGGTGGCGGCATACTGTTTCAATGATCAGAGGAGCAGTAGGCAGGAAGCAACAAGAGAGGACTGCTGTGTTCATATGAAAACCAAAATGCTGCCTAGATAGGTCTTTGGCCTTATCTAGTAGGGCTCATGTAATTTTAAACCTGTTTGACTTCATTTACTTGGGAGTAATTACTGAATTTAGCAGAGTTTACTTCCAAGTAAAGGTGCATGGGAGTGCACCATTGGGTTAAATAGTATATATATATATTGAACCCAGAATCAAACTTTGATGTGCAAATCTTTCAAATGAAAATATTTCAGAACCCCATGTATAAGCATCATATTTCAGGCTTAGGAACTTTTCTGTATTGACTTTTAGGAAGCTCCACATTTATTTTGGTTTTTATGTTCCATTTTTCACTGAAAAAGACCACAAAATGGCATTGAATGTCCGGTACCAAAATTACCAACACATTATAAACAACATAAGCAGTTAAAAGCAGAAGTAGTAAATACAAACAAAATGTCCTAAAAACTCAAGACATTATAGAAACACACAGAATCAGGCAACAATTAAAATATAAAGACTTGTAGATAAGAAGACTTAAACAGATCCAACACAGGACTGGGAAAATAAAGATGTATTGATGTGATAGCGGGGAAAGCTCAATAAAAGTGTAGGTGTCAATGCCACTAGGACAAGAGAGTTCCTTAACTGTGACTCAGCTATCACAAAAGCCCTTTCTTTCATACCTGAACAAGAGTGAATACTTGCTGGAAGTTGGGTGGGAACAACAAGCAATCCTCTGCTGAACTCAAGGCCAGGCAGGTCGCAAGTAGCTCAGGGCTTTATACGTCAGCGGCAGCATCTTAAATGAGGCCTAGTGGCATAAAGGCTGCCAGTGCAGATTCTGCAAGATACTATGTGACGCTACATCAAAATTCAAGCTGGCACTCTAGAAGTAGCGTTCTGTACCAGCTTCAGTTTCCAAACCATCTTCAGGGTCTGGCTGGAAAGTTACTAGAACTGCAAAACTGTGGCCAAGCTATTCTGGTCTAGGGAAGGCTGTAACTGGTGACCCAGCTGTAACTGGAAAAAGGTCTTCCTGGCCATAGAAGCCATTTGGGCTTCCAGTGACAAATATTCATCAAGAAACATCCTTAAATGACACATGTTGGAGAGAAGTATAGATTAGATGGCCTAAGACCGCTTACTACAACCTGGTGCCTTCAAAATATTTTTCGACTGCAACCCTCTCATCCAGTGTATTTCAGTTAGGGATAGCCATTGTAGGAGAAACAAACCTGTGACCGTAACTCAAGATGAGAGGTTGGGTATGGTGCATTTCCCAGAACTGGGAACAGAGGGAGGAACAACTGACTGTGTAGGATTCATTTATTATTAGTCCCTAGTTTTTAATATGTGGCCCAAATTTATGTGAACCATTCACAATTGGATTGTGGTGAGAGGACTGACCTGGTATGTATTATGGAAGGTTGGGTATTTGTTACAGCACCAGGGCAGACTGAGGGGAGTGGGTGCTTCCATTATCCACATAAGTGTCATCTCCTTTACCAGAAAACCTCTTGACATTTGGGTGTGCTTAGAAGGTTTGCACCTGGTGTTGTACTGGACAGACAGAATGGTGCTGGTATATTGACCTCCCTGCTGGCCAGTTGCTTCCCTGACAAAGATGTTATCTAGCATGGTGCTGGAGGACCCCAGGACGATAGACCTGTGCAATTTCAGTACCCACATGGCTGTTGCGAGAGGGCCAGCTTGGGACTTCATGGCTTCTATGACAACCATGGAGGTGTCTTAGATGTCATCAGTTCAACACCCCGGGCAGGGCACATGCTTGATGCAGTTTTTACCTTGAGTGATAGACTGAAAGTAGGGGGTTAAAATGCACTCCCTGGCCATGGACAGATAACTCTCAGGTAAACTTTGGCAAAATGGTGGCAATTCTCCCTGGCAAAGATGGTGGACCTGTTTGAATGGCCACTCTTGGAGACTGATGAAACCTCCTGGGTTCCTGAACACACTGGGGGTTTTCTAGTGGAGAAATCTGCTGAGCCTGTCAAATTTCTGGTCTTTTCTATAGATGCTGAAATAATATGGCTGTTTGGTTGATACAATTGGTCCTAAGCATCATTTCTGGTGTTGCAGAGCCCAACTGGCTCCTTGGTATTCTGGAGAGCTACAGGCAATGAAATGAGCTGGACAAAAGACTAAAGGCCAGATGGTACAGGACATAGTCTGAAGCCCACCAACAGTGGTTAGTGAACATAATTGTGACTACCATGTGGCAGCACAGGTGGCAAAGAATGCATATTTCACAGCTTGCATTACATCTAGTAGCTGTTTGGCAGAGCTATTTCAGATTGTCCAAAGGTTGCTGACTCCCACTGTGGGGGAAGAACCTCTGGAGCATTCAGGGAGCTGCTGTGAGCAATTTGCTGCACACTTTGAGGATAAAGTTAGTTTACTTCAGAGTGACCTTGACACTGCTTTTGTTGCGCTTGTAGTCAAAGTAGCCAATGCCAGAGGCTGTGATCTTCGTGGAATTGGTTTTAGTTTATGCAGCCACATAAGGGCAAAGTGCTTGCACCTATACTCTCAACTATGTTCACAACTATGTGCCCACTTGACCCCTGTTCCCAAATCTAACAGTTTGACTGATTGTGTTCAGGATTTGTTAATGCTTCTCTGTGTCAGAGTGTGGTTCCTGCTGATTCGAAAGGTGTGGTGGGATGACCACTCTCAAGGAAATTAGCCCTGGACCTTTTGGTTTGGAATAACTACCAGCTAGTTGTAAATACCTCTTTTCTAGAAAGGTGGTGGAGAGAGTCCTAGTGGGGAAGCTTGAAGACATTGTTAGATGCCACAGATTATTTAGGCCAGTGGCTCCCAATCTTCTCCCATGAACCATTTGAAAATTGCTGATGTTCTTGACTGATCACTTAATTTTCTGCCTGTTGTAGCAATTGTAATGTGCTGTACTAGATGTTTTGTGATTCTTAAATTTTATTACAGACACTCCAAACCACTTGTATGATGCTTGGGAACCCTTTATCTACACCCATTTCAATTTGACCTTAGGCCTGGCCATAACACCAAGTCAGTCTCAGTCCCCCTTATGGATGACTTTTATCAACAATTGGACAAGCGGAGTGCAGCTTTACTCCTGTTTCTTGATCTGCACAGCGTGAGCATGGGAGAGTGCTTTTCTGCTCTGGCACTTGCACTGTGGGGTGCTTCAGGGCTGTATTTTTAACCCCTGTGCTATTTAATATCTCTAGAACTGTTGGGAGTGGTCATTAGGAGTTTTGTGGCAAGATGTTATCAGTATGCTGATGACACTCAGCTCCATTTATCTGAAGCTGGAGAGACTTTGCAGGCTTTGGACCAGTGCCTGAATGCAGTATTTGATATACTTAAGAAAGTGCAGATTATAAATAGTTAAATAAATTTAAAAAAAAAACGCACTGAGATGTATGAGGGAAATTAAGCTGAGCTTAAATCCTGGCAAGACTCTGGATGAGGGGATCCCATGTCCAAGAAATTGGCCAATTGCCTGTTCTGGATGGGGTTGTATACCCCAGCTTTGCCACTGGAGACATATGTAGCCTTGGTGGTTAGGGGTGTGTTTTACCAGCTTTGGCTACCTGCCCCATTTCTCCAGTGCAGGTAGAACTTGACAGAACACAAATGCGGATGAAAATTCTGGTACAAATTATAGATAACTATACTTTTATTTAAGTCTTTAAAGATAAATAGCTTGCTTTTTGTGTTTATAATTAACCTATAAGGGTACAGTACCTAGTCTGGTGGCTCATCCTGTGACTGCCCTAAGCAAAACCTATACATATTTTGTCAGCTTCCTTTGAGCAGCTTCTCCAGTCTAACCTCCCAATAATTAGTGGAAGGAAAGCACATGGAAGCTTGCCACCAAGGAACTCATGGAATACGTCTCATGTGCCAGCACTGTCACTTAACACCTGTGTGCTAGCTCCATGGATAGTGTCCATTATGTTAAAAAAATGATACAGTATATACTCTAGCATTAGCTATAAATAGCACCTCAATTTAATACATGTGGGGATCACCTAGGGCTACACAGAACCCTTTTTATAGCTTAAAATTTCATAAGTTATCTGACATTAAGGAAGGATAGGTGTGGGAACTGAATAAAATCCTTCCTCACCAAGCAGCAGAATTTTCGCACCATGGGTCCTGCAACTAGATCTGAGAGGGGAGCCACACGCTGCATTTGTTCACACAATCTTGCTGCTGTGTATGTAATCCCCTTAAACTGGGGAAATGCTCTGCCATTTTCTAACATGGTTGTCGTGGATGTACTGATTTTAAATTGTTGCTAAATCTGGCTCCAAATATCATCATCAAGTAGGAAGGATTACCTTTTTTATCTGGTTTGTAATCAAATATGATCCACAATTATTGATTCAGATAATAAATACTTTGCAGGTTGCAAATACAGTGGTACCTCTGGATACGGACGGGATCTGTTCCGGAGCCCCGTTCGCATCCAGAAGCAAACACAACCTGCAACTGCGTGGGTCGCGATTCGCTGCTTCCGCACATGCGCGCAGCGTCATTTTGACCGTCTGCGTATGCGCGGACAGTGAAACCCAGAAGTAACTCGTTCCGTTACTTCCGGGTCGCCACGGAGCGCTCAACCTGAAGCACATTTAACCCGAGGTATGACTGTATTTTTTTTATTATTTTAAATTTCTATGTTAAAATTGATAATTTCCTTTTCATTTAAATAGGTTGCATTCATGCTAATAGAACTTAGAAGTAAGCACAGCAGTTTTTGGTGTCTTTGATTGCATCGGGTCAAGTGAAAAGATAGTATTTGTTAAAGGTGTAAAAGTTAATGTGAAGGAAGTAGAAGGCTTTATTTGGAATAGAAAGTGAAAATAACTTCTTTTCAATGTTAAAGCTAGCTAAGGAGGTTTTGGAGAACTATTTCACACAGAGTTAAACTGCACTGTGAAAAATGTAGGCAAGCTGTTTCCTATTGGAACATTGTATTCACTCTTAAGGAGATTGTTGTGCCAGATAGCTTTTCAATTTTTTAAAAAAATCTGTTGCTCAGTGAAAAATATAAAAGTTAAATTGTAGTGGTTGTTTAACTCTCTTGTCTATTTGGTGACTAGATGGTAGCATAAAATTGAAAACAGAGTATAATTGAGTATATCTTGCAAGCTTCTGTTCGTATCCATCTTTATGCCTGAATAGCACTCATGTGATGTCCAATTAATTTGGTGCCTAAAACTAATATTCTTATGCTTGTTTTATTCTGTATATAAAATTGCTCCTTGATAGTTACTTTGATGACTTAGCTTTGATTCCAGTTGAACTCTTTGGTTGAAAGGTTTGAGAGTAGTAAACAGTTGTATAAAGGCAACATTTTCAAGCTTTATATTGTGCATTTATAATGAATATTTTTACCCCATCTTTCTATGAATTATACTAAAGGTGGTAATAATAAATACAAAAATAAAGACAATACTAATGCACTAGCAAAAATACAAACAACTGGGATTAATAGACTATAGCAGCTGTAAGAAAAGAGCAGATAAAATATTAACAGTAGACACAGTAGCAAGAGCCTAAGACACATAATCTTACAAACCAAAGCCTGGGATAAGAGAGTGAGGTATCTGCTTTTGAAGGGAGAGAATGACACACTTTAGGTGCAGCAGAATGCCCTTTCTCATTTCTACAGCTTGGAAACTGGTGTGATTCAATGAAGCCTCTCTAGAAGATCTGAACAATGGGGGGACAAGGACAGGCTATCCACCAAATATCCTTGTTCTAAGTTGTTTAGGACTGCAAAGGTTATGACCAGCACTTCAAATTGTGCCTAGAAATAACTTGGAAGCCAGTGTAGCTATTTTAGCAAGATGATCCCAGCTGTGGGATGAACCAGCTGTGCTTAAAAATCTGGCTGCTGCAGGCTGCACCAACTGAGGCTGCTGGACACTTTTCAGAAGCATGCCTATGTAGAGTGCATTGCAATAGTAAATCTGGATATAATTTAAGGTGTGTGTCATTGGACACCTCTAGGAATGGGCACACCAGCTAAGATGGTTAAGGCACTCCTGCCAACACCTGACATCTCAGCAAGCTGGATCAAGAAGTACCCTAGACTAGATACCTGAAACTTCAATGGGTGTGCAACCCCATGCAAATAGGATGAATTCCTATCATAGATTGGTTTATCTAGTGAACAGAAGCACCTCTGTCTTGTTTGGATTAAGGTTCGATTTGTTGATCCTAATCCACCTGTTACAGACATTAAACACTGGAATCAAATGGAGAGAATTGGGTGTAATCAGCTGTCAAGTCTGGAGTCAGCAACAAAAATGATAAATCACCTGAGGCCAGTGCAGTTAAATATTTATTCAAGGAAACAAACCACAGCTCAGGCCTAGTGGTCTCAGCAACTCTTTCTAGGAGGTCTTGCCCTGATGAAGTAGTTGCGAGGACTAAAGGCCCCTACTTTCCTAGTGTCTACTAAGATGCCTCCTCTTCAGGGTCTTTCCCATGAAGTATCAGGCTGCGTCTGTGCACAACCACCCTCTGCTCTTCCAGTTTCATTTCTCTGCAAGTTCTAGGAGACATGGGGAAGGGGAGCTGGTCGCAGCAGGAGGGGGAGAGTCCCTGGATTCTTCATCATTTTATTTGTATAGTTGTTCCTAAAATTCTTCTAAAAGTGGAGCAGCTAGGTGTACTCGTAGTAGGAGAGTTAAATAAATCTACGGGGGTACATTGGTTTAAGAACAGCTTAGTTTATGAACAACTTGGATTAAAAACACTGTGAACCCAGAAGTAGGTGTTTTGGTTTGTGAACTTTGCCTTGGAAGCGGAACATGTTGAGTGTGTTCCATTTGTAAATTGAGTCCACCGCTGCTGTGGGAAAGCACGCCTTGGTTTAAGAATGCTTTGGTTTAAGAACGGACTTTCAGAATGGATTAAGTTCATAAACCAAGGTTCCACATTACAGTGGAACCTTGGTTTCGAACTTAATCCACTTCGTAAGTCCATTTGACTCCCGAAACATTCAAAAACCAAGGCACAGCTTCCAATTGGGGCAGGCACCCTGGAAACAATAGCTGGCAGCCACATTGGATGTTCGGCTTCCAAAAAACGTTCAAAAACTGGAACACTTACTGCCAGGTTTTTGCCTTTCGGAAGTCAATTTGTTTGTCAACTAAGCCGTTCGAGAACCAAGGTTCCACTGTACAGTGGTACCTCGGGTTAAGAACTTAATTCGTTCTGGAGGTCCATTCTTAACCTGAAACTGTTTTTAACCTGAGGTACAACTTTAGCTAATGGCGCCTTCCGCTGCCACTGCACGATTTCTGTTCTCATTCTGAAGCAAAGTTCTTAACCCGAGGTACTATTTTTGGGTTAGCGGAGTCTGTAACCTGAAGTGTCTGTAACCCGAGGTACCACTGTACTAGGTTATTGGCCTCATACAGATGTAAAATGTTCACTTTACAACCACGATTACGGGATCTTGCTGCAAGCTTGCATGCTTTCTCCAGTCTCTTCCACAAATACTGCATTTGCTGTATTGCACATGAGGTGCGGCAAAATAGTCTACCTGCTCCGTACCTACCTGCCCACCTACAAATTCATCCTGGCTTTAATCACAGTCTAGGCGTGAATGAGCACAGAGTACAGTTGATAGTACAAACCAGGAGTGTCTTCATAAACAACAGGTTTGTATACTATGGTTATTGACACATTTTCAGCTCGGATACCAAGAGCTATTGTAGCATGCCTAGTGAAAGTTAAGCATTTTTCTTTAAATGACAGGCCCTCTGTGCCAGATTGACTTTGAAACTTTCTTCTGTTTCCAAATAGATTTGCCTTGTGGCATGTTGGCGGGTGGGGTGGAGGAGAGATAGCTGTTGTTCAGAAAGCAGAAGTCCAAAATTTATTACATGTTCACTTCTGGATTGCAGAAAGGCTAGACCTGGCATCTTGAGAACAATTAGTCTACAAAAAGCACTGAAATAAAGGCACATGGAACACTCATTTTTAGATTATTTGAATTGGTAATCTTGCTGATTAGTTCCCATGGACAATTGAAATTTATTGCCTGATACACTGTTTTTAACTACAATAATTTGCAGCAATGCAGAGAGGAAGTCCATTAATAAGAGGGAAATTCAGTGTTTCGTGAGTTCCTATGCAAGAGGTAGAAGTACAGTTCAGTGCCACAATGTATCACAGTTGGCATATGGCACAAGAAGCAGTGAATAAGGACACACAAATAGTTGTGTGTAAACCAGCAGACCATAAAGATACTGAGAATGAGCTTTTGCAAATTATTATACAAAAGTCTGCACAAACAGATTCATTCCTTTGGATTTTGAGTTACTTTTCTAACGAAGTGCTATTCTACTGAATCTGAAGACTGGGATCTATGAGTGGAAGAGGCTTCTCATTAGTTAGGGTTGCCAAATGTCCGGACACATCTGAAATACTGCAGCCACAACTTTGGGCAAAACTAAAAAAAGCTCAGCACTAAAAATAAATCTGTCTGGATTTTCACTTTTTGGAATAGGCAAACCTACATTAGTGAAAGGATACAGCACCGTTTTACCAAAATTGGAAGGAGTCATTCAGGACTAGTAAGGCCCATTTGGATATTTCAAGAAAGGAGGTTAATAGTTGAAAATGTTTTGGAATGAGGATAAATATTAACTGGCAGATTATTAAAAGAATGAAACTTGGTTGCCAACTTGATCTTCCAGAAGATGGAAGAACAGGCAAAAAGAAGAGCTACTCTAGAGCTGACCCTTGGCAACAGTGAAAAAATTCATGTATTTTGGTAGGTAGAACCTAGTGTAACAATAGTATTCTAGGTATTCAAAAAAGTATTCAAAAAGATTCTAGGGTAGGGATAGCCGCTGTAATGCCCCCAAGTGTTGTTGGGACTCTAGTTCCCATCAGCTCCAACGAGCATGTCCTGTGGTCAGAGATGATTAGTGTTGGACAATTCAGCATCTGGCGAGCACCATGATGGTACGTGGATTAGGATTAGGATCTAGCTAAGAATGAGTCACCAGCACAAAACTGCTGTTTGAAAGGCTAAAACAATTTTACAACGTCCAGATCATGAAAAGTGGTGGTATCCCTATTTTGCCTTTATCAGATCTCATCTGGAATACTAAGTCTGATATTGGGCAGTGCAGTTTAAGAAGGATATTGAAAAACTGGAATATGTCCCGAGAAGGGGGATGAATAAGTTGAGGGGTTTGGACACCAAGTCACAGAAGGAATGGTTGACGAAATTGGGTGAACAGGTGACTGTTTAAGAGGTGATACAAAAATTTGAAGGACATTCACATAAAGGATGCAGCAGATTTGTTTCTCTGTCACTCCAAGGAAGTAGAACCTATACCACTAGAATCAAATTAGAAATAGAATCAAATTAGAAATAAGATATGACTAAAGGATAGAAAGAACATTTTACATTACTATAGTCTCAGGAGGTGATGGACTCTCCTTTAAGATAAAAGCAGAGGCTGGCTAGCTGCCTATCGGGAATGTTATGGTAATAGATTTTTGCTTTGTCGGGGTTGGACAGGATGACCTTTGATACTTCCTGCAACTCATGATTCTACAGTATACTACCTTAAAAGAACTAGATGACAATATTTCTTACTCAAAGCAAAATGATTAATTTTAATATAAATGGTCCTATAAGGAGCCTACATAAAACTGCTTTGTGTGATAATATTCCCCTGGGCAGGTACAATGCTTGAGGTTCTCTGTGTGGTGAATGTTGCATATGGAATCTGTGTGTTTGTGTGGGAAGGATGGGTGATATCAGACAAAGACTCGTTGAAATCCGTGGACGTAAGCAGCTTTAGTAACCTTTATTTCCATGCGTCTACTCTGCGTATGACAAGTTGGATATTGCAAAGAATTACTAAAAAATGGAATGGAAAGCAGAAGAAAAACCCTCAAAAAGTTGTGGAACAAGTTAAAAGAAACAAATGTAATGTGTTCCTTAAACTATTGTATAAAGCCTGTAAGCTCAAGCCTACACATGGCTACCCAGAAGCTAACACCATTGAATTGAACGGGGCTTACTCCTGGGTAAATCTGTGTAGGAATTCTATAACTTCAAAATTTTATCAGCTTTTAAGTATCCTGCTAGGGTGGTGAACACATGATACAGAGCATCCTTGGTGGTGGCCCCACAGTTGTGGAATTCTCTTCCAGTTAATATTTGTTTGTCTCTTTAATTTCTGGCATTCGGTAACTCCTTCAAAACTTAAGGGTAATATCCAGCTAAGTCATACTCAGTGCTACTTAAGTAGCACCATTGATTTTAACGGGACTAATGTTGGAATAGCACCATACCCTTTTCTGTTGCGTTTCTATAAGAGAACTTTGGTGCTTAATTCAGTATGTATCTGTTTGTGCTTCACACTGCCTGTTATGTTGCCTTTCTTTTCTTTGTATCTTGCTTTATACCATCCTGGCCCTGAAATGCAGCTAATAAATAACTCATTTATTTCAGCAGTTCGATACAATGTTGCATGGTCAGATAAACATTTAAACTTTGATCTTACGGTACATGTCTACTCCCTTTAAGGTTACAGTATAGCTGTTTTTCTTTTTAAATTGGGAAAATGCATATTATATTTTAAGAAAAAATACAAATGTCATTCTAGTACTGTTTGTTTACCAGATGTCTTCTAGTGGTTCATAAATAAATACCTAATCTCAGAAAACTCTTGTGATATTTTGTCTCTGAATAATTTCACTTGATTTCTCCTGTTAAACAATGGAACATGGAAAACTGGACTTCTATGCTCTCTAAAGTATATAACATAGTCAGTTCCATTTAAATTTGTTTGAGGTATATATATTGTGAAACTTTTTTCTTTCTTTACAGGGCAAACTTGATGATTATCAGGATCGAATGAACAAAGGAGAACGCCTTAACCAAGACCAGTTGGTAAATGTTTTGACTGACATATTGAAAGATTTTTCATAAGAGATTGGCTTCTTTTAGCCCTTGTTCTTTTATTCTGTTCTAATTGTTGCATTATCATGGATAATGAGAGACCTTAATAACAGTACTTTATATTATTATATTCTATTATATTCAGCGGAGGTGTATTGTTACCATATCTATACACACATTTACTTCCTCTGCCATTAGGGAAAATATGGAACTATTCTATGCAAATGACTAGGAGGAAAGTCTATACACTAAAGTAAAGACTAGCGTACAGTAGATTTCTTTTTTGAGGATTAAAGTTGGGAAAGTCTTCCAAGTTTTCAAACTTCAAAAGAGGCAACGTTAATTTTCCTCCCTCCCCCAGGATGCTGTGTCCAAGCACCAAGAAGTCAGTAATAACCTGGAATTTGCTAAGGAACTGCAGAGGAGTTTCATGGCCCTGAGCCAGGATGTAAGTAAAAAGTTGATGGTTCAGTTCAGACGACACTTAGGGCACTGGCTGCATAGAGGCAACAAACTGCTTTGTGTGTCATGGCAAACTGACTACTGTGAATCAGGAAGTGGAAAAGGGAATCATTTTAGCAAGTTGAAATAAAATGAGCACTCACCATGTTCCCAAGCCATGGTTTGACTGTGATTTGTGAACTGGACAGTGAGATTTTTTTTCTCTGTTCATGTTTAACGTTTTAGACTGCACTCCTGATTCCACTTACTTGGGAGTAGGCCTATTGATTTCAGTAGACATGGTTAGTTAGGATTGTGCTATTGGTCAAAATGAATGTGGTACCTGTGAATGACGTTCCTAAAATATGGTTGATGTGGATACCCCCCCCCCCCATCTTTCATGTATCTAGTAGCAGTGTTGGGCTGATTTTTCTTACATTTGAAAGAGCACAAAAGAAGTTTAATAAAGAAGCACTCCCACTTTTAAATGATGACAAATCCTTTCCTTTTATCCGGTGCTGTTGTTGTTGTTTTAAATTGACATAGCTCTGCTGAAAAGAAGGAATAGAGGAGGACAACATGAGTCAAAAGTTGATTTTTTTTTCTATTGTTGAGATCGCAAACGTTGAAAGATTAAAAATGTCTGTGATCCTATGTAGTCTTCACATACATTATGCAGATATTAAAACAGGTTTTCTAGAATCTCTTTAGACCTTTTTGATAAGTTCCAGCAGTCTGGTTCCATTATGCTTCAGTATTATTTTAGATGATAGTGCATGATGCTGCAATGCAGTATGTGAGGCACAGATACAGTTCTAGAAAGGTGGTAAACCACAGATGATGGGGAGTGGAGGACTTAGGCAATGGACTGGGAAGAATGGAAGTAGAGAAAGACAGCTGGCATACCTGTTTGTCCACATTCCATAAAACTTTCTGGGAAACATTGAGAATATTTGAAATGCTGATAAAATTGGGAATATTTTACTTTTTGTTCATTCATAAGTGAAGAGAGGGTAACAGTTTAAACTGGTCACAGTTAATTGTTAACCTAGTGTACTTTATTACTAGATTCAAAAAACAATAAAGAAGACAGCTCGACGGGAACAGCTAATGAGAGAAGAAGCTGAGCAAAAACGTTTAAAAACAGTACTTGAATTGCAGTTTATTTTGGACAAATTGGGTGATGATGAAGTGCGAAATGACCTAAAGCAAGGAACAAATGGAGTGCCGGTATTAACAGACACGGAACTGTCAACACTAGATGAATTTTACAAGCTAGTTGAACCTGAACGGGACATGAATGTGAGGTATTGTGATTGCCAGAATGATTCTGATATGGTTAATGAAACAATCCAATTAATCTCCTTTGCAACATAGGTGGTTTGAGGTATCTTACGCTTCCATTAATATTTTTGTTGAAGGTTGAGTGAACAGTATGAACAGGCATCGATTCATCTGTGGGACTTACTGGAAGGGAAGGAAAAGCCTGTATGTGGAACAACCTGTAAGTATGTTTATCTTTCTTAACATTAGAGCTAAAGTAGCACTTCAAATACCAAGCTTTTAGAGTATTCACAGTGATTCTGTTACATGCTATTTCCAGTGTCAGTGGTTATATAGTAGCTGAATAGCTGACAATATGTTAATTTACAGCAGATTGTATTCTATTATCATGTAACCTTACTCAGCACTTAATGAAAACCATTGCTGGTTTCCGTTTGTTCATCAGTATTTTGTGACCACTTAGCAACACTTGCTTTCCAGAAATTGGGTTAGCAAAAAAGCCTTTCAAAGTTTCATTTGACGTAGTAAAACAGATAATTTCACTGGCCTATCAAGTCGTAACTGATAGCTGGAGTAAAATTTTGCAGCAAATACACTAAAGAAACTAGATTCAGGTGATTTGATGGAATCTCCCATGTACAGCGTACAGATGCCTAAGTACAATGTGGTCATACATAAAAGGTATGGAATTGCTGTATACAGTCATAGTTGGTATATTATATAAATCCAGAGCCTTCTGAAGAATTGTTCACAGTTAAAGGAGTGGAGAACATTATTTCAAAAATAATTAACTGTTACAGTGGCTGAAAGAAGCTATGGTAGAAAATATATTTAGAAGTGATTACATACTTCAAGAACCAAATCAAGAGTAGTGTATTTAAATCACTATATTTAGTCATATTTGCTGAGGAATTTTGTCATTAAAAGTTTATCTAAGCTATTTTTGTTTAAAGGGTACAACTTGTGTGTTGAAACTGTTTGTCATTTTAATAATCTAGGTTTAAATAGTTTTCATGTTTCAGTTACTGGTTTAGTGGTTGAGATCATAGTTTATCTCCCATAATATTCATTTGCAGTGCATATGTAAAATTGAGTCCAGACTGTTTGTGTTTAGATTAAGCCACCTATAGGATGACCTGCTAATTTTGCTATGCTAGGTCTCATGAGTGATCTGCATAGCTCTCAGACAGGACATAAATACACAGTACATTTGGTTGCTGAACACCACTACTTAGTGTTAATTGGAGGTACTGTCTCTGTGTATGGAAGCTACTCTCCTGAATGCTATGGCTTCCTGTCATTGATGGAGCTCTCTCCTTTTGTTGTCTCAGTGGGGGAAGTGCTTTGTGTCACAATGTATTTCTTTTTGTGTCTTAAATCTGCTGTCTGTCACTTTAACTGGGAAAATTCAACTTGGTATTAAGTGAACAGTTGTTGGTTTGAGCACAACTTTCTAAACACTTCTGCATTGCTATCTCTGTCTACATTTTACTCATAAGATGCCTTAAGAGTTTTGCAGGGATGCATCACTCATACATGCTTTACTGAATCCTTGGGGAAGGCTGGAACTTAGAAATATGAACTCAACAGCTTTTTCTGTTCCTTGGAAATGCACATCATGTCTAGGGGATTGTTCGATCCCTAGACTGCTTACTATGCCATGGAATTTTTTGGCAGAATTGTCAAGATTGTTCAGATGCAACTGATAATTTTTTTTTCTGTGTCTTCCTATCACACCTGCAAAAGCACACTCAAGATACGATTATATTAATGCTAGGCATATACTTCTCGTCTTTTTCAAGTGTCAACATCTAGTCACTTCACCCAGAGCTTTGAATTTGCCTTTGGTGAGCATCAAGGTAGCATTTCAGTGGAGACAACTGTCGGTACTGCATGTTGGTCTGATTGACCAAGACCGAATAGTTACCTCCCACATATTTGAGCAGGTTTGCTGTGTTCCTCTTCACTCAGAGGATCATCAGTAAAGTTTATACCTTAGAATTTGTGATCACTTCCATATCAAAGTCCTTTCTATTGAGAGATTCCTATAGGTTTATGTCCATTGTCCATATCCTTTCTTTGTAAAAAAATACTGTTTCTTCTCTGTTGATCCTGTTTCGCTTTATCTGTCAAAATAGTATACAAATACCTATCAGTTACCTGTCATCTTGCATGGTGCTACAAGTTCACACCCTTCTCAAAATGTTGTTCATTGCATACATTTACTGGCATCCTCTATCTACCTGAGACCTTAGTTTAGTCCTGGCTACTCAGTTCCTCTATTTAAACTTGAGCTTGGCCTATCAGTTTTTTTCTTATACTTCATACACCTGTGGCTTCAGTGACAGACAAATTGCACCATATAACACTACAGAAAAATGGTCTCATTCTTGCTTGTGTAGAGGTTCTGTTTCCTTTTCTCTCTTTAGATGATTTATTTTTGTCCTTGCCCATTTTAATATGTGGCATGGCCACTTAGGATAATACCTGACCAAATCATACTTTGAGTAGACCCATTGAAAGCAATGTACTTACGTTACTCGGAGCCACTGATTTCAGTGGGTAAGATTAACATTGGATATTACCTTTAGACAAGTAATTCTCGTTTTTATTCTATCATGTGCCTTTCTTCCATTCTCATGTTAGTGAAAGTTAACAAGTCAGGAGTTCTTATTCCTGCATGTAGGCTTTGGATAGTTTTTAACTTCCAGAAACACTGAAGAGCCAAAATTCTAATTTGTTGAATTGTGTGCGCATCATCCATTGATACACAAATTTATTCTTGAAGAATTTGGATTTACATACAATGACTTCCATCTTAAGTAAGTCCTTATTTAAAAATAAACAATGCAGAAATTTGCAAAATAGATCATTGTGCTGTAGGTAGTGCAAGGTATTAATCTGCAATGCCCTTTGTTAGTGTTTATAATAATAAAATAATTTGATAAAATTAAAATGCTCAGGTATTTAGTGGGTGAAACAGTTTTAAAAATATCTGTGTTTTTATAACAGATAAAGCCCTAAGAGAAGTTATTGAACGTATTCTTCAAACAAGTTACTTTGACACTCACAACCAGCAGAATGGATTATGTGAAGAGGAGGAGACGGTGTCTGCACCTACAGTTGAAGATGCTGTTGCAGAAACTGGTAACTAAAAAAATATATTTGGAGCCTAATCCTAGGCTTGTTAATGTGTTTTATTTCCAAGTTAATGTGCATAGAATTGCAACTTCAGTAGATTTATAGGCTTACTGAAACCTTTACTATTTTATTGGAGCCGGCCATGGAAAACAAAACTAGAATCTTGTGTAACTGGTTATATCTATCCTACAAACTTAAACTGATTTAAAAAAACTTTCTGTGGCTTTCCCCAGACAACCTGTAGTTCTCTAAACCAGATAAAGTTTGTAGTGTTGGGTATGTTTCCTTTACAGGGTGCTTATTATGACCAACCTTCGTTTTGTATGCATACTAAATTCTTAAGTACTTAAAATTTAACTACAGTGGTACCTTGGTTCTCAAACATCCGGAAGTCTGTTCCAAAACCAAAGAGTTCCAGAACCAAGGCGTGCTTTCCCATAGCAAGTATTGCAAAACTGATTAATTCGTTCCAGACTTTCAAAAGCAACCCCTCAAACAGCAATTTAACATGAATTTTACTATCTTACGAGACCATTGATCCATCAAATGAAAGCAATAAACAACATACTGTACTATAAAATAAATAAAACAGTATTGTAGATGATAAAAATAAAAATTATTTTTATTCCTTACCTGCACTGATCATAGTCATTGTTTGGATGGGGGGCTTTTATCCATTTCTGCAGTCACACAATCAATTAATCAATTTCTGAACTGGGATCCACACAGTCACAAAAACAAATTAACTGAAAAAGCTTCAAAATAAAAAACCCCCAAATAAATAGCAAACAAAAGCACCAAATATAAGCTCGCAACACTGCAAAAAGTGGTTTCTTGTATGAATGTATCTCTACTAAAATTGTTAATAGTAAATTAAAATTGTAAGGTAACGGTAAACTAAAAGTTATGTATTATGTTTCAGTATAGCATTACCTAAAATCATGTATTTTCCTCTTAGAGCCAGAACCAACGGAAGAATACACTGAACCCAGTGAAGTTGAATCAACAGAGGTACTAAACAGTGGAAAGATTGTAGGCACCTTTTAAAAATGAATGCTACTGTCTTACTGTTGTACTCTCTCACTTTTATTTTAGTATGTAAACAGACAGTTCATGGCAGAGACTCAGTTCAGCAGTAGTGAGAAGGAACAGGTAGATGAGTGGACAGTTGAAACTGTTGAGGTAAGGTGTTCTGAATGTTTAGGTAACATTACAATCTGTTTTCATTCCCTCGTAGCTTGAATGCAGCTGTAAATCTAAAGAGAATTGTGGTCTTTTAGCATGATTGAGCTGGTAGTCCCCTTGTCAGTGCTAGCTATTGCCCACAGTTAATTTCGAAAATTCAGTATGTAAACTAAATCACATTTCACAAGCTAGTACACAACTAAAAGTAGACTGACAAGTTAGAAGAAAATGGCTCAGATACAAAGGTGTTTATACAAGTTCCATCCTCTTATTTCTGCCAGTATCCCACTTCCTCTGTAGCTCTCAGTACTACTTCTGACATTCTTCTGTAGAATCTGAGACTTAGAAGTAGTTTTTTAGATTGAGCAGGGGGTTGAAGTGAGCAGGAAGGGGATCCAAGCCTATATCTGTTATTAAACACTCTAGTGCTGTTTTATAATTTCCTCCTACAGTCACTAAACCTTCCCATATGTAAATTAGTGTAATTGAGATTTATATTGATATTCCAGGAGTCTTTGTATTGCTGGTATTGGAGGACTAATTACAGCATGCTGTCTGTCCTAAGATAGTTTCCATTAACAAATTGGAATGAACCCATCCATTAGGGAGAACAGATGTTTTCAGAATGGTAGAGCTCTATAAAACATTGGTTCACTCTAACTCTAGAATATAAACTAATTGTAATTTTTACAGCTTTGTCCACAGTTGTCTTCAGCCTTTGAAGAGATGGTGCATCTGTCAGTTGACTATCTGAAGTAGACTTTGTAACATTTTGTTCATCTACCTTAAAGCCAGGATGCAGCATTTTATGTGGAATTTCAATATATCATTAAAAGCCACAAGCATTTAACATTTGTAGTTGCAAGGCTATCTGTGATAAATGTTGATGGTTATCAAATGAAATAGTTTTTTAAAAAAGAAGAATTGTTACCTAGGATTGTAACTGTGTGGGTGGGTGGGTGGGTTTCTCCTGTTCCTGAGATTAAAATGTTACACTTGAAATTCTGGATAATAAGAATATTAAAGCTATTTTAATTCTTCATGGTCTCTGCAGTCTCACATATGGATTCTGCCTGCTCAGTGAAACACTCAGAACTTTCTAGCACTAGAAGAAAACCTTTTGGCAGGAAACCTAGCCCCAAATGTCTGCATTAGTAGACAAAAAAAGAGCTAAATTTAAATAGAATAAAAAGTGCAATGAAATATATGTACAAGTTACATTACTACAGCAGTATTACCAGTGCATTTTGAGCCATGATGTGACTTTAAATGTTGGTTCTGGGATAACCAGGTTTTGAAGTCCACTCTATTTTGGAGTTCAATTTTATAAAATTTGAAGGTATTGGATAATGCTGATGATTCCTTGACTATTTAAAACTGCATTGCTTGCCTTAATGCCTCTAACTTGTGGCACCACAAGTGTTTAATCAGAGCAGGGTTGAATGTCCTTTGGCTCTCCAGCTGTTGCTGGACTATGCCTTCCATTGTCCCAGACTGTGGGCGATGCTGGCTGGGTTTGCTGGGACAACATCTGGAGAATCAGAAATTCCCTATCACCGCTTTAGATGCTATAGGGCTAATTGTAGATATACTTTGAGCAACTTATACACACGAACACCTGTTTCCTGTGGAAACAACTTTATTAGTAACACTGCTCAAGTTTCACCTTCCATTTTCTCCACAGGCATTTGTAGTATAAAGTTCCTTAAAATAAAGTATCTCCAGTCCAATATTTCCTGAGTCTGCAAAAGGCAAAAAGAACTTTGAAATCTCTCTTGAAGAATGGAAATAATTCAATGCACAACTGAACTTCAAGCCTTGCCTTACAGCTATTCAAAGCCTCAAATGTCAAAATGCAATTGCATTCTAAAAGCAGCATGCATGCACGCAGTTGCAAAACGCATGGGCACATTTTACATATTTTCAAGGAACACAAATTAACTCTGTTGATACATTTTCCTTTTTGCTTTGATCTTGCAACATATATTCTTGCAGAGGAAAGAACTGCATTTATATACTTTGCACAACATCAGAGCCAGTTTTCCTCATATTCCTGCAGAATAACTGATGAGTGGGAATGTTTGATAAAGATTCTTGAACACAAGCAGAACCCATTAGATTATTTGTCAGTCTGGATTAAAATTAACATTATTCATTATATTACCAATCAACATCAAAAGCATGTGAGCAAAATAGATGCTGACAATAAAGGGGTTTCAGTGGTGGATTGTCAGATGTTAGTGCCCTCGACTTTCACTGCAGCCAACTTTCACTTCTCTATCTTTAGTGAAGCTGAACAAGCAGCGATACTAAGTTATAATACTCATTTTTAAAAGAGAATGCTTTCCTTTGCAGGAAATGCATTCTTTTACATATCATATTTTGCACATCCAGTTTAGCGGTTGTGATAATAATAGTGGGCCAGTAGCTGAAACTGACAGACTGACTCTCAGTGTTGGCCATTTCTGATGTAGGTGGTAAATTCGCTCCAGCAACAGCCACAGGCTACATCTCCTCCAGTTCCAGATGCCCATACGCTTACTGCTGTGGCTCAAGCAGATCCTCTTGTTAGGAGACAACGAGTACAGGACCTTATGGCACAAATGCAAGGCCCCTACAACTTCATGCAGGTATGTTGTTTTCCTTATTCATAGTTGGATTTGGTCAAAAGGGATTTTCGGGAATTACAGTCCAGTTGAAATTGGGGCACATTTCACTTGCATTCATTTAATTCAGAGAGGTCAGCCCTGGCTGGCTTGCTGGTTACCGTATATACTCGAGTATAAGCCGACCCAAATATAAGCTGAGGCACCTAATTTTAGCACAAAAAACTGGGAAAACTTATTGACTTGAGTATAAGCCAGTTCACCACACCACAAACCTGGTGGTGCCGGCCGCGGCGGAGGAAGAACAAGCAGCCCGAAAGGCACAGCGCAGCACCTCTCCCAACCGCGGCTCCTGTGCCTGCCCTTGTGAGAGGTGGCGGGACCAGCGGCGAGAAAGGGCTCCTTTTGGGTCACTCGTCCCTCTGCTGCCGCCGCCACCCGCCTCAATCAAGTATAAGCCAAGGTGGGCTTTTTCAGCATAAAAAATGTGCTGAAAACATTGGCTTATACTCGAGTATATATGGTACTTTTGAAGGGATCTTGTTTTTTGTGTAGCTTGCTTGAATCTTGTCTTAATTATCTAGGACTCCATGTTGGAATTTGAGAATCAGGCCCTCGACCCTGCTATTGTTTCAGCTCAGCCTATGAATGCAGCACAAAACTTGGATATACCCCAGATGGTTTGCCCTCCAGGTTGGTAAAATCAAATTAATATCTAGTTGGAGTAAGATTTTGGTATAGTTGGAAGTACTAAGTTACTAAAAATTCAGAAATCTAAATCTAGAAATGTGCATTCAGAAATCTAAATCTAGAAATGTGCATTATTTAAATATTGTCAAGGGAGTTGACTGGTAGAAACATTTGTCATCTTGTAGGTTTTCAAGTGAGGCTAGTAGGATGTGAACTAATTTTTATATTCTGGTGAAGTCTGTTTGATGGCAGGCTTGTAAATACTGAACAAAGAGCAAGTAGTTGATTAATAAAAAATTGGATACAATCTGAGGCTGTGCTTGCAGCTATTAGGTTTTATGTGGAAAACTAATGTTTAATTTCAATGCAGTATTCTATAGCAGAAATGTATAAGCTTATATTAGACAGTAGTTCAGATAACATCTCATACACACACTATTTTATTATGGGTAATATTACTGTATTTCCAGTTCATACTGAATCGAGGCTTGCGCAGTCCACCCAGGTTCCTGTCCAACCTGAAGCCACACAGGTAAGAACTGTACCTGGACAACTATTGGCTGAATTTCCTCTCTGTTCCCCATAAACCCTGGAGAGCTGCTGCCAGTCGGCATAGGCAAGCCAGAGGCACATCAGTCTTTTGGTGCTCTGTAAGACAGATTCCTGTTATTACATGTTTGGGCCTGGGATTTGTCCTCAGGAGTCCCCATGTGAAAGTTTTGCCTATCAGTGTTTTCTTCCCAGTCCACAAGGAATTGAAAGAAACATCTGTATCTGATGATTAATGTGTGTATTGTAAGCTCAGTTCACCTAGCTCATAACAAGCTTTTAATTTGTGTGTTGTCAGGAATGTCTGAGGCCTATTCCTGCCCTCATCATGCGAAAGTCCTTATCCTAGGCCCAAGTATTTTGAAATTAGTATTAGCCTGCACTTAGGAGCATGAACATCTATGTTTGCATGCAGTTCTGCAGATACTAAAATGTGGCAAAATTTTATCAAAATGTTGTTTTTTCATCTGCCTGTGATGGAAACTTGCAAAATAAAACTTTTGGCAAAACTTGTAATTGTTTACTGGGAGTAATGAATACTAAAGGTAATTGAACTGAGCAAAAGAATGTTGTTAGCGCAGGTGTCAGTAAAACCATATGAGATTAATAGCAAGAAATTTACCCAGAGGCCCTGGCAGGAGTATCTGCTTAATTTTAAAACTTTGACAGGTCCCCTTGGTTTCTTCCACAAGTGAGGGATATACAGCATCCCAGCCCATGTATCAGCCTTCTCATTCAACAGAACAACGGCCTCAGAAAGAATCAATTGACCAGATTCAGGCAAGTTCATTTTGCTTGGCAAGGGGAGGAGGGACATTACTGATTCAGTGTAACCTGCTCCAGAACCTCATGTATATGGGTGTAGTGTAGAGGGACAATGCTTAGGTCCATATCTCAAAGACATAGAGCATGATAATAAGTGTTAGATAAGTAGGGATCTTAGCTTATCCTTGTCTTGGGAACGCTTGGCCATCAGTTACCTATGCTTTTATAATATGATATCACACGAAGTTGATTCATGGCTTGCTAACATCAGATTGAAATTTATTTGGCAGGCTTCAATAACCTTAAGTGCAGATCAGACACCAACATCATCACCTCTTCCAGCTGCATCCCAGCCTCAGGTATTTCAGGCTGCCTCTAGCAAACCTTTGCATAGCAGCGGAATCAATGTTAATGCAGCTCCATTCCAGTCCATGCAGACAGTAAGTACTAAACAATCATATTTATTATAGATTGCAAAACATTTGTAAGTCAGCATCTTGATTACATAATGGTTAATTGTACCGTGGACAGTAGTAATAGTTTCCAAGACATTTAACTTTATAAAAGTTGCAAAGTGTACTTGGTAATTTATCAATTTATTCAGAATATTGAATCTCTTTGGTTCTCATTTACTTCTCCTATAGGTATTTAACATGAATGCACCTGTTCCTCCTGTCAATGAGCCAGAAACTTTAAAGCAACAAAATCAGTACCAGACCAGTTACAGCCAGCCTTTCTCCAATCAGCCTCACCAAGTAGAGCAATCGGAACTTCAGCAAGAACAGCAGCTTCAGACAGGTAAACTTGTGAAAGATAGAACTTAAATGCTTCATTATGAAAAGATAAGTTTTCAAGATAATGTAGACCAAACAAAGCATATCTTGATTGATGCTGTTGAAGTAGCATTTCAAGCATGTATGGTGAGGTGGAAGGAAGTTTTATAGTATTTGTAGGGACTTAGGAGAAAAGTGCAGTTTGGTACATTTATGCACTACATGAAATAAAAATTCACCTCCCAAATGTTAAGCACTATCAAATTAAATCTGTGTGGTTATGCCAAAGGACATCCAGAGAGCATTCTCAATGATCAGGGTATTTAGACTGCAATGTTCAATTTAATTCTGCAAACAATCTTTCTTTAGGTAGGTAAACATTTACTGTCGTACTTGGTGGCTCTTAAGCAAAGTTCATTGGTGAGTTAGCTTGATATTATTTGAGTCTTTAGGAAACTGGAATTATAAGTAAATTCAAGCTTTTTGCACTTCTTTCTTCTCTCTCTCTTCATTTTAGTGGTTGGCACCTACCATGGTTCCCCGGACCAGTCCCATCAAGTGGCAGGTAACCACCAGCAGCCTCCACAACAGAATACTGGGTTCCCACGTAACAGTCAGCCTTATTATAACAGCCGAGGAGTGTCTCGTGGTGGATCACGCGGCACTCGAGGCTTAATGAATGGATACAGGGGACCAGCCAATGGGTTTAGAGGTAAAAACTTAAAAACCTTTTGAGACTAATTCTGAATGTTTTCCAGAAATGCAAACTGTCCAAAAGCTTAAGCATTGTAGTGGCATGCTTTGATTTTTTTTAAAAATTAAATATACTACAGAGTGGTCAGCTTGCTGCCGCTTTTGCTCTGCTATAATATTAGTGCATATGGTACTAAGTAAAAATTACATGACAGCAAGCTATGAATATGAACTAACAATTGAGTTTTTTTGACTGGAAACGTAACATGATGTAGTATGAAACTGACTTTCCATTTTTGTAACCTGCTAAATGGCTGCATCTTTTTCAGGGCTTGTTACTTCCTTGGCTTACAAAAGCAAGTCTTTCATTTATTCAGACTATGGCATTTGGTGGGATTCTTTATTTTGGTGCCTGCATTTATTAAATCACTTTAAATAATGACATTGCTAAATATATATTACACACAATGTGAAGGCTTGAACAAAACTGAAGACAATGAATAGTGCCCAGGAGCCCAGGTGCAGTTTAAATGTGTATCCACTTACTTGTTATCAGGAAGGGTTAGGTGTTACGCATACTGTATTTTCCTGCTGCACATTATTACATTGTAAAAGCCTGTCACTGTGCTTTTTAACCTTGGGTCCCAAGATGATATTGGACTACAACTACAATGTCTATACTGAAAGCTTACCAGCTTGGATTGCTTTCTTTAATACAGAATATTTTTTCCTTAAATTGAATATTGTTTTATTCTGAATATATACATATATCCTTTATAAGGTATGCAATACTTTTCAATTAGTTTTCCCCTCTGATTTTTAGGAGGTTATGATGGCTACCGCCCTTCATTTTCCAACACTCCAAATAGTGGTTACACACAGGCACAATTCAGTGCTCCTCGCGATTATTCCACCTACCAGCGGGTAAGTTGATGGGACAGTGGAAAGAGTTCCTTAGTTTATAATGCTTGAGAAAATGCATATTTTAATAAAAGTTTCATTGCATAAGAAATTAATATTTGGATTGATTTTTAACCTAAAGATAAAATCTACGTTTAGAAATTCTTGGTTAACAGTTTTCCCATTGGGTACAAATAGGCCACTGCCTATATATTTTCTGCCTCCTAGTCTGCTTTATTAGACTGCATCCATTTGTCATCATACTCCATTTAGTACTGATGTTACTAGGTGAGGGGCTTATCAATTGAGAAGCAAAATGAGCTCACCAAAGAATAAGGGAGAAGTTTCTACATAACTCAAGTATGTAGAAGTATAGAATTATACTGCCAATTATAAGGCAGTTTGTTAACTTGAGCCACCCCAAAATATCTGACAGCAATCTGTGAACTTGAACTGCTAATGGCCAAGAGAGAGGAGAGTCTAGAGCAGATGTGGGGGAGCTTTGGTCTTCTAAATGTTTTTGGATTACAGTTCTTATCATGCCTAGCCAATGGCCATGTTTGCTGAGGTTGATGGAAGTTGTAGTTCAGCAGCATCCGGAGAGCCAAAGGTTCCCCATCTGTTGCCTAAAAAACCAGAGGTCCAGCAGCCTTTGAGAATCTTACCAGTTATACCTCTGGTTGAGTTGAGACACAGAAAGTGTGTCATTTGGAGGGAGGGAGAGGGCAGACAGAGATAGGAAGTTGGCCTACTCAAGCCCCTGGCAGCATATAGTAAGTACCCTGGAGCTGCAGAGGGTTCAAGTTGGGAGGGAATGAGTGCTGTGCGGTTAAATAGCCCAACTCTTCTCCCTAAGTGAAGTGGTGGCTTTCTCAGGAGGAAGGAAATGAAAAAAGATGCCCGTGCTTCTCTTCTCCTGCCTCAAATTATAGTTATAAAATACTGTGGGTTGGAGTGGGCAGCTGCCTAGTGCTATATGGAACGACATAGGATCACCAGGGGATGGGTGGAAGTTGAGAAAAAAGGTATTCTTTCACCACTCCAAATTCTTGTCTTCTCTCCCCTCCCCACCCCTCCTGAACAACATTGAGAACTCTGTTCTTAGGGACATTGCAAAATTGTGTTCAAATACCAGCTTGTCATTTTCTGGGTTTTGATTCCCTGGGGCCACAATTCCATCTGCCCCATGTGTGAACAGAAAGCATTTCTATGTGTGCACAAGAAAGGAAGGGTGCTAATGGCTTTCTCTTTTAGCTGCATCCCCTTGTCCCCCAATCTTCTGAAATGGCTTTTAAGGGTGTGACTGAAATAGCACATATGCCCATTTGAATCCTGGACAGGGACTTCCAAAAATTACCGTATTTTTCACTCTATAAGACGCACTCCCCTCCTAAAAAGTAAGGGGAAATGTGTGTGCATCTTACGGAGTGAATGCAGGCTGCGCAGCTTTCGCTGAAGTCAGGAGAGCAAGAGGAATCGGTGCGCTCCGATCCCTCTTGCTCTCCTGACTTCGCTTCGCTGGAGAGGCGCTGTGCAGCTTTCCCTCTCTGCGCAGCGCCCCTTCAGTGAAGCGGGAGGAGAAATGGAAGGGGCTCCGTTTCTCCTGCCACTTCGCTGAAGGGGCGCTGCGCAGAGAGGGAGAGAATATTTTTTTTCCTGTTCTCCTCTAAAACTAGGTGTGTCTTATGGTCGGGTGCGTCTTATAGAGCGAAAAATACGGTATATCCTGAAATAAAATACTGAAATGACAAACTTTTAAAACCATTTTAATGCAACTTGTTGCACTTCTGTTTGGTCATCTTTTTTTCTAGGATGGATATCAACAGAATTTCAAGCGTGGCTCTGGACAAAGTGGTCCTCGGGGAGCCCCTCGAGGTAATATTCAAGTGGTGAATCTCTGATTGAATCTGTAGAGAGGTTCTTAGGAGTTGCAGACTTTCAGCTGTTTCAGTTCACATGTGTTTAACTGTTGTAGACATTTGTTGAAAGTTGTTCATGAATTTGATTTTTGAACTGTATATTGTTAAACTTCCTTTCTCGGCTTTTATTTAAGGCTACTAGGTTGCTTTTTATTCCTTGCCCAAGCAACTGTTGAAAATGTAAGCTTACCCAATTGTGAGGTGTGTAATTCTGCTGTGAAAAATGTTTGGCAAGCTCCAATAGTGTCTGCTTTTGTATTTTGCTATTGCTACTTGGATTTCAATAAAGATCTTGCATTATTTGTAGCCTGTTCAGAAATTCTGTTTTCAGCTACATAAGATGCTATATTCTTGTATCCAGATGGAATCTCTTGAAAAAGACCTACTCAATTTCGCATGTAAATAGCATACATATTTACAACTTTATTCTGTTTGCTGCTTTATACTTAAGTGTACAAAATAGTTTGCAATTGGAAAATAGGCAAAGCAGTGGCTGCAGTTCAGTCAAGTGTGGGTGCAAGAATTCATTCCAGAGGGCTCAGTAGAGCCTCTTACCCCACCCCACCCCAAATTTCCCTTGCCAATATGAGCACAGGATGTGCAGAAGGAAGCTGGATGGTGCTATAGGAAGCACGTAAACAGGTATTTAGTTCCCTGCAGTGCCCCCTTATGTCACCAATGTATGCACACTTTGTGGGAGGAAGGGCTCTTTAGTCTTGTGGGTGGGGGACCCTACATGTTGGTACTATGCCTGCTCTTGAGTGGATAGAAGCCAATCATTTTTTAGTGCACCAGCTGAAAATGGATGTAGGACTTAAGATGAGGCAAAAAAGATAGCTAAATCTCATCTAGTGCAAACTTTATTATAAATCCTTCCAGAAAATCCATTGAACGAAAGTAAATTACAGGAATTTCTTACGATTGCTTTGATGTACCGAAATACGAAATAGAACCACTGGAAGTAGTTCTAACCAGATTCTGCCCTTTTAGTCTCTTGGATGAGCACACTGGCAATTGTCTATACTATATTTTGTTTTAGAACTGTATACAATACTGTTATTCAGTTACTACATTTCAATAGTACTTTCTAGTTGTGTTCAGGTGCCACTGAAATATGGTTTATGGCTTATTGGTAGTAGATTGGTAGGCATTTGGAACAAAGGTTAGATTTAAGACTGATGTAAGTTAAGTTTGTGTACATTCAAAGCCTGTCTTCACCTGGTGAGCAAATAGGTATCATTCCTCTTCTTATTGTCTCTAGGCATTTATTAGACAAACATAGTAGGGGACCAGACTTTAGAGAGGCAGCCATTCTGACTATTAAAGGATCTCACTTGATCCAAAAATAAAATGCTATTTTTATTTTCTAGGTCGTGGAGGGCCCCCAAGACCCAACAGAGGGATGCCTCAAATGAATGCTCAGCAAGTGAATTAAACTAATTCACAGGATTACATTTAAACGCCAAAAACACACTGGCCAGTGTACCATACATGTTCCAGAAGAGCTATCTCTTGGTTCTCCTTTATAGGAAGTTCATAGTAAAGGGATTATTTTCATTGCCCATAAAGACAAGACTACAGTTGTCAGCTTTATACCTGGATATGGAAAGAAACGACGTTTACTCTGCATGTTCTATCCTAAGCATCATCTTGAGCCTTGCACATGAGATCCAGAATTTTTACCCTTGCTCTGATTAAAAGCAGAAATGGCAGTTTTAGGGTTATGAAAATCTCTATAGTTAACTGAACAGGCAGAAATAACCCCACTGACTCCATTGACATTATATAGTGCTGCAGCAAATTCGGATAAAAATATCTAAATCCCTAAATGTTTTACTCAGAAAATTGGTGTATTTAAACTTTTACATGAAAGGAAGATGGAAGAAGCGAATTGTGGTTTGACAGAGCAACTGCATTTCAGCTTTTTCTGTTAGACTGAAGCACTGAACATCTGTGATGCATAATAAATGATGCCTATACCCCAACTAATAAGCTGATGGACAGCTTAGGGCACACCCTTAGTTACAGCATTTTTTTTTATTAGGCCTGACTTGCTGTGGCAAAGGGATGCATTAATTGTTTTGTGTAGCTGTTGATATAATTGTGTAAACCCAGAATTAGGCTTTGATTGGCACTTTAAATTTTTCTGTAAGAAATAGAAGATGTAATCTGAATGGCCACATTTGTTTGCAATGTGAAGTGTTAACGAATTCTCTCCTGAACACATTTCTGGGATAGCAATGACATTTGTAAGGATTGGTATTCTTATCTTTCCTTATTTTTTCCCCTTGTCTGCCACTGATACTTGATCTTGCTGTATTATTGCCCAAATAACTGATGCCGGTACTGATGGGAATTAATGGATATTCATAACACTTTTGGTTACATTATTTCTATTTTGCAGCCTGAAGGTTTTAAGAAATCTCAAATCCCTGCTGCTGCCCTTTTAAATTGCTCTCTTTTGAAAAGCACCAGTATGTGCTTGGATCGGTTTCCCCTTTAAGGGAAATTATAGCCAGCAGTTACAGATTTAAGCAAGATAAATAAAACATGTTTATAAAAAAATGTATTCTTTAACGTATCTTAAGTGACTACTGCAAATGTAATAGGGAAACAGAAACTTCAGAAGCACATTCCCAGAACTTTAAATGTTAACGTTCAAAGATATTCAGAAAGTTAGTAGGTGTATTATCTTCTGTGGAGTCTTGAAACTTATTTTCTGATGAGATGCAGTCATCTCTCTCTCCCTCCCTCTCCCTTTCTATCTTTCTCTTTCTCTGCCCCCCTCCCAATTGAAGACTGTTGAAGCTGATCATTCAAGCCATCTCATGAGCTGTACATAAAAGTTTGAGCAGGTAGTGACAATTGTATTCATGGCACCAGTTGAATGTAGCAGTCCAGCCCATGGAACCCACTGAACAAGAGTTTCTGAATTATTTGGGAATATATTTGCAGAAGGCTGATTCTGTGTGCACAGTGCCCTTTTTGTATTGGTGCTGATCCCCTTTTAAGACTGTTTTTGTTTCATGGATATAGTTAATTGAACTGAAAAAGAGAATAGATTTTTAAAATCTGATGGGCAAGTAGTGGTTTCTTCTTAAATTACTTAGCATCTGTGCCCACCTCCATTTATCTAGAAAGGAGAAAGACTTCAGCTATCACCATGAGAATTACCTGCTTTCATCTTTGAGGTTGCCCTAGGTTGCAATTACTAAGTACTTACAAGTAGCATTTTTGCATTTCTAAAAAGTGACCCCCATCCATTTTATACAGCTAAGCAAGTCTTCTAACAGGTTGGTACAGTATCTGAAGCCAAAGGTTCAGATTTAGGAACTAAATAGGCAGAAATTTGTGGTGTGATTATACACACAACCACACACCCAATTTTTGTCTAGAAAAGCTGTGCAAGTATGAATTATGCAAATAGCATGCTTTGTGGTTATTTTACACATTTTTTTGCAAGCTTTGGCTGTAAGGAGCCATGCAGCACAATCAAGCCATACATTCTGAATACTTTGGAAATACTGCTAACCTCCCTCTTTGGCTTCTGAGATTTTACCCAACTATTTTTGTACTTTCAGGGCCAATATTGTAGCTATAAAGGCCAGAATCCCTTGCTGTATTTAAAAACAAAACACAGCACTAAGATACTCATTCAATGTTACGGAATAATTCAGAGAAGATTGGGAAAACCAATTTGAGGAATATTTGTTGACTGTTTTATTTCTGACAACTTTTCAGTGTTTCATCTCTTCTATATTTGAATATAATCAAACTAAAGTACACTTAAAGTTGAGCTCTACTGTTCTAAATATTATCGATTCCTTATGTTCTTCATATTGACTCAACATGACCAGAAGGCATTGGGTTGTATCTATTTTGTTTGCCGAAGGGACATCACCGTAATGGTCACTTCCGCTGAAGGAAGGGAAACAGAATTTTCATTTCCCCTTTCCTTAATTGTCACCTTCCATTCTGTTCCAAAGGGTCATCCAAGCCTCTGGAGCAGATTTGCAGGGTGCATAGGAGGCTGCTGGGCATGAAGAGGAATAACCAAAACCATCACCTCCCCATTGTCCATTGAAGTGTACAATTAATAGAGTTCCACTTCTGGATGCAACCCCTGAGTTGGAGACCAACGTGGTGATGTTTTGACTTCACTGGTGGTAGTCTTTATGATCACTGGATCTTAAATGATTATATTGAATTAGGAAATTGTCATCCACCTTCATAGCTTGGAAAAAAGTGAAGTACTATTTAATAGAGGCCTATTTGTGATAGAAAAGCTACAGTTCAAACAACTTAGGAGCAGTATTAGATGTATTTATTTGCCTTATTTAGATCATCACTTTGTATGTTAGAATCCTGTCTTCTTCCGTGACCAGCCATCAAAAAGACATGAGATAGTGCTTCTCCCGAGAGAGACAGATGCCAACCATAGTGTTTTCCTCCAATTATTTTTCAGGATCCAAAAGTTCAGTTACGATCTTCAGACTCTTATCTAATATATTGATACAATAATACACTTGTTAATTCCTTTTTAATCTGGCAAAACTACTGCCCTTCACAACAGTCTCTAGTAATGAGATCTACAGGTGTTTTGTGAATTGTTTTAAGAAAGGTGTGTCTGTTTGTGGTGCCCATTCTAGAGTTACTGCTTTATCATCAAAATAGAATTTCTGTGTTCAGTCTTCATGATCGGTTCACTGTTCATCTACATCCTCCTAGACCTTTCTCACAAGTCAAAATGAAAAGCAGTTTGAGTCCCTCCTATTACTTTTTCTGCATCTGAATGGTGTTAAAAGTGGGGCAAACAGTTTAACAGAAATCAAATACATATTGAAGGCAATGTAGGAGTTATATTTGCATATGAGACTAAGGAAAAGTGCTCATGTGTAAAATCTGTAGACATTAAGTGAATGGAACTGTTTTGTCTGCCTTGGTGTTTTCGCGCCTTGTTTTTTAACTGCAGTACCTTTAAGCTGATGACTTTATTAAAAAAAAATGACATTTAGAATCAAACACTCTGGATGTATATTTTTAAAAAATTCCACTGCAGCCTACATTCCTAAACTTCAGTGTATGTTAAAATACCACTGGTGTTAAAAAAAAACTTTCAAAGCTTTGCCCTGCATCTTTCTCTGGTATTCTACTTTTTGTTAAATACCACCAGTACATTCAAATGTGTGTTGGGTCATTCCTGTTTCTATTGCCACTTAACAGAAATTACATTTTAAAACCTTGCCTGCCTTTTCTGTGATTTCGGTGTTGCCATTGTAATGTTTTTCATCTCTTTTCACCCACACAAAGTTTACTGTTGCAATCAGCTTAGCATTCTTTTAATTAATGTACAATCTTCCTTTTTAAAAATTACACACTTCATTTGGATAGGAAGAGGTGCTTACAGTAGTACATTAAAAGTATAGCAAGTTGCCCCTCTTGTGACTGTTGCCTAATGTGACTATTAAATTGCATGTTGTGTTAGAATTGTTCAAAGCCAAGCTTGTAATAATATATCTATGCAAATATTGTGAATTTTAAAAATTAGAAAATTGAGGGTAGTGATTAATTTGGACGTTCCTGGAAGAAATTGAAATTAGTGCCTATGCAGCTGTATTCTGCACTTTTGACTGCAGATCAGATTGGTGAACCATTGCCTTTTACTGCTCCAGCCCAATGAGGCATTTATTTTGTAGTTCTTGTATGGGAAAAGCGTGAGAACTGGGATTTTCATTAAAACAATGTAATTTAAATTATTATAAGCTTTATTATTTTCACACTGACATCACCAGCAATCATGATTTTACTTGAAATCTCGCCACCAGTTTCTTCCAAATGAACTTCTGCCAGTACAGATAATTTGCATCCTAGATCACAGAAAGAAAGGAAGCCTGGTTTTAAACACAACTGGGTGTGTGCAAAGAAGAATCATGTGTCTGCATAATTTCACACCTAAATTTTGTGATTGCATTTTTGTACTAAGTTTTTTAAAACTTTTAAATGTATTTTAAATCGCAACCCAACCTAAAATTTTAGGGTGAAAGTCAGGTAATATTTAAACGACACTGCTGGCATAGTTGTGAAATTTCAGCATATAGTAAAGGAATCTGACATGGGACTACACTTCTAATGTAAATATAGACAGGCAATTAGGTACACATAGTATTTTCAGGAAACCTGAGACTTCCATCATTCCTGAGCATTGAACGTGCTGGCTGGGACCGATGGGGGTTGGATTGGAGCTGAGCAACATTGGAAAGGCCACAGGTTCTCCACCCCTGTCTTCAGAGTAATTACTATAGACACAAGTCTACTTTTTCAAAAGAGTCAAGACTAGCTTATTAAGTAGTACAAAGTTTTCAAAAGATAATGCTAGTTAAAACTAGATTCCAGAACTGATTTTAATAAAACTGAGAAGACTTTCACTATAGTTAATGTAAAAGTGGATATGTGAACGAAACCCATGTTTCAGGGTGTTAATGCCCAAATAGAGAAGCTGCATAATATTTCATCTGCGGTGAAATGAACTGAGGGTCAGTTCATTCAATACCATGAGGAAGATGCTTGAATTCCCACCTGTTTATTCTGCAGCATCTTTGCTGTTACGCTGTTTTGCCTTGATTCAGGAAGTAGTAAACTCTTACCCAATACTACAGTCTTTGGCTATTGGAAATTCATGCTAAACATGTTTACTCACTAGCTTTTTTGTCAACCAAGCCCCCCCTTTTAAGCACCATTCTACAAGCAAAATTCTATAATGGCAGCAGCACAAGCCGAATAGCGTGTCAACCTAAGCAACACCCATCTGTTATAAACTGCATACATAGGGCTGATATCTGCAGATCCAACTCTGAAATTAATGTCAAATTAGCCATGTATTTGTCTTCAGTTTGTTACTCTTTTTAAAAACAAACATTAAGAATAAAAATATCCATGAAGGTTGTATTTCCCGTTGAACTGCCCTGTGCAACTGCCTAATGTTCAACACTTCCATTCATCTTAAGCCTGTCTCCTTCCTGTGATGTTGAATCTTCTTAATACTGTGGTTCAAACCATGTTCATGGATACATTTCTGAAGTTCACAATGATCATCCACGTCGGTAAAGGCTACATAGAAACAACTACACTGGGATACTTGTTTCATTCGCAGCAACTATTTCAAGCCTGAACAGAGAAGGAAAACGCAGAGAATGGCCACCTTCATGCCATACATTTAAAACACTGATACCACTGTCAAACTTGTTAAGTGTTCTGAGACTTATTGGAGACCTCTAATCCCCTCCCAAAACTATAATTCCCAGGGATTTAACAATCCCTATTCCCAGTAAACTGGCAAGGGAACACCGGTGGTCTCACAGCCCTCAGCACCGTTAAGAGTGATATCCTAGTGTGTTATATATATCGTCTGAATGTGACCCGTATTACAAATGGCTGAAAAATGACACATAGTCCTGATAACCATTATGCTATATATTTGTCTTTTGAGAAGTTATATTTGTTTACTGTGTAGTCATGTTTTATATATCTTGAGTGTGAATGGAGAAAAGTAGGACTCCTGCTTTCCAGCCCTGCACTTCCCTCCCCGCAAACAGACATTTGGGACTAAATCAAACTTCCTTGATCTAATTGGTGGACTACAATGAAAATATGTAGGGTGTGCTACGTGACACTAAAATGATTTGTTCTATTAGAGAAGGTGATTTAAATAAGTTATTTACCTAAATTTCCTACTCACTAGGCACTTGTCCCATGTAGAGCTCACTTCAGAGTAAAGCACAGGCTTATGTTGAAAAGCACCCGCAAACTAGGGAGCAGTGCTATTTTTCTTGAAAAATAGGTATCGGAACTCTCTATGAACTCCCCTTGTTTTCTTGTCATTTTAGAGGCGCCCATCTGAGAGGTGCTGGACCTGAGTTCTGGCTGAAAAAAGCCCTGCTGGGGAGCAATTTGAAAACACTTAATCGTGTACATGTGAGGCTTGCATCTTGACAATACCATCAGTAAGGACCATGGCTCTGTGGTAGAGTGCGTGTTTATTGGCAATGCACTTGAAGGCTCCCAATTGTTCACTGGCTACCACAGCCACATCCCCACCTGCCCACTATGTAGATCTCAGGTGTAGGGCAGTTGGTGTAATCTTGGGTAAAATGCCTTGTAGCAGAGCCAGCTCAGAGCTCAGATGGGCTTTGGGGAGCTCATCCTGCAGGGCTATATTCTCAGCAACGCTATTGGCGACAGTTAACGACGGAGTGCATCACAGGGTGAGATTTTTTCTTCTTCTTTGCGAGGATAAAATACACGGGAGCCCTTCGAGGAACGGAAGCGGGCAACGCACATGGCTGAGAAGCAAAGCTGGAAAACGGAACGTGGAGGCGCTCCCGGAAAAAATAAAATATGGGGTTGCAGAATCAGAAGAATCTTTGCATCAGCCAGTAGCCATAGAATAAAATAAAATGTACTGAAGATAGAGATACAATGCATTTTGGGGGTTTACATCAATAATCAAATAGTAGATCTTACTCTAATTGCTCCTGCGAAAAACCTTGCAGTTTTTGCTGTCACCTGAAATTAGCGGGGTTGCAGTTTTATTGGCAGGTTTCAGCTCAGCGCTATGCTGAGAGTCTCCAATAGGGGACCAAGTGCCTAGGATTGGGCTCGAAGGCACTGGGACGCTCAAGATCCGTATGTAATGGAAAGGCCTGCGGCTACCAATTCCAGCCAGCTTCGCAAGCGGGCGGACGATAAACGCACGTGACCGCCGGCGCCTCCTGCTCCTCCTCTTCCTGCTCGTGACCAATACGATATCAGGAAGCGCCGAAGCGGAAAAGGCCCCCGGCTGGAATTCCACCGCCCCCCCCCGCTCCGTACCTAGAATCCTTTATAGGCCTCGGCTCGGCGCAAAGCCCTTGCAGGCCGCGTTGCGCCTGGCGGCCCCAGCGCCGCCTCTTTCCGGAAGGGCATCCTTGCAGGCTGTGCCTGAGTCAGCAGCCCGGGTCCTTCCTCTCTGCTGCGCAGCCCATGTGGGTCCCCCCCCCTTGCACGTGGGAAGCTGGCACCAGAGTTTAAAGGCACCAGGGTCCTCTTGGCTTACAGAGCTGGTTTCTGTAAGGAAGGAAGCAGAAAAAGGCAAGGAAACAGTTTCCGAGTCAGCGGCTGGGTTTGGAGGCCTCTCCCTTGTTTGCACGTGTCGATTCCAAGTTTGTGTATCCAAGGTATTGTTGAGAGCAGCAAGACGGTCCCGAAAAGGGCAGTAATCATAATAATAATTGTCTGGGCAATCGGAATGAGCAGCGGGTGGGAAAACTCCTCTGTGAGAAAAGGTTACAACATTTGGGGATTTTTAGTTTAGGGGTCAGGGTGACGAGTTGAGGTGGGGAGACGTGTCAGAGGTGCTGGAGGATTGGTGCTCTTATGCTTAGGATGAAAAATGCAATCTTGGGATGGATGGTATTTGCTATTCCCCCCACCCCCAGACTGCTGTCTCCATGAAAACTGAAGCCACCCTGCACTGAATCGCTACAATATCTCTTAAAAACTTTACAGGATCTCTAGCTGAAAATGCAGCGCAAGAAAGTGGACAATCGCATCCGGATACTGATCGAGAATGGAGTAGCTGCACGGCACAGGACACTTTTTGTTATCGTAGGGGATCGTAGCAAAGATCAGGTGAAGTGCAGCCCGTGACTTCTTTTCTCTAATGTATATAACCTGCATCCGGGTGCTGTTAATGCGCTTGTGGAAAGTGCTGGCTTCTTATTTGGGAGATTTGTGCAAGCAGTTAAAAGAAAAGCAGTGGCCACATGTGCTTGCTTCGTTCAGCTTGGGATTGCTCATCATAAACCTAAATTGGGGGTGGGGAACCTGCAGCCCTTCAAAAGTTGTTGGATTACAACTCCTGTCATCCCTTACCATTGGCTATGCTGGTTGGGGCTATGGCAGCTGGAGTTCAGCAACATCAGGAGGGCCACTGGATCCCTACCCTTGAGTCACATGGTCATTTTCCAGGGACTTTTTACACTGTGACCCATTTCTACAGAGAAGGTATCTGCAGCAATTTACATTGTTTTTGTTTTGATACCCATCCTTCACCCCCAAGCTCAAAGGGCAATTTAAAAATACAACATTAAAAACAGTGCAAAACTAATTGCATATATCTCCCAAGTGTCAAAGGCCAGGGTAAAGAGCTGTGCCTTCAGCATACAGCAGAAATACAGTGAAGATTTTGGATGCACGTCTGTGGAGAGGGAGTTCCATAACTTAGAGGCTGCCACAGATAATTCCATCTCCTGGGTCACCTACCTCCTGAACTGAGGGACTACCAAGAGGGTCCCCTCTGCTGAGGGTCTGTAGAGAAGGAGAAGCTAAAATCATTGCTGTCTGTGGAAATCTATCTGCATATTGCTGGTTCACTTAGGAAAAATGTCATGAGGTTGTATTTCCATGTGTGCCCACAAATTACTTTTTGAGTTGGAACTTTAACTGTAATAATTGCAGTGTGTCGTTCACCCAGTGAACGATCTGGGATTATTTTATTGATGACAGTTTATATTCCATCCCCATAACTAGTTTTCTCTCGGCAGATTAATAAATAAATGCATTCAAACTATAAACTATAAAGCACGAAACCTATCAAGCTGCAGCATTCTCAAACACAAAAGTCTTGTTGCGTGATCAGACCTTGTTTCTTGCACACATTCCCCACTTAGTGCTACATTGAATTGCACACAGTATCTGTCTTTTCAGTTAAGGTTTCTTTCTTTTTTTAAGTCTCTGTCATGAGTGTCATTTTTATTTTTCCATACCCCATTGTTTTGTAGCACACGGTTATATGTGAAAGTTCTGGCACTTCCCTCGAAAGTGTAGGCAAAACATAAATCTAATTGTATTTCTAAAATCTTCCTGTTTGCTTTCCAGATGCTTTATTTCAGTGTTTTCTTTGTCTGGAGGTAATGATAGGTTTTATTGCCTTACAGGTAGTCATACTTCATCATATGTTGTCTAAAGCAGCTGTAAAGGCTAGACCATCGGTATTATGGTGTTATAAGAAAGAGCTGGGCTTCAGCAGGTAAAAACGTTTGTATGACTTTTCTTTCTTTTTTTAAAAAAATTGCAACTATGTGGTGAGGCTCTAAAGTATTAAATCCTTTAACCTGGTGGGACTTTATTCTGAGTTAATACACAGAGAATTGCATATTTGAGTATGTGATAATTTCCTCACTGAGGACTTCCAATTTAATTTCCTGTATCTTCCCTCCAGCCACCGTAAAAAAAGAATGAGGCAGTTGCAGAAGAAGATTAAAACTGGAATGTTAGATCTGAAACAAGATGACCCGTTTGAGTTGTTCACAGCAGCCACAAACATTCGGTACTGTTACTACAACGAGACACACAAAATTCTTGGAAATACTTTCGGCATGTGCGTCCTCCAGGTAGGAAGATGTTCAATATAGGAGAGTCATTTTCTTCAAGTTGTTTGGGCAGCTTACTTGCTCTTTAACTCTAGGCTTCATCTGCACTATCCATAATGTTCCCTGTAGCATATATCTTTACTCTTGAGTGCAAAATTGTACCAAACATATTTTCCACATTGCATTACTAACAAAAATAATAAAATAATAAAATAAAATGACATTTGATACTTCTGTGAAATAGAAGCCATGCTCAGGATAATATCTCAGCTGAACACAGAAGTGTCCAATTAACCATAGTTTCTCATTTTGGGGGAACCATGAAACTGGTTACCAGCTCTAGAACAAGCCTTCATCTTAAACCGTGCTTTGAAGTTCTGGGTTCAGCTAAAAAAGAAGCTATGATTAATTGCAGACCTCGATTCAGATACACCACAAGGGAGAAGGGACTGCATGCATGAGCAAAAGTCTTGCTTCTATCTCTGCTTATTAAGATATGATCCATCTAAACTGGACCATCATGTAGCAGATAGTTGCCTAACTCCATTTGTACAAGAATAATGAAAGTCCATACCGGTCATGCCTTTCGATAAACAACTCCCAGTAAATAAACTTAAGGAACATTCTGTTTCCTTCTGTATTATAACTCAATTATTCCACCAGCCCCCTAAAAAAAAGCACACAAATCTGCAAAGGCTTTTAAGGGTACATTGTCCTGCAGGGAGAAGAAGGCATTCAAGCCTGCATCGGTTCAAAGTGCTCAAGGGTTGGGAGAGGCTATGTAGCACAGTGGAAGAGTGTGTGCTTTGCATCTCAAAGGTCCTGGGTTCATTCTCTGGCATCTCTAAGCAGGGCTAGGAGAGACCCGTGTCTGAAATCCTGAAGGGTTGCTGCCAGTCAAACTCTTGACAGTATTGAGCAAAACAGACCAGTGGCCTGACTGCTGTAAGACACCTTCCCAAGTTTCCTGTTCCATCTAGTACGTCCATTCTTGGCACTGCACATTTTTTGTAGGCACATTACTGAAGACGGTGGGTAAATTTTCAACATAATCTTTTCCAGGACTTTGAAGCTTTGACGCCCAATTTGCTGGCTCGTACAGTTGAAACCGTGGAAGGCGGCGGTATTGTGGCGATTCTTCTGAGAACAATGAACTCCCTGAAGCAGCTCTACACCATGACCATGGTATGTATGCCTCCTGAGATGTTTTTATCTGCGCTTAACAGAAAATTGGCCTGTTCTCCTATTCGGGACCATGGCTCAGTGGTAGGACCCATGCGTTGCATACGGCAGGTCCCTCGTTTGATTCCTGGCACCTCCAGTTAGAAACAGAAGAGGTTGTATGTAACTGGAAATATTGAGGGCCCAGAGAGGCACTGCCAATCATAGCAGACAGTGCTGGACTGCATGGGAAAGTAGTACAGGCATGTTCTCTTGTGTTCCATTTGAAATGTACAGCTGGACTAGGGGCTTGCAATAATGCCAGCTTAAAAGGAGCTTTTCAGTCCTGCAACCTGTTTTGTAGTGCTGAGATCTGGCTCTGGAATGGGTGAAACATACCACATATTGAATGCAATGAGTGTCCTTTCTGAACACGCGTATCAGAGTCATTAAAGCTGTTTGTTTATTTCTGCACTTAGCTGCTAAGAAAGCGGCAAGCACATGGAGTTTTTCTCGGCGTGGAGATGCAGTTATGGGGAAAGCTTTAGATGCAGAATTTCTAGACATGCAGGTGCTGGAAGCACAAACAACCTGACAGAAAATTAGGCTGGCCTATTCAGTCACACGATTGCAGGCAGCACACTTGCTCATGCACCCTAAGCTATAGAGTGGTCTGGCTGAGGGCTATGTGCTAGTGAGGGCCAGTGTCCATCTCTACTTGGGCCTTTGCTTGGGAATTAGAGAGGTAAACTTGAGAACCTTTTAAAAAGCAGTTGGTAAAATGTGGGCATTGGAAAGGAGCACAGTCTAACAAGACGGTATAATACTTGGCTGTTCTGTGTCTGTGCTTCGTTGAAGTTGTCAGGTTCAAGGCTTTATTCAGGCTTCGTACAAACAACATTTCTTCTCCCCAGGATGTACACTCTCGCTACCGGACAGAAGCACATCAGGATGTGGTCGGCCGATTCAATGAAAGGTAGGCTGCCCAACTATTTTGAGCACAAATACTATCAACCCTTGGAAGGGAAAAGTCTGTTGAGCCTTTGGTTTAGAAGGGATTCCATGTTGGCCCAAGTACTTGTTGCCCTCTAGTGGAAGTTTTAAGGAATATTATGTTCAATTTAAGCATAATGGGGTGGTGAATCTTAGAAGCTCTAGTCCTGTTGCTTAGATTTGTCTTATTGTTTCAGAAGTCTGTATGATTCTAAGTGCATGTTTGTAACTTTAAATGTGAATTCCCCCCACCCCAATTGCATTCATTATTATTGCCCTGTGTCCAAGAGATCATTCATGAAGCTGTGTACAATCTTGACTAGTAGGGAAATGCACAGCAAGGGTGAGGAACTCCTGGCTCACGAGATACCTGTGGACTCCAATTCCCATCAGCCCTTGCCAGCAAGGCCAGTGAACATAGGAGTTGTGGTCCAATAATACATGGAGGGCCACAGGTACCCCACACCTGTTGTGTAGGGTGGCTATGCTCAGACAAGGTCTAATTTTCAATAGCAAAATGTTGGGACATCTATGATTTCTGCTCTGTAGATTCACTTGAAATTTCCCAACAAATGCTCTGCCAACCCCCACATTCGTTTTTTGGAAACTCACCTGTGCAGGAGGTGAAATGCTGTTGAACAAAGTGTATTGTTGCATGTTGGAAATGTGGCTTTGAGTCCCAAGGCTGACTCTTCCCTAAGCTTTGCTGTGAAGTTGGCAGGGCCTGTGTGTTAGCACTGTATTAATGCTGAAGGGAGCTACTATACAGAAGCAGTCTATGCTATCTGGCTTGATGTGCCATCCAGAAACACTATTCTTGGGTCACCTTATCCATCCATGTACATGAGCTGTAGCTCGAGGAATCATTTTGCAGGCGGAGAACCAGTCACGTACAACAGTGACAATGGTGCTGTGTCCTCTGTCTCATTGCACAGGTTCATTCTTTCTCTGGCATCTTGCAAAACCTGCATGGTGGTTGACGATCAGCTTAACATCCTCCCGATCTCTACCCATGTAGCAGACATTGCTGCTATTCCACCCCGGTCTCAGGTAAGTAGTTTAAATTCATATAATTCAGATTTTGACTTCAGATTTTTGGATGTTTAGTTTGGAATAACAGGACTTGCCTTTTCAACTTCTTTTAGGCGCTTGGTAAAATAAATGCATGATTTTTAGGACTTGGTGAAAGGTTCTATTTTGTTTCCTCTTGTTTTCCGACAGGAGAGCCCTCTGTTGCTTCTTGCTCCAAAGGCACAGGGCTTAAAAGCTGTATTTCCAGAAGTACAAATAAAGTTTTTGGAGCCCTGCTTGGAGCAGCAGGTCCTGATAACAATAACAAACAGGCCTTGGAAAAGGAGTGCAGTATTGGAGGGTTCCCCCCCCCCAACCCACTTGCCTTCATCTCTTCATATATATTCAAAGTCAGAATGCTCCTATGCAGCTAATTTGCACACTTGCAGGTGCTCTGAGTTGTATCTCTTTGAGGGACAATCCACCATGTTTGGTTAATGAGCAGTAGGATGCTCATTTCCCCATCAAAACAAATTTGTGCAGGCGAGCTACTTGTGGATTGTGGTGTCTCTTTGCATTCAAGGTAGCAGTCTTTTCTGATTTAGGTGACGCTTCTCTTGCTCACAGGAGGAAAGTCTGAGTCCTCAGGACATGGAGCTGAAGGAACTAAAGGAGAGCCTCCAGGACACCCAGCCCGTCGGAGTGCTCGTGGATGGTTGTAAAACCCTGGATCAGGCAAGTGTGGCTATGAAGCAGGAATAAGGTGATGCAGTTATCTGAGCCCCTCACCCCCATGTGTCCTGTTCATGAAGCTTGGTGAAGCTCAGGATGGTGAGAGGAGCCAGGATATGAGAGGAATGAAAGATATTGCCAGCTGCTGGAGAATCTCCTCCTGCTCTCAGCAGATGGGGTTTTATGCATGAAATTGGTGTCTGATATTAATACAGAAGTACGTTTTGCATCGTCATTATTCAGCTTCTGTATGCCAAAGAACCTTAGATACTTAAGCTACTTTATTGGACCAATTTCTACTTTTTTGTTTAACCCATTCTATGCAGCTTCCATTTGGAATTATTTTTACTTGTCTGCTCTTTTTTTATATAACTATAAGGATGTGTAAGAAATCTTACTGAATGAATAAGTGAATGAACTTGAAATCTTACTAGCATATGCTATTGCTTGCAGCTCTCTAGTTTTGTGGTCTTGCTTTTCTGGCCAAACTGTTCTAATATGCTTCCTTGTTGCTAGGCCAAAGCCGTTTTGAAGTTCATTGAAGCCATTTCTGAGAAGACGCTGAGAAGCACCGTGGCTTTAACAGCTGCCCGAGGTCGTGGTAAATCAGCTGCCTTGGGGTTGGCCATAGCTGGAGCAGTGGCTTTTGGGTAAGTTGCTCTGGGGTGTTTTAAGAATGGGTGTGTGTTTAAAAGGTAAAACATGAAGGTATTTTTGGAGAACTGGACTCTCCACATAAGTCTGAAAAGAACTGATTCAGTAATGATGAATCTACATAGGTAATTGCCCCCTGCTGCCAAGTTATGAGCCATAAATAAAAATTAAAATGGTCCATATGCTCATTTTTGCCACATTTAGCTATAAAATTACTGTCAAACCAATGATTTACTTAGTTAAGGCTGAAATCAGAAATGATTTCAAATATCCTGTGCTCTCAGCCCAGAGGCAGCAATTTAAAAAACACTGCAAAATAACTGATGTAAAAATTTGTAACTTGTTCTTCCTTCAAGAGGCTCCAGGTGATGTTAAATCCACATTCTCTTTTAATAATAATAATAATAATATCTTTATTGTCATTGCCCCCTCTCAGGGACAACGAAATTACTTGACTGCTCCATAAAAACACTAATTAAAACAATACAGTATAGTACAGCAAGGAAGATTAGATGACTTTCAAAGTCCAGGCTTTTGAGTCTGAACATAGCTGAAAATGTAGCTCTTCACTTGTTCATAACTTGCTGTAGCTCTGAAGTGCCATGGTACAGAAACATATTTACCACTCCAGTGAAAACATGACCAAAGACTACTATAGGAGTACTTCAGTACTTGGTTCTGAAGCACATGTGCATGCAATAGGGGAACATTTTTCTTACATCAGGTTTTTGTATTGTTTTGTAAACTCTGCTTTAAACCATCTTCAGTTCCAGTTTCTCTAAAAGCTGGGTCATGTTATAACAAGATTTCTTTTAAAAAGCTGATAAATTATTTTGCCGCTTTTACGACATGCCAAATTATTTATATTACTGTTTCAACAATAATAAAAGATTGTAAAGTTCATTTCTGTCATGTTTTTCTTTTTCTTTCTTTTTTTGCAGCTATTCCAACATTTTTGTCACATCTCCCAGCCCAGATAACCTTCACACCCTGTTTGAATTTGTATTTAAAGGCTTTGATGCTCTGCAGTATCAGGTAATATGAGCAGATATTGACTGGTTCCACAGAGTGCCTTTGTGTACATTGCACACGGTTATCCTCCTGAATTTCTTCCCCCTGCCTGTTACAACTGCCTGTGTATAACCCACACAATTCCAGAGAGTTCTCTGACTCTCAGGAGCTGCTTTTAGGCTGTGCAGATTTCTGCAGCGGCAATGGGAATACAAGAAACCTGTTCCATTAGTGGTGTTCTGGTCATGTTTTTTCTAGATTCAGTTCCTTATTTTTGTATTTATTTCCCATAGGCTTATATCCTGCCCTTCCTTCCAGTGGGTTGCAAGCCTGGCTGACAATACAAATTGCAATAATAACAGTTAAAGCCATACTGAAAATGTCAAATGCAACCAATGGAATAAAACAACAGCAGAACCATCAGTGGGTAGAGGGAAAATTCTTACACCCTAAGGGTCTGGCGGAATAATGTTTTTGTGGGGTTTTTTTACAAAGCATGGGGTTACCAAATATGTGGAACAATTTTAGATAATTATAGCTTCAGATGACCTTTGAAACCAAACTAGCTCTGAAGGGTTGGTTTTTTTTGTACAAGCTAGGTTGCATTTTCTTTGGTGTTCCTAATGTGGTTTATGTCTGTCGTTTTCAGGAACACTTGGATTATGAGATCATTCAGTCTCTCAACCCTGAATTTAGCAAAGCAGTCGTCAGAGTGAATGTGTTCAAAGAGCATAGGCAGACTATCCAGGTAGATTTATCCTTGATAGAAGCTTTCTTCGGTTTTCCTTCAGGCATGTGTAGACACAATTACTTGTTCCTGGCACTCTTCAAATGCTATAACTTCTTTGCAAAAGGCTGCTTAACTCCTAGTCAGACTGGTTTACCAAAGCAAGTCTTCAGCACCGTGTTTTCAGAAGACATGATGTATTGTGCTGCACCCAATGCCAGGCCCTCAGGCCTAGGGGTTGGATGTGGCGCCCAGACCCCTCTTTCTGGCCCTTGGAATTCTCCTCAAGCCCCACTCCTCACTGCCCCTGCTTTGCACTGTGCTTAGTGTTTTTGCTTAGCTGAAATGTGTCCCTGAGCCTATTGCTTGCCTGGATAGGAAAGTATAGGAACAAGGAAAATGTGCATTAATAGCTCTGCCCAGCACTGGCCTGTGGCCTCCAGAAGGCTGCTCTCTCCCTCATTTAATCCCCACAACAATCTTGTGAGTTAGGTTAGTCTGAGAGGGAGTGACTGGCCAAAGGTGAGCTTCATGGCTGTGGGGGGGATTTGAACCCTGGTCTCCCAGGTCCAAGAACAACTCTCTTAACCACTACACTACACCCACTCACTCTCAATTTTGCATGTGACCTGATGGTCCAGGCCCAAGGGCACATCTTTTTTCTTTTTCTCTGCAAAGGTGGCCACAATTTCCACTGTGGTCCTTAATGCTAAAATACTTGCTTATCTATGTGAAGAATGGTAAGGTAAAGGTAAAGGGACCCCTGACCATTAGGTCCAGTCGTGACCGACTCTGGGGTTGCGGCGCTCATCTCACTTTATTGGCCGAGGGAGCCGGCGTACAGCTTCCGGGTCATGTGGCCAGCATGACTAAGCCACTTCTGGCGAACCAGAGCAGCGCACGGAAACGCCATTTACCTTCCCACGGGAGCGGTACCTATTTATATACTTGCACTTTGACGTGCTTCCGAACTGCTAGGTTGGCAGGAGCAGGGACCGAGCAACGGGAACTCACCCCGTCACGGGGATTCGAACCGCCAACCTTCTGATCAGCAAGTCCTAGGCTCTGTGGTTTAACCCACAGGGCCACCCACATCCCGTGAAGAACAGTAGGGTGCAGGAAATAATAATGTACAACATAGATACACTATGCTACACGTTCCTGAAGCCACTTGGTTAGTTTTGCAGCACAGGCAAGATCTGTACCTGGGACGTTTAGCCCTTGCACATACACTGGGCTCTCTTTCTGCCTCTCCCTCCCTCTCTTCCTCTAAAGTATGCTAGCTCTGGTGTCCAGGTGATGTAAGTTTAATTGTGAGGTCTTTCATCCGTTGCTTAGAACATCTGCTTATACTTCCTCACAATTAGACTGTGCCTATATTCTAAAGGCGTTGTCTGTTTCTGTTAGCTCAAAGTCCCCCCTTTAAATCTTTTTCCTGCTCTGTGGAATTATATTGCATTAATAAACAACATCAAAAATCTTAAGGAAAACTAGGTGATTGATCTTCAAATGGAGCTAAGTCTTCTTTGGTGATCACTTGTAGCCAAGTAAGATTGTCTTCCATGAGTATGGTCTGAACAGTGTGTCTGTACGTGACTGTGGAGGCCAATTCCAGAATTCTGGAGGCCAGTTCTGGAGCTAAGTGTGAGTTAAAGAAATAATTTATATTTGTTGTGGATTCCTTTCTGATTGGTTGAACGCTCAGGAGAGAATGGTCATTTACTTAGAAGTAGTAGTAGTAGTAATAATAATAATTATAAAAATTAATTTTATTCTCATTTCTTGGCAAGTATATCCACCCTGCTGATGCTGTGAAACTGGGGCAAGCTGAGCTGGTGGTGATTGATGAAGCTGCTGCTATCCCGCTCCCACTGGTGAAAAACCTGTTAGGCCCTTACCTGGTCTTCATGGCTTCTACAATCAATGGGTAAGTTCTTCATTCTAGCTCACTTGCCTTAAATCTCACTAATCTGTCATGGTGCGTGGAAGTCTTCCCTTGATACTACAGGAATCAAGAGCTTTACTTGTTTTGTGTCTCTCTTTTCACTCGACTGCTTTGTCTGTTTGTTTTTAATAGGTATGAGGGTACTGGCCGTTCCCTCTCCCTGAAGCTGATCCAGCAGTTACGGCAACAGAGTGCACAAGCACAGGCCAGTATGACAGCAGAGAACAAGGCGACGACAACGCTGAAACTGTCCTCAGGTATAGTCATTCCACAGAGCTGAGAAACCCCAGGCTGCATAATGTGACCTCCGTGTTGCGGAAGTACAGCATCTACATTTCTCAGATATGTGCCAAAGAGTGGCTCTTGACGCAGGAGAAATCCCCCCCACCCCCCAAGAACTGCAGGAAATGGATGCAAGAGCTTTGTGCTGCTGTCACCATTAGGTGTCTTGGACCTGAAAATGTGCTGAATCGAAAAAATTCAAGACGACTTCTTGGCTTTTAGTTCATTTTTAGTGTCTGGGTTGTGGACAGCTTTTCCTGACAGGCTGCGTACTTGTTTTGCCTCCAGGCAGTGGACCAAACAGTAGGTTCCAAGCATCATCTACCTGACATGGAGAGCTGACAGTGCGGCAGTGTGAGAAGCTGTTATTGGGCAGCGTTAAGAGGGCTTTCAGGGCTTGTGAGGAGGACACAACCTGTTGACGCATTCTTGGGAGTTTAATGTGAAAACACTTCCCATTTGGGGCTTTTGGAGCCGACGGTGGTTAATTTCTGGATTCAACCCTTAATTTTTAAATTTGTTTTGTACACTGCTCAGTTTTCTTTGTGACATACAGTTCTGTGTTTATATCACATTTTAGGTATTAGGAGATTTGATTGAAAATTGTTCTCTGTTGTTTTTTATGTAAACATAAACCACTTAGCAGTTTTTATTTCATTAAGTAGTGTAAAATGTATAGAAATAGAAATAATTCTTTGGACAATCAGCTAAGGCAGCTTTCCCCAACCTGTTGCCCTCCAAATGGAAGGCACCAGTTTAGGAAACACTGGGGGTGTAAGAGTTTTGTTCTTCCCTATCTCCTTTGTTTTGGTTTTTTTATGGATATGAATTGTCCATGGACTTAAATTTTTCACTTTTGCCCTTTTGTGTCTTTCTCTCTCTCCAGCTCGCTCGCTGCATGAAGTTTCCCTCCAGGAATCCATTAGGTATGCCCCGGGAGATCCAGTCGAAAAGTGGCTGAACGACTTGCTGTGTTTGGATTGCCTCAACATCACAAGGATTATATCTGGCTGCCCACTGCCCGAAACCTGTGACCTGTATCCTTGCTGCTGGAGATTATTCTCATGCCGTGTGTGGCCTTTAGCAGACCCACAGGGAGTAAGAGAGATGGAAAATTCACAGGAATTCAGTATCAAGCTCTGTTGATCGTTACACCAGGGCAAACCTTTCAGCTTGCCAGATGGAATGATCGTCTCTCTCCTCCTGCTGCATAGTGTTCCCAGGAAATTACTCCCTTCCCAGGTCCTTCCTAGAGTGAGACACAGCTGAGATGGTCCTTAACCCATGGCACTCAGATACTACGTGAACAGGGACACCCTCTTCTGCTATCACCGAGCATCAGAGACTTTTCTTCAAAGGCTGATGGCGCTGTACGTGGCTTCTCACTACAAGGTTGGTGGCACTGTTCCTGTTGCCAGCTTCGGCTGGAGATTGGGGGACCTTTGACCTTCCTTGCTGAGCTGTGGTTGGACAAAAATCATAAGTGCTTTTCCCCGTGGTTCTTTTTCTTTCTGATTCCTTCAGTTCCCCTCTTTCCTTCGGGCCATCTCTGTCACTGTTCTGGGCAGACTCGCAACCCTTCACAACAGTGAGAGAGGGGAGTGTTGGGGGCTGGCGTAAGGAGAGACATGGCAAAAGTCACCCCCGCTGCCCTGCCAACAGGAGTGATCCCTCAGCTGAATGCCACTTGAGAAGCTCCTGCTGGTTGGAGCAAGATCAGTATTTGCAGTTGGATGGAAGAAAATAAAATCTATTCTTATATACACTCTTATATACTATATACACTCTGCTGTATCAAAATGACCCTAACCTAGACAGCATCTTAAAAAGCAGAGACATCATCTTGCCAACAAAGGTTCGTATAGTTAAAGCCATGGTTTTCCCAGTAGTGATGTATGGAAGTGAGAGCTGGACCATAAAGAAGGCTGATTGCCGAAGAATTGATGCTTTTGAATTATGGTGCTGGAGGAGACTCTTGAGAGTCCCGTGGACTGCAAGAAGATCAAACCTTAAGGAAATCAGCCCTGAGTGCTCACTGGAAGGACAGATCGTGAAGCTGAGGCTCCAATACTTTGGCCCCCTCATGAGAAGAGAAGACTCCCTGGAAAAGACCCTGATGTTGGGAAAGATGGAGGGCAGAAGGAGAAGGGGATGACAGAGGACGAGATGGTTGGACAGTGTTGTCGAAGCTACCAACATGAGTTTGACCAAACTGTGTGAGGCAGGGGAAGACAGAAGTGCCTGGCGTGCTCTGGTCCATGGGGTCATGAAGAGTCGGACACAACTAAATGCCTAAACAGCAACAACAACATAACTTGGCATTTTAAAAAATCAGTTTGATGCCGATGGCCTTCATTGCTTCAAAGAGAGTTCTCTCTGCAAAAAACCCTCCAAAAACTCATAATGCAGATAAATCAGACGCAGTGAAATAGTTGCTCATCAGATGAGAAACAAATATAATTGTTTGTGTATGTTTGGAGAACTAATTCTGTGACTCAACGGTTGTCTTTCCAGAACTCTCCCAATGACCTCCAGATGCTTTCAGATGCTCCTGCCCATCACCTCTTCTGCCTTCTGCCACCTGTTGCACCTACCCAGAATTCTTTGCCAGAAGTGCTTGCTGTCGTTCAGGTAAGAGAGGGCGCAGAGGGCTGGGCGCAGACTAAATTGGCTTTGCTATTGAAATCAATGGGACTTGCTGTAAATGGAACTAACAGAGCAATCCTAACCCCCAGCCGGGGACCAGCAGGGCAGAGTGGAGGGCCAGATTGACAGCTGCGTCACAAGCCCTGCTGCTTGTGTTGGCTAGGGCAGTATTGTGTCAGGGGGAGGGGAGGAGCAGTTTCCTTTTCGTTGTGCCACCTCCCAGCTGGTGCAGCTGAGAGACAAAAGAATTGGATCACTTTGGGACTCAAAGAGTTTGATGGACCCGTCCCAAACACCCCATTTGGGTGCTTTCTGCTGGCTAGCTCTGGTTGAAGAATTGCCGGTGGTACCTTCCTGCCCCCCAGGGTGAAGTGTGGAGTCTCTGCCCCGGTGGAGTCTCCCAACCAGCCACACTCCTCTTCATGGGCAGCAGAGAGCAGCAGAGGGGCAACGTCACACCCTCCTAAGCTCTCTCATCAACATCAGGGTGAGTGTTTGGATTGCACCCAGAGCTTAGACTGGATCCAACCCGAAGCCTTTTGTGTTTAAAGAGCTCTGATTAATTTGCCCAGAAAGCAAGCTGTGGAAAATCGGGTATCTGATAAAGGCTGCAAATCCTACAGCAGAGAGCTAACCTTTTCATCATTGACTCCTAGGGGAAATTACTGTATTTCACCACCCCCCCCCCCATGTATAAGACAACCATTTATGGATTAAATTGCCCTAGTCTGTTGAGTACTGTACTTTAGTCAGGCACTAAATCCCATGTCTCCTTTATTCTCCCCACTTTTGGCAGGTATGTTTGGAGGGAGAGATCGCCCGTCAGTCTATTATGAACAGTCTGTCTAGGGGGAAGAAAGCATCGGGAGATCTCATTCCATGGAGCGTCTCAGAGCAGGTAACTGATCAGCTTCTCAGTTGCATCTCAGGTGTTTTGCACTTTCATGTATTCTTATTCTTCAATTCCATTTGATGATTGCTTCATTTCTTCTAAATTTTTATTTCTAGTTCCAAGATCCTGACTTTGGTAGTCTGTCTGGTGGGAGAGTTGTTCGCATTGCAGTCCATCCTGATTATCAAGGGGTAATGGAATTTATTCTTCTGTTGCTAGCATTTGAAAGAAATCCTGCAAATACCATTTTTGGGGGATCTTATTCTTTTCCTGCTTCAGAAGCCTAGAGGCAGGAAAAAGCAGGGTTTTTAGCAAACTGCTTCCTTAAGACCCATTAGTTTGGGCCTTATATCTCCCACTGCCCAGCCTTCTTTGGGCAGGATATAAATTTAAAGCAAAAACAATATGTATGAAATGTGTATTCTGGTGTTTGTGTGTGTTGGCAACTTTTTATAACTAATAATCATCTGTGGTTGCAGAGTGATGCTGACCTGGTCATGTAAATCAGGGAGGAGGAATCTGTGGTCCTCCAGATGGTGTTAGACTCCAGCCCCTGCCAGCATGGCCCAATGGTTAGGGATGATGGAAATTGTAGTCTATGAACATCTGAAGGGGCCACATGTTCTTCATCCCAACGTGAAATGAGCTTGATGCTTAATGTCTGAAATGCTGAGCTTCCTGAAGGAGCCAGGTTGTAAGAGCTTTCTCTTTCTCGAATGTGCATCCTTTCTTTCAAAATCCTTTTCTTCCCAGATGGGTTATGGCAGCCGAGCTCTGCGTTTGCTGCAGATGTACTATGAAGGCAAGTTTCCTTGTTTGGAAGAAAAAGTGACTCAGAAGCCAAGAGAAATTGCTACCGTGAGCAGTGAGGTAGGAAGGCTAGCTCAGCCAGTAGAGCATGAGACTCATAATCTGAAGGTTGTGGGTTTGTTCCCCACCTTAGGCAAAAGATTTCTGCATTGCAAGGGGTTGGACTAGGTGACCCTCTTGGTCCCTTCCAACTCTATGATTCTATGACATTCTACAAAGGCTTCTGTTGAGATTTGCTTTTCAGAGGTCCACATGGGGATTGCATTTTGCTTATACCTCTTCGGACTGCTTTCTACTGAACAAGCAAATTTCAAAACATGTTTTTGGCCACTCATCTCCTTGCTAAGTGATCTTCTGGGTTTTTTTTGTTTTGTTTTGTTTTAGGCGGTCAGTTTATTAGAAGAAGCTGTGATGCCTCGGAAGGATTTGCCGCCTCTGCTTCTCAAACTGAGCGAGAGGCAAGCTGAGAATCTGGACTATCTTGGTGTGTCCTACGGTTTGACACCAAGGCTGCTCAAGTAAGCATTTGGATGCATTTGTATCTGTTGAAACTTTGAAAGCCGTCTGAACCTTTGAAGTGCTTTTGCCTGTTGCAAAGCTTAGCAGAGTATAGCAGAGTACTGCAGCGCTTGTTGAGCAACTCTTGAGATTGCCCAGGCAGGACGAAGAGCAGGAACCAAACAGATCACTAGTAACTTGATTCTTGTTGTTTTATTATTTACAGCAGCAAACATACAAGTCTATCTACAAGTTACTATTTACAACACGACTTCTTCGCTCTCAGCAACTCCTCAGCACTAACCACACCACACTAACACTCACTCACACCAGTGTTATAGGTCATGCTTATATAAGGGACCTCAGCTAATCACCGGTTTGTTGCTGAGTCTCCTTATCTCTAGGCAGATTCCTTTCATGCTCTGTCTTCCCACTCTGTGGAGACTCTAATTGCTAACTTGCAAAGCTGCATTCAAACCATGGATTCCAACATTATCCTCTGCTGGGAGAGGTTAAGAGATGCCAGTGCCATTGTGATACCAGGTATACACAGGATTCCATCAGAGGCTTCTGGCCACAATGGGCTGTTTTCTGTTTTCACTGTTGGAGGCAGTATAGCTCTGGGTACCAGTTGCTGGAGATCACAAGTGGGCTTTGCTACATTCAGGTCCTCCTTAGGGGTATGCCATAGGTATCTGGCTGGCCACTAGGAGAAGAGGGTGCCGGATGAGCCTTTGACCCGATCCAACAGGGCTTTTCTTAACAACTATACTGAAGTCGGGTATCGGTGTGTTTTGCAAGGCATGAAATCTTAGTGGTTCAGACCAAGTGCATTTTCTAACCTCGGGGTGCTTTGCCTGTTTTGGATTGTTCAAGGTACAATCTGGTAAAATTTGCGCACAGCAGAACATGTCTCTCGGGTTCTTTAGCTGCGATTCCTGAATTGCAGGCAGTTGGACTTAGACGACTCTTGGGGTCCCTTCCAGCTCTATAATTCTAGGGTTCCAAGTCTTATTGACATGAAGGGAGCAGTACAAGAACATTGTTCTGCATCAATGTGCAGTTTCTGGTTACTTCAGTTAGCTTCTTCCATACACCTGGATACTATACTTAGGACTGTGCTGAAATATTCTCCAGTGCATAGATCAAAACAACTTATTTTCATGACTATTTGGGGGGGGGGTGTTGATTTGATCTAACCGGTGCCAGAGCAAGGGTTCCCCTCCTTCACCCCCCATGTGCCCCCTGCACCTCACCCCAATCTGCTCTGGAGGGCCATGTTCTGGAGGGCCAGAACAGCAAGCGATGGGGTGGGGTGGGGAGCAGAGGGGATATAATTATTTCTGTCAAGTAAAAATGCTTGCACTGAATGGCACAATATTGAATTGCACCCACAGATTATCCAAATATTTCGCTTTTTCAGTGGCACTGGCCACTGCTTCTCCAGTGCCATTTCCCCTTTCACCCTCTTTTTGTTGCTGCTTCCTTACTAAATTACTCACAAGAAATGTGGCGAGGTCACAGGGCCATGGACTGCATCACATTCGATGGTGTCAGTGAGAGCAACTAAGAGTGAGGGCAAGGGAAAGAAGAAATAAATGGAGATGGTTGCAAGAAGTGGTGGAAAAAGTGGAAAGGTTTGGTGTCTTTTGGTCACAAATGCCTGGGGAAAATAGTATGTAGCTTTGACTCAGCCCTAAATATAAATAAATATTGAGCCATATTGTGCAGTTATTTTGTGTTTTGTAGACTATCAGCATACGATCAGCATTCTCTTGACAGGCTATAAGTAAGTTTTTGTTTCTCTCTTCTACCAGGTTTTGGAAACGAGCTGGATTTGTACCAGTTTATCTGAGGCAGACTCCTGTAAGTTTCATTTCATTGCCCAAGAACCCAGTAGTACTGGAATGTTTTTTGGTTCTGATGATCCCTTTAAGGAAAACAAAGATTATATTGCTATGGCAATGTGATAGCTTTTTTATAATTTTATTTTTTATTTTGACAAAGTAATAATAATAAATAAACAAGAATAAAAATATGCACCCCACCCCTGAGACCATTCCATTGTAACTATTCAACCTTCCAAAATTTCAACACCTCTTGCGATGGTTTGACCCCCTTTCCAGTACAAATTCCACAAACACCTTCCATATCTCCTCAAAATCATTTCTCCTGCATATTCCCCATCTTACCTTAACAGCACATGCTAATTTATCATTAATAGCTACATTTCACACCTCTTTATACCATTCCATTCCATTTTATATCCACCTTGCCCCTTCCACTTCCTAGCTTTAATAACTTGTACAGCTGTCTATAAATTTGTGAGCAAGTCCTTCATAGTCTGTGAATCTTCCACCCCATCATAAATTGATAATGATGGGCTTTTGGTCAGCTTTAACCCAGTGATTTCTGTTATTTCTAGTTTTTTTATTATTAAGCTGTAGTTTATTCTATACAAAAATGTTTGGTGTATATTTATTGAACAATTAGCTAGGCATTAATTAATTGGTTTGACAGCCTTACTATAAATCCAGTGAGTGGCATTGGTTTACCTAGGGTGGGGTTTGTTTCCATAAATCAGGTGTTCAGTTTTAAAATGGTTTCCTTTTGATCGCTTCAGTGACTCGTTCTTCGTAGTCATCAGGCATACACAGTGAAATAATAGTTAATAAGTTTTCATTTTTCACCAATAATGTTCCTGAAGTTTGGAATTCCATAGTCTTCTACTATACCAGACTGGGCAACTTGTAATGCTCACCTTCAGTCTGAAGTGAGCGTTCTGACCCTATAGTTCTCCTCCAGTTATTAGCAGTTATTGCTGTTGACTATCTTGTGTGTTTTCTGATAGACTTGTTTATTTTCTGCTGCTGTTTATTGTTGAAAAGACTCAACGGCTCATAAAACGTTGCAGCTACAAGCAATACCTTTATTTTCCAGAATGATCTGACTGGGGAGCATTCATGTATCATGCTGAAGACCTTGAATGAAGAGGAAGAGAGTGAGCAGGAGAACTGGCTAAGTGCCTTCTGGAAAGGTGACTAGTATGAATGATGTTTCAGGGCTGTTTTGAGCTGCCATTTTAGGGTTGGATGGTAAATTCACCGCCACATTGCTATGGGGTGGGGAGTGGGGTTCCTCTGCATAAAAAGTAGCCATCAACTTTAGCTGCAGTGGTGGTTTTGACCCCACAGTTTCATGTGGAGTGTTGGTGGTCAAGTCCCCTTAAAAGGATTTGATAATCCCCCACTGCAAATTACTGTTAATCAGCCTTTAGTATGATCAGTTACACATGAAGTAGTAAACCAGGTTTTGTTTCCATTTGTCCTGCAGATTTCAGGAGGAGGTTTCTCTCCCTTTTGTCATATCAGTTCAGCACGTTCTCTCCTTCACTAGCTTTGAACATTTTGCAAAACAGGAATATCAGGCAGCCACCTCAACCCCGTAAGTAAATGTCTGCAAAGCTCCCTGGAGGGCATTTTGTGAAACTAAAGCAGGGGTCAGCAAACTTTTTCAGCAGGAGGGGGAAAAAATAATAATGAATTCCTATGCCCCACCAATAACCCGGAGATGCATTTTAAATAAAAGCACACTTTCTACTCATGTAAAAAAACGCTGATTCCCGGACTGCCCATGGGCCGGATTTAGAAGGTGATTGGGCTGGATCCGGCCTCCAGGCCTTAGTTTGCCTACCCATGTACTAAAGAGTACTAAAGCAAATCCCAGGGGAAAAAATATGCAGCACATTAAAAAATAAAAAGGTATTCAATAAATATACACAGTACTCTGCTTTCTCTGGTCCAAGAGCAGTCTGTTCCTTATGGACAGCTTGTTGCATTTCCATGCTGAGAAAGGGGATCCTTTACGAAAGACATCAGAGGGGCTATCCCCGTCTTACAAACGCTGCTCTGCTTCCTGTTCTTAACACCTAGATAGCAAGTGTAATTTATCTCTGTCTTGTTTTTTTCCCTTCTTGCCACTCCATTCAAAATTTAATTCATGGTTTGCTAAGCAATCAGTCGTAAAGAATTAGAAGCTGTTTTTATCCCTTATGACCTGAAGAGGCTGGAGATGTACTCAAGGAACATGGTGGACTATCACTTGATTATGGACATGATTCCAGCTATTTCTAAGATGTACTTTCTCAACCAGCTTGGAGATATGACCCTTTCTGCTACTCAGTCTGTAAGTATCATGTGTTTAGCTAGCGTCTTGTTAATGCAAGTCCTCTCATTTGATGGCCAGCCTCCGAGCTATCTGTGTGTGTGTGTGTGTGAGAGAGAGAGAGAGAGAGAGAGAGAGAGAGATTTTGTGACCTTGACCTTTCCCCCCGGAACTCAGTGGCATGCTTGGGTTTTCCAGTTGTCCTCTTAACCTGAAACTCACCAGGACAAGATCCACAAAGCAGTTGTCTTGGAACTACATCAGGTGCCCTTGAACCCTAATTTAGAGCCCAACTTCTGAACCAAACAGTAACTGAATTAAGGTACTTGCTCAAGATAATTCATGCAGGTTGATTGCAGCACCCCTTATCTGAAGACCTCTCTAACCTATTTGTGGGGTCATTTGTGGCTCATATAGGCCATCAACAGTCAGTGGAAGAATGCAGAACGTAATGCAGGCATTGGGAATTGATTCCATTTTTTAAAAGCCTCTGGCAGTTTGCCAGTGATGCTTTGTAGCCTACCTGCATCTGAGACACTGTGTGTGAAATTAGTGGAGCAAATGAATGCCTTATGTTTTGTTGCCACTGAACTTGGCAAGGGGCAGTAGACAGTGTTGCGGGAGCAAAACAGAGGAAAAGGAAAGGCTAAGGGAAGAAAATGAGAAAATCTGGCATAGGTAAATAGTGCAGATCTTGCATGAGATAAAACAAAAATGGGGGGTAACAGAAAAGGGGTGCAGATCTTTGTTGTTGCATATTGAGGAGAGCATAAATGATGTATTTTGTGCACAGAGGAAAGAGAGCACACTTAATAGTGGAGAAGATGTGGTCTGTGGTGTCTGGGGGACTTTGCAGTTTGTTTTTGGGTGGTTCACTTTGCAAAGAGAGAAGAAGGGGATTGGCAAGGAATGCGTTAAAAATGAGTACGGAGTTAAAATGGTAGCAAAATGCTACTCTACCATTGATGTGATGTGATCTTCCTGGACTAATAAAAATGTAATGCGGCCCTTTGAGTTTTGTGCACCTAAGGACAGGAAATTGCTGAACAATAATAATAATAATGACATGATGGGGTTCTGACAAAGGCCAGACTTTCCCTTCTGTTGAATCAAAACCAGGAAACTCACTTTTCTTCCAGGCTCTTCTTCTTGGGATTGGTCTCCAGCACAAATCTGTGGATCAGCTGGAGAAAGAGATAGAGCTGCCTAGTGGCCAATTGATGGGCCTCTTCAACAGGTCTATCCGCAAGGTGGTTCAGGTAAATGTGGTTTTTGTGAGTGTTGCATTTGGGAGGATTACCTGTATGGTGGAACGCTGTTGGTGTCCAGATCCAATAGTATAGGATCTAAACTTAAATGTATAAAAATAACTTCAATATGTTTTGCTTTGAACAACTCCCCCTTGTATCATAGGCTGTCTTAGGTTGGTTCTTCAGATGTGGGTAAATGTTTTTGAGGCTCAAACTCTGTATGATGCTCAGCTGTGTGTACATCTCCCTTGTTTTCTTTTTTTAATAAATGAGAAGCAGCCAAGATTTAGCAAAGTGGGTGGGTCGGGGGGACTGCTCAACTCTTTCTATTCCTGTTGGTTTTCTACCCTTGAGTATTTCACTCATTATTTCAAGATGTGTGCGTGATGTCAGGGAAAAGTTGCACTTGACTGACCATTGCGTACTGTTTGAACATGGTGCAGAGCAGAATTTAGTTTTGCCAGTTGGTTATGCAAAATAATCTTGTATTTCTACTATATAAGGGGCCATTGCATGGATGGTCATTAGTAACTTCTAGGGAACCAATGGTACCACCAATCAAATGTATCAAGCGTTTCCTCCTTAACCAATGAGCGATAACCCTGATGGTACTTTTTCTCTCCTAGCTGTTCAACACTATCCTGGAAAAGGCTGTGGAAGAGCAGATGGCAGTAACCAAAGACGTTGTAATGGAGCCAACTCTGAAATCCTTAAATGAGGATTTGGTAATTTGTGTTTTCATATTGAGATTCTAAATACTAGTGCTATGTATGTAGAGGTTTCTACTACCACCCCTTCATGCCAGTGCAATATTTCTTCAATCCACACTTCTATGGATGATTATTTTGCCAATGGCTATGAGCCCTGATAGCTAAACAAAACCTCCATGTACAAAAGCAGTCATCGTTGAATATTAGACATTGAGGTCAAACAGCCGTTTTGACTGCTGGGGATGGTGGTAGCTGTGACCCTCTAGGTCAGGGGTCAGCAAACGTTTTCAGCAGGGGGCTGGTCCACTGCCCCTCAGACCTTGTGGAGGACTGGACTATATTTTGGAGAAAAAAGAACGAATTCCTATGCCCCATTTTACATAAAAGATGCATTTTAAATAAAAGGACACATTCTACTCATGTAAAAACACCAGGCAGGCCCCACAAATAACCCAGAGGGGCATTTTAAATAAAAGGACACATTCTACTCATATAAAAACGCAGACTGTCCGCAGGCTGGATTTAGAAGGCGGTTGGGCTGGATATGGCCCCTGGGCCTTAGTTTGCCTACCTGTTCTCTAGGTTTTGTTGGACTGCAAGTTCCACATCCGTGAACTAGTGGGTACTTTTGTCTGGTCTTGCAAGCACTGTTTCTTTTATTTATTAAATTTCTAAATTTCATCTAAAGATCACAGAAAGTTTACAATATAAAGTGGTTTATGCTACAGCTGTAGCTTAGTTTTCGAACAGCCTAGTACTCAAACATTTTGTCTCCTGAACAACCGAAACCCGGAAGTGACTCTTCCGGTTTTCGAACGTTCTTTCGGAAGCCAAATGTCTGACAGGGCTTCCGCACCTTCAGATTGGCTGCAGGAACTTCCTGCAACCAATCAGAAGCTGTGCTTTGGTTTTTGAACGTTTTGGAAGTCGAACGGATTGCGCTCAATTTCCAAGGTACTGTATTACCTTTTGAAGAAACCTTGCCAATAGCTTGCACATTTTCCTATCTCAGTTTTTATAACTGGCGGTTCATAACACGAATACCTGGTGTTAATCATATTATGGTGACACAATCTTCCTTGGAATTATCACTACTTCATTTAAAATTCCAAAATGTCACATTGGGCAATGCTTTCATTAGAACTACCCAAAATGTCACAAAATAATGGCAAGCTTTAAAGTTCTCTGGAACTCTTCCTCAAGCAATATGTTATGCAAAGCCACAGTTGAGAGGACATGGGGAGAAATATAAAAAATACAGAAGTACAAAGAAAGGGCTGGATGTTGTAGCCATTACAGTAGATGAGCTTTTAGATTTGGTTCCATTGTGGAATTTGCAGATGGGATAATTCTGTCCTAGGTGCCAAAGGTATCAGGTTACAAATCTAGGATTGTGGGGCAGAGAAGCAATGGCTAGTCAGCCTTTTTTGTTGTGTGTTTGGCTTCAGAACTGTATATTTTTTCATAACCCTATTCAGCATCCTTTTTTTTCCAATGCAGGAAGAAGCAGCAAAAGAATTTCAGGAAAAACACAAGCAAGATGTTGGGAAGTTGAAAGATCTGGACTTTTCACAGTAAGCCTTCGTAATTTGCAGTAAATAAATCCACAGTCTCCAGGAAAGGAATCAAGGGGTCTAAGCTAATTCACCATGTCATCTAAATAGCCCAAGGATGCTACAGGGAAAATATAGTCTTGCTTTGGTTTCATGTATAAATGGCCACCCATTCATACTATCCATTGTGTTGGCTAAGGCAGATGTGGACATGATAATACGGATCACATTGCTTTGTTTAGGAACCAAATGACTCCATAAAGCTAGCCTGATGGGTCTTAAGCAGTTCAGAAGAGCTTTTGCCATTTTCCCAATGTCACTTGGTCACTTCCCCACAAGCTACAGGGGAATATGCTCAAAGCCCTGTGACCTCTTTATGGAAGTTGATGGCGACAGGGAGCCATCTTGTCTTACGTGTGGATGGGATCTTAGGCCTTTCAAAATAGGTTTGCCAAAACTCATGTGGCCTTCTGAGTCACAGGCCTGCAGTTCCAGAATTTTCTCACTGATGCCCTTACCAGGCCAGGCATCCTCCAAATGTTTTCCCCCTCCCAGGAAGACACAACTGAATTTTTATTGTCTTCCAGCTGTGGTGTAACTCTTGTGGCTTTTTCATGAGATTGCTGTCAGTTTCTGAAAGTCTTGCGAACAGGGTTTGAATATCAAGAGCCTAAAATTAATTTCTGTGATCCCTTCTCCAAAGGCTGCTGAAGTTTTTAAGAAAACACCCCAAAAACATTCACCTATCTGACCTTGCTTTTAATCTGCTTTTAAGGTCCATTAGGTATAGAGTGATCAACCAATCTGAATACTTAAGTTCTTCACAAATTGCTTAGTCTCTACCATATTTCTTCTAGGATGTGGATGCAATGCTAACTTAGGTATCAAACTATGGTTAGAGGAAGGGGCTGCAGGATTGGGTCCCATCAGCCCTATCTGCCTGCCACCTCCTCTGGGCTGATTTTAACTTTGACCATACTAATAAAGATGGGAGGTTTTTAGTAGTTGTTTGGATGGTGATAGCATTTGAGTCATTTGAAGGGCGGGTTCAGATGTCCATTTTTATTTTTATTTTACTTTCGACTTGCACACACTCTTTCAGCTGAATGTGCCTGATCATGTTCTTTCTTGTCGTTAACCAATGCCTGCATGACCACTAGCATTGCTGCAAAATAAACCAGGATTTTCTGATCAAGTGTCCTCCATTTTAAATCTAAAAAAAACACACAATTCTTCTCACTTAGGTACGTTATCCGAGGAGATGATGAAGAATGGAACGAAGTGTTAACCAAAGCAGGACAGAATGCTTCCATTGTCAGCCTCAAAAGGTAGTGACACACGCTTCTCAAAGGGTTGACAATACTGGGGAAATGAAGGATTAAATGAAGAAGAGAAAAGTTTCTATCTCAATACATTCTCTTCCATTCCTAACGAACGAGAAGAAGGAATCAGAGAAAGTCTCCCTTGTACGGGTGCTACACAATATTGGGGCCACCACTGAGTGTGCCCTGTTTCACAAAGTCAGTCGCATCGGGTGCTGGGATGGAATATAGAGCAGGGTCTTAGAAGATGGCTTGAGCCAAGTAGAGTAGCTTCTTAGTGGAGAAGGCAGTCCTCAAGTTCCCTTTATGAATCTTTTTATTTTGGAGAAGATCAGTTTGGCTCTGCATTAGACCTCCGGGTATAGGGCAGTACAGTGGTACCTCGGGTTACATACGCTTCAGGTTACAGACCCCGCTAACCCAGAAATAGTACCTCGGGTTAAGAACTTTGCTTCAGGATGAGAACAGAAATCATGCTGCAGCGGCATGGTAGCAGCAGGAGGCCCCATTAGCTAAAGTGGTCTTCAGGTTAAGAACAGTTTCAGGTTAAGAACGGACCTCCAGAACGAATTAAGTACTTAACCCGAGGTACCACTGTATATAAATTCAATAAATGAAACAAACTCCTAAATCTTCAGAAGCCAAAATATTTAACTTTCAATCTCAAGAAATGTTAATTTAAGGAAGCTCATGGAAGAAAAGCTTCCCATGCTGTCTCCTGCCTGTGCATTGTCCTGCATTACTCCGAAGCTCCCACCCGCTAGGTGCCCCTTCACAAAGCCTGGGGGGATGTGCAGGACGCTGTAAGGAAAAGGAAGGGATGGACAACTTTCCTAAGTTAATGTAACTTGGTATAAAAAATTATCTCCACCAGAGCTATCTTCTAAAGTGGTTTTTTCTTCCTGCCCATTCTATTATGGAGAGATGATACTAGGGCTTAATGTATTTCACTATGCCATAAGTATTGCCTATTGAATACTGAAATAGGTGTATTCCAGTTGCATTTAGAAAAAGATTGTTTCTAGGCCATATTGTTGTTAAAGAAATGAAAGTGTTTGAAAAATGCCTGTTTTGCATCTCAGCACATGGGAAGGTCTATGACATCAAGTGGTTAGACTCTCAAGCTTTAAGTCAAGGTCTTAGTGCCCTGCATAGCTCCTTCCTCATCTCAATGTCTGCCGTAAGCAGAATAAATCATGTAAACAAGCAAATATAGTCAAACTTGCTTAAATCAGAGACCACTTTGTAGAGGTTGCATCCATGAACAGAAGGATTTATTCTGATTATTGAAATGACTCGGAATCCAGCAGAGGTTATCTACTAGAGGAATGGAAGGTGGTTTTTCCTTCCCTTACTACCACTTTTCACACCACCCCCAAGTGAATTCACCCCCCTGCCTGGTGATCTTCCTGCAGAAGATGGGAGAAAACAAAGCTATATTATGTTTTTTTAGCTCAAAGTGCATAATACCCACAAGCATTTTTGTGACCATTGTGTTATGTTTTTCTCAGTGACAAGAAGAGAAAATCAGAAGCAATCACAATAGGATCGAAACCAGAGAAGAAATTTAAAAAGAAAACTCCAAAGCAGAAGTGGAAGAAATGATCTCAAACTCTGGGACATGGAGCTCTTGTTTTGTGGGAACCTGAAAAGCAAATCACTGTAGGCCACAAAGAAACCATACATCGAAGTGGGAAGACATGAAGGTTTTTCCTCCCCTTCATATAGGGGCAGCCTGAAGCTAAACAGTTCAGAATATCTTTTTTATATGATTGCTGCCAGCTCAGCATTTGTGTTATGCTAAAAGAACTGTAGAGCAGTAAACTGGATTGTTACCAGGAATTATGACTCTTTACAGTTTAGCCTTAAAAAGCCTCTGTTTTGTGTGCCTCGGAGACCTATAAACATCTTTCCCTTCTCTTTACTATTTGTTTCCTTAATAGCAATTTTGGAGAGAGGCCTGGGCCTCAGTGCTGCGCGTTATTTTTAATTGAAAGCTGGTATTTTTTTTAGAAGCGTCAGTACAATGAGCTTGTAAAAACACTCTGTGGGATTTTGAAACTGTGGAGTTGCATTGAGGTGTCTGCTGTATATTATGCCTTTTGATAAAAAGGGAAGAATCAGCAGCCTGAGCACTGCCTTCACCTTTGCACCCTGGGTTCTGTGGTTAATTCTAGACATTGGTTTCTCCTAGCCAGACCATCTACTGGTATTTAGAAAAACAGAGAATGTGGCAGGGAATCCTGTCCTTTGAAAAGCATCTTCCCTGCTTTTCAGCACTCTTACTCTTACTTGATATCATGTCCCACAGGGCATTGATTAAGGAATGGCAATAGTGTCGGTGGGTGGTCCCAGTGCTGAGGCTTTTTTTGGGAGGGTGGGACTGACTGAATCCATCTGGATTCAATTTCTTGACCATCAAGAAGAGCTTGTACCACAAACACCTTATTGGGTCTTCAAACAACACATATGTAGTAGGTTGCGTAATATAGGACTGTGTCTTCTGCAGCGATATTATTTGAAACAGAGTATGATGCTGCCCAGAACATCCAGTTTTCTTCTTTCTCTCTCTCCTCCCGCCAGAAAAAAAAAGTTTCTGGTCCTTACGACTGAGGATAAGCTGGATAATGTCTCGGCAGTATCTGGTAAAATATCAAAAGTGGGAAGAAAAGTTGTGATGGTCTGTGGTGTGGCTTAACTGATATCCATGGCAGCCCTCCTATCCTCTGCTTACTACAGCCTCTATAGTTTTTCCCTTCCTGGCACTTATTTAAAATGTAAATAAATAAAACGCCAGAAATGCAAGGTCTTGGAAGCGAGAGAAATATGCAAAATAAAGAGATGAATTAAGCTGGCTTGATCTTTGTACCTTCCTTTCTGCCACTCTGCAGGTCAGGGGAATGCAGTTTGAGGATCCCAGGGTCTGTGTTTTTGTTGGCCAATGCCGCAGGAGCAGCACCTCTTGTTTCTCTACATGTTGAAAGCATATTTTCCAACTCGCTTCAGCTTAGATTGAACCACTTTCCCTTGGCCTGAACCATTCAGGGGTTTGAGGTCTGGCTTGACAACAGTGAACAACAGGTTTGTCGAGGATTAGGCAAGGTTGCATGCAACACACACATAACACACTGCCCAGATGTTCCCAAACCCACAGGCCACCTAATCATAAAATCAGCTTACAGTGTGAGACTTTTAAAAGAAAGATTTCTTTCAGTTTTGTGGTTTTCTTTCCTGTGGGTTTGGAGTAGCTGTGGGTTTGTAGTGGGTTTTTTTTTCTTCCTCTCCCCAAGCTTCCTTTTAGGAGTTGAGAAGCAACTTTAAAGGCGGAAAAATGTTAAGGCTTCCTTTTCCCAGACCTGTACTGTGAATGCAGAATTAAGGCATCTGCTGGACGTGGGGCCTGTGCTATAACAACTAGAAATGGCCACCCTGGGACATGGAGCCAGTAAATGTTTCCAGTGATATATTTTCCCAGCAGCTGCAGGCATGGAAATGTCTTCTGGCTCCCTGCACACCCCTTTCAGGGTTCCATGTATGGAGAAATGTATTAATGTGTGTGTGTGTATACTTCTCTGGTGGTTAGGAAGATCGTGGTAGTGGGCGATTCGATCAGTAGGAACATAGCTGGGGGTGTGATGGGCATACGGATGGCAGGATGAATTGCCTGCCTGACGCAAAGGTTGCAGAAGTTACCTGTTGCCTAAATAGCTTGGTAGGTAGTGCTGGGGAAGAGTTTGTGGTCATGGTGCACGTTGGATCCAACAATATGGGGAAATGTGGTTGTGTGGTCCTGGAAGCGAAATTTAGGTTGCTAGGTAGGATTCAGGTGTCCAATGAAGTGCTTTGGCTTGCACAATAGAACTTCTCTCTTGCTTGTCCCTCCTCACCCCCACATGCCTCCCCCCTAAATCTGCTCCTGAGATTTGGGGGGATGACCCCCTACCAGATTTAGGGGGGACAGGGAGAATAGAGGAAGGGGAAACCCCACTGTTCAGCCAAACATCCTTGCACTAGCAGGAGCATTTTGTGGGGTACCACCCTCATGGGCTACGATGGCTATGTGCTGCCACGAGTGCTGGAGGTCGTATGCCTCTGAAAAACGGTTGCTAGGAATCGCAAGTGGAGAAGATGCTGTTGTGCTCAAGTCCTGCTTGTAGGCTTCCCATGTGCATCTGGTTGGCCACTGAGAAGAACGAGCAGGACTAGGTGGACCTCTGATCCATCAGGGCTCTTCATCTTCTTAGGTTCATATCACAGCTACTTTATAACCAGAGTTTAGATCCTTTCTCTCTCTCTCAGCTCAACAGACACAAAATTTCTGAGAGTCTGAAAGCTTGCTGGTTCCTTTTGGGCCATTTTTGATTTTTTAAAAATAGACACAGATATACAAATATACATATATTTGCATATCTAGGGAGTGCCCCTCTGCATTTAGAGAAAACACAGCATTATTATTTTTTGGTACTTGATTTTTGCTTTCAGACGTTTGAGTTCACTATTAAGAGGAAGCAAGTGGAACGTTCAACAAAATGTCGCAATGGTCTCCATCACCCGACAGAAATGCTTTTGTGTTCAGGGTTCCAGCTGGCCAGCCTTGCCCTTTGCTGCAGCAGTTAGGGGAAGGCCCTGCCTGGCCAAGATAAGCATTGCTATCCTATTGAGACTCATCCTGATGGGATTTCAAAAAGGACACCAACACCACTCTTCCGCTGGACCGATGGATCAACCCAGGATATAAGGTACGTGTCCAATGGGTCTTTTGTGCTAGTGAATGGAGGTGAGGCCGATGTGCTGGTGTTGTGAGTGGCTCAGGCTCGCCTTTAACACAATTGAAGCCAGAGGTAGCAGGAGTTTTAAATTGCTTCCAAATGCATCCTTTCGCCAGTGCCGACTGTTGGGATTAATGTACACAGATGTTCCTGTTTTATGGACTGTGTAGCTTACTGCCCATTAAACCAGAGTAACAGGAGGCCTCTCCTTGTGCGTATCACTGTTTGAGGGCAGTGGACTCTAATTGAAATCCTGGCTGTTAACTTTATATAAAATGAGGAAGAAAAGGAACTTGGTGGATGGTAAGGTAATTAGTCTTGTAGCTCTGAGAACAGCTGTAGAAGAGAATATGTGTTGGCTAAAGTAAAGGGCAGGTGAAGAAAGAAGATACAGTAGTAGTTTAAAAACCTTAAAAAAAAAATTGCTGCTGGCTGTCCCGTGCTTCCATTGCTGCCTCATATTGTGCTGCAACGTGTTAATTAAAAGAGCAAAGCTATTTGCATTTCAGAAACAACCTAGTGACGAAATCAATTGGTAAGAGCCCCTCATTTATTGCAACATGGATCTTAAATTTGAATTACGTGTGCTTACCTAGTTTCCATAGTTAATCCTTTTATATTTAATTATATTTTAAATTGCTTGATGCTTTCATTTTCATAGAGAATTGGATGTGTGTTTTTCAAGCTATCTGAAGGTCTCGTGCAATGTTGCGATTTCCATTCTGGCACTGCAACATTGCTGCACTTCCCATTTCTGTCCCTTTTCAATATTTAGAGCACAATCCTATGCTACTTTACCTGCAAGGAAGCCTCATTGAACTTAGAAGGGCCTAGAGCTGAGTGAACAAGCATAGGAGGTTAAACCTTCCCATAAAAATGCCTCTCTATTTCTCAGCAGTGCTTTAATACTGAACAGTTCTGACTCTGAGGTTGCAGCATCTCTCATCCATTGGAAACACTTCCTCAGCTGTGTGCAGCGTAACCTTTCACATGTGAACACACAGCAAAATAGATACTTCTGCAATTTTTGCACGTTTTAACCATTCATCTTCAAGATCTCCAGCTCTTCCAGCCTTTGTTTTGCCAAGATCAACCAGCAGGGGGAACTGTGATGTGTTAAGAGATGATACCATTCCAGCTGAAAAACCTTTCAAGGCCAAAGCTTGAGTCCTCCACACTTGAGAACTGTCAATTCATTTAAAAGGGTTGGCAGGCAGACTTTTGACATTGCCTACCAGGGGTCATTCCCACGGCTCAGAGCACCACCTGCAACTGAGTGATCTCAGAGGGTAGGAGCTGGGCCATTAGCCCAGGTAACTCTCACAAACCTTGGCTGGAGATGAGAGAGTGCTCTGATTAATTAGACTAAAATGGCAAAGCTGTGTCGGGCCGGTGCTGTTCCCAGCAGGAGGCTGGGAGGTGATGTGACCTAGTTGTCAGTGTGATCATTCCTCTGCGTCAGAGAGCCCTGAATGGTTTTGACAGCTGGCAGCACCTAGCTGACTTGTGGGAGAGGTACGTTGCAGGACTGGCGGTGCCCTGGCAGAACGTTAGTGGAGCCTGTTCTTTTTGCAGCAGGAGAAATGACAGCCTGGTGACAGAGTGGTGAAAAGGGAGGAAAGAGCAGAGGAAATCACCTCTTGGTAATTTCTCCCCTGTATGAGGGGAGTGGCTTTTTTTATTTTTATGAAAAGGCAAGCAACGGATTTGCTTATGGTGGCCTAATATTTTTGCCAGGTTATTAAGCAAACGTGCCTTTGGTTCAGGAATTTTGAAGAGGGTGACAGGTTCCAGCTCTCAGGCTCCACCTCCTCACCTCCCCCAAAACACACCCAAACTTCACCCTCTGATCCATCATCCCTGCCTAAGTCTAGCTGTAGCTACAGCATTTGATGACGCAGATTCTAGTCCACAATAGCTCATGCCTTCATCCATTTGATAGGATTTAAGGTGGCAAGAGATTCTTTGCTGCAACAGCATAATTTGCTGGGAACTTTAGGCTCTGAAGAACTCACCAGGGCTGCCTTTTGAAAAAATACCCAGTCAATGGGCACAGTTCCACTAAAAGGGTATTTAAGCATCCCAAGCTGCCAACCCTCAATGGTGCCTCTGCCTATTGGTTCTGGCATTCTGAATTTTTTGTATTCCTACAGCTTTTCATTCATTTCCTGTTGTTCTCAGATGCCGTGCTCTTGACAATGAGAGCCTCTCTGTTTACCTTACAAGGCTTCAGGGAGCTTTTTAAGATGAAGCCCCCAAACCGCCCCCCCCTTTGTCCATCTTTTCTCCCTTCCTTTGTTAACTAACCCCCAAATGGCTTCTGCTCTGGGCCTACTCTGATAGCTGCAGGCCATGTCAGGAAGCATCAAGCTTCTAAGGGGGAATGGAGGGGGGGAGGGGTTTCCTAGGGGATGTGCATGGCAGTGGAAGCTCATTCAGGAGCTGCAGCCTGTGGTTATAGCCAAGCCCCCTGGAGGATACAGGCTTGGCAAGTTTGGGTTGCTCTCCTAGACTGTGCTTATGGCCACAGTCCGTAGAGACATGTGTAGGCTAGAGAGAAAAACAGGTACAGCCTGAATTTGGTGTGTTTGCTATGGTGCTTTGTCCTGACAAAGAGGCAAGCTGACTTGAAAATGAAAACATAAATTAAGGGGCTTTCCTTCTCGGCAGAAAGAGCACCTGCAACAAAACAAGCAACATTCCAACTACAGATACCATTTTCTTCCTTGCGCGCATAATAAACCCCTTCCACCCTTATTTGGATTGTAACCCGTGGGCGCTATTTAATGCTGCGCCTCGGCTTCTATGCACATAATAGGACTTCATACACCCTCAGAAATCTGCTACAGGGGACCCTCTGGAACAGATTTTGGGGGTGTGCTAGAGGGAGGAGAGGAAATGGAGCTCCTGTTGCATCAGTGAAACTTAAGTGTGTGGAATGCTGGTTACATGTGTCTTAACCTTCCTCTTCCTCTTCCTCGAAGCAGCCACTTTTTCATTGGGGCTACTTTCTGTCTAAGCCTCTGGCCAAGCTGCTGGGTCAGGAACCGGCCCTACCGTTAGGTGATGTGAGCCAGCTGCTAAAGAGTTTGCGTGTCCTGAAAGGACAGCACATTCTTAGCTATTTAAATTATTATTGTTGGGTATTTTTACTACTTTTTTTTTTACTTTCTTGGGCTCCATGATCACTGCAGATGGTGACAGCAGTCACGAAATTAAAAGACGCCTGCTCCTTGGGAGAAAGGCGATGGTAAACCTAGACAGCATCTTAAAAAGCAGAGACATCATCTTACCAACAAAGGTCCGTATAGTAAAAGCCATGGTTTTCCCAGTAGTGATGTATGGAAGTGAGAGCTGGACCATCAAGAAGGCTGATCGCCAAAGAATTGATGCTTTTGAATTATGGTGCTGGAGGAGACTCTTGAGAGTGCCATGGACTGCAAGAAGATCAAATGTATCCATTCTTAAGGACATCAGCCCTGAGTGCTCACTGGAAGGACAGATCGTGAAGCTGAGGCTCCAATACTTTGGCCACCTCATGAGAAGAGAAGACTCCCTGGAAAAGACCCTGATGTTGGGAAAGATGGAGGGCACAAGGAGAAGGGGACGACAGAGGACGAGATGGTTGGACCGTGTTCTCGAAGCTACAAACATGAGCCTGACCAAACTGCGGGAGGCAGTGGAAGACAGAAGTGCCTGGCATGCTCTGGTCCATGGGGTCACGAAGAGTCGGACACTAAACAACAACATTTTTACTACTAGGGAAGTGGGGGGAGGCACTTGTGTGATTTGATCTGCTTCAGGTACCTGAAGGTACCCTATGTACCTTGACTGGTAGAAGGTGTGTAGGGGGAGTGATGACATCATTTGCTGTTCTGCCTCGGGCAGTAAAATGCCTTTGGCCAGCCTTGGTCTACAGGCTTCATTTGAAGGCAAGTGAGTGAAGTGATAATCCCAGTCCTGGGAGATTTCTAGCAGGGAACAATCTCTTAGAAGAGATTGGACTTCTATCCTTTTGAGAGCTGTGAAACAGGACAGATTTCAACAGGAGCAATAACCCCATCTTTTGAATACTGTGGTGGAAGAAGCTGAGCATTTGGGTGCTTCAGGCTCTTAAAGGGACAGTTCCCCTTTCTTCATTTGGGGTACATTGGCTGCCGTAATCCCATTTTCATAGGAGTCAAATGGATGTAGGGGCTTGAGACCACAGGTGCAAACTTAAGCATGCAATTTTCTACAGAGGGGATAGCAACACTTACCCTGAACTACTGGCCATCTCAGAAGTAGCAAGGAAGCTCTGCTTTAAGGATTCTTTCAGCTGAAAACCAGCAGCTGAAACCTTTCCTGTAAACCTCAAAACTCCATTCCTTGCTGAAAGCTCTTCTTTCTATAGGATGGCATAACCAAGGCTAGTAGGGCATTAAGAAGGCAGTAGTATCAAAGAAACTGTTTAGCTGTTGAAACGAGACTACCTGCATGCCATTCGCCCAGTCCTAGCTGAGCACAGAATTTGGAAGAAAATCTATTTTCCTGAGTGTGTTTGTGTATTCAGAGCCCATCTCATGCATAGTTTATCATAAGGCGCTCTTGTTTTTATCTCTTCCTTTTCATCATAATGCGTTCCCTAGCCGCCTTAAAATAACTGAGCTTATACCATCTGTAAAGTTTAACAAAAGTTATGTTGTTAATAAAATATGGTACATTTACATAAGTGACATTAATGTACAGTTAATGTAGCAGACAACATTACAGCAATGCAACAGAATCTATAATTATTATTTTTTGTACAGATAGCTGAAACAGCTTTTTCAAAATTATTTTCCAGAATTACAACTTTTGGGGATATTCCCAAACAAGCTTGACCTTTTCTGTGGTTTCTGGGGTCAGGGAGGGAAATGTGAATTTGTTGGTTCATTTCTGGTCCAAATTTCAAAAGTGATTGATTGAAGGGTGTATACTCTTACCACCTAGTTTAACAACTGCCTCGGACAGCTACTGTGCAAGAGCCTCTTTGCACTGAGCATTTTTTAACTTTAAGCATTCTGATCCTCTCCCTATTCCTGGCCCACTTACAATATGTGCAACTCATATTGGGCTGAATTCTTTTACCTTGGCAGCAATGACATTTCAGTACTGTGTGATGTTGGTGTATTATGCAGAAAGATGAAGTAGAGAGAGACAAATGGTTCAGTGGTGAGTGAGAGATGCAAGAAAGTAGGCTTGATGCCTGAGAAAAGGTTTCCATCTCAGTTAATTTTCTCAGCCATAATATGCTGAAGCGCTTTGACCTTTATCATCCTCAAAACTGATGAAATAATCATTTACAAAGATGCTTAGTTTTGTATTGAATGCTCTCCCAACCTCCCAATGACATGTTAAAACGAAAATGCTTCAGCGTGTGAGGAGGGCAGTTCACAGGGTCAGGGAAAAAACTAGATATGATTGTGGAGAAAAACTTCTCTTGCCTCTAAAACATATAATCACACCAAGCAGTCCCACATTTCTATTACACTTCTAGTAACTTCCCTGAAACACTACAGCAGGGGTGGGGAGCCTGTGGCCATCTGGATACTGTGGGACTGCAACTCCCATCATCCCTCAAGACTGACCATGCTGGCTGGGGCTGATGGGAGTTTGAGGCCAGCAACACCTGGAGAGCCACAGGTTCCCCATCCACGCTCTACAAATACATTTGCAACACATCTCTCTCCCCCTTGCTCCTATACAGCTCCCCTCTATCCTTTTCCTCCTTTAGTCTATTAACAATACGCCCTTCACAGAAGAAGCATCGTTCACTTGCAAATCTCTCCCCAAACAGTAAGCGCTTTGCATAGATGGCATGATGTCCCAGTTTTTTAAATATTCCACCCTAAATGTTCATCCAGCAGAGAATGCAAAGGCGGAAGCAACCCTTGACGAAAGTGTTGGGTGTTAGCAGTGCTATTTTTCTAGAAAAAGAGGTTGCCAGAACTCACCATGAACTCCTCCCTCATTCTTTTAGAATGACAATGGCACCCACCTGAGAGGTGCTGGAACTGAGTTCCAGTGAGTTCCAGCTGAAAAAAGCCCTGGGTGTTAGGGAGGAGTTTTGTTCCCAGTTAGCGACTTCCCAACCCTGCCATCTAATTTTCAGTACAGATCAAAGCATTAAGGTACCGGTTCAGTTTTGTCACACCCAAACAAGCTGTTGACGTGCGACTAAATGTGGTGGAGAATGTACATTACAACATACTTCGGAATGTGCATCTCCTTCACAAAAACGCAACAGACTGCATGTTTTCCTGCCTGAATGATTTATACTTGCAGCTTCTAATCCAGCAAGCAAGGTTTCCTGAGCTAGACTGGAGTATTTGCTTTGGGTGTCCGTGCCTATAAATCTCAGCTGCACAGTGAATGGTCAGGTCTTTTGTACTGGGAACTTTCAGCAATCCAGTTGCCGGCGAGGGAAGCCAGCAAATTTGGGCCAAAATCCCATCCTAGTGCAGTTAGATGAGCAAGTGCTTTGAGCATCCCAGCTTATCCAGACAGGGTCACTGTAGTTTCTCTTGGCAATCACACCCTTGAGGTGATGTAAATGGAATGAAGTCTGCTGGCCAGTGTGGACTGCAAGTCCTGCAGGGGATCCAGACCCTGAACTTTACTGTTCCTGCCGTAGATGAGCTGTTTGAAAGGCTCCTGGTCCAACAAGGCACTCATGTGTTTGAGGAAGAAGCCCTCGCAGAAACAGACTAGTTCCTGGGCACTGTGGATCTGAAAAACAGAAGAGCATCATGTCAGATTGGCGGATAAGTGGGATTTTTTATGCAGCTGTCAATTATCGCCTCTCTCTCCCCCACCCACTCAGACAGCTTCAGTGTATGGGGAGGCTTAAATGCTGACAGCAAATGGTTAAGAGGATATTAATCCCGGGGTTAACGAATGTTTTCTGTCCCCTGTGTGTGTGTGTGTTTGGGGGGGGGGACAGTTCTACTGGGATATTTTAAAGAGGGTAAAAGTCTCCCTCTTTCTAATCCCTTTGTGATCTCCTGCTGCTTGTTGAGCCAAAGTCAAGTAACTCTTAAAGGAAAAGAGCAGCTGGTCAATGAAATAGCCAAGATGATACCTGTTTTGTTATGTGAGGGTGCAATCCATGTGGCACCCCATGACAGCATAATGAGCAGTACCAGATGGCACATGGTATTAGCAGTCAAAGAAATTCTGTGCATATACGATGAGCCTTAGAAAAAGTGGACGTTTAAGAAAACACACAAGAGCTACTCTAAGGTACCCTGCTGCTGTGTTGGGAAAGACGGTTCCAGCCCCTGATTATTTATATTCTACTGGGCTGCCACCTCATTGGTAGAAAAACGTTCTGATGATATGTCTTGATAAAAAGTATGTATGATGAGGGAGTCTGTTTCTGGTGTTTCCCTTCCACAGCATCCTTAAAAATATAATATGGGCGTCATAAAGTCCACCACCTTCCCAGTTCATAGAAGTGAAAGTTCCAACGAAGAAGCAATAAATATTTGAAAAATGGTTGTGGTGTTGGATATACCAGGCCTAGTCACTTGTGTCACCCTGATGCAACACCTGCATCATACCCCGGTTCATGCTGGAGTTATTGCCTGCTTCTTAACATGATTCTGGTGCTTTTAATAATGGGGTGCTGGGCAGAAATTAAACAAGTGACACTTTCCCTAGAAGGAAGATGCAGTGTTGATTGAAAACATCTGCTGAGCATCTACAAGCCATGGAGCTGCTTGTGGAATAGGAATCCTGCCACAGAAAGATAGACCAATGTAGGATTTATGAACAAGGCCTAACAATTAGTTGACTCTAACTTGTTAAGACTACAGTGGTACCTCGGAAGAACTTTGCTTCAGGATGAGAACAGAAATTGTGCTAAGGTGGCGCAGCGGCAGCGGGAGGCCCCATTAGCTAAAGTGGTGCTTCAGGTTAAGAACAGTTTCAGGTTAAGAACGGACCTCCGGAACAAATTAAGTACTTAACCTGAGGTACCACTGTATTTGCTGCTGCTGATAACATGTGCATCATTACAACAACACTGCCTTTCCTCTCCTTTTTTCCGAGCGGCAAAGTGGCAAGTCTGTGCCTTAGCTGCACCACTTCACACTGCAAATGGGAGCTTAGAAGATGGACTGCTAGAAACTTTCTCCATGGCCCGATGTCACTGACATCCCAGTTTTCCGTGGGTGGCATTCAACTAAATAACTGAGCCAACGCAACAACTCCTCTGCTTGTGCAATGGGACTTCCCTTCTCTCCTTCCTCTGTGTATACCCCATGCCACCCCCAAATCTGCTCTAGAGAAACAGATGGGGGGTGGACATGGTGAGTGGAGTGGGCACAAGTGGGAAGTCATTTCATTCATTGTATTATTTAATCAAATACCACCCCTTAATGTTCTTCTATGCAGAGGAGCATCTCGTCTGGGATTGCTCAGTCAACATAATTCAAATACAGCATACTTGCTTGTTGTGGACAAGCAAGAAGTGGTGAACTGTGTCCTTTGTGTCCTTCTGGACTTCTCCAAAAGCAAAGCTGCTCAGCCACTGATTGAAACAAAGAGCAAAACTAGATTACTCCTTGCTCTGATCAAGCAGGGCTATTCTTATGTTCACAGCACCTGAAAGCACTTGCAAGTCTTATTGAGGCTGAACAGAAGAGGACTTGTCCTTTACCTTGGCATATTTATAGATGTTGACGCAGCTTTCGGTGCTGATGGTTTGGGCGCAAAGTATTTCACAGTGTCTCTGGAGGCCGTCCAACTGGAATAGGCTGGCAGCGGAGAGCAGCTAGTGAGGATGAAAGAGAAGTCACTGAAGATGACAACGGGTGATTGACAAGGGAAGCTGTGCACATCAAGGAAGCAAAACCGAAACTTGTTTTGTTTTTGCACAGCCTTCCAACTTCCTTGCAAAACTGAACTGTGTAATTGGCGCTTTTCCTTATTCTTGAGCTACAGCATTAATGGGTCAGGAAGCATCTCCCAAAGCCTTAATCAAAATGTTCAGCTCTACAGATGGTAGAATCCTCCTTTGAATTGCAGGAAGGTTAACTTGCCTGAAAATGCCCCTGTCATAATTTCTCTTGTCTATTAGAGAGACAGAAATGTCAGGGAGATGTGCCAGTGAATCCAATATGGACATTAAGTCCACAGATAACACAGAGTAAGATGTAAGAGTGTTTTGGTAGCGTACTATGGATGTCCCACTTTAGACTGAAGGTGTATTCCCTCACAAAACAAAACAAAACAAAACAAAATGCAATGCATGTAGGAAAGCAGGGCATTAAGAAGTTTAGTTCAGCTCTCTCCATGGATGTACTAGTTTTACTGTTTACAGAGCTTTCTATAGGAGGAACACTTAAAAAACAATTGCTCGGCTATGTGCTGCACAGCAGCAAAATCCAGAATTTAGCCATTTATTTTAAGTACTGGAAATTTTCACGGAGGAGTCCACTCAACAAATAATCCCCACACATATTATGAGGCGGTCCAGTTATGTACTATGTGTGTATCTGAATGACTGGATCAGGTTTAAGCCCTCCAAAGTTATAGGGAACTGGAACTGTATACCCCACACCTCTCCCCCTCCATCTCCCTGTCCAATAACCTGAATGTCTAATCGCTGTTTCAAATTCCATGTGTATCAGGCTGAACTGCTTATCTTCCCTGCCAGGGCTAATTCTCCTTGATTACTCTCCATATCTCTCAGCAACCTTTCCTCCTGACCACGTAGGCAGTCTTGTCTTTATCTCTAAGACCCCCCTCTCCTTTGTGTTGGTTACACAGCTGTGTCACTTCTCCCCAAAAGCCCTCCAACTTCTCTCAGTCTGGTCAGCTTAAATTCTGCTGTGCTCTGGCCATTCACCTGTGTCTGTGATGACTGCCATTTTCTCTCCCCCCCAATCATTCTCAGTCTATACTCATTTATCACACCCTCCTTCTTAAAACCCAATTGCTTGCTTCCCTCACAATCTCTGGTGCTCCTTAAACTGAGCCAGTCTCAGCTTCCCAAAGGTCTATTGCACTCTGTTGTGACTCTACCCATTATCCCATACACCCTTCCTAAAGGTACATGTAGTATTTTATCTCCTTCAAATCCCTTCTTTAAATCTCACCCTTGCCATTAGTCCTTGATCCTCCCCTGAGCTTTAAAGGGTTTTAACTATGTAAAGCTGCATTTACCCCACATTTCTCCGTTGCTGCCCCTTTCTCTCTTCCCCCCTTTCTCTTTTGTTTCCATGTTGCCAATTGCAATCTCATGCCTATTTTTGTCACACTGTTATTATTTTTCAGTTAAGGCTCTGTGTACACTGATTGGTACCGTAGAAAAAGTTAAAAGTGAACAGCCTTGACCTCAAAGCAAAACAATACAGACTAAAGCAGCATGGAGCAATCCTAAACTAGTCTAGACCAGCTGCAACACGTGTGTGTCATGGCATGTCTGTGCCATTTTCTTCCATAATGAACTCTCCCTACTCATGCTGTGATGCAATTTGATCACATTTTGAGTTTTCACACCTGCGCATCACATTGCTTTTTTTTGCTGGATGCTCTTCTAAACTGTGTTTTGTTTCAATGAATCTCACAAACAGGGCAATAAGATACAGCTGGAAACATGGACTAGCCTTTAAAAATAACAGCTTAAAACATCAGGATAAGAGGTAAGCGGCAAATAGAGATTGAAAAAAAGAAACAGCAGACATAATGCTCCCCAAATTCCAAAACTGTGGAGCATCTAACAAAGTGTGGGGAATCTTTGGCCTTCCAGGGGATGCTGAACTACAATTCCCATCATCTTTGCTGAATGGCCATGCCTGTAAATTATAACAACCTGGTTGTAGATTTTCATCTAGCTGACTCAGTATGTTAAATTGACAAAAATGAACTTCCACCTAACTTGAACCTTGTACTATTAATTTTCTACATAAATGCACAGATCAGCTAGTCTACGGGCTCCCCATTTCCAGTCACTGAGCCACAAAGTGGACTATCTGTCCTCAGAGTATCACTTTTTCTCATCCTATTATTATTATTATTATTATTATTATTATTAATTATTATTATTATTATTATTATTTTATTTATACCCCGCCCATCTGGCTGGGCTTCCCCAGCCACTCTGCGTGGCTTCCAACAAAATATTAAAATACAACAGTCTGTCAAACATTAAAAGCTTCCCTAAACAGGGAAGTGCTCTTTTAGTTTCAGAATATATCACATGGGCACTGAATCTAAACTTTTAGGAAATCATTTGTCAAACAGCACAGTGTGCCTGCAAAGCACAAATTTTGTGGTATAGATACACGTCCTCAATATTATTGATACTAACATTTCTATCCCGCCAGTCCTATGCAGGCAATTAAGAGTTCATCCTTCCACAATGTTTTTAACCTTTTTCCTTTTAAATTGTTTTTAACATTTGAAGGCTTTTATTGTATCTTTATAATGCAAACTGCTTTGAAGTGTGCTTATGGTTTATTGGTATATAAATAACTAAATAATCCTGAACCAGCACAAGATGACAACAGACCAGTGGTTCTCAAACTATTTTTCTCTGGGCCGCACTTTCAGAATAAATATTTGCTCACACCACACCGAATTTCTTATTGATCAGAAATACATTGGAAAACATAAAGAAACAACTCCTAGAAATGCTTGATTTATAACACAGAGCACGACTATTTTATAACATGATCATAGGACATCCAGAAAGTATAAAACAATGCAGCTACATAAGAACATGAATCATTCCCAAAATATAATGATAAATGGCAACCAGGATTGTCCTCAGAATCACTTGATGCTCTTGCTCTCATTTTGAAAAGATACCTATCCATATTCGGGGGGGGGGGGATCGGTGAAACTATACTATACTATACTATACTGAAATGTTTAAATGCTTCTGTAATTGTCCTTGAATCTTCCTGCCACACTTGCCATCCTCTCCTGCCACACCCTTTGAGAACCATTGCAATAGACTGAAAGGGATTGGGAGAAATGCTCTCACCTCTAAAATATCAGCAGTAGGAATTTCCATAGATTCTGTTCCTCCATAATATAAATATTGCATCAGCATCTGAAATAGGAACACAGCCAAAGCAGTGAGAAATACGAACTCGCAGGTTTGCCTTGGGAAACTCACACAGCAACTTGGCTCCCAATACAGAAACTTTCAGTGATTATAAATTAAAGCAAGTGCAATATGCAATATTAATTTCCGTGTAAGCTCTTTACTATTCAACTCTGGCGATGGACCGGTCTGGCCAGCAAAGTCTGGATGCAAACATAGCAATTACAGCTCAGCTCAATATTAAAATACATAATGTCTCCACTTTGCAAACTGAGCTGCAACTGCATTTTTCCTATATAGCCAAAGCACAAAAAACAAGTGATTGATGGCTGAAGAAAGAGTGCAAATAAACGGATCCTTGTGTCAGTTCTACAGAATGTTACTTTTAGGCTTTCAGTTTTCCAGCCTCAACACATTTTCCCGTAGATCTTTAAAAACAGATCTGGAAAGTGGGAAGAGCTCCTGAGTGCTGGATTTCAGTGGTGTATATTTTTGTTTATATGCCAATGCCAACTCTCCCTTTTCATGACATACTGGACATTAAGGTTTGCAGATGTTTGAAAAAGAGAGTAAAAGTTAAATATTCCAATCCTTTTAACCTTTTGACCATTAAACAGATTCAACACAAAGGCTGCACATTTTCTGACTCTATTCAGACCTAACTTGCTTAACATGGCATAAAAATTATGCCTTGTAACTTTCAGCAGATTTTGGTGACTGTTTACACAAGTACAGTTTGAGCTGTGCTAGAAGTCTCAGTTATCTCTGGTATACATACATTTGCTGTCATGGACAAAAGTAATAGCAGTTCATCACCAATGCAAAAAGTGACACCATGACATGAAAACTGCTGCTGAGCATTTCAGCAATCTCTGATTCACAAGCTACTTTGCCCACCTCAACAAGTAACCAGGGATGGAGTAAAGCATTTGGTTGGACAAATGAATTTTGGGGAGATCTCAGTTTGATGAATGAATTTTAGAGTTCATTTATATTGGTTTCTTCTTTTGAACATAAGCAAAACCCGCTTCTTCAGCCAAAATTGTTAATTCTTTTGAATGACAGGTCCCCTAAACCTGAAACTTTTAAGACTATGATGCCTCTGAATCATACTCAGTTTTAGCATTTGAAAAGGGTAACAGTGCAGATTATTCTTAAATACATACCTTGAAGATATTGTACTTCATATCACTAATTTCTACAGTCTTGCTGCCTTGACTGTCTTGTTCAGTTTTATTGGTCATCAGTGTCTTAAACCTGTGAAAGCAAGAGGAAAGATTTCAGAAAGAGCCTTTCAAGCTGCATTTGCTTAGATTATTTTTCTATACGTGAAGTGAAAAAGGGGCCTATAGCTATAGGAGCTTCAATGACACCTTCTTTCTTGATAGAAACATCCATATGAGAGGCAGAATTAAAAATATGTAGGCAGAACCATTTTTTTGACTAGCTCCTGGTATATGAATGAAGTTATGGAGGACTGATTAAGATTTAACATGAGACCAGGCCGGGAACAAGCCGTGCGATTGCATGCACCCTCCTGCTTCTCATTATTTCCCCTTGTCCTTCAAAGCCTGGTTTTGGCTAATATGTGATCTTATCCAACTCTGGTGAAACATGAAATACTTGCCAATCAGCTGACTGCACCCAAGTACAGACAGTCCCAATGGGGGTTGCATTTGCATCCCTGACTGCAAGCCCTGCTTTCAGCAGGAATTGGCTCCCCTCTGGAGCCCTGATCTAAACTTCCAAAGTGAAACCAATCCCTGTGGGGCTTGGGTTTGGTGTCAAATTTTAAAGGAGATGAATGCTGGGCATGTTTTCCAAGAAACAACCGGGAGAACAGTTTAACCTTCCTGAGGTTGTTCCTTTCCATCAGTACCTTTACTTGCCCTGCACCTGACAACAGGTAATGGGCAGCCGGTTCTAGTTGAGAAAATGGTCTTGTGGCCAAAACCAGAAGCCATGTTAGGTCTAATGAGACCCACAGGCAGTCGGTTTCCCATGCCTGCTACATACCATATCTAATCCTGTTTAGTCTTGTTCTCCTTGAAAGAAGAAAAGCCTCCCTCTGGCCTTGCTCTCTGCCATTCTGAGCTGCAACCATCCATTAATCCTCCTTCTACAGCTTAAGTATTTCAAGTTATCAATAAAAGCTGAAGAATGGTTCACATGAATGTGCAGATCGGATGCGACAGATACACAGACTAACATGTATAGAGGAGAATACAGCTGCCAAGACAGCGATGCTTCCTTGCATCCATAGTCAAAGAAATGACAGCTTGGCATTGTGAAAAACTAAAATAGAGATTACTTCTTTGAGTAAACAACTCAACCATTCATCTTTCTTGATCTTGGAATGACTCTGCAAAGGTATCATGTGCCACTTCCTGACTAAGTATCTCACCTGTTTGAAGCAGTCACCAGAAGAACTTTGTGTGCATAAAACAGTTTTCCTTCCACTAGAAAAGTAACATCGGACATATCTTTGTTATTTAAAAAGTGAGGATCTGTGCAGGAGAAGAAGAAGAGGAGGAAATGGTTTAGCAAGCCTTGACATCTACAAAGTCAAAAACAACACCCTCAAAATCACTGCTGGTCACCATCTTACCTAGGCGTGCTGGAAGTGTCTTTCTGATTTCAGGAATGCCAGGGATGGGGCTGCTTCCGTAGCAATGAGCGAAGATAGAGGCAAGTTGCTGGTTGATAGACTCATTCTGTGAATAAGAACGAATGGAGATCATTAGAGCTCTGTATGGACCAATCTCAGACAGCTAAAAGCTGCCTATTTTCCTTGCTGCTCCCTTACAGTATATAGAGGAATATGAAGGACAAGGAGTTAAAATTCAGCTCTCTGCAGAGTGTAAGGTTCAAACAGAGCTAATTTTAAATCCATTCTTACTGGAATCTCTCTTTGCTAAGAAAAATACAAATCTGGACCCCACTATGTGAGCTAGATGTGTTTTCTGAAGCATATAGGGATGTGATTCCACAGCTGGAGGGGTGATTTTTGCAACTAGTTGTGAATTGCTGAAGCTGGAGTAAGACTAGGGTCTGTATTATCCTTTTGAAGTGTCTATCTACTTCTGTATAATGCAGTGTGACTATTTAGATCTTTGCAAATTACATGCATTTAAATTTCCATGTATGCAACTGTGTGGCAGAAAGGCAGAATAAAAGTATTTTAGCTAAGTGTGTGTGTGTGTGTGTGTGTGTGTGTGTTTTAACGAAATCCTTTTAGAGCAAACTCACTACAGATATCTCAATTACTATTAGAAGGAGGGTCTCTGCTTAGATGGAGACCTTGTTGAGAACTTTTACATTTGATCCCTGGCAAAAGTGTGTTAATCAGGCTCAAGTAAACACAGCATGGTATTGTCCCCTGCTTCCAGAATTAACTGGGATCCTCACACATCACTGATTTCGCCCAAGCAAACTACAGAGCCCTTGGAAGGAGCCGAAAATTTTCTTGAGCCAAACAATGCATATCTGAATATAGTTTTGAAACTGATTACTTTGCTAGTTCTGAGGATTTCAAACATCAGTTGCAGTCCATCATTAACCAGCTCTTCATTGTAGTCTTCTTCTTTAATGGTGACGAATTCCCGTAGAAGATTTTGCACTACTGAGTAACGAGACTGATAAAACGTTGTTTGGAGTGACTCAATCCACACGTGGAGCTTCCATGGGATTCCTGTGGCCATTCATTAGAAAGCAAAAATGATTATTTTACCATGGAGAAAGCTCTGAATTGATGGCAGCAAAAGAAAAGGCAGAAAACACACTTTTTTTTTTTTGCTGAATCAAACCAAATGATTCTTCTCAATATTCTAACCAGATGTCTCTGGGGAATTTACTTGCAAGGTATGATAGACATAGTGGGTTGTATATAAAACTAGTCCTACGCAAAGCAGACCCACTGAAGTTAATAAAGGTAAAGGTAAAGGACCCCTGACAGTTAAGTCCAGTAGCGGATGACTCTGGGATTGCAGCGCTAATCTTGCTTTACTGGCAGAGGGAGCTGACGTTTGTCCACAGACAGTTTTTCCGGGTCATGTGGCCAGCATGACTAAGCCGCTTCTGGCGAAACCTTTCTGCTGGAGCAGTACCTATTTATCTACTTGCACTTTTCGGCATGCTTTCAAACTGCTAGGTTGGCAGGAGCAGGGACCAAGCAACGGGAGCTCACCCCATTGTGGGGATTCGAACCGCCGCCCTTCTGATCGGCAAGCCCAAGAGGCTCAGTTTAGACCACAGTGAGACTCTTAATCTCAGTGTTGTGGGTTTGAGCCCCATGTTGGGCAAAAGATTCCTGCATTGCAGGGGGTTGAACTAGATGGCCCTTGCGGTCCCTTCCAGCTCTACAATTCTATGTTTCTATGAAACCAGTCTGCTTAAGGCTATTACCACACTTGCACTTTTTTATTTGTCATTATAATGACTAAATGCAAAACAAGGCAGGACTCCCAACACTTTAAGAGTTGTATGGAAGAATAAATTTTGGCATATGTGGTTAGTTAGACAGGGTGAGAAATTGACATATTATACACAACTATTTTAACTATAGAATCATGGCCTTTCTCTGCCTTTGGTCAGCCCATAATTCTTCAGCTGGTGTGTTCAGTTCTAATACAGAAAAAGAATTGCATTGTTTTTGACAGGACAAGTCATGCTTCTATGAGCTCGTATGAGGAGATGGTAATTCAGCTTAAAGAATAGAACTATCCTGAAGTTTTAAGTATTTACTTTGTATAGCACGTAAGCATTTATAGATCTGCGGCTAAGAAACTGTGAACAACCCTGATTTCAGGAAGATTGTGTTAATGCCAAAAACAGCTTCCTTATTTATTTACTGCCAGAAGTTTATGTGATCATTGAAGTTCAGTTTATTATTCAGCAATTATATATTTCGCATAACTGAGACAGGTTGCTGGAACTTCAATATCAATTCAATGCAATACAAACAGGTATTCAGCTTTCCCAGATTACTTTTCCTATGCCATGGGTCAGGAAACTTTTTCAGCAGGGGGCCGGTCCACTGTCAACCAGACCTTGCAGGGGGCCGGACTATATTTTGGAAAAAAAACCACATGAATTCCTATACCCCACAAATAACCCAGAGATGCATTTTAAATATAAGCACACATTCTACTCATGTAAAAACACTCTGATTCCCGGACCGTCCGCAGGCCGGACTGAGAAGGTGATTGGGCCGCATTCGGCCCACGGACCTTAGGTTTCCTACCCATGTCCTATACATTGTTTCTAAAACTGAACATTGCTGCAACTAGATGTTTACAACAATCACAGTGAGTTCTTTGGCATGGATCAAATTAGGAACAGATGTGAAACGATTTTAAAAAATCTTGGATATCTGTATTTATTTATTTGCTGTTTTTAGAATGTGCAAACAAATGTTAAAAGTTGAGAAATCACAGGGCAACATTCTGTTACTTTGCAATTCTCATGTGTTACTCCAGCAGTAAGGAGGTCCCTCTTTCTACTTCAGAAACACTATAATTAATAAATAAAATATGGATAAACACAGAAATGCAAACATTTCCTCTCTCCATTACTTTTGTTGTCTTGCCTTTTAGAATGTAAGCTTTCAGGCAGGTGCTGACTTATTAAAGTTTTATGTAATGTATTCTAGAAACATATTTAGAGGAATTCAACGCTGCACTCTTCTGATCGTTCCAGTGGTGCAAGCATTTGGCTTGCCAGATAGAGCAATCCCTTACATACTGTTTTACCCTACCCCTCAGATCCAATTTCGGGAGTGCAGGGGCATACAGGGGAGGACAAGAAGGGGGCACCCCACCCGTAAACAGAGGTCCTTGTTCAGGGCTTCTGCTGATGGGACTCAGTGGTTGGATCTCGCCCATTATATAAGATGTACTAAAACACCTCTTTTAAATAAATAAATAAATAAATAAATGTTTATAGACAGAGTGGGAATGCTCCCATATCTTAAAATCACAGGCCTTGTTATTCTTGAAGCAATGTGTCCGGAAATGAGCTCCCCTTACCAAGCGTTCTGAGCTCCATTGTGATGTCGACGTAGCCATGCTCAGCACTGTAGTACATGGCCTCTTGCAAAGCCTTCATCCTGGCTTTGCATAGCTTAACCTGGCCCTCGTTGGAGCTTCCTTGGCTGGAGGTGTCACTGTCCACGCCCTCTGCTAAAATCTCTTCCAGCGAGAGGACATCCCCCTTGGACTGCTGCGGCTGGGTCAAGAGCTTGCGCAGAACATTTCTGCAATAAAGGAAAACAAGAGATGCTATACGCGGTTGGGTGTGGTATCCCAACGGGTTCTCTTCAGGTGTTCAGGTCCTGTGTTTGTTAAACATGGGGTGTGGAGGGTGGGGCATGAGAGATGAGTGTGCTATAGCAATATTCCCCATTGAACCTGTGTCCCTCCACAAGTTGCAGAGTGACTGTCTAAAGAAGAGAGCTTCCTGTACCCATGGAGGCTCCACACAGATCTTGAAAACCCCATTACAGTGGTACCTCAGGTTAAGAACTTAATTCGTTCCAGAGGTCTGTTCTTAACCTGAAACTGTTCTTAACCTGAGGTACCACTTAAGCTAATGGGGCCTCCTGCTGCTGCTGCGCCGCTGCCACGCAATTTCTGTTCTCATCCTGAAGCAAAGTTCTTAACCTGAGGTACTGTTTCTGGGTTAGTGGAGTCTGTAACGTGAAGCGTCTGTAACCTGAGGTACCACTGTATTCTAAAACACACAAGAATGTACTCCAAGGGTACTGAAGTCTCCCCACTTCAGAAGATTGCCCTCCTGCTTGTGGAAGGTGATCCCAATGGCAACTGAAGTGGTGGTGGCAGAACTAGCATGCTCATTGTCCCCTCACCTCTTTACATGTACAGGTATTGCCTGAAGAGGGCTAAAGTATAAGCTCATTCCAGGCTATGCGAGAAGTTTGGGTTAATAGACCCTTATCTCCACAGATATGCTTTAAAGATGGCAAAGTGCCTTTTCATATCAGCAGAATAAATATAAAAGCAGAATTCAACATTAAATCCTTTCAGTGCTTGCATACTTATTGTTTTGTCCATAGGCTATCTGTGTTTCCCACCCTCCTACCCCAATTTGTATCCCCTTTCTTCCTCCAAAGAGCAAGAGAAGCATACATGGGTTCATCTTTCTTTACCATCATAACAATCTACAGCCACCCCATGAGCTTCATAGCTCAGCAGGTCCACATTCCACTGCACCACACCAATTTACACGACAGCCACACCAACTGTTAGTGGTTGATCTAAATTACTGCTTGCCGCTGTTCTCTCTGCGCACAAGCTGGGCACATGACGTTTTCTGTATGACTACAGAGGGCACAAATTTATCTCTCCTGTATACTCTCCTTGTGCATTTTTTCCAGAAAGAAGCAACATATAGTGACATTTTCTGCTGCTTTTCCCTAGTGAAGAAGTAATTGATACTCCATAGTTCAGGTACCCATGATTTTAGCATAGGTGTGATTGGGGGAGTGAAGTCAAAAGCAAAATATAGCAGCAGAGACATGAGCTCACAATCTTCCTAACTTAGGACTTATGTCATATAAAAATGTTGTTTTCTTCTGTGTTTGTAAACTTTTTAAAAAAATACTCTGTTAATGTCAATGTCAGGATGCTGTCAGCAACTCCTGGCTGTTGCCCATGAAAGTATAAAGACAAAGGAAGATTTCTTACCGTCCTTTTTTATTCAGTATTTACACAGAGAGGCTATTGAGCCTCTTGGATAATGGCGTTGTCTCGAGTGAATCTCCACCCTCCGTCTCTCCCACCTCCTCACTCGTCATTCTCATCATCTCCTCTACGAGTGCTGCTATGTGCCCTCTGTCTCTGAGTTCTTTGCTTTCCTATTTTCAAGGCTCTCTGGGTTCTGGGAGATGGAGGGGCTGCAATACTTTCTAACAACAACATGTCAGCTGAGTGTTGTTCTGGCTCTCCCATGATTTTCCAACTTCCCCCCTCATCTGCCTCTAAGCTGCTACCTTCCTCAAACCCCTGTCATAAATCTATTCTGTCTTCCTCCTCCCTGGAATGGTCGGGATGTGGAGGCGGTCTCCACCATTCCTCCTCTGCCCAGTCCCTGACCGTCAATTGCAATGAAGTTCATCCTTATTATGCCTATATTGAAGAGGGCAGAGCAGTGGCTAAGAGAGTGTGGGTTATGCCAGCCCTGCAAAATGCCCCTGGTCTTGTTATACCCATATTGCTGGAGGGAGAGGGGAGATAGTGTACAACCACCTTGAAGTGCAGTCCATTGCTGTTAACTTGGCATTTTAAACATCATTGTCTGCAAATGAGTGCCTGTCCATGAGGTTTACCTGTGTCCATGTGCAGCGGCGTGGCTAAAGCAATTCATGTCCTCGTGAAGCGATGAGGACATCCCATTGGCTTCCAGCATACTTAGAAGGGGATCTGCTCCCCGGCTCAGCAGCAAGCTGACTAGCTCATAATTGCCTAGAAAGACAAACCATTTTACCTTTATTGGTATTTTCAAAGGATATACTATACTGTATAGAAACCATCTGATTTATGTATTCATTCATAGAGAGAAAATGGGTTATAGTTTAACTGATGCACAACACACATTAAAATGCTGTACAGTAAATGACACACAGCTGAGAAACAATCCAGGTATAAAAGAACACACATATGGCCAGTTCACATATCGTGAGCAGAGAATCCTGTACGTAGGGTGGGGCACGTCCCACTGAGTGTACAAGAGAATGTGCAGTCTAGGAAACGAGTATACAACTTTGTGCATTTGTACAGCAGATACCTATGACCATTCCCCCTGAAATAGGATGAAGAAGACCGGATGGACATGCCTCCACTTGGGTCACACACAGCCTTGTACAAATCGCGCAACTTACACATCATCCCAGTGCCCCACTGTGCACACAGAATGCTCAGTCAGCAATTGCATGACAGCAGCTGTCAGCTTGAAAATATTGAAGGGTGCGGGAACAGATGCGTTTGGCAGTTTTGAAAACATTGCTTCTTCCCACTTTTATGTGTTTTGACACCTACTGCGCATTAAGAGAGCAAATTCCTGCTTCTGGGGAGTGAAAATGCAATGCTTGCTCAGACTTGCCTGCTGCTGAAGCCAGCTGGAGTGGGGTCTCTGCATAGTTGTCCTCTCCACTGTTCACAGCGGAGCCTTCGACGTGGGCTCCAGCATCCAGGAGCAACTGCAAATGCACAGTAGGAATAAACAACTCAAGAAACAGAGCAACAGAAAAAGTACAAGAGTAACCTCCCTCGGCAGAAATCCACTACAATCATACCTCTACTTACGTATCCCTCTGGATATGGAATCTTCAGGTTACGGCCACAGCAAACCCGGAAGTGTATACTTCCGGGTTTTGCTGCACGCACATGTGCAGAAGTGCTCAATCATGCCGTGTGTGTGCAGAAGCACACCTCTATTTATGTTATTTTTGGGGTGCGAACGGACCCCCGGAACGCATTAAGTTCGTATCCGGAGGATCCACTGTACTAGGCTCATAGCATCCACCTCTCTTCTTATTGGAGAATGCTGTGCGGAAAACTCCTTCAAGTTTACTTATGTTTACTGCCTTCTTGTTTACCAGCTCTAAAGGTCTCAGTGTGAACATTCTTCAATGAAACATTACAAAAATAGGAAAAAGGGAATGCTGTCATTAAAAGGAGCATTTTGATTTGTACTTCTGAATATTCCTCAAAGTTGCAAGTGGCAGTTACACAACTACCACTGAGTAATCCAAGCATGTGTGTCCATAGGATCTGCCCACATTGTGTTTACTCTGATATCAAGGAAATAAACAACTATCTGACTTTTAGAAGACATCTGAAGGCAGCCCTTTTTAGGGAAGTTTTTAATGTTTGATCTTTTATTGTGTTTTTAATATTCTGTTGGGAGCCGCCCAGAGTGTCTGGGGAAACCAAGCCAGATGGGCAGGGTATAAATATTATTATTATTATTATTATTATTATTATTATTATTATTATTATTATATCAGAATCGGTCCTACAATTAATTCCCATGGGTCACTGGAGACACCTGAAAAACAGAGCTTCCAAAGATTAAATGTTTACCACTGAACAACAGGGAGTGAGTAAACATTAATTGCAGTTAACAAAAACATGGCTTAGAAAGCCCAAGGCTTCATTTCTTCTGAAAGGTTCTGTTGACAGGATTCTCAGCAGTGTCTCTGGGGCAAAACACGCTTATTATCATTGCATGTGTAAATTAAGTGTGCCCGGCCTTTGCAATACTAAAGAGTGCACTGGCAATGTTCCAAGTCTTTGAAGGCAAAATCTCATTTGCATGGACATTTGCATTTATGTATAATTCGAAATTGAATGAACTCTGTCCACAATTGCTTGCTAACTTATGTGAACAGAAATAGCAGAAACAGGAAAATCTCTACCTGTGACTGACTACTTGCTGTTGTTCATTTTAAATTCCTATTGACATTAAATGGAGATAACAACAGTATTTCAAGAGCCCAAAATACATCATTGGACCCAAATTCTACGAAGCCTTTGACCACAACACAGACAATATAAGCAGAAAGAGGACTTGCATAAGGCAGCAGCTGACGTGTTTGGGAGTGTAAGGAATGACCAGCACTGGTTTTTCCAATGACATATTAAAGAAACATTTCAAACATGTTGCTTTGCAATTTCTGGATATATTGTTATATTTCATTAATCTAATTTTTAATATGTAGACACATCCTAGCTACCAAATATACTTATCAAGATATCTGTTCATATTGCCTCCTCATTATCTTGGAAGAAGAAATTAAACAAATAAAAGCTAGTTATAAATGGAGCATCATTCCTTATTCAGTGTGGAGGCACTCTTACCTGGAAGTAAGCCCCACTGAAGTCAATGGGACCTACTTCTGGGTAGACATGTATGGAATTGTGCGGTAAATTGAAATTCTACATACACTTCCAACTAGACCCACTTAGGATCATACTGCAGGCATTCTTTTCATTACTTGGGAAGAGGGAGGAAACTTTTAGACTTATCTTCTCCATGTAAAGGTCAATTCTGCTAGAACTACTGGAAGAGCCTGGAGAAGCACAACCAGTGCGATGCCACCATTTTATAAATGCACAAATGATTTTACATATATTCTTCCCATATCCTGATATAATTAATAACTCCAAGAGGATTTGGATTTCCAGATGTCTCTATTGTCCTGCCGTAACTAAGCATGTGATCAGTCCTGATCTTAAAACAATCATATTTGTGGGCAGATCCCTTGGAAATATATCATTCTTTTGATCAATGATGGTACCTTTGCAACTGGTCCATGAAAACTTTAAAAACATTCAGATAAACAAATAATGAGGAGCAAAACATTGCATGACAAATGTTATGACATATTTATACTGCAGACATAGCATATCAGCACTGCAAACTTGCTGAATTTTCCTTCCTTCTGGAAAGCTGGGAAGTAATACAAAACTGATATAAGTTTAATAGTGTGGTATATTTGTTGGAGATGCCCAAGATCATGTGTTGAGCTGAAAAATCAAGTCAGCTTATAATAGTTCTGTCTGCAGATCCAGTACTAATTACTGTTGGGTTATGTGAAAGATTTAATATTCTGGAAAGATAAAGAAATTATAATCTATTTTTTAACAGATAATCTGTCATAACTGGGGAAAAGTAAGAAGTTCTACCTTGGATGAATGAATTTTGAGGTTTGGGGAGTTAATGAATGTAGTAAAATTGACTAATATCCTGAGGTGTAAGAGAAGGTCTTCAAGTCAATAACTTGGTTATTGAAAAATGGAGTGTGTTCGTAATGTAATACAATGCAAGGAAATATTCAACCACATACACTATTAAGTATATTATAAATATAATATGTAGACAAAATATAATGATGACATGAAGTCTTTTTAGGAGTAAGTTTAATATATGTTGTTATTTGTGTGATGACCTGGTACTGTTGTTATTTTTTTTAAAAACTATGCTCTATCCTGTTTGTGTTTTTTATTTATAATAATATTAATCTTTACAGGATAGATATATGTTCCAAAAGCAACAAAAGCAACTATTTTCTGAACTTGCATGCCCTGCATCTCCTTTTTGTTTCCTGTTATTTCAAACTGCAGATTGACAACTTGTCTTTTGCTCACCTGAACTACAGAGATATGTCCATGTAACACAGCAAAGGTGAGTGCAGTCCAGTGCCGGCTATCAGGATGAACTGATGGGTATCGGGAGGAACTACCAGGGACCTAGGAAAAATTGAAAGAATGTTTAGCCACTGCCATCTTTCTTCTCCCCTTAGAAATGCCTGGGAGTGGCACTTCCCTAGTAAATTACGGCCCCTGGGAGTGACAGGCTGACACGACTCAGAAAGTACTGCCAACACCAATCAGTGTATTCAGTCCCTTGGGTTTTTCTACTGCATCTACTGGTTTCCTTCAGAGGCTGCTTTTGCAGGGAGGAAACATTTACTCCCTCTATTTCCCCATTACTATGCCACTGTTAATCATGATCTCATCTGTGGCAAGCTTTGAAGGTGATTTAAGCTTTATTGCTCTAGAATCCATAACAATTATTTTTCAGAGAAGGAAATCTCTCTCTCAGAATGGCCTTCAGTACATGCAATCGTCCCCAAACAAGACACTGTTTCTGAGGGATAATAAGCAATGGTTCTTGGTCAGGCCTTAAACTGGCAGCGTCCCTGGGTTCAGTCTTTACTTACTGGTATATCTAGATTTGCACCAGCATCGATCAGCATCTGGACCATGGCTTCATCACCAGCAGAACAGGCATACATGAGTGGAGTCATACCCTTTAAGGACAAAACATGTGGTCATCAAAAAGCCTGCGATTCAGATTCTCACATGGAGTTTATAGGCACACTTTTGAGCCTTATCTAGGAATACTAACTGCATGAGACAGAATAGCATAAGGGAGAGAGGGATGAGCATGCTAGGTCTGCTCCCCTGTCCCATTGTCACTGCCCATCCTCATCACCCCCCATGAATTGGAGGCAAAGGTCTGCACTAGGGAGCTGGTCCTACTTGGGAGAACTCTGCAAGAAGAATAGGCTCCCCTCTTCACACAACCAACTGGAGCCCCTGAAATGGCAGCAGGATACAGCCATTTTGCCTTCCCTTTGTCAACATGTCCATAATGGTTGACAACCTCTAAAGAACATCCGTGGAGTGAGGGGGGGTGCCTGTTGATGTTCTTGTTGCTGCTGTGTTGCCCCATGAGAAATTTTACTTGGTTGCTGCTGCCCATGAAAGGAAGCAAGAGTATCAGATCTCATGAACTGGAACGTCCTCTGCAACTTAGAATCATAGGGTTGCCGAGCTGGAAGAGACAGTGTCTGAGCTTTCTCAGTAAGTGCTTTGTATACTGATCTGCCCAATTAATTTTAGATACACCCCCATCCCCACACCCCGTCCTTCTACATACTTGATCGTCCATTGTATTGACCCCTTCCAGACCCAATGCTTCTATAGCTTGGTTGATCAAGTCAGTCCTTCCACAGTTCAGCATTCGAAACCCCAAATCCTGCTGGAATTTTTCAGTGGCGGCCTTTGCATCCATTCTCCGGAAGGAACTGAAGCAGCATTCAGGCCTGTTGGGGACACATAGCCAGAAAATATAGCTGCAATTTTAAGCAGTGCATTACTGGTTTTAAAGAGAGGCGTATTATTAATATTAAAGGGGGTTGTATTATTACCATTATGATTATTTATAGTCCTGAATTTCAGCAGGCCTTGGTTTGACTCGGCTCAGGGAAGATCAATAGAGGTGGTTGGTGACCTCTTTTCCCCTTTTGAGTGCCACATTGCCTCAGGAGTAATCTGTCCACTACTGCCCCTGCATTCTGAAATGCCCTTCCCTCTGCCATATGTGAAACATCACCTGTCAGTTGCTTAAGATGTCTTGTAAAGACTAATCCTTTTGCCCAGACTTTCCCTGACCACAGAGCTGCAGCTCGTTACTACAAGATGTCTGTACTTATTTCTGTTTGTATTATAACGTTTACATCCACACATCCCACACCAAAACCCCAATTATTTGTTTGCAGATAGCTGAGGAAAAATATTTTCACACAAAAACATTTTCACACAAAAACATTTTCACACGACCAGGAAAAAGCTTTTAAAGATACAATTCATTTTCTTATCAAATAAAAAAACTGCCCCTTCCAATAAAATCAAGCAGGGCCTTATGACCTAATGAAAATCAGAGTTGTCTTATTCCTTTACTATATGGAACAGTCTCAACTACCCCATCCCATCTCCTTGAATAATAGGACTTTCCCCCTGCTCCCCCTATGCATTTTCCACATCTTCCCCACAGCAGCTCCAGAGGGTTGTGGGAACCCCTAGAACATATTTAGAAGAGGTGTGGAGAAGGTGAGGAGGGTGGGGGGAATGTGGTGTTGTGCAAGCAGAAATCCTTGTGCTGGTCTGAACTTTCACAGAGGGCCACATTGGCAACGACCTATGGTCTACACTTTAGGTAGGTGGGAATCACATTTCTGAATGCTCCCCCATATGAAAGCTCCATACTCTTAGAAAACTGGCAGTAGTGAGCAAGCTTACCTATAATGTCTCGTTCCAGAATGCTAGTTTTCTACTTGCAAGTTTTTTTTTATATGGTGAAGCAATAAAAAATGGCACTAACCATCTGCGGCCCAAAGATTTACAATGTAGTCTATAGCATGCTGCTGCCCTTTTTAGACTAGATCTAACACACTGGACCATGTGACAGTTCTCTTGAATGCATGGCCAGCACATTCATTTGATGCAGTCTTCTGTGGAGGCAAACGGGGCCCGTTAAACTGAAATTAACGAGTAAGGTCGCACTGTGAGAAAGAAGGATCTTTATGAAGCCATCTGAGTTGTCATTTATATATTTTCTTCTATTTTTACCCCACCTTTTTTCCATCATAGAATCCACAGCAGCACACATGCCATTCTCCAGCAGTCTCCCAGCCAAACACCAACCAGACTAGGAGCTGCTTAGTTTCAGCAAGTTGACAGCCACATCAACATGCTTGTTCTATTATTTGTTGCAAGTTTCCTGCTTTTATTTTATTTTTTACTACCTTATAGGATGTTTGTGAAGATGCATTAAGGTCTACTGTTGGGCAGAAGGGCTTTAGAAATCTTGCTGTGTGATATTTTATTCTATTTTTAGTTTCAACTTCCTATTAAAGAATTTGTTCCATAAAATATAGCACTCTATTAAATTCACAATGTCTCTCTCTTTCTGAGATTAATGTTAGCTTGACTAAGAAGAAAGAAATCTTGCAGTGACTTTTGAGCAATTCATTCATCTGACTACCTAAGGGAAATGCTAATATTTCCCCCAGTGCATTTCATCTAACTATCTTAATGCTCAATAAAAAAGCACGATTAATCTTTGCAGTACCTTTCTTCTCATAATGAATACTAAACCTTTTACGAGATTTACAAATGGTCACACTGGAGCATGTTTGATGACTTGTCCAAAGCCAAGCAGGGACTCAGCAGCAGCATCCAATAGAAGGTTGTGAGATAAATAAAACCCTTCCTTCGTGCATAAGATGTATTTATAATCAGCAACAAACACTGCACTGAGCAGCAATAAATAGTGGAATTAATCTCACCATCAAAATCATTGTGTAGAAATATTTAGATTTCTATAAAATCTAAATATTTTTTGTATTTAAAGACGATTGTGGCAGTTGTGTGATGCCAGGACCACTGCCAGCGCCTGCAAAACTGCCAGAGTATAAATAGTGTCTGAAACACAGATGGCTGTTTACTATGAGTTTATCTACAGTCTGCAATGGAAGGAGTGGGGAACCATGTTCAGGCTGAGGGCTGCATCCCCTTCTGTGCAGCTTCCTGGGTGCCACATGCCAGCACTGAGCAGGGCAAGGGGAAAAGGTGGACAGAGCAACAACTGTGGATTTTAATAATATTAATATTATTATTATTAATAATAATATAATTCATTATTTATACCCCACCCATCTGGCTGGGTTTCCTTTGTGAAGCAGGCTGCTCTCCCCATACACCTGCACAACCCTTTTAGTCTCCATTCAGGCAAGTAAGAAGCATCTTTAGAGTTCAAAGACACATTCCAGGCAGGCAAAAACATTCCAGGATGGCGCAAAGCAGGGCAGGAAGAGGGCTGCGGCCTGGGAGTGTGGCTGCAGAGGCTGAGAAGAGATCCAAGGGCCAGATATTTCCATTTATATGTGGCACACACACTCGGACACCAGGGTCCCTTTTAAGTTCCCAGTGTGTGCATTCCTTGCCAAAGTCATGCATGTGCCAAATGTGATCATTTGCACATGTGTGAATGCTATTTCCCTACATGGTCCCCCTCCCCTGTGTAAGCCCATATGGTGTCGCTTACCCATCTCAATCCAGTCCATGATAAAAGTAGGTAGATGGAAGAGCATGAAAAGTTTTGAGCCATTGCTGTAGTTTCCCAAGTTTGGGATTTTTGCTACCAATCCTTTGTGTATTTACTCAAAATAAGTGCCACTGACATGTCAGGGACAGGCAAGCCCATTGGTTAAATGTCTGCCCAGTTTACACAGATCACGTGTCTGATTTCAAGCACACATGAAAAGGGGGCACCCACTTTTGATTCTGTCTCAGAAAATAGTACCTCTTAGGAGGAGTAGCCAATGTGGTGATCTCCAGTTCTTGGAAGACCCCAGTTCCCCTCACTCCTCACCATTGGCTCTGCTAGCCAGGACAGATAATAGTTAAGAGTCCAAAAACTTTCCTAAGGGAATATGCCCCTCAAAAGAAAAAGGTTCTCTGCCCATTGTGTACGGTATTTGGCTAGTGTGAAATGACTCTTAATGGCAAAAGATGATCCTGAAGTTTAGGTACACACACACACACCCATTGCAATATTGGACAAATTTCAGTCTTCCTCTGCATGTGTGTGTAAAAATTGTCTGAAACCTACAAGCTGCACAAGAATACCCAGTGATTAAATTTAGCAGAGTTTTTCGGATTGTTTTTGGTCAAGCAATAAAAGCACAATACTTACTTCAGCTGCCGAGGTTCACAGTCCAAGCCAGGTAAGAGTAGCCTGGCCGTCTGCCTTATATCATCGCTATCCACTGTTAAACTCCTCCGGTGCTCAGCATACGTTATAGCAACTCGCATCCATTCCATCAGTGGGGGAAGAAGCATGAATGGCCTTCAGAGAGAAAGGGAAGTTCCATTAGACCTCATATGACTGTTATCTGGGCCAAATATATTTCAAAGTGCCCTAGAAAGTTAGGAATCTTATTCACTTCCGAAATATTTCTTCTTAAAACACCACATTTAGCTTCAAACTGGAAAGTAAGCTGTCTTTGACATCAATGGGAGCTACTTTCAAGTAACATACGATTAGGATTTGGGGCCTTTGCATCCAGACTGGCAGCCAGTATGTTCTGCAGGTAGGAAGAACTGCATTTGAAATAAACAGCACTTCTGTAGATACACCAGGATTTATATTTTTAAAAATCCACTTAGAATTGAGGTGGTTAAGGATGTGTGCTGTGAGTTCCTACTTAAAATACTGCCTGAGTTGTGCACTCAATAGCTGGCCCACACAAAACTGTCCCGAACTGTAGTATTTTGTTTTCCATTGTAAGAAATCATTCACTTACATGGGGAATAGTGAAATGATGCGCTCTGGGTCACCACTAAATATGATTTCTAACTCTCCAGTCACTGATGAACGAACCTTCTTTTGTTTACCTGGCCTCTGATGGTATGTACTTCTTGGTCAAACTCAAGAAGGAGAGTATAGTAGAAACTTTCCCCTATTTATTATTATTATTATCGCTTCTCTTACCAGAGCACTGCCTCAGAACTAGAAATACCAAAACTGATTTGTTTCGTTCCACTGAAAGAATGAAGCTGCCCTTGCTGATAGGCTTACAGATGCCAAGTGTATATTTTAAAGAAACATATTCTCAAATCCAATTCAGTTTGCTTTATGCTAGAAAAATATGCTTCCCCTTTGAGCAATTGATCTGTGGGGCTAAGAGGATTGACTTCTTCCTACCCTTTAAAGTTCAGATCAGAAAGGGGAAAACCCCCCCACAGATGTGATAGAGGGAAAGAAAAATGAACTGGGTATTAAGAAAAGCGGATGACATCATGAAAGGCATTTTCAGATTGATGCGTTCAGAGTGGGGAAGAAGAGCAGGAAAGACAAATCCTGTTAGAAATCATTGCAAATAATAGGATTTGCGAGTGGAGGTCCCTCTGCCAGGCTTTCAATATGTATACTTTCAACTCCGCTCATCAAAAGTCTAACATCTGTTTCCATTTTGCCACAAGCAAGGTGTGTTTTGCACAGGCAGCCCATAAAAAGCAACGTGCGCTGTTCCCTCCGCACCCATTTCCCTTCTGTGTTCAGCTATCTAGTTAACCCTCCTAATCCACAAAGGAATTTTTCCCACAGAGCATTCCCAACCATTTGTTCCATCTGTTACCTCGCCAATTAAATAAAAAACAATATCTAAGTATTTATTTGTAGCTTTCGTCAAGGAGGTGGGGTGGAGTAGAGTAGGGCACCCGCACACAGTGCTTGCGCAAAATACACTGCTCAGCATGACAGCATCAGGAACCCTCTTTGTAATTTATCAGTTGGTTTAGAAACTTTTATCCTGCCTTTAATCCAACAAAGGCCTCTCAAGGTGCCTCACAAAATGACTAATGCTGCGTACAGATGTATGTAACCTGAGAGGCGAGGTTGCTGGAAAAGTGCACTCACTGCATTGTCTACATACAGCTTTTTCCTTAGGTTCAACCTCTGGGAAAACCAACCAGCTCTTCCTGTTTCCAAGGAACCTAGCTACAGAGAGTGGGTGCTAACTGGTTCCCCCACCCCATTATGTCCCTGGGTCACAACTTCCTCCCTCCTCCCCCCCTGCTTCATGGAAGCTTTTAGGAAAAGTTTATAAAACATTGATTTCTACCATTCTTTTTGGAGAAGGAGAGAAAGGATGGGCAAAATAGCAGAGTGATTTCGTGTTCGATTTGCCAGCTAGGAAGTCTGTTAAAAGGCTTGTAAAGATGGGGGGGGGGAGGTGTGTGTGAGCTGCAGTAGGAAAAGGGAGTGGCACACCCTGTTTTCAAGGTAAAAGGTAAAGGTAAAGGGACCCCTGATCATTAGGTCCAGTCATGACCGACTCTGGGGTTGCGGCGCTCATCTCGCTCTATGGGCCGAGGGAGCTGGCGTTCATCCGCAGACAGCTTCCGGGTCATGTGGCCATCATGACTAAGCCGCTTCTGGTGAACCAGAGCAGTGCACGGAAATGCCGTTTACCTTCCCGCCGGAGCGGTTCCTATTTATCTACTTGCACTTTGACGTGCTTTCGAACTGCTAGGTTGGCAGGAGCTGGGACCGAGCAACGGGAGCTCACCCCATCACAGGGATTTGAACTGCCGACCTTCTGATCGGCAAGTCCTAGGCTCTGTGGTTTAACCCACAGTGCCACCTGCGTCAGTCAACTTTTCTCAGCTTTCCAAGTCTCAGGTTTATCCCATTTCCAGATGTTTGCATTAAAAAAAAGAGTCTGTATGAAAATTCATAAACATTTTCATCTTCATTTCCTGAAATATGCTAGTTTTTCTAAGCATTTGCCTTTCCACTAATAGTATGTGCATTTTGGTACCTGCGCTGAAAAATTCAGAGAACTGTGAATTTTGAAGGAGACCTGTGTAAACTGGGTAGGCTCATATCAAAATGCAAACCAAATTAATTCTTCTCCAATCCCTGTTTCTAGGTCTGTCCATTCACAGACTAAAGTCACACCCACTTATTATAGCAGTCCTAACAGCTCTGGAGAATTCTGGAAACTGTAGTTTGTTAAGCGTGGTAGAAAATGGAGCTCTGTGAGGGCAGCATTCTTGACAAACCACAGTTCCCAGGATTCTCCATGAATGTTAAAAGTGGCATAAGAGTGCTGTAAATGTATGATGGGGATGTGACCAAGAGTCCTATAAAACAGGTTGAAAGAGTTGACAGGAGTCAGTGAGCTACTTTCAAATAAAGACAAATAAAGTGCTTTTGATTACAGGGCATTTAGCCATTCTACACCAGGCACAGAGGTGACCTTCCAGAGAGCAGAAAGCAATTCTTTGGGCACTGAAACACAGTGTTTCCCCCACAAAAATGACATCAGAACTATGACAGCTCAGCTCCTAGGTTTATCTTCCTGCTTGCCACATATATATTATCACAGACACAAAAAGAAATATAATCTCAGGCGGCCATTCAGAGTGATCTTGCCCCTGCTTGTTTAATGCTAGAGTGTCAAACTAAGAGACAAGAAGCTGACTTGCAGATTTCTCTTTGGACCAAACACCGTGTAACTGGATCTCCCAATGGGCTTTAAAAACTTATTCATTCATTCCTGAAACGTATAACGTGCCCTTCAATAGCCACTTGGCATTCCCAAGGGCAGTTTACAAAAGAAGAAAAATTGTGGAGATTACAAAATATATATATAAAAGAGCGTGTGTCAAGGTAAAACACTAAATTCTTAAAAACCCACATTAGCTTAAAAGAAAGAAAATGGAGAAAAGTTAGCACTATCAAAAAAAGCCCTGCATTTTTTTTTAAAGGACTTGAATTGATAGTAAAGTGAGTGTCAGGCAAGCCTGTCAAAGAAGGGTCCTCTGCAGGTGGGGTGCCACCGTGGAAAAGGCTCTGTTCCTGGCTGCCACTCAACCAGGGATTTGGAGAAGTCTTAGGTGTAGATATATGTGCATGGGTTAAGTGACAGGAGAGTAGATGAACCAGCAGCCACTTGGCTTCTATGATGCAGAGGGCTACAAAGGCAAGCACCAGCACTTGGAATGGAGCCCAGTTTAGTTGTTTTAAAACAGCTGCAGAAATGGGCAACAGGGAAGAGGATGGTGATGTTTTACTCTTCTCCACTGTGCTATTTTCCTGATCAAAATAATTGCCTATACCTTCATTTTTAAAAAGAAGACAAGTGGCTATTTTGTACCTGTCTTATTGCCCCACCCCAGCAAGGCTATTAGCAATGTGCGTGTGGTGCATTTTAACAGGGAAATCAACGGACGAGAAAGGATGAAAAGCCCCATTTCCCTCAGTCTTGCTTTCTCAATACATTTCTCCCCATTCCAAAGGATGCTTTTAAGAAGCTGAGGTACCTGATCAAACATAGCCCTCAACTGCTGCATACAAACAGTAAGAATATGAGGTAGCCTTTTATAGAACTGAAACAGAGCATGTTCTGTGTGAAAATATCCAAGGTGAAATACTCTCCTAATGCTGATTTAGCGTACACATAACCGTCACTGGCAGAGGCAGTCAAGGATCAATGTCAACTCATGTCCTGTGAATGGGCTCTTCTTTTTTTATTTAGATGAAAATGGCATACTCTAGTGGCTCAGAACCTGTCTGATTTTAAAAGAACTGACCCATAACTCATTCTTTGTCATGCTTCTCGAGATGGAAATGACTCCTAAGTCAATTGATTACTGGTATGAGGAAGCGGTGAACCTGACCACAAACTGCTCAGTCATTTGGGGAAGAGTGGGAAGGCTACCGAGCGCCGACACCAGAAGTAACACTTACAGAGTGGAAATTACAATGCTGTAAAAGCTGACAGAGGCCAGAATTACAAGCAGCAGCTGGCATGTCGGAGCAGAATCTAAATGGAAAGCATTTGAGGGGTGAGACTACCGACTGGCACGGAGGAAATCTCACTGCTCTGTGAAAAGGTTTGCTCCCCTTCTGTCCAAGAGAGTAAATGGAGAATGGCCATGTTCACACATCGCAGTAAGTCATAAATAAAGGTGTTGCTATTGGTAAACGAAGCCCTCAGCAGACAGGGACCAATTTACTTGCAGGATCACCTTACCCCATAGGTGCCCACCCTACTGCTTGGCTCTGCAGTTCTGGCATTGTTACAGGTGCCACATAAAACCCCCTCTGTAAGAAGTAATTCTTTTCATGTGGAAGCACATGTACTTTGTTCTTGGCTTCCCAACTGTGGTTTAAAGAAAACAAACGATGATCCCTGCTTCAGATGTACCACAAAGCTAGGAATTGTGGCTTGTCTCTTCCCAGCACAAGTCGGGAGAAGCAAGGTGAGCACAGAGGGCTCATGCACAGTAAACCATGACGACAGTAAACTGTACTGGCAGGTAAACCATGGACAACATGGTTGTAAGAGCAGAAGCAACTCCCCACTTTAGCTTTTAGCTAGCAAAAATAGCTTGATAGCTTTACAAATGCAATGAAAACTGAAGGGGAGCTTCTGGTCAAGTCAGCTTCACTCCTAATGTAAACATTTCAAAGTGCTGGAAATGAGGAACACAAACAGGTTGTATCCACTGTTAGTCCTAGTCAGAGTAGACCCATTGGAGTTAATGGACATGACTAAATTAGGTTGAAGGATTTCACTGGGTCTCCTCTGATATGACTAACACTGGCTACAACTCTGTTAAAGGAAAAGGAAATAAAATTATCTTTCTGCAATGGTAGGATATTGATTTTTGGCACTGAGTAGTCATATCCCAGTATTTTCTTAAAGTTCATAACAGCCTTCTCTAAACTGGTGCCCTCCAGATGATGATGATGATGATTAATATCCTGACCACCTGACTGGGTTGCCCCAGCCACTCTGGGCAGTTTCCAACAGAATAAAAAAACCCACAATGAAAGCCAGACATTAAAAACTTCCTGATACAGGGCTGCCTTCAAATGCATAAGGAAAGTTATACAGTTGTTTACACAATACCCATTAGTGTTTTAAATGTATGCAGTCCATCAAGCCCTAAGTAGCATAGCCAACGGTCAGGGACAATGGGAGTTGTAGTCCATCACATTGGGAGTGCATCACATTGGGCAAGGCTGATACAGAGTGAAATAAACGTGGATATGTCCATAAACAGATAAATGGCTGCGCATGTATCCTTTCCTTTGCCAGCTAAAAAAATTAAGGAAAACTGGTCTGGGCAGGACTGTACAGAAACCTGCACACCCAGATCAACCTGAAACATAAGTAGTAAGATGGAGAAAAATGTGTATGCATAGGCACAGATAATGACAGCTCTACAGTTTCAGCTCCAAATTTCCAAAGATATAATCTTAGTCTCCCTGGAAATCTGTGGCTCTGTTCAGCTAACAAAGCATGTCTCATGGTACCAAAAGGTCCAAGAAGAATGGATACAGGAAAGGGTGACCAGTTTCCACTGAACCCTCCAACATTCAAGAATCATGCCGTCACATTCTTACTATAGGGATTCCGGGCCAGATACAGAGAATGTTCAATATTCTTGAATTGTTTCAGCACACATGCATCAGGATACCAAGACCTTCAATTGCTGTGAGCACTCTCTGCTGCCCCTAGTATCAATAATATATATTGATTTATATTTATATGGAGTATAAATAAAATAAAATAAATAAATTATTATTATTATTATTAATTGTTAATCCACCCAGAAAATATTTGCATTAAAGAAATTTGATACATAAATGTGTACAATATGTTTTAATAAGCAATTCAGAGTGTTAAATCCATGCAACCCATCAAGAGCAATCCACTAGGAAGGAGTATCTGCTTTGGACAAAGTCTGAATATTGAACCAAATCGAGCTACTTTGGAGATATTCACACCTCCTCCAAAGCAAAGCAGATCTTCCCCAGAGAAGTGTGCTGGTGCTGAAATGTCAGACCTTCATAGGTCCTGCTAACATTGCAATCCTAGGCATATCTACTCAGAAGTAAGACATACAGAACTGTGTAAGACTTGCTTCTGGCTGTCTATAGGTTTACACCCTTAGCCACATAATTTTTACCTGATATATCCATATTTTAATATCATTTATATATCTTCAGAATTAAGTTGCTTCCATCTATTCCCCCTTTCAAATTCTGATATTCTTAATTGAAATATCTGACTTTTAACCTGGGGGGTGGGGGAGGGTAGAATCATCTTTGTTCCTTCAATATTTTACAGTTTCCCCCACACCTCAGTGTATTTTTATGTAAAGAAACCTGTTAAGACCAATCAAAGAAGAGTTAAGCTTCTATTCTGCAGCAAGAGTGAAACTTGACCATGAGATTTTTATCCTGGGAATACTTTATCTTTTTTTCTCCACAGCTCATTAGAAGCAGTTTGATATGAGTCTGCTTAATGAAAATCCTGTAGTGAAAAATATAATGCAGTTATTCCATTCGCAAGCTAGGAACTACTTATGTGAATCAGAAACTAAGGCTGCAATCTGATCCACACTTACCTGGGACTAAGCCCCACTGAACACAGTGAGTCTTACTTCTGAGTAAAACATCCATGGGGTTGCTCTGTAATACTATTATCTGGCTATAATCTTGCTTGCATCCCTGATACAGTGGTGCCCCGCAAGACGAATGCCTTGTAAGATGAAAAACTCGCTAGATGAAAGAGTTTTTCGTTTTTCGATGTGCTTCGCAAGACGAATTTCCCTATGGGCTTGCTTCGCAACGTCTTGCAAGTTTGTTTCCTTTTTCGTAAAACCGTTAATACCCAGGGTGCATTGCTTGAAGAGGTGCAGTTGCGACTTGACTTCGAGGAGCAACTCATAGCACGCAGTGTGGTAGCCTTTTTTGAGGTTTTTGAAGACTTTGCTGATTTTTGAAGATTTTCCAAAACTTCTTTTGCAGCCATTTGGTAAGTTAAACGTTTAAAACTTTTTTGGGGGTTTTTGGATTTTGGGTTGGAGTGTTTGGAATTCAAGAACTTGGTGTTGGGAAGGGGTTTGCAAGAATCTGGAAGCTTGTGCGGTTTTTTTTTTTGAATTTTTATGATTTTCTGTGACCATTGGGCCACTCTGCTGCTGTTTAAAAAAATTTCTGGATTTGAATTTCTGTGTGGTGGCTGGCTGGGGGAACAGTTGAGGAGGGGTTTGCAAGAATCTGGGAGCTTGTGTGGGGTTTTTTTGAATTTTTATGATTTTTTGTGACCATTGGGCCATGTTGTTTTTTTTAAAAAAAATTCTGGATTTGGATTTCTGTGTGGTGGCTGTCTGGGGGAACAGTTGAGGAGGGGTTTGCAAGAATCTGGGAGCTTGTGTGTGGTTTTTTTTGAATTTTCATGATTTTCTGTGACCATTGGGCCATGTTGTTTTTTTAAAAAAAAATTCTGGATTTGAATTTCTGTGTGGTGGCTGGCAGGGGGAACAGTTGGGGAGGGGGTTGCAAGAATCTGGGAGCTTGTGTGGGGTTTTTTTTGAATTTTTATGATTTTCTGTGACCATTGGGCCATGTTGTTTTTTTTAAAAAAAAAAATTCTGGATTTGAATTTCTGTGTGGTGGCTGGCTGGGGGAACAGTTGAGGAGGGGTTTGCAAGAATCTGGGAGCTTGTGTGGGGTTTTTTTTGAATTTTTATGATTTTCTGTGACCATTGGGCCACTCTGCTGTTGTTTTAAAAAAAATCTGGATTTGAATTTCTGTGTGGTGGCTGGCTGGGGGAACAGCTGAGGAGGGGTTTGTAAGAATCTGGGAGCTTGTGTGGTTTTTTTTTGAATTTTTATGATTTTCTGTGACCATTGGGCCATGTTGTTTTTTTTTGAAAAAAATTCTGGATTTGAATTTCTGTGCGGTGGCTGGCTGGGGGAACAGTTGGGGAGGGGTTTGCAACAGTTGGGGAGGGGCTGGGGGAACAGTTGGGGAGGGGTTTGCAACAGTTGGGGAGGGGTTTGCAATTTCTGTGTGGTGGGTGAGTGCTGGGGGAACAGTTGAGGTTTTTGAAGACTTTGGTGATTTTTGAAGCTTTTCCAAAACTTCTTTTGCAGCCATTTGGTAAGTTAAACTTTTAAAACTTTTTTGGGGGGTTTTGGATTTTGGGTTGGGTGTTTGGAATTCAAGGACTTGGTTCTGGGTTTGAATTTCTGTGTGGTGGGTGGCTGGGTGCTTTTGAATTTTTTGGATGTGAAGCACTGATTTTTTTTTTTTTTGAGTTTGCGAAGATAGGAGCTGTGCTGCCATGGGACCCAAGAAGACTGCTGCTGCAGAGGCCGGTGAGAGGAAGGAGAAGGTGACGCTGGAAATGAAGAAGGAGATCATCCGGAAGCACGACGGTGGAATGCGTGTGACAGACCTCGCCAGGGAGTACGGGAGGAATCCATCGACCATCGGGACCATCCTGAAGATGAGGGAGAAGATCCTTGCGACTGATGCAGCCAAGGGAGTCACCAGGATCGTGAAGAACCGCCCAGCTGTTCTGGAGGAGGTCGAGAAGTTGCTGCTCATCTGGTTATAAGAGAAGCAGCGTGCAGGGGACACAGTGACTGAGGCCGTCATTTGTGAGAAGGCCAAGGCCTTGCACGCAGACCTCATCCGGGAACAGCCAGGAACCTCAGGCGAGCCAGAAGTCTTCAAGGCAAGCAGAGGTTGGTTTGACCGGTTCAAGGCAAGATCTGGAATCCACAGCGTGGTCAGGCATGGAGAGGCTGCCAGTTCTGATGTTCCTGCGGCTGAAGACTTTGCAGCGGAGTTCCTGGAGGCTGTGAAGATGGAGGGCTACGTTCCACAGCAGGTCTTCAACTGAGACGAGACCGGGCTGTTTTGGAAGAGGATGCCCAAAAGGACTTTCATCACACAGGAGGAAGCCAAGTTGCCTGGCCACAAGCTCATGAAGGACCATCTGACCCTGCTCTTCTGTGCCAACGCAAGCAGCGACCTGAAGATCAAGCCCCTGCTGGTATACCACTCGGAGAACCCACGGGCCTTCAAGAAACACAAGGTCGACAAGGAGCAGCTGAGTGTCATGTGGCGATCCAACAGCAAGGCTTGGGTCACACTTGTGCTGTTTGTGGACTGGGTCAATCTTGCTTTTGGCCCTGCTGTCAAACAGTACCTGCTGGACAACGACCTGCCGCTGAAGGCTTTGCTTCTGATGGACAATGCTCCTGCTCATCCTAAAGGCCTTGAGGAGGACTTGTTGGAGGAGTTCAGCTTCATCAGCATCATGTTCCTGCCGCCTAACACCACGCCACTGCTCCAGCCGATGGATCAGCAGGTCATCGCCAATTTCAAAAAACTCTACACCAAGGAGCTTTTCAGGCAATGCTTCAAGGTGACTGATTGCACCACCATCACCCTGCGGGAATTCTGGAAGGACCACTTCGACATCGTCACCTGCTTGAAGGTGATCACCACGGCCTGGAACGGGATCAGCCAGAGAAATTTGAATTGCGCTTGGCGCAGCCTGTGGCTGGACTGTGTGGCACCAAGTGACTCTGATGCACCAGCGTCAACAGTGGTGCAGGACATTGTTGCCTTGGGGAGGACCATGGGCCTGGAGGTCACAGAGGAGGACGTCAGCGAGCTGGTGGAGGAGCACGACCACGAGCTGACCACCCAGGAGCTGGTCGAACTGCAGGCAGAGGCTGCGCAGGAGCAGGCCTCGCTGGAAGAGGGGGAAGCAACTTAGGAACGGCTGTCCTCCAAAGAACTGAGGGACATTTGCATGAAGTGGAAGGATGTGCAGGCTTTTGCACAGCGGCACCACCCTGACAAGCACGTGGTACATGACCTTGCGAACACTTTTGATACGAGGGTCATGTCGCCTTTCAGGGAGGTGCTGAAAAGGCAGATGAAGCAGCAGACCATGGACAGGTTCTTCAGCAAGAAGCAAAGAGTGGAAGAGGAACCTTCTTCAAGTGGTCCCCCAGAGTCTTAGAAAATGTACTGTTCACTTTGTTGATTTTTAAATGTTTTTCTGTCATGTTTAGAAACTTAATTTATTGTTCCTTCAATTTTTGAAATGCTCTTTACAGTATGTGTGACTTTAAAGAGCAGTTAATAAACTCTTGTTGTACCAAATTTGGCTTTGTTTGGACTTTTTTTGACCATAGGAACGCATTAATTGATTTTCAATGCATTCCTATGGGATTTCGTGCTTCACAAGACGAAAAATTCGCTAGACGAAAAAACTCGCAGAACGAATTAATTTCGTCTTGCGAGGCACCACTGTATAGCCATAGATCGCCCCTCCTTGTTAATCACATCCTCCCCTCTGAAAACCAGCAAAACTGCAGGTGTGTGTCATGAAAATATGATTGAGCTGTGCCTTACAGGCTTAACGATGAAATGACAAATACTGAAAACAAAACTACTCATTTCTACAGTCTCCCGCAGAACCCAGTACAGATTACATGTACCCTTGATACATATAAAGTCAGCCAAGATCTGTCTTCTGGACATTTCATTCAGTATTTTGCACTAGAATTATTTCACCTACTATTTGTCTACCAGTGGTAGGGCCCTATTTATTTTCTTTATTTTCTTTTTAAAAAAATATTTACAAGTTGCAGAGGAAACCAAAAAGCAAGACAAACATGGGCAAGGTACCTTTTAGAAATAGCATCTCAAAATATTCATCGCTGAATGGGAAGTCAAGCTTGGTAAGTCAAGAGATTAAAAATTAATGCTTTCTTCCATCTACTTCCCCCATGTGTATATGTTGTTTAAATACTGCTAAACCTTTGCCTTGCAGAGTATACATACACAATAGGTTGCACAGCTTAGCTTTCTAAACCACAATGATTCCTTGTGCAATTTATGGAAGGGTTTTGGTTTGCTTTTGCAAGGCATAACACATCATTCTAAACCAAGGTAGCCAAAAGGATGCTCCTCCAACTCTTCCACTGACCTGAAGTTGACAGGAGCTGGAGTCACACAACCGGACAGAATCATGTTGGCTATCCCTGCAAATGATAGTCAGCAGAGATTGGGAGGCACAAAAAGACCTTCTTGCATAGCGGCCAACTCCTAGGGGCCAAGGTCCCTTCAGCTCCCCCAATAAAATATTTGAGCCTCTCCTGTTAATGGGCATCGGCATTCAGATGGTGTGCATGTGCCATGCATTGTGATTGATTATGCGAGGTGGGGCTTACCAGCCCCCTCCTAATATTTTTTTCAAGTTGGCACCCCTGCTTCCGTAAAACTGGTTTGAACTAAGCCGAACCATGGCTGAGAGCTCCTCCACAGGTTCCTGTATGCAGTCACACTAAACCAAAGTTTGGCATAGCATGATGCGCAAACCAATACTACTTTCTACTTTCACCACCTAAGATCAAGAGCAAAAATATGCCTCCAGTTTAAGGATACAAAGATTATTGGACTGACCCAGCAAACTGCTGTAGGTGCAGAACAGCCCTCCAGATATCTTGAGACTACAATTCCCACCATCCCTGACCACTGGTCCTGCTAGCTAGGGATCATGGGAGTTGTAGGCCAAAAACATCTGGAGGCCCGAGATTGAGGAAGCCTGGTGAAGAACCTAGAAATGCCCAAAGAGCTCCCTTTCCCATAAGGCCTGTTTCATTCGTTTCAACAGGGCTGTTTTCTGACCTTGCACTGCTTTCCATTGGAAGGAATGGCTCCTGCATTTAAACAGTGATCTGCACTGAACAGGAAGAAGCTGTGTATTTTTCTTTTGTATATTGCTTTCAATACTCAGGATTCATCTGCAATATTCAACCCTGCAATTAATTTTGAAGAGAATGTTGGAGAACCCTTTGGACAGAGAGATGCTGTAGCAAATTGCTGAAAGCTGCGAAGGTTGTGGCCCGGCACATGCTTACTAGGGAATAAGTCTCATCAAATTCAGAACTGCAAACAAGCGAAGGATTCAGGTTGTATGTTGCAAAATCAATCAATAATAATAAAAAAAGATCCGTCACATAAACATTTGATCAGTTCTGAAGGATGGGGGAAATGGGCCATTTTATTAATTTTGTACTAAAAGTTTCCAATGTGGCAGACTTAATTCGATTCTTAGGCCTATCAAGAACATAATTTTTCCATGAACAATTTTCAAAAACTGAATGAGTTTCTAATAAGCACCAGACAGTCTAAGATGAAGAAAAGTAACATGTAGGGGAAATGGCTGATCAGCACCACTGCAGAGGAGACAGAATTATTTTTGAAGTATTTGATTGATGTTGCATTTGTACACAATCTGTTGTTGCTGCGTGTGCAATCTTTGTGTAACTCAATTCCCATTTGAAGTAGATGCCAGTGTTTTCCTAGTGGAATGTTAAATTAGGGTGGGTTCTTTTTTCCTCTGCGGCGGATAATTAACTGGAGTCTCTTAAGAGCTCCAGAGATCATTTTTCCTGTAAAGTTGCAAGTCAAATGCTAATATTAACAATACATGAGAAGCGCTCTATTGCTGAAGACATATAGTGCAGCACGACAACCATCCCCTGAACCTGAAATCAGAAACAACTACATATTATATTTGTGTGTGTATATATATATCCTGCCCATCTGGCTGGGTTTCCCATGCTCCCAACAGAATTAAAAGCACAATAAAACATCAGACATTAAAAACTTCCCTAAACAGGGCTGCCTTCAGATGTCTTCTAAAAGTCAGATAGTTGTTTATTTCCTTGACATCTGATGGGAGGGCATTCCACAAGGTGGGCACCACTACCAAGAAGGCCCTCTGCCTGGTTTTACTTCATGTTGTTATGGTTTCATGGCCTCTCGCAAGAGAATATCCTATTCTTAAAAGCCACTGTAGCTACACTTGCTTCTTCTAAGTTGGGTGGTATGCACCTAAGCGGACTGCTTTTTCAAGTTTCAATCCTTCCACAGGGAGTACCTCATGGGTTGGGTCAAGACTTCCCTTCTGCAAACAGAAGGGCTCCATCCATCCTTGGAACAAACAGAGACCTAGTAGTGGCTCCCCCTGCAGGAATGGAGGAGGTGGAGATTTTCTTTTAAAATAGCTCAACAACTTTGCCCCCCTCCCCCCAAAAAGCAACTTTTCTCTCTGGATTTTCACTGTTTGAAATATAGCAACCCTGCATAAAACCAGCTAATTACCAAAATAAAACCCCAACTGTGGTAGTTACAGACAGACAGTTGCAGAGCAAATGAATACAACAGGAGGCGGGTAGAGAGGAGCCTTGTGCAATGTATTATGGAGCTTGGTGTAACCATCTTCAATGTACAGAATAGGGGTGTTACAAATACACAAAGAAGAGTTCATCTTTTTATTTATAAAATGGTGGCAGGTATGCAAAGGGAGTTTTATAACACTCATTCAGAAGGTAAAAGAATTTTTGGAACAAGGCTATGTGGTTGTCCCAGATAATTGACAAAGCATGTGCAGCACAGAGAGGAACTTGTGTTTCCTGTTACATGAGATTCCTCTTCTCTAACCACAAACTTGTATTTTGCCCTAGGGGCAGAATCTAGGAAAAGCTTGTAATCACATTTATGTGACTGTTACAGCCATGACCTAAAATACTGTTCTATGCCACCCCAATTTCCAAGTGGTGAGAGATTACCCAGGGTTCATGTTTCCATTGGAAATGTGGCACAGCAGACTGTGGTGTCTTTATGATATATGGTTTATTTACACATATAGACAACTCAGCCTACAATGGAGGAGTCCATAGCAGTGAACTCCAAGTGCGTCTCTTGCTTCTCCAATAGGTGCAAGAGCCTTGAATCCAAAACAGAAAACAGCCATGCTCTCTGACTCCTTCCTGCAGCATAGAAGCAGGCAACCTGCTTTGCACTCTGACCCCAGAACTAGTGCCTATTGGCACTAACAGACTGAAAAGGTTTTCATTCCACCAGCATCAGGCAAACTGCAATCTTAAAAACTACCACTGGCCTTTTGTCTTACTAACTAAACCAGGGCCCAGGAAGAGCCTTCACCCATTTTGCTATCTGCCACTGAATCTCCTGATGGCCCCTCTGCCTACCTTTTGTTATGTTAATGATTTGGTTATTATCAGGCTTTGTTTCCCTAACAACCCACATTTAGCAAACTCTTACTAAGCTGGCCTGGCTTGCATTTTCAACATAAGCTGAAACCAGGGGTTCAGTGTTCGGTACAGTTCAACTCGCCAAACCTTGATTAATTCTAACTTTTATTGAATTCAGGAATTTAGGGTGTCTTGTACCTCACAAACTCAAGCAATACTATCCAGTGGCGTAGCGTGGGGGGTGCAGGGGGTGCGGGCCGCACCGGGCGCAACATCTGGGGTTAGGGCAAATCCATGGGTTAGGGGGCGCAAATCCACGGGTTAGGGGGCGCAAATCCACGGGTTAGGGGGTGCAAATTACTTGCCTTGCCCCGGGTGCTGACAACCGATGCTACGCCACTGATACTATCAGCTTCAAGACTGTGATATTTTCTGTTTTCAAGTTGTGTTTTAAATGTAGAGTCTCTTCTTCCCATTTGCCACCCCCCCACTAAAAAATGTTAAACTCACAAATTAATGTTACCTCCCCTTTTTCTCTCCCACAATAAAGAGACAAAGAATTGTAATAAATGTAGACAGGTTTGATTTGATTTGAGAGGGATTTGTCTGACACAGAGCAGTTATCCTTATAAAAGAATTCACCTGATCTATGGTTACGAACGGGTATGCAAGTAAATAGGCGTATTATTGTTGAGGGGTGGGGAGGAACTGCCTTTCAGTCTGATTATTCCCCCTATCCCATTCTAGGACAGCTAACAACAGTCTTAAGAACACAGCAAAATAAAAAATGGCAATGAAAATTATCAACAAATCATTAAGATAATCCTAAAACAATACAGCAGACAATGAGACATTTCTGTTATAGAAATATATAGCAAGTTCCATTCCTTCCTCAGCTCAGTGATTAGTGCCTTCTTTGTGATGAAGATATAAACAAGGAAAGAGGAAGCCCAAGTCAAACCCAACTATAGACTATTGTCAAAGGCAGGCTCAACACCATGTGCTTATGTTTAGGACGACTTGATTGTTTCAGAACAGACCACATTTTCCCTCAGGAAACAAGAGATCCCTGCACCCTGGGATGTGTAATTTAGTCCAATAGGAAATTATATTAACCTCAAGTGATGAAAGGGCAATTATTATAATGTTTGCAAACTGCTAAAATGACACACGATGAGATTATTGTATATTCAAAACTGTTTAAGTAACTAGGCTTGTGCTCAGTCATGCTGCCCAATTTGGCTGTTACGTGCTCTCTTGTACGTGCGATAGTCAGTAACCGTAGACCGAATTTGTAAAGTGCAAGGGCAGATCAATCCTAACGCTAATCAGTGCTATTTTTATGGAAAAAGAGGTGCCAGAACTCACCATGAACACCTCCCTCTTTGAATGGCAGTGGCGCCCACCTGAGAGGTGCCGGAACTGAGTTCTAGTGAGTTCTGGATGAAAAACAAAGCCCTGACTCCAAGGTCCAACCATAATGAGTTATAGGCCAGAGACTGCAAATTCCATCCTACTTAACTGTGTCCTGTAGTACAATCCTGGCATCACTGATACATTGGACACTTCCATGGTTTAGTACTGCAGCTTAATATTTGAGATCCAAATGTGTTTGAAAGCCTTCTTGGAAACTCCTACCCCTAATCCCACCTGGATGTGGTTGGTCAGTCGTGAAATGAGGAGACATGTCCAGAGACACTCTTCTGTATATTAGCCACAATGGCTATGTTCTGCTGCCACTCTCAGAGGCAGCAAGCTTCTGAATACCAATTGCAGGGAATCACAAGTGGTGAGAGTGTTGTTGCCGACATGCCCAGCTTGCAAGGTTCCCACTGGTCACTGTGAGAACAAGATGTTGGACTAGATGGGCCACTGACCTGATCCAGCAGGCTCATCTCACCACATGAGAGCCAGTGTGGTGTAGTGGTTAAGAGCGGTAGACTCGTAATCTGGTGAACCGGGTTCGCGTCTCCGCTCCTCCACATGCAGCTGCTGGGTGACCTTGGGCCAGTCACACTTCTCTGAAGTCTCTCAGCCCCACTCACCTCACAGAGTGTTTGTTGTCGGAGAGGAAGGGAAAGGAGAATGTTAGCCGCTTTGAGACTAAAGCGGGATATCAAATCCAAACTCTTCTTCTTATTGCTTCCTCTGTTTCATGGCTGAACCGTCATGGTAGACGCAAACTCTGAGACTAAGCCTTGATGAGACCTGCCTCAAATTAAGCCAGAGATTCAGTCCTCTGTTCATTTGGGTTGGTAATAATTATTTTGTGTTAAACAAGCAAGCAACTGGTTTGTACCATTGTCGTTTTCCTCCGCTTCCTGCTTGCGTATTCATCAGCAGTTTTTTGCTCTCCCATTAGTCTGTATGGGCTCTTTAAAACTGATTTAAGCAAGTGGCATAGCCCCACTGGCGACACCTGCCATGTTTCCAGCAAGTGAAAGAGCAGTGAAGAACTAGGGCACCTAATGCCACATGGGATGCATGCTGCCTCTTATGCAAAAGGGCTGCTTGTCACATGTCCTGGCACTCTCACTTGATTACCTTAGTATGGGCATTGTGTGAAGACCTGCATTGTGTGAACTGGGACTCCACAGATGCAATTCCAGTCATTTCTGTTAGTGTGGCAGCTTCACATCCTGCTGTGATCAAGGGTACTGCAGAAGGAAGACAGAAGCTTGCAGTTTTGAAAAGTACAGCACAGCATAACAAACTGTGCTCTTGGTCAGACTAAGCAAGCAAAATAGCTTGATTTTCCGCCTGCCTTTTTGAGGCTTATTCTGGAGAGAAATCCAAAAAGACACTGCACGCATCTGCAAATGCAGTAAATAAAGCTTCAAGAGGCTATGTTTTATTAGCAGTGGCTAGTGAGGGCAGGTAAAGCTATTTGCAAACCTGTAAACATCTATTTAGTCATGAACCTGATGCCTGAAGAAAGGCCTAAATGTCTTCATGGCTAGAAGCATTCACTACTCCTTTCAAAAATATAACCCTACCTCATTCCCATAAAACTAGCCAAGAATATTCCTGAAACCTAGGAAAGCTAGCAAGGACAAAGTTTTGGACAAGCATAGCAGGGATGGTCAAGGACAGAGACTGTTTTCTAATAGGTCCCAATTTTTTAACCACATAAGTGCTTAGATTATGTTGGGCAGATGATCGGATGTCTCTGAGGCCATAGAGGCAAGAGTTGCAACATAGGATTTAGAGTTAAGTGGGGAGCCTCTATGACCTTGTTTGCAACAGTAAGCCAAACTATGGCTTGGCATGAATGAGCAAGCATAATGGCTGCACAGTGAGAAACTCATGGCTAGTTGCTCCTCCCTGACTCCTGCTGTTGTTGCGCTTGCCAACGGTGAATCCATGGTTTGGTTTAGAGCAAGACAAACCACAAGCCTGGTTTCAGACATAACACTAAGCCAAACTAAGGCTTAGCTCTGGATGGAACTGGAAGCAGCAGGAGAGGAATAAGATTTTCTCTCTGTGCACCAGCATGCAAACCAGGCCAAATAAGTAGAAACGGCTCCCTGCTGCAGAAAGTACTAGTGAATTTGTGAACAGCCAGGAAGATGACAGCAGTGTACTTAAAAGCATGGCCCCACAGCCCCTTTGGACTCACTTTCCCTCATCTGTGTAGAGAAGGAGTATTACTGGTTAATTCTCTGGGGTTTTCAAGAATGAAATGTGATCTCTTCTGATGTCGTTTTAGAAACTCAGATGAAAGATTTCATATTTTGTGCATTATCCGATGTGAACTGTTTTACAGAAAAATGCAAAATAGTCACAAACCACTAATAGTCTGATCTGAGACTTGGAGTCTGGGAAGTAAATGCCTTGGACAGGGCATGTGGATCGCTGTATTTGCAAAATATAAGAAATTATGGCATCTTCTGCAGGCTGATACCCAGCACAGACATCTAAGGCAGACATGTAGAAGCTGAGTAGTTTCTACTATGGTAATTTCTTTCTTGAATATAGCTGATGAACATAACGCTTAGGATAAAGTCTAGTAGTAGGGTTGCCTGCCTTAAATATTCAACCATCTCTAAATTGTTTACTATTGTAAACATTTGTTTTTGGCTACAATCTATCTGGCCAGAGAATCACACTTTTGTTTACTAGAGGCACAAGTTTAAGGAACATACTGTTAAAAAAAATTAGATTCACTGAGTCACATAAGAATCTCATGATGTTATGGTTCAGGAAAGTCTCTTGTGCTCTGCAAGTAAAAACGGTCAGCTAAGTCCATGATGTTATGTAAAGTCAATGGAGTTCTTGTTTCATCAGTTTTGCTCATATTATATAAAGTCTTAGGAGACAGAGGAGGACCCCCCTGCAATCCTAGGGGGTTGATTATGAACAATACAACTTGACTTCTCACATAAGACAGATGACCTAAATGGGAGTGCTGCTTACACAGGACTATCATGTCATGGGGGAGAAAGCAAACAGAATGAGTTTTTATCATCACAAAATATGGATTACAGGAATCTACCATATTTACCGTATTTTTTTAAAAAAACATTCATCCTAAAATAAGGCCACTATATTAACATGGCAGAATTCTGTCCTGTCACCCACCCCAGGCCTCAAAAGTGTTGTTTCTCAGTCTCATATAAAGGTAAAGGGACTCCTGACCATTAGGTCCAGTCGTGACTGACTCTGGGGTTGGGGTGCTCATCTCGCTTTATTGGCCGAGGGAGCCGGCGTACAGCTTCTGGGTCATGTGGCCAGCATGACTAAGCCGCTTCTGGCGAACCAGAGCAGCGCACGGAAACGCCATTTACCTTCCTGCCGGAGGGGTACCTATTTATCTACTTGCACTTTGATGTGCTTTCAAACTGCTAGGTTGGCAAGAGCAGGGACCGAGCAACAGGAGCTCACCCCGTCGCGGGGATTCAAACTGCCAACCTTCTGATCGGCAAGTCCTAGGCTCTGTGGTTTAACCCACAGCGCCACCCGTGTCCCCAGTCTCATATAAGGAACAACAATCTTGCAGAAATTATTGTATGAAATATTCCAAAGGCAGAAGGCACAGTAAGAAGGAGGTTCTACTTTGTCTTAAGAATGTAAGAAGATCCTGCTGAATCAGACCCATCTCACCGAGCATCCTGTGCTCACAGTGGCCAACCAGATGCCCATGGGAAGCTCATAAGCAGGCCCTCATCACAACAGCTCTCTCCTTTCCTGTGCTTTCCAACAACTGGTATTCAGAAGCATATTGCCCCCAACAGCAGAGTCAGAACATAATCATCAGGGTTAGCAGCTACTGATAACCTTATCCTCCACAAATCCATCTAATCCTCTTTTAACATCATCCAAGTTGGTGGTCATCACTGCCTCTTATGGGAGTCTTCTAAAGGTGGCCAGGTGGTCTTCTTAAAATTAGACAATCCACTATATGAGCTGCTGTCTGGGAAGGTGTCCATTTTATTGTACATCTGCTAAAATCAGGTGCTGTGAAATCTTACCGAAGCCAGACCAGGGAATGGCCTGAAGGCATTAGAGGCCACCCACCACCTTGCTGAAGAAAAACAGGCCCTGGTCTGGTCAGTGCCTGGATGAGAGACTGGATTGGAGTCTTGTATTTTAATTTCACATGATGAAATTTAGGGCAGTACCTGGCATACAATTCTTTCCCATTTAAAATTTAGTGCGATGTGGAGTTATATTCATAAAAAAGCCACAGTTCTGTAACACAACAGATACCACAGGTACTATGCTTCTGTGAGAATCCATGCACAACCCTTCTACAGGCTTTGTCAAGTCCAGGGAAGTGGGGTCCATAGTGACAGTGGCAGCTGTGGGGATTTCCCTCACTTTCATTTCCGGGGAGGCGGGGTGCTGATCCTAGCAAATTTCCAGCAATATCCTATTCTGAAGTTGACAACCAACTTGCAGGCATCAGATGACAACAACCACACTTTACATTTTTCTTATTAGATCTTACAACGCTTTCAGATCTCAGCCCTGTAGAAGTAATAAGTGTAAGTGGAGGCATCTCTTTGAAACAAGAAATTTGCACATCATTAAAAAAATAATAATCTGGTACATAGCATCAGCACCACTAATCTCCATTGAAGTGCACAGTGGACAACTGATACTGTATTGCTTTGCATCCATCTCACAAACAGCCTCGTTGCAACAAAACCTGACACATTTTGAGGGCCCCTAGTGTACCAAAACCAGAACAAGGTCTCTCTTGTTCAAGCTAGCTGGCCTCCCTGCATTCATTAAAGCCTCCTCTCTCTTTTTGCAGCGCTCACAGTTTTTCCAGCCTACATTCCGCTTCCACCAAGTTGGCAACTTCTGAATTTTTATTTCTAGCTGGACGGCATACTCCCCCTCACCTCTGAAATAAAATGCTTACTGGCTTTCATCAAAAGAACCTAATGGGGGTACCAAGTTGGACCACCTCCAAGCTTGCAGATTGATTGTTTTGTTCCCTTGCCGCCAGTCAGAACAAAATGCTACACTCTTAGCAAATTTTGAGCATTTTGTACATTGCGGTGAGTTGGGAAACAGGGCAGTGTGAATGGACTGAAGGGTCAATGCATCCTTCTCTCTGATATTTTCACAATGTACTCAGGTCCATTTAACGTATAACCAAATGATGCTAACCTGTGATGGAAAGGAAACAGAGCAGATGTTCAGGTGCATCGTCGCCACACCTCTGCTTACTTTCCACATATCTCATCAATTTTCAGGATCTCTCTGAGAAACCCAAAAAGTGCTGGAGCAGAAGCATATGTGTCCTGTCAAGATGTGTTTGCCGATAGTGACATCTCCAAGGCACTGCCCCCCCGCCAGGCAACAGGGGATTTGTTGCAATGTGAAAAGAGGCTTGTACTCACATTCTAGGACACAGGTGTAGCATTTTGAATATTGCAAAACACCTTTCCAGGTAAGCGCAGTTTCTAGCGCCAGAAAGTCAGAGCTCTGTTGGTGTTGTAGTCGTTACCCCTTTAAATGGCCCCAAATTCATAATGATCTTCCAGCGAATGGCGTAGCATTAGTTGACTTAGAAAGAAGAGGCAGAATGGTGCCACAGCTAGTACCAGGCTTGGGAAATTGTGTTTCACATTTGTTTTCAGTGAGTGGCCTGGGGCTAGGAGCTAAATTAGCTCGCAGGGTGGTTGCAAGGGAGGGATGGATTGGAAAATAAATAAATAAAACCACATGTGCTGCTAGCATAGATTCCACTAGATTTTCAGAGAAATAACACATTTGTCAAACAAGCTCATAGCAGTGAAGACTCCACCTGGTCATTAAAGGTGGAACTACATGTTGTATTGGCTGATGTATGTTTCCAACCCATGTTTGCAGGGGTAATGCAGGACCAAGTCCTGAGTAGGAAAGAACTAGCAGGTAGGAGGTGCTTAGCCTTTCCGACATCCACAGGTTCTGACTTACATATACTGTGCTTGGTGCAATTTCCCACCTCAGCCCCTGCCACTGGGAGAAGAGATTTAGCCACTCCCCACCCCAGAGTGTCTTCCCAGTCTAAGGGTTATTTTCAAAGCATTGCTAAGGAGAATGTTCCATGAGTTATGTCAAGGTAATGAGACTTGGCGCACTGTAGTGGCTAAAAGACTGACCTACCAAACAGAAGGCCCTAGTTGGAATCCTGCCTCTGTCACAAGCCACTTTCTCTCAGCTGCCATTACCCATCTACAATATGGGAAAATAGTAATACAGATTACTTTACAAGGTTGTTGTAAGGATTATAACTAGATAGTGCACATGAAACCACTTTGAATTCCCAAAAGCTATAAACAAACATTAAATACTATTTTTATTCATGCAGAGATTTGAAGGCCCAATTCTAATTAGTGCTAAGCAGACTCATTTTTTATGCCCATGATTCAGTAGACAACGGTGTTGTCAAAAGTACAGATGAAAAACCAATAAGGGGTGAACAAAGGGGAGCAAGAGAAAGGTAAGCAATCAACAGACTAATAAGTAAGGAATTCTTCCACCCAATAGTTTCTTCCAGATGAAAAGGAAGTTTACTTTTTCGCAAAAAATGGGCCTTTGCCAATAATTCCCTTTATATTTCTTGCTATTTAGAATGACTGTTTAACACCAGTAGGTTTTGCATGGCAACTAAAAAGCCACAGCATAGCTGGTAACCACCCCTTATATGTGACTAAGATTGTTCCTGGGTCTACAATGCACATCGAAAGCATGTTCCAGAAAACAACAACAACAGCAGCAATGCTACACAATGCAGCAGTGCAGCGTTTGCAGCTGATTTACAACAGACAGCTAAAAGTGGAGGGAGGTGAGGGTTGACTCTACAGCCTTGCCAAGACAACGTACGGCAAGTGATTCAGTGCCTTTATACATCGTGCTGTGTGCCTGGCACACTCAAAGGCAACCTCTGTTTACTTTTCCCTCTTGCTGGAAAGGAAAGAATGGACTTCGGTGCAGGAAAGTATCCTCTGCAGCATTCATCCCACTGGCCACATTAAATGACAGGCATTGGGGTCATGGTGGTAAAACACACAAAATATACTTTGGAATATTTTCAAAGGCTCATTGGATTTTTGTTGACTGCGGTATAGCTGGCTGCCAGATATTTTGGGATCTTTGTTCACTTCCAGGTTACATTAAAGCCTGTCATTTGTTCAACCTGTTTTGATTAAAAACTAAACTAAACTGCATGGAACCTGGCTTCCTTAGGCATATCCCTTGCTAGATGAAAAATGGATCTGGCACACACAGTTCCCAAGTCTGAACCAGGCAGCCAAGGCTTGTGTATGCATATCCCTATTTTTTTAAAAAAACGGAATCCCACTGATCAGCTGTTTGGAGCTAAATGGGAGGCTGCATTCAGTCACCCCCTCCCACACAGATGCAAACTCTCCTCTTCCCTGCCAAACAGCTGATTAATGGGATTGAAGCTACAGTTGAAGTGCACTTGCTCTGTTGAATCAAAGCCCACAAGTGCATATTGTTTAAACATTACTGTGCAATTCTTGTACATGGATTCAGTCAGTAATAATAGAGGTTTCTGCAGTATATATAAAACTGATTTAAGAAATAAACTAGAGCCACAGCCTGGAAAGGAATCCTGGTGTTTTTCCTCTCTGGCACGAAGCCCATGAGAAGAGGAGTTTGCGGGGAGGACAAAAAAATAAATGCTTATATATGAATGTGCATCCCACTCTAATCAGAGCCCTTCTCTGTATGCAACAGGGAAAATGAGATGTGGTCAGCATGGTGGCATCACGCTGAGCTGTCATAGGAATAATGACATGTCAAGAAGAGAATATGAGAAAACATCCTCATATTTTCTGTCCCACAAAGCCATCTTGCAAAACGCTGACTGACCTCTACACTAGGGATAGCAATTTCAAGCCCCAGAAGTGCTCTTCAGATCTCTCTTTATCCTTCACGACCATTACATTTACAAAAAGAAGAAGAAGGTTGGAGATGCTCTTAAGAGAGTTACTCTTCCTTTGCGGTATTGTCAAGGGCAGTGAACCTACCACATTTGCCTTTTGTGTTACATTTCCTGTGACCTCCTGGGAATTCTTTTTTTTTTTAAACCACTTCCATCTTTTCTTCTAGCCACAGCAACATAAAACAACAACAACTGTGGTATTCTGTTTGAAAGCCCATGGGGAGAGGGTTCCTTCATCACTGACAATTTCTTTCCCTTAGAATGTATCTTATTTAAACACATAGTTTCTTCTGAAGAACCAGGACATGTAGCTGTGGTGTTTTAATTGCACAACACCTTCCAAAATGCCTCCATATAGAAAGTCAGGCTCTACAGTTCACAAGATTTGCTCAAATATACTGATTCCTTCCCCAGGCCCCAGGCCCCAGGCCCCAACCCCATCACCAGGGGCCTCTTACAAGGCCAAAGTGTGTTGCAATGAGGGCCAGGGGAAGTGAGATGAGTGATGATGTCATGGGGGAAGTGAGGAGATTTCACCCCTCCCATATCCAAGAATCTCCTGATGATCTCTGCTGATTCTCCAGAGAGGAGGAGGCGTGTTCTGCTCTCTACTTATTCTGCTCCAGCACCACATCAATCAGTCAGTCAGTCAGTGTGTCGGAGAGAGAGAGACTGAGTGTTATACATCGTGTGTAGAGATAAGGTTGCTGCTAAGAGCAGCTGCAGACAGTGCAGCATTCTTTATGCTTAGACCTCATTTAGCTCTGTATATAGTTTGTATGATAGTTGTAGATAGAATAAAGAAGTTATTCTACAGAGCTGCTCTCCAAGTCGTTTATACTCTGCTAGACTCTGCTATATTCTGCTGTGCGACGACTGTCTTCTTGTTGGAGTGAATCCGGTGCTCACAACTCTAAGCTGTGAGTCTGCAGCACTTTGACCTGTTCCTGTGCAGAAGGTGGTCTCTGGAAGGGCTACCCAGCTCGCCTAGCCCAGTCGGGGCTGAAGTGTATGAGTCCAGTTAGTGGCACTGGCTCAAGGGCGATGCTGACAGGAAGTGCTGTCTCCCTTGGCTCCTCAGAGCAGTGGGTATCTGAGGTCAGTGGTTGGGAAAGGAAGCCAAGACTCATCCCCTCTGCTGTGCAGAATTCTGAGCCAGCCCATTTTAAGCAAAACTAGAGTGCTTAAAAAATTATGGTGTGATGTCAGATGGAGGGATGAGCAGAGAGGGGAACACAGGAAGCTGCCTTATACTGAGTTAGACCATTTAGCTCAGTACTGACTACACTGTCTAGCTGTGAGGACAGATCCACACCATAAATTTAATGGACATGCTTCCTGAGCTATTTGGGAACCACTGCATTATGGCCTTTCTCACAGAGCTGAGGAAAAGGAAGCTGGGTGCCAAGCAGGATTAAAATATTAGGGATAAAACAAGAACTGAAGGTAGAGTCATACTCTTGTTTGGTTTCCAATCTCCTACCGTTTAGGTGTCAAATTAAAAACATCTAATTCCCTTGAGCTCTTGGCAAGTGATCACATGATCTTTGTTATTTGTTACCTTTCTAGTTTGCTGCTGAATCTACTATTGTCTGGTGTGGGTTTTGCTGTTTTGATGCGTGTGGACTGGATTGGATATTGTTTTTTCTTGGACTGTAAGATGTCTTGAAGACTTTTCAGTGCAAAAGGCAGAGCACAAATATTTCAAACAGATAAGCAAATAACAATTTTGACTAGATATTATGGTTGCAAAGCAGAAACTGAGAAACCACCATGAGATCCATGCACAGAGAGAAATACGTTCTGGACACTGGAAAAGGCAATTTCTGTATTGTCCAGGCCAATTCTGGACATCTGGGAATGGCTGCTTTGATAAACGTGTTGAGGATAATTATACAAGATATGCCTTAGCTGCACAAATCAGTGACCAAGGCAACTCGCTTTCCAGTTCCAGTTCCAGTTAGCTGCGAAAGTGAAAAAAAGGCACAGGCCGTCTTACAGGACTCACTGATACATGGAATTCAGCAGAACTATCAATATGGCTTAAAAGGTTGTGTGCCCCCAAATGAGGCTCTGTTAACCATGACCTACCGTTCATTATTCAAGGCCATCCTTGGTGGATCCAGGTTGGGGTTTTCCATAGACTCCATCTGAGGGCAGCGTAAAAAATAATAAAGGGTGTGGAGGGCATCAGGGGACCAGGAGATGGGTTGCTGCTGCTGCCTGTTTTGTCGTACAGGACTCATGCCAGGGCGGAGCGTGTTCAAACACTGCATATGGTGCATTGCTCGTGACACTAAATCACCTGGAAAAGGAGCAGAGGAAGAAAGAGAAATAGTATCATTTACTGAAATGATATATTCACCAGTTCCAGTGAGTGCCTTTCAGCCACAGTCACTGCAAATACAACCGAGAGGGAGCCATTTACTGTTTTCTGTTCATCCTCATAAAATTGTTGAGGCTATAATTAAGCTAACTGGAGCTTTCTGCTAGAATTATGAAAGCTGCATTTGACTGTCAAGCACTGGGGCAGTACTAAATCTTCCAAGACCACCCCACCTCGCCAGTGTGCATCTTCGATATGAGACCTTAGAAGTTGTCAACTGAAGTATGACACTTTGGTGGCACAATGGGTCAGTGTGTCTTGCTGTTAACCAGAAGGGGGGTGGTTCGAGCCCACCCAGGGATGGCTGTGGGTGGGATTCCTGCATTGCAGGAGACTGGACTGGATGACCCCTCTGGGTACCTTCCAACTCTATGATTCTATGACTTCTAAGACCTTATAGAAGTAGCCTATCAAAGGCTACTAGCCATGATGCCTATGTCCCACCCTGAATACCAGTTGCTGGAATCACAAGCTGGGAAAAGTGCTGCTGCACTCAAGTCCTGCTTGTGGGCTTTCCACAGGCATTTAGTGAGCCACTGTGAAAACAGGATGCTGGACAAGATGAGCCTTTGGCTGGATCCAGCAGAACTTTTCTTAAGTCTATGGTTGTCAACAGCTACTTTATTTCAAGTAGGCCTGCACACTGTGACCCAGCAAGCCAAACGCAGCTCGCTTGCCAGGTACGGTGGCCCATTAGGGGCCAAAAAACCCTCCTGTTTGTTTGTTGCTGCCTGTGTATGACTGCAAAAAGGAGAGGCTTACTAAGCATCTGGCAGCCTCCCATTCAGCTTGATGGGTCACAAAGACTTATAAGGGCAATACTACATTTTATATGTACACATGTAAGCTACAAATTCCTATTTTTCTTTGGGAATCCTCTTATTTCTCGGGAAGCTACAGCAGGAAAGTGTCTTCCATTGTTCTTTTATGATTACAATGCTGGTAAAAGGTAGAAAATTGCAACAAGTCAAGTTGATTCCCGAAAAGACACCTAAGGGTGTCTTTCCAACCAATGATGAGAGGAAACCAGGTTGCAGTCATAAACACTAGGATGCTTAAGGTGTTTCTGAGGTTTGTTCTTTATTAGAGAATAATCTGCATTGGCATCAATGGTACTTTTAAGTAGATGCAAAAAGACTTGGGCTGTAGGGCTGCATTCCTATGCACATTTACTCATAAGTAAATCCAATCGAACACAGTGGAACTTACTTTTGAGTAAAAGCCCACACACAGTTAGGCTGAATATTCTCAAATCCTGAGGCTGGATATTGAATAGAATTGAAAAATTGTAGCCACATTAACATCCTATGAATTTTTTGTTGGTCTAAACTGCAATGCTGCAAATTTATACAATAAGTACATCTGGAATTCAAATTTTCAGTGCAGAATAATACAAATATCCCTTACCCAGTATTCCCTCCTTGCTGTACTGGCAACTTCTGACCACATTTTTTTAAAAAGAAAGCTACTGAGGAAATATATAAGGAGATCCATTCATTAAATACAATCACTGAGCCAGCCGAATAGAGAGTAGGGAAAGGAAGCTGCATTTAATCATGGACTTCTGCAACAAGTGCTCTCTTGTGTCACAGAATATACAGAGGTATGTAAAACTTTTTTTTTTAGAAGGGGGGGGTGAAACCTCAAATTAAGGCAGGTTGTGAAATAAATGGTGAGACCTATAAGGTATGTGCTGGCTTCTGACAGCAGCGTTTGCATGGTGGTGGACCAGGGGAGGAATGCCAAGAAGAATGTTTTTCCAGGAAGAAATAAGCCAGCAAAGCACAACTTAAAGGGTCATTGTTCAGCAGCACAGGCTCCAAAATGTAGTTTGCATTAATCAAAATATAAACAGACTTTCCAAACCTAGCATGAAAAAACGTTTTCATGATTTTCCTTTGCTTAAAAAAAGAATAGAAAACATTGAAGTTAGAGGAAGCTTTTTTTAAAAAAACCCAAAAACTAGAAGGCAAAATTGGCTGCTCAACTGGAGAACTGGCCCTTTGGCATTTGTGCATTCCCAAGCCGAAGGTCAAATAATCGCCTGACTCACAGCATTATCAAACTCGCAGCTTTTAGGCTGGTTGTCACATGCCAGCCAAATGCTACAGCCCACCAGGTGCTTAACAACTCTCCTCTTTGTGCAATTCCAGGTAGCTTCAGAAAAGAAGCCAGTAAGATGCAGTGGTTAGAGTGTTGGACTAGGACTTGGGAGGCCAGGGTTCAAATGCCCATGCAGCCATGAATCTCACTGAGTGGCCTTGTTCTGGTCACAACCCCTCAGGCCTAGCTGTAGAGTTGTGAAGAGGAAATGAGGAGAGGGAGAACCACATATGCCATGGAGGAAAGGCAGAGTATAAATGCAGTAAAAAAAAATTAAAAAAAATAAAGTGGGTTTTATCAGGCATTCAGGGTGAGCAATCTATAACTCACATAGTGTATGTAGCTCAGAGATAGATAATTTGAGATGCCCAATTCTGCCAGAGGTATACAGCCCCATGTTTACTACAGCAGGGGGCAATGCTGCAAAAGCCAAAGCAAGTGGTGCAGACATAAACTACTATTGCACAGTTGGGGGGGGGGAAATGGTTGGAGGTGAAAAGTTTTTAATCCCTCCAGCTCTAGGCTGGAGAGAGAGCCAGTGTGGTGTAGCGGTTAGGAGCGGTGGACTAATAATCTGGTGAACTGGGTTCGCGCCTCCGCTCCTCCACATGCAGCTGCTGGGTGACCTTGGGCCAGTCACACTTCTTTGAAGTCTGTCAGCCCCACTCACCTCACAGAGTGTTTGTTGTGGGGGAGGAAGGGAAAGGAGAATGTTAGCTGCTTTGAGACTCCTTTGGGTAGTGATAAAGCAGGATATCAAATCCAAACACTTCTTCTTCTTCTTCTTCTTCTAGGCAAGGAAATGGCTTCCTGACCACACTGTCACCTTTCTCACCTCAAAGTTTCTCCTCTTTGCCTTCAAAACCCTCCACAGCCATACCTCCTTTATATTTCTGCTCTTATATACTGACACATTTCTAGTCGTCACCCTTGCTCCTCCACTTTCACACCTTCCACCATCTGAAAGTTTCCTGCAGACCCCGCCCCACCATTAGACAGAGTGAGGTAGTTGCCTCAGGTGGAAGATGCAGGATGGGCAGGCAGCCTGTTATTCATTCCTCCCGGGACCCTTGGCCATTCCTTTCTTTGTGAGATCAGAGCTGTGCCCATCATGCACCACCTAAAGCTAGCCAAAGCTGTTACAGTTGTAGGTGCCAGAGACAAATTTTCTGTTGAAAGTCTTTCAAGACTTTCATGATGCCTAGACTCAAGACCACCAAGGTGAAGGGTTATTTAGGTGTTTTAGTGGAGTCAAAGTTTAGTTGTGGCGATCACGTTATTGCATTTTTATTCTTAGATCAGGGGATTGCTGAATTTCGTTACAGTAATGTGACGTAGCTTGTTGTTCACAGTTACTTAAATTTAACTTTTTGATTATGCAAATTAATGATGACGATGTTATAGACTTGCAGTGAATAGGTTATCTACAGTACATTCATAGAATCATAGAGTTGGAAGGGATCCTGAGGGTATGTGTAACTGCAATAATCTCTGCCTCCATCACTTTCCTCTTCTTCCTCTGTTTCCTTCCTGTGTCTAAGATTGCAAACCTGCTGAGAAAGGGGGCTCTCAGGCCTTTATTTGTAAAGCATAATGTACACTGACAACAATTAAACAAATAAAGATCACTGTAGGAAATTATATTTAAAATACCCAGTGAGGGAATCTGAATTTTCCTGAGTAACATCGCAAAACACTAATACCTTGAACAACATGGGCCCAAGCAAAAGAAAAGCAAAGCCAACACCAAATTTCCTCTGAGTTCTATATGGAAGGGTCCCATATTTTGTGAAAATAAACAAGCAATCATATGCATGTGGAACTCACTCAGTTCAGAGATGCTTCCAACACAAGTTGCCAGGAGAGACTGTTCTAAAGTTCTAAGTTCTAGTTGGGCGTAAGCGTCAGCTCTTCCATTACTGCACATGGATCCATCGTTGTAAGGACTGAAGTACGCAGGCAGAGAAAGTACACCTAGAAAGAGACAGAGAAAAGAAAACATGCCTGTTAGAAAGCACCAGGATAAATAAAACAACACAGAAGAAAGAGGAAGAATGGTCAAAAGTGTGTGCTGCTCCATCTTGGTACCGCTTCCTCTGCGGCAAGCCACAGTGCTGACTTATGAGATGTAAATAAGATTGATCCAACCCATCTTCATTCCCGGTGAACTTCCAGAGCACAACCCAATCAAAGTGGTCAGTCACATCTTCTGCTATCTTGTAGGGCCTCTCAACATGCCTAAGAGTCGTAGAATTAGCAACTGTACCTGGATTGGAGACCTCTGAAGTCTCTTAAATAACAAAGAATAGGTCCCCACCTATCTAAATCACTTTTTTAGCAGTCGGGCTGTTACAAGTAGAGATAAGCATGTTGTGCAAAGTAGACTTGTGCCCACAAACGTCCCTTGCAGAACTTAGTAGGATACAACTCTGAGCAGAACTGATACTCTGAGCAAAACTTAGTAGGATACAATCCTGGGTTTGCTTTCATGCTCAGCATTTGCCTCAACATCTGGACTATAATTTGCTCCATATGATTTGTGTCAAAATGTGGTATAACATATATAAGCTGCTTTGCACAAGGATGTTTGCAGAATCTTTCCACAAGACAAAGGCTGAAATAGAAGACTGTCTGGTCACTTCTAGCCCAATGATTCTGGCGGCAGAAGAGACCATATGTCAACTTAGCATTGACACTTACACCACTACACTGGACAAAATGAGTTCTAGCATTATACAATGCAATGAAAATGAGGTCATTATCAGTGAAGGTTGAGCCAATTAGTTCTGTTAGGTTAGCACTAGAATGGTAAAGGCAGAATAAAAGGGCTCTAAGAAACTATCGCTCAGGCTGCTGCCTGTATGTGCCAGAAAGAAACAATGGTCAGGATCAATGAGAAATAAAAGCCCCTTCATTCAGTTTTCAAAAGACTGTAATGCTGCATTGGGCAAAACAAGTGATCTGTACATAAACTGGTATTGCACAATTGTAGCAGGGCAGATCGTTTTAAGCACTTCCAGCTTTGGTCAAGATAATAGGAACTGAATGTAGACTATGAAGTGAGTTCAGTGGACTTCTGAATACCAGATGCTAGGCACAAACAGACAATGTTGCTGTCCTCATCCCTTTGTGTGCTTTTCAAAGGTCTCAGGCTCATCTCTAGTTAGGAAAAGGATGGTGGATTAGATAGGTTGCCCTCACATGAAAGGATGGTAACATCAGGGGTGGGGCAGAAGAAGTAATGTGTGTGTACTCTCTCTTTTTCTCACCTCATGTGCAGGAGAGCCATTGGTTCCATATTGTCTGATTCAGCCCACAATGGATAGAGAAACAATGTGTTTGAGAGAAGATTGGATACTGTTTATGTTACAGATCTGAGCATCTACACACCCTCTCTGGAAACATACTCCAGTCATGACATACAAAGCTATGCTGCTATATCTTCTAGAGATGGCAATTCAGGTGTCCTTTTGGCATGTTATCTGGTAGGCACTGACAACATTTGCTATCAGCAAATCTTGTTTGTGCTGATGAGATCATTCTACAACTGCAATAGCATCTGGCCGAATGAGTGTTGTGCTAATTTGAAGCAACACAACTGTCAAAAGAAAGACATATTAGGATACTTGGTTTATTCATCATGATGTTCCTGCCCTTCGACTTTTGGCTGTAGCATTTGTTTCCCTCGCTGATTTCACATGCCTTCTTTTCACATGCTGGTGAGTAGGAAAGCCAACAATGACATCAGCAAGGACATCCTGGGTATTCTGAGGAGAAGGAAATAATGCAATCTGCTGTGTCTTTGCACTGTACATCATTGTGAGCTAATGGGAAAGCCCAGCCAGTGGACTAAGTCATTTGCATATTTGGAAAGCAGAGAATAAACAGCAGCAGCACATGCCAACAATATATATTTTGTTGGAAAACACAGGGAAAACTACCCATCTTCGCCCCCACCACAAGAAGAAATCAAACTGATCCCGATTCCCTTTCCCTCCATTAATACCCCATTTTTCTCCCCTAGTGCACACACTGATCTCACAACTGTGGCAAGGTGAAAATGGGCTGATTTCCAGATGATTAATTCAGAAGCACACAATGCCATAGAAGGTGGAAGGAGAAACTAATGAATGTGCTAATAAAACAAAATGATCACTTAGAAATAAACAAATAAAGCTACACTTACTTCTTTGACCCAGGAAATTTTGATGTCTTTTTAAAAAAAATAACTATAGGAAATAAATATTTTTATAATGATTTAAACTATCATTATCAAGTCAAACCACATAGTCCTTGTTTTTCAAAGTGAAGGGTTTGATGAATGATGTGGTGAACTTAATGGCTTAGTAACTGGGTCTGTCATTCATATCATCAACATAGTATCAGCTGGAAAGAGAGAGTTCAGATACGTCTTTTCTTGGATTGGGGAAAGGCTAGCAGATAGACACTTCTTCTGTGGCTGCTACTATGAGAGAACAGAAATATTCTACTGTTGAAGCTCCCAGGATCTAAGAAACAGCAAAAAGACTAATGCCAATCAATGTGTTTACATGATCCTCTGATATGCCAATGCTGTTTAAGTTTACCACTTTCATTTGTTTGGATAAATGGGGGCTTATGGTTTATGGCTTCTTTTCAAAAGAAACCAGTTAGAAATTCTAGTCTTAACACAGTACCAGAAGAAAATTATTGCCAACCAGAAACTGATTCAGAAGCTGTACCAAATCCATGCTGCAGAGAGGATTTTGCTGGCCAAACTCCAGCACAGAATTAAATGCACTTAAAGCTTTAAACGTTGTTGGATTGTGGTTGTTATCTCTCAGATAAGTGATGTTCTGGTTCTCTCACATCTCCTGAGGTTTTGAAGATTCCGGCCATAAATGGTGGCCCTTTAAATTGCCAATTCATATATACCAGCATCTGTACTGAGACTGTACTCAGAGCATCTCTGCAATGTGGTGATCAAGACTGAACTGAGCAAAAATAATTAGTTTCTGGCATTTGTCAAAGTCTTTGAAATAGCAGTTGGGAATAAGGTATGTTTATTCTACCTCACTCAGTACAGGAAACCTGCTCATGGGCTCTGCCAGTACCGTTAAAAAGCTGGCGCAACAGGGTGGAGTTCCAGTAAGCCCTTTCTTAAAAAACAAAATTATTTTACCAGCTTAAAAAGTTTTCTTTTTTTTAAAGATTCCTGTCTATAACATGATACTTTTTAAAGGAACTGAAATATTTCCAGCTTCCTAGGCAAAATCAGTTCAAGGAAAGGGAAGGAGGAAATTGATTTCTCTTGCCCCCCCGCTTCCATCACTTCATTGCTTCTGGTTTCAAACAAACTAGTTTGTATGTGAACAAAGATGAGCAAACCATCTGCAAGCTGCAATCTGAACTTTTATTCCTGATAAGGGCCAAACTAAACTTGAGTTTAGATGTATTTTTGCATTTAACATGCAGGTTTTTTAAAAATGCAAATAACATCAGTGTGTGTGTGTGCTGATAATTTGTTGGTACAGTGGTACCTCGGGTTACAGACGCTTCAGGTTACAGACTCCACTAACCCAGAAATAGTACCTCGGGTTAAGAACTTTGCTTCAGGATGAGAACACAAATCGCGTGGCGGCAGCAGGAGGCCCCATTAGCTAAAGTGGTACCTCAGGTTAAGAACAGTTTCAGGTTAAGAATGGACCTCCGGAACGAATTAAGTTCTTAACCTGAGGTACCACTGCATAATGGCTGACACAGAGGAGGATTTAACCCTTTGCTCCCCTGCTGTGACAATAAGAAAATTTATTTGGCAGATGCCTCAGTGGGCATTACCACAGAATTACCACAGCTTCTTTGGCCAATCCAAATAGGAATCTGAAAACCATTTTTAAAAAGGTGTTTTACAGACGCTAGGGGAAAGGTATTTCATAGTGGAGAAGAAGCCTCTGGCTGTCTAGCACTTTGCATGATTTCAACATTAGAAGGCAATTTCCTAGTCTTTTCCTTGTCAATTCTTAGTGGCTTTCTGAACAATTGCATGGCATCCAGAGGTGAAGACGGGGCCATTCCAGGAATGGCAAAGAGCCAGTAAGAAAAATATGAAAAGCTTAAAATTCCCCGCTCCTGAGACTCTTGTTACTGATTTGTACAAGAATGCGAGTTTAAAAATCTGACTCTCTTAGAAGTACGCAGAGACTACGTACGTATGCCCCGTGGGCTGGTGGTCAATAATCACTGCAGGGCATAGGTCAGGAGGAATGTAAAGAAGTCAAGGTGTTCTGCTCATTAAACAGGTTTAAAAAACCCCCAAATACAATTACACCCCCCCCCATATTTTTCCTCTGGACAGAACAAAAAAAAAAAAACAAGTAAAGAGAAACTATAGTCAGTTCAGGAAATTAAAGGGAAAGAAAAACATTTGAGGAAAATGGCGATACTCAGGAAAAGCCCTGAAGGTGTGCAGCATTTGCTCAGTTCTAATAAAAATTAGAAACTGCATTCATATATAGCCTAAAATAATATTTTTTAAAAACCCAAACCAAAAAAGACAAACACCATGTGCCAAAGCATATTGCCACTTCACCAGTGTAAAATCAAAGCTAAAAATTCATATATCCATTAATTTAAACAGACTTAAATGAATACGTAAGGACAATGATAAAAGCTAATAATAAACTGGCAAACTTACCAACTGAGATGGCCAAGACAGGATTAGTATGTCCTTAAAGCATGCTTTATTTTATTATGATGGATAGAAAATGCAATTTATGCAATTTAGCTAAATCTGAATGCAATTAATTGGTTAATGTGCTATTTAATAGCCAAATTTTAATTTTAAGGCTATATTAAACACCTATTTGCATATTTTAACATATTTTAACATATTTTATATAAGAAACTGGAAGCATTTAACAAACAATAATGAATTCAGCCACATAATATACTTTAAAAGTTTATATATTTAAAGAACCAAATGGATATTAAAGTATGCTGATGCAAGTAAGTAAGAATTAATCCCTTTATGGGTTAAAGCAGATTTTGCACCTCATATTCTTCTAGACTAATTAATGCTGCTGTTTTTTTAACCCCATGCAGATTTGACAGATCATATACATTGATTTTTGCATGAATTTTTTATTGGATTCTTTTTTCTGCTGTTACTCTTGTGATGATAGAGCCGGTTCCAAATATCACCAGTGCATCAATCTTCTGGGCTATTTATTAACTGGTATGCAAATGTATGACTTTTGATGAGGATTCTTGGAACTGAGATCCGTTTTAGACTAGAGACCTTCTGCAAGGCCTTTCCTGCACAATTTCCAAGCGTGCTCCAATCACAGTTCGTCCTTTGAGGGATATAGCTGCATTTCCCCTAGTGGTTGTAACAGTGTAGCATGATAGACCCAGCCAAATGCACTAGATTGTGGGAGGGGCTTGAATAACCCCTAGATAATCTGAATAAGCAAGGTGGCCTCACACAGTTGAGGTCTGCTTTCTAAGACATAGCGGATGCTGAAAGTTTATGGCTTTAGAGATAAACAAACAGAACTTTGAATGGTACTTGAAAACTTAACTGGGAGTGTAATTATCATAGGTATATTATACTCTGAGATTTGTCCAGATCAACAGCTGGGTGGTCAACGTTCTTAATCCAACTACAGCTCCATATTTAAGAAGTCAACTAGGCTACATAGCAAAATTAGCAGGAAACTTCCTGGGGCCATTATAAGAAACTGTTTAGATTTATCAGCATCTAGGGCAGGTTAAACCATGGTTTTCCCAGTAGTGTTGTATGGAAGTGAGAGCTGGACCATAAAGATGGCTGATCACCGAAGAATTGATGCTTTTGAATTATGGTGCTGGAGGAGACTCTTGAGAGTCCCATGGACTGCAAGGAGATCAAACGTATCCATTCTTAAGGAAATCAGCCCTGAGTGCTCACTGGAAGGACAGATCGTGAAGCTGAGGCTCCAATACTTTGGCCACCTCATGAGAAGAGAAGACTCCCTTGAAAAGACCCTGATGCTGGGAAAGATGGAGGGCACAAGGAGAAGGGGACGACAGAGGGCGAGATGGTTGGACAGTGTTCTCGAAGCTACAAACACGAGTCTGACCAAACTGCGGGAGGCAGTGGAAGACAGGAGTGCCTGGCGTGCTCTGGTCCATGGGGTCACGAAGAGTCGGACACGACTAAATGACTAAACAACAACAACAGGGCAGGTTATCTTAACGAGGGTCATCACTCTTGCCAGGGTTGGAACCCTTGAGATATTTAGGAAATTTTTTAATGTTTGAAGTTTTATTGTGCTTTTAATTATCTGTTGGGAGCTGCCCAGAGTGGCTGGGGAAACCCGGCCAGATGGGTTGAGTATTATTATTATTATTATTATTATTATTATTATTATTATTACCTTACCCAGGTAATGCATAACAGTAAGTATTACTTTACAAGTCTACAGTGGTACCTCTGGTTAAGAACTTAATTCGTTCCAGAGGTCTGTTCTTAACCTGAAACTGTTCTTAACCTGAGGTACCACTTAAGCTAATGGGGCCTCCTGCTGCTGCTGCGCTGCTGCCACACAATTTCTGTTCTCATCCTGAAGCAAAGTTCTTAACCTGAGGTACTATTTCTGGGTTAGCGGAGTCTGTAACCTAAAGCGTCTGTAACCCGAGGTACCACTGTACTCTGAAAGTTCTTACTGCTCACACAAGGAATTCTCAGTCTATTAGATGCGCCCGCTAATATACAAAGATGACTGGTAACTTCCTCTTTTCAAGTTGCATAATTGGCTATGTGGCTAGCACTAAGCTGCATCTAGCAGCATGTTGGATCCCTGGTCTGCAACTGGTTTTCCCAACAGGTTACTTTGATAAGGAGGTCAAAGCCAAATCCCCCTCTCTGTCTGCTTCTAAGTCTTATTGCAACAAATGCTACTCCTAACCATCCCAGTTTTGTCTCTGGAATGGTGACTGGGGGACCAGATGGCACCCATCAGCAGGACGGATCTGGCACCCAGTTGCTGAGCCCAACTGTCAAATAGGTTTAGAACTGTTAATTATATCCTGCTCTAAGGAATGTATTTGGTATTCTAGGTTAACGTATATTGGATCGTGATGAGTGACGTTTATCATTACATTGGCGATATCCTCATAATTGTTTCAACTGAGCACAGAGCAGCGCATTTAACGCTGTACAGGAATATTTCTGTAGCAAGTAAAATCTTCTAATCTAATTGAAACCGCAACTCCACACTGGAGTTGGGCCAAGCCATCAAGAATGAAATCCTTATGCAAAGTGTGCCAAAATATTTTAAAAGACCACAAATGGTCAGGGCTTCCATTCATGTGCCTTCCTCATCACACCAAAGACTGCATTGTCCTACTACCATATTCCAAAACACTGATTCAGTGCTGTCTCCCAAGGCATAAACCCCACCTGCTAACTCAAACCCATTTCCTGGAGACACATATATTTTCTTCTCTGGGAAATTTCCCAAGCAGTTTCTACAAATGATGCCTATAAAGCTAGGAGAAGCCAAATTTTAACTAGATCTCAGACTCTGATTAGATGTCAGCCATTGATAATTGAACAACCGTTCTGACAATATAAGCCATTGTCAATAATTTGAACGTAAAGCTTTCTTACAAAAGCTTAATAATAGTAAATTTATTATCATCATCAAGGAATAAACAACTATTTGACTTTTAGAAGACATCTAAAGGCAGCCCTGTGTAGGGCAGTTTTTACAGTTTGATGTTTTATTGTGTTTTTAATATTTTGTTGGGAGCCACCCAGAGTGGTTGCGGCAACCCAGTCAGATTAGCATATAAATAATAAAAGTATTATGATTATTGTTATTTCATTATCAGTGTACTACAGTCAAACATAAGGCAGTTTCCTGCCCCTAACAGCTTGGAACTGATTTATTTAAAAAATAAATAAATTTAGACTTTGTGAAACATACCAATACCATATTCAAGGCTCAGGTTCAGACATGCAGTGCTGGGAACTGGGGAAGCATTTTTTTCTAACTAAGTTTGACATTATTGGTTTTATGTATGTTTTCCCAATAATGTTAATAATAATCAAGTGGTAATAATATTTAGCAGATCTTTCTAGCAATTGGAGCCCAAATTAAGTAACTGAGTAATATCAAACATATGGATATTAAGATAATAAGGAATGGCAAAAGAAGAGGTTCCAGAACTGAGTCAGTTTTCCTGTCTACACCTTTAAACACAGTTGTGTTGACAACACAGACAGTTGGGAAAAACGTAATAAGGCAGTGTGTTAAAACGCTGGTACCAGTCTGACTGGTACTGATTTGGCCAGGCCATGCAAACCATGTAAGTTTAATGGCTTTGTCTGGAACCAACTTTCTTGCCACATTCAATTTAATTTCTCTTTTGATTTTGTTTCTCCATGACTTCAACTTTTGGGTCTCTTACAGTGCAATCCTATACTTGTCTACTCACAGTCCCACTGGCTTGGATCCTAACATTTTACTATGTGAATGGAAAGAGAGTTAGGCTTACTGAAGAGGTCCTTCTGTTCCTTCCGTGTATATATGCAAGAATAAATTTGGCTCCAAATCACAGTGTACTTTCAGGTAAACGTATATAGGATTGTAGCCTTAAATTGCCCTAATTTACTTTATGTCCTCCTCTGTGTGTTATCTCAAGCAATCTAATATAACTACAAGCAAAAGTGCTCTCGTTCATTGGAGTTTTCTACATATGTGTGGCGACCCTTTTTAGCTTTAGATCCCATGAACCTAAAAATATCCTTACTACTTCCCATAACATCTAAGATTATCCCCAAGGGATTGCTGTTTAACTAATTGACCTAATAGGAGCCAGATTGCACAGTCTCGTGTGATCAGATGACATCATATCCTGAGCAGATAATTTAAAGAACACTTGAAAAACAAGGTACGCTTCCATTGCAGCGTAAAATCCCCTAGCAACTCTCAAGTTATGCAATACCTTGTATTCCAGACTTGAATATCCTTAAGGGCATCATAATCTCCAATGTATGACAGAAAGCAGCACAGGGAGATTAAGCAATATGTCTACGTTTTAAAGAGTGATTCAGCATTAATCATTAATCCAACCACACTTTTCAATTGCTGTAACAAATGCTATTTCCTTTATTTTTTAAAAAATCAATATTTTCTCTCAGGTGGCAAATACAATACATCCTCTGTTTTTTATCCTCACAACAGCCCTGTGAAGTAGGTTAGGGCGATACAGTGCCTGGGTGAAGGTCAACCAGTTCACTTCATGGACAGATGGGTGGGGATCCCATTGTGGGTTGTACAGGCCCTGCCTGAAGCTCAATTTATAATTTATGCAAGCAAGGCGTAAAGTGTTTACCTGTGTAAATGCTCCACATATGCCTCATAAATATGCACTGGCCCATTTGCCTGTAGCATTAGCAATCTGTGGCCAGGACGGATGTGCCACTGGCATGCAAGTTCTACGCGACAATGGGTCAGCACATTAATGAGTCAGTGCATTTCAATGTGACAGGATGCGTATGGGTTACCTCTGCAATTCAGCGCTCTACCACGGGTCCAAAATTCTAATCTAACTCTCTCGATGTATTAGCATAACCCATTGAGAAATTATTCTTCTCCTCAATTTGTTTAGGAGTACGGGTTTGCAATTTTTTTTTAAAAAACCCATAGCTTTCAGAGCACATTATAAAGACCATTTGCAAGTATGGCACAATTTAAGAGTTTGGAAATTTTGCCAAGATTTGTTTGATTTAAGGATGTGCATATTTTTATTGATCTTGTAAAGGCTTCCAGACTAAAAAACAAACAAACCCAAGGAATCTACAGTGGTACCTCAGGTTAAGAACTTAATTCATTCCGGAGGTCCCTTTTTAACCTGAAACTATTCTTAACCTGAGGTGCCACTTTATCTAATGGGGCCTCCCGCTGCCACTGTGCCACTGCCGCGCGATTTCTGTTCTTATCCTGAAGCAAAGTTCTTAACCCAAGGTACTATTTCTGGGTTAGCGGTGTCTGTAACCTGAAGCGTATGTAACCCGAGGTAGCAATGCAATCAATAGCAATGCAATCAAAAAGACAAAAAAAGTTCCTATTAGGAAGCTATTCTGCACAACCTCTTGCAAAAAATGGGGCTCTTGAGTCAAGTTTGCAGAAATACTCTGAAATATTCTGCTAGTTGAAATAACATCAATTACAAACTGAAGAGTAAGGTTCACAAACTGCAATGCTTTTAACTGGCCCGTGAACATGTTTTTTGGCATCCAGGTCATCCTACCTAAGAATTAAAACCGGTCTAAAAGTGAGTGGTAATATTAGGGTGAAGAATACAGGTCATCTTGAGTTTACAAACTTCTGCTTACATACTCCAATTAAATCCTTAAAAAGAAAAGCCGCTATAGGGCTATAAATGTCACATGGACAAATGGAGAAAAGCTTTATGAGGTGCAGTATAATGTGCCACTGGCCTTGTGGACAGAATGAAAATAGCTGCCTAACGCTGCTGTCAACAAGCACTGGACTAACGAAGGAACGGGGCTCAGCTCCGAGAATGGGACGCTTGAATTCTGCTCCAAGTTCTGCCACTGAGCTGCTATGACTATGTCATTTTATTTGACCTCCATGGCTAAATCCATTCATGTGTAAAATAATATTAATGCATCCCTTTCGCACAAAGGCCGCTATAGACAACTGTAAAATGTATCCACTCTTCCTTGATTTAATGTGGAGTGCCATGCCACCACTTGGGGAAAGGACGAAAGGATTATTCAGAGGGTTCAAGAGCCTGCTCCTGGATACATTCAAGGTAAAAGCGTGAAAAGCAGCCTATTTTAGGAGCACTTTTACTGTGACATTTCCCCAAAGATTACTGAACTATTAGTAGGTACGTTTGTGATAATTTCCTCATATACAGATGACTCCACAGCAAACCAGGTGAGTTCTCTATTCTACCTATATATATGAGCAGATTTGTACATGTATATAAAGCAGGGGGTGGGGACCTTTTGGTTGTCTGGATGTTGCTGAACTACAATTCCTGTCATCCCTGGCTAGTGGCCATGCTTGCTGAGGCTGATGGGAGTTGTAGTATAACATCTGAAGGGACAACCGTTCCCCCCACCTGATATTAAGGGACTCGATTTGGTGAAAATGTATGTGACCAGGGGTAGTGGGAGAAGGTGTTTAAAATACAGAAATAGCACTAGGCTTATTAGCCCAAACATCATGTAATGAATGTGCTCTTACAACATATCCAGGCAACAGCCTAATGTTCAGAAGATCTAGTAAATAATAATTTCCCACTTCTTCTAAAGAGGTCTCACACACTGAACATCTTGATTTAACTTGCTGTGTTTCACTTTCACTTGCATTTCAAAAGGTGGACTCATATATTATCCTTTTAGTAAGGCAACACAAGTGTGAAAGCTAGTTTTGTGTATGCTTTTGCTGGCCTTCAGTCCTATAGCCAGTACAGGCACTAAAAACATTGCCCCAGAAGAGATCAGAAAGAAGAACATAGAAAACCACAACTCCTCCTTGTCTAGCAAGGAAGCTGCGAAAGATTATTTCTCCTTGCAGTGGCGTAGCGTGGGTTGTCAGCACCCGGGGCAAGGCAAGTAATTTGCACCCCCTAACCCGTGGATTTGCGCCCCCTAACCCTAACCCCCAGATGTTGCGCCCGGTGCGGCCGGCCCCCCCCTGCACCCCCCACGCTACGCCACTGTCTCCTTGGCTGAATGTTTCTTCCCTTGGAGTGAGAGAAAGTCAAGGGGAAAGGCCATTTCAAGCCTGGGCGGCAAGGATGGGAAGCCTGTGGCCTCCCAGATTGTTGGACTTCAGTTCCCATCAGTCACAGCCAGCCTGTCCAACGGGCAGAGATAATGGGAGTTGTAGTCCATTGACATCTGGAGAGCCATAGGTTTCCCCTTACCGGCTGTATAGTCAGCTAGGAGGAAGGAGCCTTCAGGAAGGAGCCTTCAGGGTTCTAAACAAGTGGAGTAAATCTGGTTTTCATGAAATCACTTATTAAAAGTATAATAAGTGATAATAAGTATAAAGTATAATAAGTATAATGGTATAATGGGCTCTTAGCAACAATAGCTAATAAGAACCGGAAATATAATACTGTCCAAACTAGTTTATTTTGAAAAATAAAATAAAAATCACAGCTCATCATCAGGGCTAAAAAAAGCTCAGGGCTCAAAGTCAGCCTTTGTAATCCCAATATTTTAGATCAATATCCTCAAGTCTATTCTGAAGAGAAATGCTCGTGTTGGAAAATAAAACTCCTATGTCTCTTGACAGACTTATGTACGATGTTCAGTATCATCTAGAGAAAGATCTGACTCTATGTCAGCCGTGTATTGGAAAAGAAGCTGTCTGCTGCTTGAGTTTAGATGTTCTCAGATAAACACTTGTGACTATCTAGTAGGCCAAGTTATTTTCTTTTCTTTACAATACACTTCACAACGTTCAAATAATTATCAGCTCTTAGAATAAACCTCCCAACCTCACTGTAATGAGAGGTTACAATAGGGTCAGCCAAAAAAGAGCTGGTATAATGTAGTGCTTAAGAGTGTGAACTGTGCGCCGGGAACTCCTTGGCTTAAATCCCTCTTTAGTCATCAACTCATTCTGGGGCCTAAGGCATGTCACCACATGTCCACCTCAGGCCCCACATCTGCAATATGGGAATAATACAGTGCTATTTTAAGGATTACTAACACGATACTGTCTGGATTATTGAAAGGATGTATGTGAAATGCTCTTAGGTGCTGAGGATTCTTATTGAAAAGGGAGAAGTTATGTTACAACAAGTTGAAATATCCAAGAATACTGTAAACAAATATAAAATTAATTTCACCTTTCTACAAAAGACTAGTTTCTACACAGGCTCACACAACCTTCTCTGTCCTCCATCCAGGGAAGCCAGAGTGATGATGAGAGTTCAGTGACACATTCCAACCAGGCAAAAGCCCTCAAGGAGGATGTGAGGCAAGGCCAAGGAGGTGTGTGGCTTGGAGAGAGGCCCAAGGGCCAGACAGAGAAGTCTGGAGGGTCAGAGCTGGACTGCAGGCCTGAGGTTCTCCACACCGGACTAGAGGGAGGATCCAAGCTAGAGACTAGCATCATTGGGTGGCTGGCACTCAACTGGGCTCAACTGCTCCATGACTGGAAGTGGACCAGTATTTATACATGACTTTTGTATACAAAGCAGAATACTAAAATGCCTAGAGTTGTCTTTCAGAAAGGTATCCCAAACATTAACCTGGTAGAAGCTGGAGCTTCATTTCTGTACATAGTGCTGGGTGGCTAGCTAGACCACTGAAAGTCTCCTTCCATCTCCTCCTCCCTCCTTACGGTTACCTATTTCTTCCTGGGACAGATCCCTTCCCATTCTTCCCTTACCATCCCCTGTTTCTTCAGCCACATTATCTCCCTAATGACCATAGCATATGACCCCAGATCCAATCTGTCTTTCCTTCAGGCCATCATGTTCATATAAGCAAGAATACACACTATAATTATTTCTGAAAAGTGCAGTTGTTTTCTCAGTGTCCAAGCAGTCATGGGGTGTGTTGGTCAGTTTGTTTGGAGCCCTCCAGTAAATCTGTGTTGCAAGGTTTTTTCTCTGCACTCCATCATCTGATACAGAGGCTCGTTTTGTTCTATGCCACTTGCCTTTGGTCATTTACAGAAGCACAAGCAGCAGAACTTGTACTTTACCACTGAACGATGACCCTTCTTTAGCATCCATTCAGATTCTATAGTAGCACCAAACTATATATAACTTCTTCAATGTGCAATTCAGTTTTCAACAATGCTACTTTGAGTTTTGTTTTTAGAAGAATGTCAATGGTCACTGGCATTACTGACATCCTGAGTGGTTATTTTTTTACAGATCATTTTTAAAGAACACGAGGGAGGAAAAAGCGACATTCCTAACGATATTCTGATTTGCAACGCACTGTTCTTCAAAGCACTCAGCGTTAAAACCATGTGCTAGGAGTTTGTCTTGTGCTTTAAAAGACAAGGAATTGGCAGCCTGTAATTTTTTTTCCAAAAAATGGTTTTGCTAAATCTATTGTACCTGTAGCCTAGAATATTGAGACCATGATTGCATGAAATATTCTTTAGGAGTACATCAACTTTTTAGATCTTTCTAATTAATTGAGGGTAGCTCTGCTAATTGGACCATGCAAATCATAGCCAGAAGCCTTAACCTAATTAGAGTTCTAGTAGACTGCCAGCAATTCTCTTCCTGATACAAGTTTTTTTGGAGGGGACCTCCACTGACTGGGATGCTGCCAATTGAAACAAAATAAGAGCTAAAAACAACCACAAGCAGCCTCCCACAATGAGCAATATTGTTGTAATGCTGCGAGTAAAAATATCTGGCCAGTTAAGTATCACTTAGATTCATTTGATTCTGTAGCTGTCAAACACAAGGACTTGAATATCTTATTAAAGGCATCTATCTAGTTCTATCATTTCCATTCTTTCGGGCCCACCTAGTTCTGACATGGAATTGAAATTGTCTATTGACAGGAGACACACCTATTAGGATCCCAGTCTCTAATAAATAGTTATGAAAGCAGTGTGTGTGTGCAATATTCAGGGAATCTAATGACACCCATCAATAGAACAGGGTAAGCATGCCACTTTAATCTTATCTCTCAAGTTGGGAAAGAGCTGTTCTGTAAACAGGACCAAAGCAGTACATGAGTTTACTGATTCCACCTGGTGTAAGTTGGCTGGAATAGGACTGGGTATGAAAGGAGGTCAACCCTTTTCCTTCCAGTTCTACACTGTAAAAATGGGGAATCCTCGGCCCTTCATAGAATCATGGAATTGTATGTACAGGAATCTTTACTAAAACATCCAAGGGAGTCCGTTTCACGGTTGACCAGCTTTTACCACTTAGCAATGTATTGCTAAGAAAGAAAGCAGCCCTCTTTATCGTCACTCTGATCCCTGGTAAGCTGGGAAGTGCAAGAACCACATTTGGCGATTGACAAGAGCAGTGTTGCAGCAAAGTTGGGATCAGGTCAACAATGCCTTCCCTTTGCAAGCTGCCTTGGTGGTCCAATGAGTTCAGTGCCCAAACCCTGATACTAGAACCCAGGCCTAGTATGTTACAAGTTGTTATACAGAGAAAATTATGTTCTTTCTACTCTCTGAATCCTGAATCACTCCACTTTTTCTATTCTCTCAAATAATCTATTGATTTACTGTTACATTCCTCAAACAAACACTGCCTCATCTTCTCCATGGGAATTGAATAATGATTGAGATGCCTACATATTTGACTTCCCTCCATCACAGAAGGACGAGGAACAAAGCATCTGTGTAAATAGCAAAAATTAAAGATTTCTATACGTTAGAGAGTTGTGTTCTGACATGAATTAGCACTTTTCATTTGATGTAATAGTTTCATGCAGTCTTCATGCTGACAGCAAGTAATGTTTAAATCAGCTCCTGCCTTGTAGGAAACCTGTAGTTAGACTTAATTTTCATCATTAAAAATAATAATAATCTGGAAATACTACACAATTAGCACGAGTAATAGAAGGATGGGTCACAGCCTAGTGAAAGAATTCCTGTTTTGTATATAAAAAGACTCATATTCAAATACTCAAGCAGCACACATGATCAACCAAGGAAGAATCCTGCCTGAGATCACAGAGAGATATTGGAGATCAGGATTAATAGAATCAGTCTAGGTATCCCAGTGGTCTGCTTCAGTATAAGGCAGCATGTTTTAACCCATTCTGGAGTACAAATGTATTCTATTCTGCCTTGATTAGACTACAACAGGAATACTGTGTCCAGTTCTGGGCACCACAATTTAAAAAGGATATTAGCAAGCTGGAGTATGTGCAGAGGAGAGTGACCAAGATGACCAAGGGTCTGGAAACCAAGTCTTACAAGGAACAGTTGACTGAGTTGAGGATATTTAGCCTGGAGAATAGGAGAATGAGAGGAAATATTATAGCCATCTTCAAATATCTAAGGGGCTGCCACGTGGAAGATGGAGCAAGCTTGTTTTCTCCTGCTGGAGAGCAGGACATGAACCTATGGCTTCAAGTTACATGAAAGGAGATTCCGACTAAACATCAGAAAGAACTTTCTGATGGTAAGAGCTGTTCCGACAGTGGAACAGACTGCCTCAGACAGTTGTGGACTCTCCTTCTTTGGAGATTTTTAAGCAGAGGTTGGATAGCCATCTGTCATATATGATTTAGTTGAGATTCCTGTATTGCAGAGGGTTGATTCAATGGCCTTTGGGATCCCTTCCAACTCTATGATCCTATCATTTTAAGTTTGATTGTCCAGGAGTGGCAGGGATGTATTGTTGCTTGGATGGGGCCATATACTATACAACACTCTCCTTGGCAAAACTGGGTCAGTATGATTTGTGGAAGGGAGAGATATAGGTTAAGCATTTTCTAGGGATCTAGACAAGAACCTCTCCCATCTAGGCTGATCTTCTTGAAGCAAACTTTTTTTCAAGGACCCATATCACCCCATAAGACATATTAAGCAAAACATAGCTATAGCAAAATATGTATTTGGGACTACGTGCCTGCTTGCACTTCATTCCTGGGTGATAAACCCCACTTTTGCCTTGCTTGTCCTTGTCAAGATATGATACCTTCCTCTCCCCATTTGTGTGCCTATTAGTGTTATGTATAAAGGGGTGGTGACTAACAGCTAGTTGAGAGAGGGGCACCCACCCATATGTCCCCTGGCACAAAGCCACTTCCTTTCTACCTTAATGACCCATACTTATTATGAAGAACCTGTCCTGGTTATTCCAACAATTAAATCTTTGCTGGATCCAGGAATTAGGAGGGACTCAAAAACACTGTAAAACACCCGCCCTACTCAAAACACTATAATGGCCCAAGCAGGTTTGTAATGCAGTGCAAAAACAAACAGTGATCCTGCAGGTGGACAGCAGCTGCATATAGCCTTCTAGCAGAAGCCGACACATGCAGAATTTCAGGTGGGGAGCCCAATGGTTGTGTGAAGTGATCCTCAGTTTATCCCCCACAAGAAATAGAAAAAGAAAGCCCCAGTATTTTGACATTTTAAGAGTGGATTTCCTTTTCATTGAAAAGAAGCGGAAAGAATTCAGAACCGAAATACTCTGGTGATATAGAGCCAGCACAAAAGGCAATACAGGAAAAGAAACTTCAAACAATTCTCAAAGCCCCCGTTGAAAGCAGATCCAAAACACTGCATGGAGTTGAACACACACATGCCAGAATTCTTTTTCTTCTTCATGGGGACATGACCTATTTTTTCACCCTGAGACTTCCTTGAAAGAGGATTTTGTCACACCCACTTGTAAAGTCAATAACAACAACAACAATAACAATAACAATAACAATAATTATTTTTTATACCTCGCCCATCTGGCTGGGTTTCCCCAGCCACTCTGGGCGGCTTCCAACAAAATATTTAAATAAAAACATCTTCACAACCATTGCAAGGAAAAGTTACAACCTAGCGTTGTTTGCTTGACCCATGCCAAGCCTTGGGAAAATGCAAGTTAAAGCCTGGGCAGGCAGAGAGAAAACACATAACTTGGTACCTTACATAAGGAGAGACTGGGGAGACTGGAGACAACTGGAGGTAGCTGACTTTAAGGACTATTCAGAACAAAATTGGAGACCTATTGTAGTGTAGCCTTCCCCAACCTGTTGCCCTCCTGATGTTTTGGACTTCAGATCATTGCCAGTCAGCATGGGCAATGGTCAGGGATGATGGGAGTTGTAGTATGAAAGATTTGGAGAAAACCTGGTGAGGAAGACTGGAGTTGTGGCTTAAAACTTACCTCATAGGACTGTTAGGAGCCTAATGCTGCACTTCTAAACACATCTAGTCAGAAGTAAATCCCACATAATTCCCAGGTAAATTAGGTTAGGATTGCAACCATAAAAACTGCTCGGAGCTTCTTGGATAAACATGTATACTTTGTGGCATTAGATGGACAGGATATGCCTGTACAGATTCAAGATGTTGTCCTGCGGCAACGTGGTTAAAACCACATAGCAAAAGGCTGAGGGGGAGAAGCAGGAATCCCAGATGCTACGTAGTAGTCAAAGCTGTGCTCCTCTGACAAGAGAAGTGGTATCTGAGGTCCTGGTAAGCATCAAGCAAGGAGACAGTGATTGCCTTGAAATGAGGTAGCACAGAGAGAGGCTCCTTATTCTAATGCTTTTGAAAACGTTTGCTAATTTTCATAATGAAGTGATTCCTCATAGTCCATACTTTGATAATTTTACACAGTCATCAATAAGACATTAGGACATCAGGGGCTTTTTTGTAGGAAAACAGAAATACAGTGAAGTGCACAAATAACAGTTATTACTGCCCAAAATAATTTGAGTGTTGCTCAGTTATTAAGTTCTGCTCATTCAAAAAGTCTATAAAAGCTGCCATAAATGCTGCTCTACAAATGTGCCACCTTTACAGTGTGCTCAATTTTTATCTTACTCTTCTCTTGCAAACTGCTTTTATTCATCTTTCTTATCTACAGCTATTCAGTTGTCTTTAAGCCCTGCTCCTGTGCCCAACTGCAACTATTTATGTGAAATCAGTCACATATATATTTTCTGATTTAATCAGAATGCAATATAAATTATCATTTTAAAAAGTGGAACCCCATATCACTTTTTTCAGTTCCCCATATTTGTGGCATATTGAGCACAACCAGGTCTTGGGACTCTAATCCAAGTCACTAAACATTAGCTCTTGGGGTCTATATCCCATCTGAGGTTTGTGGTTTAGATCAAACGAACATCCCATGACAGTCTAAACCATCCTTTCTGAGATGATAACCAAAGAAAAACAGCTTATTTTATCTGATGTTTATCTAGAAATGGCCCAGGAGGCACTCAGGGATTTCCATAGCTTTACAAAATAGGGAAATAAGCCGCTAATTCATCTTCTTTTCTCCCTTTCACAAGCAGTGCTGCCTTGACTATAGCTTAGCAGACTCACTGCCAAGATACAAAATGGACAGAGTTTTATTTTCCTTAAGAGCCCAGCCGCTTGGCTTGGTTTAATGCCTCTTTAATTGCTTTTCAGTATTTGCACAGCCTTTACTCCTGGTCGAAGTTATATGCTCTTGGATGTTATACTCTCCAGGTTTTTAAAAGAAAGAAAACATTGTGTCTTGTTTTTTGAATGCAGCAACATTGCAATGCTTCTGCAGTACATGCACACAAAAGGATTTAATCAAGCTATATAAATCAAGCCAAATAAAGTAGTGGCTTTTAAAAGATTTATTTTATGTCCTTCCAGCATGGGCAGCGTTATGCATTCTGGCTCCAACAGCCTGTCACTTCTAAAGTCTGGTTAGTTCAGGTACCTACAAAACAAAACAAAAATCCTTGTTCATAGCTTCCTTTTGCAGTGCACCAGTTTTCCAAATGCACTTCTCATATAATGAATGGTTCCCCATCAAAATCACAAGAGGGAGAATTTGTTTGGTAGTTATGCTGTGTTTTTTGTGACTGAATGCAACCTTTGATTTCTCTTCACGATAGATAGCCGTGTGGAAAGTGTATTTCTAGAAATATTTCCTTTCTTAACTATAAGTAATACTGGGCTCTTTCACTCGCTGCTATGCCTACAGGTTGATGTGTGGCTTCATAACACCTGACAAGTGAATAGTGCCAGCTCTGACACTGGCACCCTGCTTCACCCACTTATGAGCCCTCCAAAAAGCCATAATAGATGCCAGTGAAGATTCGAGATTACTCACTGCATCACACTCACACAGACACTGTGCAAATGCTGATCCACTGAAAGTCCACTAAAGTTCAGGCATTTTTTTTGGGGGGGGGGAGAACAAAATGACAGTCTGCCAGTCTGCAGATTAAAACCAGTACCAAATCTAGTGGTCCTTGGTTCTTCTTCAATTTGATGTTCAAATCACACATATTCCCAGTAATAACTAAAAAAAACAAAGTAAGTCATAATAATGTGAAACCCTAATGATCCTATAGCCTGCTATTTCACCACTCCTCAATATAATCCTTAATTAATTAATTCTTAGTAGCTTCTGCATCTTTATCTGAAGCCAGCTTATAGACTATCCAGGAACTAGACACTAACTGCAAACCTACCTTCAGAGAAAGGGAGGTTCTCAACATTAGAGAATGCCTCCATGCACTGTATAGAATGGCCTTAAAATGACTCTGAACCAGCTGCTTGTTTGGGAGACTAAAGAATGCTCAGCACTGTCACCTGAATTGTGGATGGCCCCGTGCCTGGTACGCATTGGAGAACCAACCCAGTCATAGGCTTCAATTGACAAAGGTTCACTCCCTCTTCCATCAGGATGACCTACAAATGGGCTTAACTAGCTCTTTTTGTTAAAAGCATACATAGGCAGTGTGCTGAATCCATTAATATTGCCAAGTGTATATTTTGGGCAGGTCATCGATCTTACTTTATTAACAACACAGTGGCCTCTACAGTTCTGAAGCACTATCAAGAAAAAAGATCTTGTGTACAGAGCCAAGAGAAAAGTTGTGGGGGCTGGTGGGGAAAGACTGACAACTGGGAAATTTGAAATACACTAAACTAGAGCTGACATCCTTCGTAAGTAATGACCACTGGCTTCAATGCAACTTCATTTCAAATAAGTGTGTCTAGCATGGCGCTTAATATGGCTTGCATTAGTAGAAGGAGCAGGGACACGCAGCAGTTTGATCCCTGACCAGAGAGGATAAAGCTGCGCTCTGTTCACTCAGAGGGAGGGGAGGGTGGGAAAGGAAGAGAGCCAGAAACATTTGTCATTTCTGACCACACTTGCTCTCCGCAGCCAGTCTCCAAGTCACTCAATTTTTATTACAACAGAAACAAAACAACTAAATGGGTAGTGAATGAACCCTGTGGGTGTGAGATCAGGATATAAATGACATAAGCTGGTATTGCAGCACTCTGTGAATGAGATGTTAAGGAAGGGAGAAGTTCCTGCCCAGACACTGCACCCAGTGTTAGGCTCAGCATGAGGATGTGAGTATATACCACGCCATTCATATAGCAGCAATAAGAACAAATATGCTGAAGAGGCGAACTGAATGTAGGATGCACAATTCGTTTGATTCACTCTGAGTGACTTCTGTCATTCTAAATGTGGATGTCTGAGTGGCGTCTTCTTCCTAGGCTTATTTGCATGTCTAAAACTGAGCCCACACATCTCCCACAGCGATGAAACGCATATGTCCCAATCCAGAGAAAGCATGTGCACCACACACAACTATCGCTCCATGCATCCTGAAACAAAACATGACAAAAAGATGTGAAGCTGACTTGCACCTTGCCTTTCCCAACTTAGAAAACTTGAAGCTTTTCAGTGGTTCCTAACCAACAGTGATGCTTCTCTTCATTTCAGAACCTGTATACTAATTCAGTATCACACTACAACTTTGTATGCTGCGACTGGGTGGAGTTTTGGTGGTGGGGATATATGAAGATGTCAGAGACCCACAGGGCCAGCACAAGAGACTGAGACAGGCGGAGCTCTGCAGCTATTACTGCCCTTCCCCCACTGCCTCTTCTATGGCTCCACTGACTCTTTCATCTGTATTGTGGTTGCTGTTTCACCACCTCATTGCAGTGTTATTCTGAGGAAGGAACCTCTGAGGAAGAATGGAAGGGTGGCAGAGGGCTGCACCAGATGGGTGACTGGCAGCAGATGCAGCAGCAGAAAGGTCAATGAGTGGGTGACGAGGTATGTAAGATGGAGCCCAGAGCCACCTGCCATTTCCTTCATCCACTACCTGTCTCAGCTTCCTTTAATATAATGTCAGCCCTGGATACCTTACATAATCTGTTTCTGAGGGCATTATTAGCCCTGACTGCTGTGGTCATGCCGAGGACAGGGATGAGTCCTTCCTTTGTTCTGACCAGAATCCACAAAGCATTATGGGTGGCATTCAACTGAATTTTTTGCTAGTTTTGTGCTAGCACTAGCACAAGGGGTTCCCTCTCCTCTCTCTGCCCACCACCCCAAATCCCACAGAACAGATTTAAGGTGCAGGTGGAGGAGGAGAACATTCTGTCACATATAGAGAAATCCTTGCACTGATGGAACCTTAGCACAAACTTGAATACAACTCTATCTACTAATGACAATTGTACAGTGTGTCTCAGTGGTTTACTTTGGTTCAATCAGTGGCTTGCTTTCTTCTCAGGGAAGCACCACAGCTTGGTGGCAGAGCATCTGCTTGTATGGAATAGGCCCTGGTGTCTCCAGGCAGGGCTGGAAATCTTGCTCTTGCTTGAAATCCTGGAGGGCTGTGGCTAGTCAGTGTAGACAAAACTGAGTGAGATAGACTAATGGTCTGACTCAGCTTCCTGTGTTTCTAATATTTCCTCAGGCTCTGTATTATCATACAACATAGGTATGGTTTAGTCGGGGAGGCTCACCTCTGAACGCACCGGTTTCTAAAATTCTTATACTATATATATATATATATATATATATATATATATATATATATATGCCTTCAACAGGATGTTCTAAATGATTAGACCAGTATTGGATCCTCACAGTCCTCAGGATGGTAGGCCCTTCTCAGATATGACCAGTATTTTCAGGCATATTATTTGATTCTAAACATTCCCCCTTCTTAGGCTTCACACGACGCCATATTGGTAGTGGATATTCAATTTTTCCATTAGATCATCAACAATGTGTGTGTTTCTTGGGCATGTTGGAAGATATTGAGCTCTATATATTATACTGTACCCTTTATTGCCCCAGAGATATATATTTCTGATTTTGCCCCTTTATAGGGCTGTCCCTATTATGGAATAACTTGTGCATAGCTGTTTAGACATGGATGTTTACTACATATAGAATAGTATTATTGGCTGTAGTGGCCGAAACGATTTACTGGAAATACTTAGTTATTTGCATACTGCATATATATGGAATCTGCTTCATTTTATCACAGTAATTTCATATAAAGAAGATTTAGAGAGGCAGAATAGCAGTTTTTTCCCCACTGCTCTTTTTATAGCCCATGCAATTGTGTGTGTGTCTGTGTGTGTATACCCTTATGAGATTATAAATATTCTACAAATGCCATTCAATAGCTGCTTAATCACAGTCACTAAAAACTAGCAGTTAAGAAGGATTTACTATATCTCTGGTATATGATTTGGATTAAAGCATTTAAATTCCAGTTACAAGTTCCATAATTGTAAAGATGTAACTCAAAGAACATCAGCAACTGAATTCCTACATCCACTTTCTTTGCAGTAAGCCCCCTCAATTCACTTTGAAATAACATATACAGGATTGAGTGATATAGACCAGGGGTGGGGGATTGTTTTCAGCCTGAGATCCGCTTCCCTTCCTGGGCAATTTTCTGGGAGCAGTGTTGAGGAGGGCCAGAAACAAGTGGGTGCAGCAATGGACAAGACCCTTACCTTTATAGAATAGGCCAAATTCCAGCTAGGCAAAAGTCAGAGGTTTCCACACTCCCTTCGCACCAACAAAACTCCCTATCCAGGCAAGCAAGAGGCACCATCACAGTTCAAGGACACAATTCAGCAAAGGCAAAAGCACTTGAGGGCATGGAGCGGGGCCTCTGAGGGGACCTGGGTAGAATACAGAGCAGCTTGGAGGGCCAACATTTGACACCCAGATTTGAGGTTCTCCACAATGTAATTGGTTAGAGCTACAACAGATATATACTGGTTTGGAACAGTTACCATGGAACAGAGGTGCCCACACCCTGTTTGCTTACTGCTCTTCCATCATCTTCTTCACATTCACCCCATTTCCCACGGAAGCTATGTAGGGTACCTCTTGTATTTTACCAGCGTTTTAAGGTACACCTAAGCCTTAAAATCCTCTTAATCTATGTAGCTAAACAATGATAGTAACCATAGCCATTCTTCTTTCGTTTCATCAAAAACATAAAACACTCTTTCCTTATGCAAGGTACCCTATTGCAGCATCCAGGGACTCGGCCTATGGCAAAGTTTCCATCTTCCTTATGCTACCTGACCTTTGCCACAAGTTGCTGCTCGCTGCAACTTTTGTTACTGATGGCAAACTTCAAAAGGTGCCGAGTGTGGTCTCCATTCAGATAAGCAAGCAGTCCTAATGTCTGGATTCTTATCTTCTACAAAGAAAAGAAAAGTCTTTTAGAAAAAGACTATATGGGTGGCTTGGTATATTTTTGTTTCTGGCCTCTTGCTTCCATAGGAATGGTGACTGAGGAGCTCACACTTTCATTGTAAAACACTATCTCTTATTTAGACTCTACTGATTCTATGGAGCTAGTGCGTTTTCACCATTAATACCCTAGGTTTGCTAATAAAGGAAGTGCATTTTTTGTACCTGTGCTCTTTACCTTACAAGTAACCTCTTATTAAATGCTAGAGACTAATTCAGACAACCACTTTTTTTACGTTTTAGGATTGCTGTTTTTAAAAGTTCCTGTACTGCTTTTCTATGTTTTAGCAGTCTTCTACGGTTCAGTTGAAACATGCAGTGGAGGAATGTGGTAGATTTCTGAGTCTGCACAGTAGACTATACCACATCAGGCTGCACTTCAGGTTGACTGCTTCGACATGCTAAAAATGAATGTTGTAAAAGTTCTAGCTCGGCCCTTTCCCTTATGTGCTGGATTTCTATTTGCAAGGAGTTATTAACATAGGGAAGCAACCCCCCAAAAATGTGATAACTTACTTGAAATCTACTATTGCGTTCTGTTCTTTTGCATTCCTTGACTAGGCACAACTCAAGAGGAAAAACCTATGTTTTTTGAATTTTCAAAGTCTGGCAAGGCAGCTGTTACCCAGCAGCATCTTGATAGGGCTAGAAATCAAAGCAGCTATTTTCATCCTTCAAGAACATTTTCATGGTGTTATTAGTAGCACCTGAAGGGGAGAAAATCCTCATTTCTTGAAAGGTGGTGGCAGGTTCATTTAAAGGGATAAGTATAGAAGGAGTTACAAGTATATATTTATATTGTTGGGTATGACAAAAATTAATCTTCCGTCCAATATTCCTTTTAAAAAAACAACTTTTAAAGGTGCCCAACACACACACACACACACACACACACACAAAACCCCTGGACCCATTTGTCTGTAATTTGGTAGGCTGTATTCACTGGAAGGGCCACTATGCCTGCAAATTTCACCAACTTTTGTCAAAAGGAGGGAAAGTTATAGGTATTGTTGTTGTTATTTCCAATTGTTGTTGTTGTTGTTGTTGTTGTTAGGCGGGGGCCTATCTGGCTGGGGCGGCTTCCAACAAATATTAAAATACAGCAGTCCTCTTTAGTACACAAAAGAGAAATGAAGTGGATTCAGTAGGACCCTAAGGCAAATCAGCCAGCCTGCATAGTGCTTTGGACTGAGGTTTTCTAAGACACCAGACTGGAGTCCAAACCAAATCTTGCGCCCCATGTACACTTCTATGAAAACATCTCTGCCTATGTGTGCGAGCTTCTATCTTGCCCACTGTCTAGAATTGGGGCCCTTATCTCCCAGAGGGGAAGAAAGAAGGTAAATGTACAACTTGACAGAAATATGCCTACTTTTGCACTGTGAACAGAAGAGCTTTAGAATGAAGTAAATCCCAGCTGTGGCAGCCTAATAAAAAACAGACAGAAAAGCCTAACATGTTGATTTGGTCACTCGTGACCAGTTTGCTCTGCAGCATTTATTTTTCTCTTATAGTATCCCCCAATGAGTGCCACAGAATAAATCTTACTTAGAGCCTATAAAAAGGGTCTCTGTGTGTGAGAAGGAAGCAGGTTTGAAGGAATATCAAAGCCTATGATTTGCAGAAAAGAGAAACAAAACCCAGTTTTGTCATACCTTCTATTAGCAGACGCAGCAGGTCTCCCCATAATAGCATATCCGTATGGGGGAGAGCCTCCTTAAGAAAACAATGTGTGATGAATGCTCCAAAGCAAACCAGGTTTTCTTGACCTTTTGGTTGCTAGAATCAGCTTGAGGATAGGCAGGGGGAGAAATCAGCAATAAGAAGCAATCTAACAGGCTTGTATCATGCAAGAGAATATGGCTGAGAGGGGAAGCAGGGGGCGAGAAGAGACCTGGGGGATTGTAGTAGCCTCAGATTTCAAAAGGCTCTGCTTAATGCATTCTGTCTTACAAATTCAAATATGCAGAGGCTCCACCCTGTAATTTAACCATCATGGCTTACCCTCCACCACCTCTTTGGCCTTGTTTCATCTGAAGTGGCCCAATGGCCAACTCTTAGAACTTATTCTGTCATTTGTTTATTTTTGCTCCAGGGCACCTTGCAAGCTCATATTACTTTAAATAAGTTAGCTGGTTCAATGAAAGACACATGCACTTTGTCTATGCTCCTAACTCTGTGGGACCAATATAGCTACAAAGCCACCTTGGTTATTTTATACAGCAGAGTCAACTTTCCTTAACTAGAAGACTGAAATCCAAAATTGACTGCTTCGTTCAAAATATGTTTGTGAAATTCAACCACAGCCAGACTACCTTCAAGTCCTTGTTGTTTGCCTCAGAGTTGCAATGCCGCAGTTATGAAATTCTTCCTTTTATTCCCCCCGTGAAGTTGAAAGCACCCTCTCAGGATTTCAACTTGGAAACTCTATCTTCCCTGGGTTATCTGTCTCACTGTGCCTCCGTTTCTACAACTCCTTTTCCAGTCCATTTCCTTCATATTGCAGTGATTTCCAGCTCCCTACCCCACCAAAAAAACAAAAATGGTTCTATAGTTTCAATAACTGGTTTAGACTGGTTTAGAGTTTTAGTATCCTCCCCTCCCTCACTACCACTGTGATTCTGGCTGTAAAATGGACTGTCAAGAAATCAAACCAGGTAGACAAACATGTCCTGGCATTTGCCTTTTTTGTGATGGGAAAATGGCCCTTTGTTTTATTGAAGAGATGGCCAAATACAGTTGATGCATTCTACATAAGCTAAACAGCTGAATATCCTTCTGGGAGGATATGTGGATGTGTATCTTTCTACCCCCTCTCCCCTGGCTGGAAGGTCTCTCCCTCTGTGTGAAAGAGAACAATATTTTGGCAGTGCTGGAACTGAGTCAGCAAAAGACAGTGACTTCCTCTCTGTGTTGGAACCAGTGCTCTAACACTGGGGTCTCTCCTAAATACCTAATCAGGGAGCAGGATCTGTTGTGGACATTAATGTGGAATGTGCGCAGAGGAGAATAACCAAGATGACTGAGGGATGACCAAGCTGGGGCTGTTTAGCCTGGAGAAGAGGAGACTGAGAGGAGATATGATAACCATCTTCAAATATCTAAGGGGCTGTCACATGGAAGATGGAGCAAGCTTGTTTTCTCGTGCTCCGGGAGCTAGGACCTGAACCAATGGCTTCAAGTTATAAGAAAGAAGATTCCAACTAAACATCAGGAAGAACTTTCTGATAGTAAGAGCTGTACAACAGGAAAACAGATTCCCTCAGAACATTATGGATTCTCCTTCCTTGGAGGTTTTTACATACTATCTATGTTTGCTCAGAGGTATGTCCCCACTGTATTCAATAGAGCTTACTCTCCAGTAAGTGTACACAGAATTGCACTAATCACTGATGTCAGGTTACTCTCCAGCTGGTGTTCATGACACTCTGACAATGATGTTCCACATAACATTTCAACGTGTAATAAAATAGATGTGTACATTTAGAGCGGGAGTGTAATTTTCTATCCATGAAATATTTCAGTTCAAATGCTGGGTAATTAAATTATCCCTGCAACAGAACTGTCACCTTGGGGCAAAGTCTGGATCTACCAAAACCAAGGAGTAACAAATGCTCATTCATTTACAGCAAAAGCAAAGGATACCCAACAGATTAAATAAATAAATAAATAAATAATACCTAAGGCACAGCAGAAAGACTGCCACTTGTGTTTATTAGTTCACCTGGAATTTTTGGAAGGCACTAGATGCCAAAATCTAACCTTGGCTGATTTCTTTTGCATGTTTCCCTGGGGAAACAGAGTATCTGACATGTTTGAAAAGATAATGCTTTGCACCCTTTAGGAACAGGGAATTATCTCTCACTGGGGACGGATGCTTCAAAGCTTTGACCTATGCTGTGATCATCTCAAAGCAAATATCCAACTGAATGATTACTCTGTGCAGCTTTTACTTAGGAAACTCATAAGGCTGGAGAAGGAGGAGGAAGAGAAAGAAAGGAAGAGGATCAAATATAACCTGCAGATGAAAAGCCCCTATTATGTGACAGGCTTTCTTTGGGGCAAGTAAATGACCTGAGTGAAAACTCAAATACCTGTGGTGTATTACCTAGTGAATGATACATGGCTCCACATTCAAATGGATGAAATTCAATAGGAGTCTCTTCTGACATTGCTACTCAGCTTGATCTGAGCTTTCACAGCTAGTGCATAGAGGAAGAACCCCAGATCAAATGACACGTTTTTGCATTTCCCTTGGGAAGCAGACTGGTTACCTGACACATGCATCTCTTTAGAAAGAGATCCAGTTTCAGTCCAATTTTTCACCCTGAAGCATGTGGCCTTACTATAGCTTCCTGTTACAAGTAAATGAAGAGTATTTAGGCTGCAACTATACTGACTTTCCCCATGGTACTCAGTGGTACTTACTTCTGATGAGATCTGTATTGATCACACCATTTTTTGTTCATTAAAAACATGCCTAAAGGACTGAAGGCCATGTTCCATCTAGAGTCCTGGGGGCTGCACACCAGGAGGGATCAGAAGCAAAAAATAGGCAGAGCAATGGATGCAACTCTTACCTTTGTACAACAGGCTGCATTTCAGCCAGTCTAAAGTCACAGGTATCTACACACACGCACACCCGTCTCTATTCTTCACCCAGGTAAACAAGAGGCATTAACATAGCCCAAGGTTACATCCCAGTCAGACAAAAGCCCTCAAAGGCATGGAAAGATTTACAGGCCAGGGGTTTGCCATCCTGATTTAAAATATGTATACCCACAGAACCCTCAGGGTATAATATAAAAATACTGGTTGACATATATAACATTCAGCACAAAGGACAAACTTGTACATATTGATGCAGGAGAAATGCACAAGCTTCCTGTTGCATGAGAAGAACAAAAGTCAACATCAGAATTTGCTTTCAAAAATTTTCTGTCAAATTCAAAGATGTCTTAGAAGGTAGAAATGGAATATTTTTTTATCTAACCTTTCAACTCTCCTGCAGCCTTTTGAGCTCAATTCTCCCCTAAGCTTTTAATGACAAGTAATGACTCCCTAATTGTTCTTGTGTTTGAAAATTATTAATGCAAAATCCAATTTAGCTAGATTAGTCATTCACACACCTGTCTTCAAAGGCTCACAAACTGCATGATTCTCCAAGCTCAATGCAGCTAATTGGTTTCTGAGACTGATGTCTATGTAACATATAGTTTAGACTTCTACACATAGAGGACACTTCCAAGAGTTATTTCATGTTTTCAAAAATTCAATCCTTTAAAAATATCTTATGAGGCTTTAGTACTCTCTTGATGGGCTGACTTGTGACAGTAGTATGCAATTTTTAAAAAAAATGCTGAATCCCAGGTTTGTCGTTAGGATTGCAGTCCTGGAGTAGTAGTCAACAAAGGTTTACTTAGAGTAGACCTACTGAAATTAATGGACATAGTCTTCAATCAGGCTGAAAGCGGGGTGGGGGGCATCCTTTGGTCTTGTGTTTTGTATAATTATTTGGCTATACTCTCATTCTTGTGCGCATTAAAAAAAAACCCTGTTTGAAATTTAAAAAAATGAAATTAATGGACATTGTCATGTTCATTAATTGCAATGGTCTGCTCTGAATAAAATTTAGCTGACTACTACCCCTGGTCTTTAAAGTGCCAGAATACTCTGTGGTTTATTATGTCAGAACAGGCAGATACTAGTAATAATATAATAATAATAATGATTTATTATTTATGCCCTGCACATCTGGCTGAGTTTCCCCAGCCACTCCGGGTGGCTCCCAATCAAGTATTAAAAACAATACAGCGTTAAATATTAAAAACTTCCCTGAACAGGGCCGCCTTCAGATGTCTTTTAAAAATAGGATAGCTACTTATTTCCTTCACATCTGAAGGGAGGGTGTTCCACAGGGTAGTAAAATCTAGTAAGGTAGTATCCTCTGAATCATTTTTAAAATGATTTTTTAAATGAGCAGAAATATTGCAATATCTTCATTCCTATCTAGAAGCTGCAAGCAAGATTTAACTGAATTCTTAAGGAGTGTGCTAAATTACAATAGCCAGGATTATTTGAGGAGAGCCATGGCATTTTTAACTTCTCTAAAGTCAATGTAATTTGTAGCATAGTAATTGGTAGAATTTTCTACCAAGACTGACTTTTTCTGGCCAAGACTCAGTTGGTTGTGGCAGTGAAAAGGAATATAATTTGCTCCCTCTGCTCTTTTAAAGGTATTTTACATATTTTAATTCCATTGATGCATGCTCCCGGACTTCAGAATGAGAAGAGTGCAAAATGTAAATGAATACGATAATCTGTGTGATATATGGGCAAATCATTCCTCATGACTGAATTGCACATCAGCTTGACAAAAAATAAACAGGTATGGAAGCTGCAAATGTCTTGTTTAAGATCACCCAGCAGGTCAATGCAAATATTGCAATTTACTTTCATGGAGTCTGGCAGATTGACTAGTGATGGCTCTTTCATATCAGACACACCAATTTACAATGCCCATTCCTATATGAAAAATACATAGCAATGTATGGCAGAGTCCCCAAAAGGGAAAAGAAGATGGTTAAAGAGATTAAATTGATCCAGATTGATAATATACTCCAGATTTGTTTTGAACAGAGTGCATTCTTAAAAAACTGTGGCTTTTGTGTTCAGAACTGGGAATGTTTTGTCATGTTCTGGGTTTCATTATCTTTGTGGGAAAGCCTCAAGTGTCATTTGTCAAATCCAGCCTTAGCTGGAGAGACAGGAGTCTTAAGCAAACAGGACTGAGTGGAAGTTGGTGTTGGTGAGTCAGTATATGGGTGAAAGCTTTTCTTTGATATTCATTTGGTCAGCTCTGGAGGGGAAAAGGTTTTCGCAAGAGTAACAAAAATAGCAAAGGCTGGGCAATCCTATCCTCTGGAACATGTCCTGTGTTCCAGTGGATTTATTGTATGCCCTGAAAGGCAGGTTTAAAATCTTTTTAAGAATGAATGAATGAGTGCAGTGAGGTGTGGATTTGGGAAGTGGACCACATTGGTCAAGGAGGTGTGAATCAGGTGAGTCTACTTTGGAACACTCTCAAGTCTCTCTGAATTCCTCTCCCATCCCTACTGAAAGGTCCAACAGAACCAGCATGGATGCACTTTCTTAGTATAGATTATCCACCAGGACAGGCAAGGGTTCCTCAATCTGAAACCAGATTATATTTTATTTATTGATTATAGTTATAATAAACCCTTCTGCACAAGCTTCCTAATTTATTTATTAGCAGCACAGCAAACAGTCCATGATGGATTCCAGAAAACCAGAGACTTTCAAAACACTTTCAGAACACCCACACACCATTCATTCCTTTTGGTTACTTAACAATAATGCAGAAAATGTTACAGAGAACCCTGAACTAAATTCACAAAAGGTGGGCACTGAGAAACGGAAGAATTTTGCTTTTTGTTTTACCTTGAACCCAGTGTGCATGTACTGAATACTGAATGTTTTCCACACTCAAAAACAAATGAAATACTTTTAGCTTTGGACATCACATGGATGCTTTTGAATGTGCAATTAAATTGGATCTCTTATGTCACATTTGAAGTGAAGTCTCTCCATGTGCAGTTGATTATTCCCACAAGATACCAGTGCGCACACACACTCTCTTCTTTACTAAGTGGACTCCTCCGCTCAAGTAATCAAAATCCCAGCAGGACCACTCTTGTCCTCTATTTCAACTGGACGTGTGAATGGCTAGGGCTTGGAGTAGAAAGCAACTGATGAGATACTTTCACTCCTGTTGAAGGCAGTGAGGGGAAGAAGTCAACACACTTTCCATCCTCAGGTCTTCATTCTTTGTATATTAAATGTGGCAGTGACATCACAGCCAGAAATGGCTCGTTGGGTGGGGCCAAGCCGTTACACTAATTTTCTGGCAGGTGAGTCACTGCTGCAACTTGCTTGCCAAGATGGGAGGTCGGTGCAATGCAAACGCACCAATGGAGCCAATCCAGCACCCCTGCCAGGGCATTATGCTGACCTCCCTGTTGCTTCGCCTCTCCCCTTCCCCGCAAGCAACAATGACGGAGCTGCCAGGAAGCTAGTGTAGCGGCTCCACCCCACCCAGAAAGCCACTTCTGATATGGTTAGGTTTGCTTCTGGCCAGGGATCCTCTCCAAACTGCCCCTCTGACCCACAGCCTTGGCAAGCTGGCTGCATCTCCCTTATACTTTTGTCCTTTCCAATTCCACCATCCCACCAGAGTCCATGCATTTACTCATCTCAGTAACTAATGGCTAGCGTACTAAACGCAGAAATGCTACTGTGCTCCTTGGATCGTTCCATGCCGCTCTTCTTCTTCCCCACCCCCAAACATGTGTTAGCAGTTAGGAGATATTTGCTAAAGCACAGCACTTGGCAGTGGGGCAGAAAATGTTATGTTCCAACCATACAGCACAAAGTATGAATTTTATTTCAATCCTGCCCTGCGGAAATATACTCACTTGCAACTCTGTGCAGAGCTATATAAAAATCAATCCAATTATGATGGCACTTTGACTCTCAATGCAAGATAAAAAGCATAAGTCAATCAATACCTTGGTGCAAGAGCTCTCATACTTCCACACCATGCCATATTTCCTGAATACTTTTGAACTTCACTTGCCAGTGTGTAAAGAATGTGGATTCTGGAAGCATCATAGCAGTTAATTCCATTCCAATTGCCACCCAAATGCTCACTGATTTCATCTTTCACTAAAACTTGCTTTTTGAGACATACTCTTTTCACCTGGAATAGTCATGACAGTCTGTGCACTGGGCAAGTTGGGAAAAACAAGTAGAGGGGAGTGTGGAAGGCAAAACAGGCATGCCCACCCATCTCTTGAGACCTCAGGAAGAATTCTAGGAACAGGAAATGTATAAAGATTTGAACCGAGATAGTGAAAGGGAGGGATGGGAAAAAAGGAAAACAAAATGAAATGTGACAATAGGTCTGAGCACAGCCTAAAATGCAAACATACATACATCTGCCTTGCTAAACTAAAAATGAAAACCAAGCCCAAACAACATCCCATTCACAGTTCCCAGCACTATGTGTTGCCATCCCTCCCTCGAAGCCTGAGAGAAAAAGGACTTCAAACATCAACACATCTGGAACGCTGCCAATATGGGGCCTTGTTTCCAGACACTCCTGAGCCTAATATAAAACACTCCCTCACCAGTACTGTACAACACTGTTCCCAAGAGCTCCATGATGAAATGCAAGAGGCTTCTGCTTAACTACTGAATTAAAATGTGATGTGAGCAACAAGACCTGGCCTGTCTAACCCAGTACTACATTCTGAGCGGCAGTGGCTTCCCAGGGTCTTTCTCAGGAGATGGAACCTTAGATCTTCTGTATGCAAGGCATGTACCCCATTTACTCCCTGGGAAACATCAGGAAAATAGAAATCTGTCTTTATACTGAGAGTACAGTCTTTGCACAGAGGAAGCTCCCAGGTCTATCCTTTGCACCTCCAGCTGAATGCTCAGGCAGTATGCGACAAAAATAAAACAAATAAAAAATCTGCTAGAAAGCTTATGCTAGTCAAAGCAGACCAGGGGCAGCCAATATGATGCCGCCAGATGACGTTGGCCTACAACTCCCATCATCCCTTATCATTGGCAAGGCAAACTGGGGCTGATGGGATGTGGAGTCCAACAACACCTGGAAGGTGCAGCATCGGTTACTCATGGAATTGACAACAGCACTTGGCTGCGTGAACCAACAGTATGATTCAGTAAAAAGCAGCTTCATCTTTGCCTATTGCTTCAGTTGAAAGAATCATTTATACCCTATTACAATGCATGCTTGTTGACGTGCCAAACCTCTGGAATACCCAAGGGCTCCCAGTTGTGGGAGCTGTTTCCTGTGCTTCCATAAATTATTCTAGTCACTCCCATTTATCTTTAGATACCATCAACTAATTGCCTTTCTAGATGCAGGGGATTAAAAAGGATGAATTAGCTGGCATTTGTCTCCATCATTACTAAGGGAACATCCACAAATATGTGAACTGTCAGAAAAACTAAAGATAACTTTATTATTGGCAAACAGAATTGCTACTGTGGAAGAAACACACTCCAGAGCTTGGTGAGGATGTGGAAGAAATAAGTACACAAAACTGGAGGTGGCAAGTTGGGGAGGTGTAGATATGACTTGTTAAACAAAATTGGCTGCGGCATGTGCAGTTCAGCCTTTGGTTCCTTTCCATAGCAGGGGGTTTTCTGTTGCAGCAAGTGATGACCACACTATTGTGATCACCCAAGATCTAGCAGCAGGCTGATTTGTGAAGGCAGCATTTTGTTATGAAATGCATGAAGCAATAATTAATGCACATGCTAACCCTAGGACCTGCTGGTGAGTGGCAGGTAATGAATTCAATCATCATCATAACAAAAACAATTTTATTACTTAGAAAATATAAAATACTGCAGATTGTCCTTGCGCTTGAAAGCTTCAAAAGGCCAGCCTGAAGCTCAGTGACTAAGCACATGCATGGCAAGCAGAAGCTTGCAGGTTCAATCCCAAATATCGCCACTGAGGACTAGGAAAGAGTTCTGACTGAAACCCCGGAAAGCCACTGGCAGGCAGTGCTGACAATGTTGTGCCAGATGAACCATTAACCTGACTCAGCACACAGCAGCTTTCTATGTCTTATTTGCAGGGTTTTTTATTATTATTTTGTTTTGCTAGAAGAGAATCTCTTGAGCCACGCAGATGACCAAATTACCCCAGTGTGAACTATCTCTTGTATCTGGCTTTGCTTCCTGTTCCATCCTGTCCTGCCAAGTGTAAGGACAACCTTGCCACATACCTAGGGATGAACAAATCTGTCCAATTTGGTTTCACTCAGCCCCCCCTTTTTTGGCAATCTTGAGGTTCAGCTCTCCGCATTTCCCCATCACTTTGCAATTAAAAATCTTCATGAAAAAGTGCAACTTTCTGCTAACGTACACAATTGTGTGCAGTTACCCCTCACATAGACATTTCTGCAAGCAACTTTCTCTAATGTATATTTGCTATTTTAAGTAATAAATTCTTATGCACACTTTCCTCTAACATACACATTTTTGAACACCTTTTAATTTGGGTGGAGAACTGCATAGCAAAATCTGGAGAAGCGTGAATTTGGAAAGACAGATTTGGGAAGTGCAAATCACATTAAAATGGAAACAAAACTGATTTCCCCTGTTGCATATCCCTCTGTATATCAGGTGCAGCGATGTGAACACCCTTGCATAATCCAGTGGTTTGGTCCATCTGTCTCTTTCCCCAATCTTCCCAATATTAAAAGCCAAACAGAAGGGTTTTTACACTTACACCTGTAGCTGTTAAACTGAGTTGGCTCAATCAGTAGTCTCTGGGCACAAAGACGACAATTCTTGGCACACTGTGGAAGAACTGCTGGGCAGTGTATAAGATATAGATTAATTTGTCTTTGAGCTAATTTAAAACCAGCCCTAGTAAATCATGACAAAAATCTGACATGCCTTAAGTGACCTGTGAAAAATTAATTCAGGCTCTCAGTTGCATTTCTAGCAAATTGAAAGGATGTGCTTGCAAGGAGTCTATTCCATCTAGAATTTACTCTTGCAGAACAGAAAGCATTTATGAATAAATGTGCTACTGTCAGATCTGCACCCAGCCGTTGGAAAGGAAGCGGGGAGGCAACATCTCACTGTCTGGTTCACTCTCTGTGAACAGTAACTGCAAAAAAATAAATAAATCCTTTTTAAAAAAACAAATTAGAAGAGTGAAAGTGCATATGTGATAAATATTCTAGATAGCCAAGGGCTACAATCCTAAGCATGCTTATTTGAAAGCAATTTTAATACAAATCAGTGGGCTTACTTCCAAATAAATGTATTAAGAACAGGCTGGGTTTCTCACATAAGGACTCAACCCTGGTAACGATCTTCCCTTGTAAACAGCATTTTTTAAAAGCAACAGCCCACTTTTATACACAAAGCAACAGAAATTTGTGCTGCCTTTAAAAAAACAAGCCAAAACCCCAAGAAGTCATGATTGTGCTTATAGTTGAGCAGGATGGCATCTGAAGGTATTTCACTTATCTTGCAACCTAAGCTTTCCCAGGGGAATATTTCATTTTATGAAGTTGAATACAATACTTCTATTCATACTTTGCTTTTTCCATTAGCTGACATGCTGCCAGTGGAGGGGTGTGTGCGTTCTCCCTCCTTTCCTCTCAGCCCTCCCTCCCACATTCTGTAACTTATAACAGTGACTTTGTATTCCACCTTACCTTTTCAAATAAATAAATAAACAAATCTTTAGCACTGTTATACTTCTGATATACATTTCGTGTGTGCCTGACCTGTAAACATCTGACTTCTGTTTCGATTAACACTATCCTGTAACTTTTTTTGCTGGTGGGGGGACGGACATATGCAGCTATTGTTGCGCATAACCAGAAGAAGCGTTTGGGAAGCTGCAGTATCTCCCCACTGGGAATGTCCCAGTGCCATGTTTATTTCTCTAACCAATAACAGAGGGGGGCAGAATGGCTGAGATTCAGCTGGCCTTTCTATTCAAACAGTGCTGTACATAAGCCAATGCTCATCTCCAGATTGGCCAGGCAACCACCTTGGAAGCTTTCGTTTCATACTTAATGGGCCCTTCCATCTCCCCTCTGCCTGCCCAGGTCCCTCCATTTTTAGTAATAAAGTGCTTTGCGGAACTAGCAGCAAAAATGTATGACACAGCTAATGAACGAATCGAACAGCCGTGAAGCACATACACTGGAGAGGCAAGCAGAGTATGTGGGATATTGCATGTGCTTCTATAGCTGCTTATGCTGCATTTTTACAGAGACAACTGACAAACTCAGCAAGTGTTTGGTGATGGTGCACAGGGTTTTGTGACATGAAAAGCTAATAAAATGTTCTGTTCATCTCAGGTATTTCCAAGGCATTCCACAATTTAATATATTAATTTGGGAGGCACCCAACCAAAGATGCTCTACTCTAAAGACTCTGTGGCTTTTTGAGAAATCGAGCCAGGATCACACTCCATAAAACCAATTAAACAGCAGCAGCAGAATTACCATCATTACTAGACTCAGTGGTGAGAACCTGGACAAGAACTTTTATTTTTCTGCTGTTCCAAGTATCTGCTTGAACCTGGCTAATGTAAGGCAAAAAATAAAGAAAGGGGGGGGCGGGTTTGTGGTCTTGGTGATGAAGCCTTTGGAAATAAAACACATTCCCTCCCCTAGCATTTATAGGATGCACAAGAGAAACAAAAAAAACCCCAGAATCTTGGATCCAGAGTTGAGGCTAAAATGCTTGAAAGCGCTCAAAAAGCAATGTTATAATAACACCCTCCCTTACATATTTTCAATAAATAAATAAAAATAGGAAGAATATGCAGTGTGGACTTGAAAGGAATGCAAAGAAAACTAGACATCTGTGACAATTTTGAGAGGATACTGGCTCCATATGGAACTATTAATTTAAAACATTAGAAGAGCTTGCTGGATCAGGCCAGTAGTACGTCTAGTCCAGCTTTTTGTTGTTCTCACATTGGCGAACCCACAAGCAGAATTTGAGCACAACAGCACTCTCCCCTCCTGCGGTTTCCAGCAACTGCTATTCAGAAGCATTACTGCCTCGAACTGTGGAGGCAGGGCATAGTCATCTGGGCTAATAGCCTTCAATAGCATTCTCCTCCATGAATTTGTCCAATTCTCTTTTAAAGCCACCCAGCCATCATTGCCTCTTGCAAGAGTGAGTTCCATAGTTTAACTGCACTGCATGAAGAAGTACGTTCTTTTATCTGCCCTGAATCTTTCAACACTAAAATGAGTTCTAATATTATGAGAATGGTTGCAATGGAAACTACAGCATAACATCCACCTAAACAGTGGTATCTCGGGTTACATACGCTTCAGGTTACAGACTCCGCTAACCCAGAAATAGTACCTCGGGTTAAGAGCTTTGCTTCAGGATGAGAACAGAAATCGGGCTCCTGCGGCACGGCAGCAGCAGGAGGCCCCATTAGCTAAAGTGGTGCTTCAGGTTAAGAACAGTTTCAGGTTAAGAACGGACCTCCAGAATGAATTAAGTACTTAACCCGAGGAACCACTGTATAGAGATGCTCCTAGTAAAATACTACACCTAGAATAGAAAAATAATGGCTAATTACACCAAGCCTTATTTAGAAGTTCTATAAACACTGCACCAGAACTGTGGGACAAGCCACTAACACCTGAACGGCACCTTATTTCTTATTTCTGTTGTGAACTTTATTCTAAAAGGAGGAATATGTGGCAAAAGCCTAAATATTTTGCTTAATTTCACTGTTTCATTGTCCTTCACACCTAGATTGCAGAAATATTGTAATATTTGCATTGCTTTAGCATTTGAGAAACACCATGTTCCACAATGTCAGATTAAATTAACACAGCCAGCTAAAGGAAAAATAGAGAAAAAGAAGCTGGATCAAATTGCATTACTTTACATTCAGAGACTGTACCATAATCCTACAGCAGAAAGGTGTTGGAGCAAGCAGAAAGTGATAGTAAAGCCAAATAGTTGGAACATTTTCTTCTATGGTTTATTTAGTCATATAGGAAGTTGCATGCTGCAACTTCTTATAAAATACATATTCTTGTCACACCAAAGCATTGATTTGTGAGGTCTGTATATATACACGATAGATCAGAAAGTCCAGTCGATGTTTGTCTGACTAAACAGGAATTTAAAACCTCAAATTAGGCTCTCCAGATTATTTGTTTGGAGATTCTACCCTAACTTTTAGCTTACAGTTCTTTCTGGATGGCCTTTGAGCTGATGCAGGGCACTAGCAATAGTAGGTTACAATCAACATCTTCCCCTCCTTCGGTAAAACACACACATCACAAGAGAGTTGAAAATAAACGATTTGATCTGTGTGAACCAGTTCTACTCATGCCTGTAAGCAAATCCACAAACACACACTGGCGATTGGTGGAACAGGCCTGATGCATTAATGCAATTTGATTTGTCAACTCCTATTTAACTAATTTGTAAGAACAAATACTACAACAGCTGGGGGATATGTAGTAATGGGGACAGAGCATGTCAATGTGTTACTACGACTGACCCAGTATTGTAGAAACATTTTCTAGTCCAGCACATTGCAGCGGAAGAATAGATTCAGCTACTGTATCACTTCTGCAAGCTTATTGAACTTCCTAATAGGATATGCCTGGAGAAATGATTTCTGCTAGTTCAAGACTTTTCTGTTCTTTCCTCAAATTTTATTTACCCTTGCGTTGAAACTGCTGTTATCTTGATTCTACGGATATACAGATTAGTGGGTCAAGAGGGACAAGTGGAGCAAATGAGATATGTTCCAAAGCACACTACATCAGTATTGACAATGATATTTTAAGCTTTGCATCTATGCATCTGCCTAAACAAAATTCCAGCATGAAAGAATGCTAATTTCTTTTTTGTCTACAGCATCTTGATTTCCCTGGCCAAATCAGAAAAGGAGGGGGGAGACCCAATTGTTAACTTGGATCTTCTTTTATCTTTATTAATCCAAGATTTGTATAGTATGACTTCAGTGTGAATATTCCTGTCATTTATCTTAATTTATATCAATTGGTATATACAAGGACATTGGAACAGAAGGCATTACTTATATACTGTTATGCTGCTGACATGAATAATATGTGTAGACTTTACAGAGGAATGACGGCTGTGATTCAGCCAAAACCTAAGCACTTATGACTCCCATTGATCTCACTGGGAAAGCAAAGCAATGGCTTACCACTTTCCAGTTGAATTCTATGGGACAGGGGTAATTCTCAGATTTTACCTCAGTACTTCAGAAACTGCTGCATTGTGTCACCCTGCTGAGGCATTCTGGTAATGCTGGATCTGACCAGGATGATCCAAGACCCTGTTGCCCTGGACAGTGCATAGAGCAAAGGACTCTTTGCTTAGCACATTGTATTTTTATGGTATTAGTGAGCAGGTAAAAGGTAAAGGTACCCCTGACCATTAGGTCCAGTCGCAGATGACTCTGGGGTTGCGCGCTCATCTCACTCTATAGGACGAGGGAGCTGGCGTTTGTCCACAGACAGCTTCTGGGTCATGTGGCCAGCATGACTAAGCCGCTTCTGGCGAACCAGAGCAGCGCACGGAAACGCCGTTTACCTTCCTGCCGGAGCGGTACCTATTTATCTACTTGCACTTGATGTCCTTTTGAACTGCTAGGTGGGCAGGAGCTGGGACCGAACAACGGGCACTCACCCTGTCGTGGGGATTCGAAAATAAAAATAATAGTGAGCAGCTAATAACTTTTATTTCCATGTTCATAATACTTCTGTCCAAGGTAAATCAAGGATTGAGACACAGCCTCAGTTTTCAGATGCTCAGTTTCCAGTTGTTTTCTTTTAAGCAAAAGCAAGCTGTAAATCTGGAAGAACCTGAAGACTGATATTTATGTCCCAATTGTACCACTTCAGATTTCAGCTGGGTCCTGAGGGAAGCAGCCATTTTTTATTTTATTTTTTGCTGTTTTTCAGAGGATTAATTTATGGCCGCTCCCCTCAGGACCTCTCAGGCTCGTTTTTACTTTTAGTATTGCCCTAGCTCTAAAGTCAGCAGAATTCTGACATACTGTAAACAGCGTTAGAAATTGAGATATGAAAGCTAGGAGCTAAATGGCACCCTAAGGTTATGGGCACCTCAATGAAGTGTCTAAGTGCACTTTTTTATAACAAAAATACAAAGCTGCGAATCTTATGTTCATTTTCCACATGGTCTAGTCCTCATCTGAAGACTGCAGAAAACAAAGCCATACTGCCCGCCCCCTAATATTCTTACGAGGGTCCCTTCTCCAGTCCTGAGAGTGGCTTGAAGTGAGGAGGCAGAAAATGGTCCACCTTTTCCTCCAGCAGTGGCAGCTTTAATCTGAAATCTTAGGCTCAGTACTGCACCCAGAGCTCAGTAACTGCTTGCATTAATGAAATTCCCTGTCACAAAACATGTCTAGAACAATGGGAGCTTCGAACGCTGACTGCAAATGAGCAGGGAGTGGCTTTAACCACTTAGAGGTTATTTTGGAAGGGGTCCCTGGTTAACTTTTTTTGCTCTGCATATTCAAGTGGCTCCTCATGGCAATTGATAGATGCCCATAAACATTTCAAGTAACTTGCCATACAATATTTACATAAAATAACTGTGCTATTTGTCAGACAAAACCAGAATACAAAACCATAATCTAAACAGAGGCCCTTCAAGAGTCCCAAACACTCCAGCTTGCTAGGAATTAGAGAAAGACCACGAGGGTAAACATTCCAACTTGTGAAGTTGTTCACTGGTGACAAAGAATAAGGGAAGTTAATCAGGAAGAACAGAAGAAGTGCTGAATTCAACAGTCTGCTGTGGCATTTCTGTTAGTAGATTTTTTGGATGGTGATCATCACACAAATGTGACAAGACTCTCCGGGGAACCTTAATAGCCTTTGAAGAGCAAAGAAGAACTATCTGTTTACAAGTCATCAATGTAAAAGATTCAGGAATAAAGCCACATAATCGCCACTGTAACAATCTATAGTTAATCTAGCAATACCCATGTTACTAAGAACTAATTTTCTGGTCTTTGGCTGTTAAGCCAACATAAAAACACGCTCTACATCCTTAGTTATCAGTCGGAGGGAGATTATTTCTTAACTGCCTTCCAAACAGGAAAGATACATGAGAAGTGTGTGGTGAAGAAGTGTGACACCCTGGAATTGCTACTTGACACATAATTTTACATATTACCTAATTGCTACTTGACATGCAATTTTACATATTACCAAAGCCCAAGTAGGTCTCTGGATTTTAACACTCCCTGGTGACCTTCATGAATCAATTCAGTTATGTGACAGCATAGAATCCATGCAAATAAAGCAGGAATAGTGAACCTGTGGTCATCCAAATGTTGGAAAGCGCGTAGAAATTTTAATGATCAAGGAGTATATAAATGCCTTAAATGAAAATAAATAAAACTCCCAAGAATCTTAGCCAACATGGCCAGTGGTCAGTGATCCTAGGAGTTGTCCAACATCTGGAGATGAACAGGTTCCCCCAGCCTCTATTTATTCACTGGCCTGTGAGCGCTCCAGTTGGAGAACAGCCTTTACCAAAGGTGTCATGGACTTTGAAGACATTCGAACTCAGAACGCAAGGGAGAAATGTGCTAAGAGGAAGGCACGCTTGGCAAATCCACACCGTGATCAACTCCCGCCTGGGAACCAATGTCCTCACTGGGGAAGGACGTGTGGATCCAGAATTGGCCTCCACAGTCACTTATGGACTCATTGTTAAAACCGTGATTATGGAAGACAATCTTACTCAGCTATGAGTGATTGCCAAAGAAGAAGAAGAATTTTTGAGGGTAGACTATTCCACATAGTAGATGCCACCACTGTAAAAACTCTCTTCCAGGTTATTGCAAGAAAGATTTCAGAGGGCTGCAGTGATACTGAAGGGATGTCACATGGTGATCTCTGTGAACAGAAAGATCTGTGGGAAATGGGTGTTCTCTCAGGAAAGCTGTCCCCAAGTTGTTTAGGGCTTTATAAACTCAACAACAAAACCTTAAACTTCATTTGTTGGCAACTTGGCACCCGGTGCAGTTCCTTTACTAGGACAGTTACATGCTCATGGTAAGTCACCCCACTGAGTAACCTAGCCATTGCATCTGTGCCAGCTGCAGATTCGCAACCAATGTTAAGAGCAATCTCTCACAGAGTGCATTGCAGTAATCCAACCTCAAGATTCCCTATTACAGAGTATGCAGACTGCCAAGAGGTCATTCTCGTTCTTTACATTGTGAGATGACTGGAGAATATCGGCAGTTAGATAGTGCAGTCTACTGAGCAGGATTCATCTGGATAGCAGCTTTTATGTGTAGTACAGAAAATGCTTCAGGAATGGCAAGTGAAAGGAGAAAGTGGATATGTGCCTCTTCTTTGTCTGCAGTATCATAACTAGTATCTGTTTCGAAAGGAGTAGCCAGCTGGGTTCTTGTTACCAGGATGAGATATGGCACCACGGTTGTATTTGGGAAGTTTGAGCATTCAACAGCCAGTATGAACTGGTAAGTGAAAAGATGGATTGTTGAACATGGGCTCAAGAGGAGAGGTTTGCAATTAGCTTAATTTATTACAGCCACGAATAGGTGGGAAATACTAGACACACAAGGGACTGGACTTTTTTTTGCATGTGAAACTTGTGCTCTGCCACCAAGTTACTATCTCTCCCTCCATCCTTGTATTATTGGGTCTTCTTTTTATTTTATCCACAAATTTACGAACTCATACAAGCTGGAATGATTATATCAGGGCTCATCAGTGATCTCTCCTTCATGTTAGTGTGCCTCCCAGAATGTGTACTGTTGAAGGTGCATGTTTCCATGCTGCCAGAAACAGATTTTAAAACCATCACTGTCTCCTGTGTCAGATAATGTTTCAACACTGGGGTAGAAATTACTGGCTGCAAAATGTAGTAGAATAGCAGATTTGGTGATGGCAGTCATCTTCTATAATTACGAGAAGCTCATTTTCCAGCCTTTCAACCATGGCTCCCATGTGGGGCCTAGAGTGCAAGGAGACTCACGAACAGGAAATTCAGAAAATTAGAGAACATACTGAAGGCTGGAACACTAATTGGTTAAAACTAAAAGGATTTATGAAAGCAGCGGTTGAAAGAAAAGCTAGCTTTGTTGCTTTTGCATCTGATTCAGATGTTACTAAACCTCCCAGACTTCTGACTGAAGCTTCTGCAGTTAGGGTACACTTAAAATAGTTGGGTGCCACACCTCTACAAGGGCCTGAATTTATACAGCACAGCAAGATGGTTACAACATATGGAAAGTCTGAGCAGACAAGCAAATATCTCAGTTGAAAGGGAAAGGGTGTTCCTTCTAACTGGCTGACAGATTAGGCTCCTTTGTTTTTCAGATCTTGTAGCAGTGCTGGTGCCAGTGCAAGTGGTGGCTGAAAGATAGAAGAAGTCCTGCATAATCTCAGAAATGTGACAACGTTGGGATAGCTGCTGAATGGCAGGGAGATATGAAAAGCGGCCTGCCTCTTCTGTCTCGTTTCGTTTCTGTTCTCTCGCTGCCCCACTCCCTGCTTTCCTGTTCTCTCGCTCCATTTACTTTCTGTTGTGCTTCTGTTTCACTTCCATCACCACTGTTGTGTCTCTCTGCATGAAGAACCTCAGAAACAGGCATGCTTTCAACAGTCAGAAAGTTCTTCTTTTTGAAGATCCATAAAGGTATGCAACTAAAGCATTCCAGGCTGCTGCTTTTCACAGAGTGCCCCTCTAACAGAAGAGTCAAAATGGATTGCCCGGCTGTGTGAGTTTTCTGGAATACAGAGTAGGATTGAAATGACAAGTCTGGGTCATTTCACATCCTCTCAGGTGGCAAGTGACAGGAATGGAACTACAACAGGATCAATGATCTCCCACATCCACCCCAAGATCCTTTGGGGGAGCCCTGAGGAAAGAATAAAGTATGTTCAAAAGAAACAAACTTAATGGGCTGACATGCCCTCCTCGAACAGCTAAATTCTGAATTTATAGTGTCAGTTGGAAAGAAGGAAAACTAAAGGAAAAGAATGGAATATTTGCTTGGAGGGGAAAGCTGGCTGGAACCTGAAGAGGAGAATGTTACACTGCAACTTTTTTGTTGCAGGTTCCACTTTTTATATCAAAGTAGGCAACCAAGCAGAATCAAATGCATAGCACCTCAAATAACCAATGCAAAGGATGGTTATCTGTGGTGCATTGCATTGAATACTGCGCTGATTTCCCATAATGGTTCTAGGGCTTGACTATGTTATAAGCCTGGAACTTTGCCCCGGTGACTATATATACTTAGATGCTGCCCTCTGTTTGAACACTCCTCTGTTGTACGTTGACATTGAGTCAAGTGACTTGCAGAAAGACACAACAGGGCACAGTGCCAAAGCTGGCAACATTCCTAGGTCTTGGAGTGAGAATCTAATTGCTGCCACCACAGTCTTCTTTTTTAACACTGTTCCTTTGGCCCTCTCCTGCGCCTTCTGTCTATCTCCGTCAGCGATATGATAGGCTCGTGACTTGGCTTCGCTCTTTCATAGGGAAGCTAAATGCTGCAGTGGGGAAGTGTCTTACAATGGCAGATGTGAGCACTGGCCCTGCAGCACAATCATCTGATAAAGAACCGCTTATGGGCTATTGTAATAAAGAGCAGCGATCTTACAGATCTTTGACTGTCAAATAATACAACATTCAGCAGAGTTTTGGAAGCAAGCCTCCCGGCTTCCCTTCTTAGTGGGCATGCAGCCATCGCAGTGACAAGAATTTATCTGGGTGGAAAGAATTAACAAAGCATAATAATTAAATGAGTACACCCATTGATAAAACCAACTGGGTTGTAAATTGCTATGATAAGCAGAATAACACTGGTGAAACCAGAGTGCTGTGAAACCATTACAATCTTTTTTTTCCCATCCAGGAACCCAGGTGCGACTTGTAATATGGATCAGAAAAGAGAATTATAGTTATTCCTTTTAATTGATATATTCAATGCCAATTAAAGGTCTGCTTCCAGAATCCCATGAAATCTTTAATAAATGTGCCAGGCAGGTAAATATGCCTAGGCTAAATAAGGAGTAATTCTGGAATACATCAGGATTTAAATTTTAAATTTTTTGTTTTGTTTTAATGCTGAGCTTGTTCCCTGAACCACTATCATCTCCCAACCCCCAATCACCCAAATTAAGTTTCCATTACTATAAGTGAAGCAATTGTGAAACTAACTGCTTATTTGAGGTAACTGGACCACAAAGTAGACAAATGGTTAATTTCAAAATATACAACAAAAGATAGAAATTGGGGCTCCAGCAGGCTGGGTAGAAGCAGAAGAGGATATGGACTCCTGCACCTTTAATAGTTTAGAAGAGGGAATTTCAGCAGTTGTAGTTTGCATGATACACCCAGCTGTACACAACTATTAAAGGTGCAGGGGGGCCTCTATCCCACCCTACCCTACCCCATTAATTAATTAATTAGTTTTATACCACCTTTCCTCCATTAGTTAAACTTCTGCAGTTAGTTTTAATAAACTTGCAATATTTCATATTCTGCCATATACCGTATTCAGAAAGTGATAAAGCAATTGTCTTCTCCCACTTAGCGTTTTAGCTGCCATTAAGTAGTAGATTTACAATAACTTCGCCAATACCATTAACCCAGCCTTTAATTCAGGTAGGTAGCCTAGTTGGTCTGACACAGTCGAAATATATTTAAAAATTTAAAAAATGTCCAGTAGCACCTTAGAGACCAACTAAGTTTGTTCTTGGTATGAGCTTTTGTGTGCATGCACACTTCTTCAGATAGGTTTTTACCTTATACCACACAATTCTTTGGCTGTTACTTTTGAACCTCTTTGCTTGTTTATTTTTGTTCAAGAATGGCAACTTGCTTTAGAAAGTCCTCAGGGATTGGAATGATCACCCACTTATTTGTATCCATTTATTCTCTTAGAAGGAGGTTGTAAGTGCCAGAAGGGCACTGTTGGCAGATGAAGACAACATATATCACATTGGAAAATGCACAGGTGAGAAACCTTTTACAGTACAGTGGTACCTCGGGTTACATATGCTTCAGGTTACAGACGCTTCAGGTTACAGACTCCGCTAACCCAGAAATAGTACCTCGGGTTAAGAACTTTGCTTCAGGATGAGAACAGAAATCATGGTGCGGCGGCATGGCAGCAGTAGGAGGCCCCATTAGCTAAAGTGGTGCTTCAGGTTAAGAATAGTTTCAGGTTAAGAACCGACCTCCGGAACAAATTAAGTACTTAACCCGAAGTACCACTGTAATAGTTTGGCTGAGTTCCTAAGGAAACATAGTTTACATGTGGGTTTGTATCTACATTGAGTGTCTCGTTGTTGCTAGTGAGTAGCTGCATCAGATGGAGGGATTCTCTCTAAGCGAGGATAGATTCAGCCCCCAAGGTCTGATGAGGCTCTGGAAAGGTTTTAGCTGAGAATTGTTGCTGACAACCCTCATTGTTTTAAGCCATGTACCTGTTTTTCTGATTAGATAGAATAGGTGTAGCCTCTGAACTTGCCTAATACCATGAGACCACACTTCTGTCTCATCTGACTGGCGGCCTGTCTCTGAGGCCCCAGGCCAAAGTCTTCAACAAGCCCATTCATTACCTAGGATCTTTTTATCAAAGGAGGCCAGGGAATGACATGGGATTGTCTGTAGGCATGCAAAGGATATCCTCTGCCACTAAGCCAGGCCTTCCTATTTTCAAACAACTGTCCTTTTAAAAAAAACCCAATGTGGCCAACAAGACCAAGGAAAATGCTAGGCTGGTTCATAACAGATAGTTCTCTTGTATTTAGAATAAAGTCATTTTTAAATGTGAAGATTGATCCCTATTTGATGAATCAGTGAAGCAAACCTTAACAAGGATGTCAAAAATCACAATACGTTGATTCAAATGACATCAAAAATAGTATCTGTGGACACTGGAGGAAACCTGAAGCGCAGGGGAAAGTACTGCTGCACATTCATTACTGCAATAAGTTGATTGGAAACTGATCCTGAGAATTTTTACTTGGAAGCAAGTTCAATGGGACTTTTTCCCCAGTATGCATGCCTAGAACTTCAGAATAAACTGCAACCCAAAAATTGCCCTATTCGTCCCCCCAGAGTATTGTATAATTAAAAATGAACAATATCATTTTTCACCTTATTCTGCAAGACACAAGAAAGCAAAATTCCATTGAAAGGCTTTGCACTGGAAAGAAGCAATTCCAAGCCATAGCGATTCTTGAAAATCAAGTCTATGGATCAGATGCAGGTTTTCCCCCTCCCCCACATTTCCAAGTGCTCCTGTCCTCACAAGGATTTCTCATTACAACTTGTATATTAATGAATTTCAAATGTCTGTGAGACACACATGCATACACATCTCACTGGGAACAGGTTTTACATTTACAGCATGAGTATGAACTCAAGATAATTGAGGTAACAGTAATCTCCTTTCCATACCAACTAAGAAGATGCTTTGTTGTTTTTCGCCCAAAAGGACTAGCATTCACATTGCTGGCTGAGCTCATACACTGGACTCTGATTAAAAGCTTGTCTGTATAACACATTTAATGCTTCCGGCACAGATGGGAGGGCGCTGGGGAAAAGAAACACGCACACACTCCTATGTTAGGAAAGGGCAACACACCCATTTTATCAGACAGATTAAGTTGTAATGCATCAAATGGTGATACTCTTAGAAACATCTATTTCACCGGTATGCAAATTGTTCTGGGTCCAGCAGGGATACAGTATATGCTATGAAAATCTGGATAATACAAGATTGCTTCTGAAAGTGCACCTATGTTTTAATTTGTGTAAATAGCTGTCACAGAACAAGAGGAAACACGTGTTCCTATCACAATACAGTCGGCTTGGCTAACCTGTGGCACTTCAAATCTTGGACCGCAACTCCCAAAGAGAGTGGTCAGTGGCCAAGGATGATGGGAGCTGTAGTCTGGTGACAGTTTGTGGACCACAGGTTGCAACATCTCTTCAGTACAGCCCCATGGAAAAGCTCCCTGTGTAGAGTTCTGACCTCTAACTCCACTGAAATACAACAGTGAAACTTTTTCCACAATTGGATTTTCACTGCTCATATCCATCTCAGTGCTTGCTAGCCTCCACTAAGGGAACTCCCATATGCCAAGCCTCCAAATTCTGCATGTTGCAAGCTTAAAGAGCAATCCCATGCACACTCTCTGGCAATAGATATTATTAAGCACACTGGGACTTGCATGCATAGGATTGCAGACAAAATTTAAGTCCTAGCAAACTGCAGATTGATGTGGAGTTATTAAAAATATATATAGAAAGTGTTGAGAGGGAAAGAAATGGGGGTGGGGGATATTCATCTACCCAGACACTGGTATAACCAGCAGGAGTGCAGCTTAACAAGAGATGCATTCACTCCGACAGCTCTGTTTAAGGTAGGCAGCACCAGGCTCCACATGCTGGCCTCAGACAAATGAAAATGTTAAGTGATTCGGTCCAAGTGCTTTAATGGAAATCCATGGTTAATTGTTCCTAGCTGTGAAAAAAGGGCTCATTCTTCTTTCTAGAGGAAAAAGGAAGCAGAAGCATGAAGGACTGTCTGAGTGCTCTGGGGAACCACAGTGGCAAAGTGCCATATAAAAATGCTACACATTTGACTCAACGGAGCAATCCTACAATGTCTAGTGGGAAGTCAGTTCCATTCCGTTCAATAGTTCTTACTCCCAGGGAGATGAATGTGCAAGTTCATTTATTCAAATATCAGTAATTGTTGTTGTTTGTATTATATTACAAAAAAAAACCCAAACAGCACGTTGTGCTCATCCCTAGTGCCTTGGCAGTTGCCATGGTCACACTCTCTTCTTGGATTCTCCCCATTTGTGAAGGGGGTACCTCTCTGCATTTTGCAGTAATAATGCAGAAGGAAGAAAAGAAGAAGAAATGGGGGGGGAGGTATTAAAAAGATATCCTAAGAGAGCCAGTGTGGTGTAGTGGTTAAGAGCGGTGGACTCATAATCTGGTTAACCAGGTTCGCTTCCCCGCTCCTCCACATGCAGCTGCTGGGTGACCTTGGGCCAGTCACACTTCTTTGAAGTCTCTCAGCCTCACTCACCTCACAGAGTGTTTGTTGTGGGGGAGGAAGGAAAAGGAGATTGTTAGCCACTTTGAGACTCCTTCGGGTAGTAATAAAACAGGATATCAAATCCAAACTCCTACTTTAGAGAGTTGTTGTGAGGATGGGACAGAAGGAAAAGGACTGGGTACTTAAGGACTTTGAGTTCCCTGGAGGATCAGTGGGATACAATATATAACATATTGGCAACTGGTTATATGTTATTAATGAGAATACCTGTAAACACCTGACCAATGTTACCAAAACAGCGGGGGGGGGGGAGATGAAAAAGAGGACATGACCTTTAATAGTTCTGTGGAAGGACTTTTGAATTCCTTTTTCTACACAGCTATTAAAAATGGCATGAGACCCATTGTCTTGTGGATCTTGCCACTCTATATTAGACACAGACTGGCTTCCTATTGTGCAATCTTTCTGCGTGTCTACTGAAAGTAAGGCCCACTGAATTCAGCAAGATCTAAGCAAGTGACTGCAGCCTTAACACAGTGTACGTTTCAAATAGCGCAGGTGTCATCCACCTTATTTTCATTTCACACACCCGCAGTTCATCTCACCTGTGCATAGACAGGTCAGAATAAATCGTGACAAATGTGCTGTTTTCCCTGAATGTTTCAGATATTCCCAGGTAGACATGTATTTATAGCAGTGAAATTTACACATTCATAGCTTAGAGAGTTACAAATGCTGATTATATTAAAACCATACCGTAAACATCAGAGCAACCAAATGTTTGAACTGCATTTGCTTTGCTGAAATAACTTTAACCACAGCTGAGTTTCCAACATTAACAGTATGCCTAAGCAACCTATTTGTTTGGGCACGATATAAACACAACTAGCTTCTACAGCATTGGCTTCTTTGCTTCATGTATTGTCCAAATTAGTGCTCTACTTGTGGGTTTTCGTTTGTGAAAATCAGTATTCCATGAAACGGGTTTTAACCTTAACAGAGTGTTCCATATGCTTCTCCAGACACAGATCAGTATCACTTATCTCTGCCACTACCCTATTTCTTCACTGTCGGAGTTTCCTTCTTTAGAAGCATACCCATTTTTCTTCTTGTTGTTCACATCATCAGCCCTGGATATTTCTCAACCCTGCAGCAAGCAACATCCTCCCATTATGCAATTTCCAAGAAATGTACTGGCATCTGAATAAAGTTATATGCCTGATAGGCAGTAGGAACCTCCTACAGGAGAATTGGAAGAGGGAGGCAACATAGCAAGGTGCATTTACCTTGTTAAGGTTGCCTAGGATGACACTGCAGTCACATTGGCATAAACCACTTTGTGTGACACCACAATTATTCATATCTTTAGGATCTGGATTCTAGGAAAGCATTGCTACACCCCAAGTATTTCATTATTTATATCTACCATAAATGAATAGCTAAGAAGCACAGTAGGGTGTTTTATTTCTTTTTTTTTACAGACATGCCCCCCCCCCGCAGTTTTCAAGACTACAACATAAGATGAGGACCTTTGCCTCCCCAGCTGTGATCATGACAAACATCAGCCCCCCACTGCACAATTAGCCTTAAAAAAAAAAAGTAGCTCCCATTGGCACTAATGGGGGCTTTTCTCCTTGTGGTTCTGGGGCAATCTTCACCAAGCTTGTGGCTGGCAAAGGAACAGTCACATTTCCCTCTCCAGATGCTGCAGTCCCAGTACAAATTTCCCCACCCAGTGTCTGCAACTTAATAAAACATCCTATTGTGTTTCCTAGCAATGCAATTAAAGCAAGTGCTAGTTTGGTCCTTAGGTTTGCAATGGCTAGGGTGCCCAATATTTGAATTGCTTGTTACCTTTTGTGCTGTTGCACACAATGTTTAGCATTGAGATATTCACACATGCATGCCCATTATTTGATTTTTCTTAACCCTTGATGACTCTGCAGAACCAAGGCCAGCCAAATAAACGTTGCAAAGGCAAGGGACAGAATGGTGTTTACCCCATTCGACAGACAGAAGCTGATCACACTGAAACTGTCAATTGAATCTGACTTAAATGCTGGTGATGGGATAATGTCCCCCACCTCACTCGAAGGCAACAGACTAGCTTAGTAGTATACACAGCTCCATCTTCCAACACCTTGCTGCCGCTCCCCTCCCCCTCCCCTGGCGTTTGCCACTTAGACCAGTCATCCCACTCTTTGCAATGTGCCACATGACTCCACTGAAAAGCATTATGCATAAAATGATATGAAAGTTCTGAATGTGACTTTTGGTCACCGATGGCTCAAACGCATACTGTTCAGCAGTTCTCAAGTTCTAAACAACTGTTCTATATAGTGCTAAACAAAACCTAAAGATAGATCTAGATGCAGCTGACAGCACTCCTTTAGTGTTTTTCTTCTTCTTTTCAACTGGCCATTTTCAAATAATCTTTCCATTTACCTAATATCTATATTTCTAAGCTCAAACAGTGCTACATCTGACTCGAGTACAGAGGGTGTACTCTGTTCCCCTGCTGCAATCTTGCTAAATCTGCAGACTATAAAACATGCTAGCCAGGACTGACAGCTGAAACAGTAAAGAAAAATAAAATAATGAACAAATTATAAATCCTATGAAACCAATGTATGAAGCCCCTTAAATCTCTGACTATATTAAGTGCAAACCAAGGAAATGCTATGCTGAAAGAACACAACTTAATGAACGATCTGTTTGATCTCTCAGCCAAGATTTCTTAGCACGTCAAATTTCCTCATTTGGGAGAGCTGCTTGTGAAGAAAACCCTGGCAATATTCCACCTGGATAACAATGAGGCGAGCTAGCCATTTCAAAAGCAAAAATGGACTTGGATGTCTCGTGAATGTCATTAAAACTATTTCGGCAAGTCGGGGAAAGCGCTTCAGCCAGCAGCTGGGGAAGATATGCTACCACCACCATCAAGACAAACACAATCTTCTCCAAATTTATAATCTTTTATCCTAAACTGTATGCCAGGGTGAGGAAGGAAGAGAAAACATGTACAATGTGCTGCTGATGCCTTGGAGGAAGTAATAAACAAGTAACACATAACTAAATTGCCTACTCGGGCATTTCAATTCCTATTCCTCTCTCTCTCTACACACACACACACACTATCGAGGGTCCACAGTACATTTCCTCAGCATCACCACTTCTAACAGCCAAATAATAATCATTTAAAAGTTTTGTTTAATGCCCTTCACCAACAGGCCCCAGAGTATAAAAGGCCCCAAAATATAAAATAATACATTGGACTAATAATAAAAATAATTCAATAACTTCAATAAGACATGGGTTCTTCCTCTTCGTTCATCTTCTGTTTCTGTTTTTAATTTGAACATTTTATTGGTTCTGAACAACCACATAGCATCTGGAATATAATTATTTCCACAGTAAACTCTTATAAACTCTTATTCATCCTGCCCTAGATCTCCTTAACCCACAACTATGTCTTGTCAAGGTGGCGATTGATTGTGAGGCAGCTACTCTTTTGTCCTAAATTGAATGCCGTACTCTTTGTTAGAATGAAACTGACCTTCCTCATGAGACATAGTGATATGAATGCCAGAGACACAATAGGAAAATAGTTATGGGGATACTGTCTCAGGGCTTTGCATCTGTGTCCACAAAGCAGCTTTCTGTGCTACTGACTGGGCAACGTAGCAAACAACTGAAAGCGTCTCCTGAAAAACAAAATTCTTGGGCAAAAGGTGGCAAAAGCTGCATCATCTAGTGTGGCTGTGGAGCACTGAAGAGGGTTTTCCATGGAAATTCATTAGACTCGTAATCTGGGGAACCGGGTTCGCGTCCCCGCTCCTCCACATGCAGCTGCTGGGTGACCTTGGGCTAGTCACACTTCTTTGAAGTCTCTCAGCCTCACTCACCTCACAGAGTGTTTGTTGTGGGGGAGGAAGGGAAAGGAGAATGTTAGCCGCTTTGAGACTCCTTTGGGTAGTGATAAAGTGGGATATCAAATCCAAACTCCACCACCTCCTCCTCCTCCTCCTCCTCCTCCTCCTCCTCCTCCTCCTCCTCCTCTTCTTCTTCCATAACATCAATGCAAGATTCTTTAATATGAACTTAAAGCTTGAAACAGATAGGTAGCCGTGTTGGTCTGCCATAGTCAAAACAAAATTTTTTTTTTCCTTCCAGTAGCACCTTAAAGACCAACTAAGTTAGTTCTTGGTATGAGCTTTCGTGTGCATGCACACTTCTTCAGATACTTGTTCAGACACTTCAGATACTTTAAAGCTTGAAAGAACCACATTAGAAAGAACCACATTAGTTCTGTCTCAACTGAATCCATAATTTGCAGCATGGGAATAAATTAACAGGAAAAGCATTGAACAATGGGTGACATCCAGTTGGTGTTGCGCCACTGACAGCAAGTGTCCATCAACAGAATGGGGAGGAGGGTGGCCATTTTAGGCATTTCTTCCTGCAGCTCTGAATGGTCCCCCCAATGCTCCCATAACAAAATGTGGCTGGAGGAGAAGGAATTGCTCAAAACTGACTCCCTGCCCATTCTGCCGATGGATCTCTTCTATCAGCAGGGCAAAACCAATGGGATACCACCCAGTTTATGGAATAATAATTTGCGGCCTTAACTCTGTGTCTTACCAGATGTAATTGAGATTAATGGGAGATTAGTCTCTAGAACTCTGCTGTGCAAGCACAGCTGCAGTGTTCAATACAGATAATTTAATTCACTGGGACTTAATCCTGGATAGGAGTATATCGAATTGCAACCTTTTTTAAAAAAGCATGAAATATATGAATTGGATTCATATGTAATATCTCAGTCCCAATATAATCTGACTTGTACCCTAAACTAAAACCTTCATTTTCAGCTGAGCTGTAATTGGTTTCTTAATCCAAACACTTGATAAGATCTTAAAATTCTTGCTCTGTACACTTGACAGCTATCTAACATGTTGTTGGAACATATTTAGCAAAACACACACATTATGCCTACTGACCAGTTGGATGATTTTTAAATAAATATACTTATTTTGGGAGATCTAGCTTTTAAATACAAAACATATATTCACATATTATATATATTGAATGTTAAAGGAGGAAAGCACTAAATGATGTTACATTGGTCCTAATTTGGATCATGATAGAAGATGATAAACAGACCAGAAAGACTCAGTCACAATTAACTATGGTTTACTGTGTCATGCTAATGAGGCCACCATATTCAGTGGAAAAAAATAATTTCCAATTAATGGTTCATATCAAGCTTTTCAGATATTTATAAAAATAGCAAGGCAACAACAACATGGACAAATATGGAGCTGAGCAACTAAGTGCAACTAAGATCTTAACTTTCACAGAACTCTGAAAACTACCAAACTCATTGCTGCTGCAATTCCTGAACTCCTCTTTCTATCAGCAAGTCCTTTTCTGTGTCTCCCTCTGTCATTATCTGAACACAACCAAAGTTACTGGGGACCTCTCCTACAGCTGGCACAATGTCTAAAGGCTTGTGCCCAAACTTAGATCTTTCTAATGGCCCCCTCATTAACTGGTTGTTGGTCAGTGTCAGATGATACTGAGTGGCTAAGGCATTTCTCTGCAGAGAAACCTCTTAGGAAGAATCCCTTTGGAGCTGGGCGTTTGCTGAGCATGCTGGACTGGAGAGCTGAAGGTAGGAGACCTATACAGAGCCATTAACTGGCTCCTGCCTGCCTGCCAAAATCCCTTCTGCGGAGTTCCCAAGCACCCAACAGCCAGCTGCTTGGTTTAGCAAAGACATGCATGAGCAGGAAGAAGAAACTGCAAGCCTTGGGCTATTGCAGTTCTCTCCTCTGCTCTCCAGCTTCTATGCAGCTGGGAGGTCAATTTCAGGAGCTTTTTGTTTCACTTATACTCATGGTTGGGTTGGCTTGACATGGCATCCAGACCAGGAATCATGCTTTGTAATAGCTATGTGGCTTCAGAACCATAGATTGAAGACCGCATACTCTGAAACTGGACAAGGGATCCTGGCTTACAAAAATCTCTAGTCAAACACCAGAAGAGCTGCTAAAGTCCTCCTCCCAGTCTCATGGGGTAGAAAGCAAGGAGGAACACACAAGTATGAGGTTTGTGGCAGCTCCCTAACCTAACGCACATTTGGAGAACCTGTGATCATGCAGAAGTTTGTTTGCTATTTCAACAATTTATATGCTACCTAATCACAATTATATATAAGTGGTCAATGAATAACCCAATACATGAAAATAAAAAGCAGTTAAAATTATAAAATTGTTCTTGTTATATGAACCACCCTGAGACCTCCAGGTATAGGGCAGTATATAAATTCAATAAATAAATAAAAATCAAATAAAAATTCAGTTACGTTGCCTGCCATAATAACGTCTATCTGCCCCAGTCAGTGTGGCCAATGATCAGGGATGTTGGGAGTTGTAGTCCAACAACATCTAGGAGGCTACAGGTTTCCCATCCGGGAGTTAGTGTGATGTGTGAATCAGCCCTTTGTTAACAATCAATACACAGACACCAATGTAAAAATTGCCTTACTATAGTTGACAAATGACAATAAAGCTCAGTACTACTATGTGTTCAACAGGAGCAAACCTCATGCCTTTACAAGCAGGGAAGAATAGTGGTTATTCCTTGTTGCATTTGCTTCACAAGGCTTGCTTAAAAATCACAAGTTGAAACAAACATGAAAATCTGGTTCCTCTCTTAATGGGTAACAGATTGGGGGGGGGGTGTTTTGCTATCACCTTTGGAAATGAAAAACAGACTTTAAAAATATTTCTTTTTAAATCTAGAGATGTAAAACAGCTGCCATAATCTGCTGCCACAGCTGGTGGAGGTGAAATTCCTTTCTGTGTTTTGATATACTATGGAATGGCAGGAGGAGAAAGTGCATGAATGTATATACTTTCTCTTTTTAATCTAAACCTTTAAATGGCTGGCTTCAGCAAAAACAGAACTGGCATTATCTTGTCAAACAACTAATAAACAGGGCAGCAACTGAAATACTACCATTTACAGCTTTTCAAAAAATGAAATAATAGTAATAATCCCACTTTTTTTAGCAAAGGAGAAGCTACTCAGGTAGCAATTGGTTTATCACACTTCAGATCTTTGACCTGGAAGCATCTTTCCATGTGCATAGCCAATGCATGAGTGCACTCTCATCCACACTGCAATGCTCACCTATGCTACATTGAACTGTCTGGATGTGGGTTTACATCTGCATGGGGATGTGGATAACACAGTTGTTATTTGTGACTAGTTGGGTACAGTTCAAGCTCTGTGAGGTCTTCTGAATGTTATGGGTTTGACTGTGCCCAGCTCTCTTTGGATTGTGGCCCAGATGCCGTTGATTTGATGTGTTCTTTCATATCTCGGCTAATAAGTGGCTTGTTAAATTTCTCTGGACTCCTCAAGGCCAGAGAGGCATGTTTTAAAAAATTATCAAGTTGTTGCAATTGCTTATAACGGCTAATAAAGGTGCAGGGTGTGAACACAAAAAGAGTCATTGTGGCTGCTCTGCTTGCTCCCAGAACAGCCAGTTTAAATGCTGTGGAGTGAGGACTAACTTCACCCAGTCCATCCCCAGAGCCCTGCCTTCGGAAACGCCACGATTGGCCAATTCAAATTTAGATTTCAGAGGAAAATCCCATAGACCCCTGTAATCGGCTGAGGTTGATGAGGGAGTCAGCTGCCCGTGTGGGAAGGAACCCACTCCCCCATGGCCACGCCAGGCCACAATCACAGGGTCTTTGTGGGTGAGCGTATTAGCCCAGACCCTGTACAACAGCCTGCCCAACCCTGATACCATCCAGCTGTTTTCAACTACAATCCCCATCAGCCCCAGCCAGCACCAAAAGCTGTGCATAATTTCATGGCACGCTTCAATTTTTGCAGCACTCTTTTAGCAAAGTGAATTCAAAATTGTGCAATGCCTACAAAATTGAAAAACCCCCACATAAAATTTTAAAAAAAAATCTGCTGGCAACATACATTTGAGGTGAGAGGGGAATCGTTGAAGGAGTGTTTTGCGAAGGGTTTCTAATCTGATGTAAGGCGATCATTCTAGGCCAGTTTTCTCAGCTTTGTTATCTTTCAGCAGCATTGTTACCAGGGTAAATGTTGGTTAACCAGCTTTTGATAAGGGTACTACCATATCACATAACAAACTGAAACTTTATGAGATCCAGATCAGTGTGAAACCTGATAGTTCCAGCTCTGCATTGGCCGTGACAAACATTTTCAGCTGCATTGCCACGAGTGGTTTCATACCTCGTGGTTTTTTTTGTTTTTTTTTGAATGTATATTTCTTCTAGGAAACTAACTATACAGAAATGGGGGCAGGCGGTTCTTCCTCATCAGGTCTGTTTTATATTATCCTGTCTGCATTCATAATCTGATCTGCAGACCTTGGTGACAACTCTTCTCAGCCAAACACTGACACAATTAAGAGAGGAAAAGAATAGAGAATATTCCCACCCCCAATGCATCAATAAAATGATTAACTAAACTCCAAAATCTATACATGAGTGCCCCAAGAGTCCCTGAGGGCTTAATTAGTCAGTGATGAAGGTACCATGAAGCCACGGAGGGCACAATTTGATGGCTGAACCCATATGACTGATATATTGGAATAACAGAATCAGTCATGCCTCAAAGCAGTGTGTGCAGAGATGTGTTTTTATAAAATGAATGCAAGTGTTGGGCATATTGTAAAAAATCTTTTCCGGAATACTATAGCATCATTCTTTTGGTCCACTTCTATTTCCCACTATGAGTGCATAGATCATAATAACACATGAAGCTGTTTGATGCTGAATCAGGCCAGTGGTCCATTAAGCTCACTACCCTGCACATTAGTGGCTCTCCAAGATAAAAGGCAAAGTCTGTCTCCTGTGAAATACTTAACAGAGAAGATGCTATGAACTGAACATGGGATTTAACACATGGGCTGTATCTAGTGCAATGCCAGAAGTTTCTTACCATTCTCTACCAACTAATGAGGAAAAAATGCATTCTAAAACTATCAAAAGGAATAGGGAAATTATCATAGGTGCAGAATTTTCATGATGCTTACCTTGTTTTCAGTACAACTGAGGGGTTACAAATGCCCTTTCTTTCATTCTGCAAATCATCTCTCTGATGGTCTGCATTCTGCAACCTTCCTGGGTGCCTGAACTTTCTGAAAACCCCATGATGTCCTCAGCTGGGCCTTCCTGTAAGCACAGGAAACCAGAGAGGCTGCCTGCCCTGATCATGTCTGCTGGTCACCATCATTTTTTACTGAAGTGAAACCTGTTTACTTTTAAAGAAATCAGTGTAGAAAGTTTTTTTTAAGGTCACTCCTTGAAAATTAGCAAGCTCATCAATCTCAGGTGCTTGGTAGCAGCTGCCTGTGCTGGAATTAAAACCCAGAGGAAGTTGTGATGAGGTTAACTCCTCCAATCGGTCTTTTTCATATCAGGAAGTTCAGGCAGCCTAAGAGGCTTCAAAGAAAACCACACAAACCACCCTTAGTCACCTCTCAACTATGATTTAAAATAAATGAATGCTAAAGCACATTGTGAATGAGACAGAAAAGAAAACGGGAACCTCATTTGCAGGGGAAGAAAACCTTTGAGAAATGAGGGGACAAGTACCGGCACAGTGCTAGTTCCACCAATAAGTTATGATATAAAGAACTGTTTTATACTATTGTTTTACCTGACCATTGTTTCCTTAAGCTGTCAGTTTTGACCCACAGTGGTTCTTCAAGTCATTAGGAAGTGGTCTCTCAACCACTGATTTTCAGCTGCAGACTCTCTAAGTGTCCCTATTTTCCAGAGATGTCCCTGATTTAGATAAGCCATATTGGTTTCTGATTTGATCCCAGAATATCCCACTATTCCTTAGGATGTCCCAATTTTCATTTGAGAAATGTTGGAGGGTATGGAGTTATCTGAAGGCAATCCTGTATAGGGAGGTTCATTCAAATGTTTAATGTTTTATTATGTTTTTTATGTATTTTGGAAGCTGCCCAGAGTGCTGGGGCAACCCAATAAGATGTGTGGGGTATAAATAGTAAAAGTATCATTATGGGACTTCCCTATTTTCATCGGAGAAATGTTGGAAGGTATGCAGCTGGAGATTATACTGGAAGTTTCTATATACAGCCTTATACTGTATCAACAAAATACAGTCTTAGCAAATCACATGGTTTATGCAGGGTTTTATTAAGAGTGTGCAGTTAGATAAAAAAATGTGCAGTTGGAAAAACGAGGTGGGGAAAACAAACTAGGCACCTTAAAAACTTACAAGAGTGTAGAAGGGTTGGAGAAAGAAAGGAAACCCGCAGACCCTGAAGAAAGAATTGGGGCCCATCCTGTGATAGGGTTCTGAAGCGAGAGAGAATTAACAGGGAAGAATCTTCACCGTAAGAACTTAACAGAGCCAGGGCTGCAGAGCTAAGCAGGAAGACTCAGGGCAGAGGAGAACGGTAGCAAGTGAAGATAGCTTTTGTTGTTTCTTCCTGACTAGGACAAGTATAAGCCAAGTTCTCTGTCTGACACTGTACAGGGATACCTTTAGTTAGGAACCGAGTGGTAGTTATTCTGCTTTCTTCTTTACCCATATGTATGGTGCTCTCCCCATGACCACAAACACCCAAACAATAATACCACACGGTGTGAGTAGTTATCCTGTTTCCTCTGTTAGCTAACAGCAGTTGGGGCTTAAAGGTGCTCAATCCACCAGATCAGATGTGCTTAACAGAAGCCCCATGCTTGAGAGGTACTAATTTTGGCAGCACAAGTTAGATGAACCAGTAGGAATAGATAGATAACTTTCAGGATGATGCCATTGCACTGGTGTTCTAGTTACTGAGTTAGGATTTACATTGCTGCAAGGGCCATTGGATTGTCCTGTCAGTTACTGCATAGTAGTAGATAAGAACTAATTGCTCCTATGGTATGGAGAAAACATCACTGATACAGGGTGTAAGGAAGAAGCAAAGCATACTTTGTGTTTTTTTCTCCCATGTGGGCTGCGTATGGAATTTATACAGCTGGAAAATTAGATTTTTTAAAAACCCTGATTTTATGTACTATAAGTACCCATGGTCTTTGAACAAGGAGAAGACCTGTCGGAATGGCAGCAGCAGTCATTGGAACCGTGGGGACTGAGAACTTCCTACTGCCCTTTCTAAGACAGAGAAATAATGTCTATGGATAGGGAAGAAGCTCTAGCTGAGAGACCTCTAGCTCCTTTCACAGCACCTTATATGGGCCATTATGAAGTATCGACTGTGGGAGTAGAAGTTACCCCTCAACCAAAGTTACAGCCAGTCTTATTTTTAATTGCTTGTGGATAAAGCTGGTGCTTAGGGCTTGGCTGCGGAATTGTAAAGTTGAAACATGAACCACCATTTTGCCTCTTGAATAGTCCTTGAGCCACAAAAGGTTATACAGTGGTACCTCGGGTTAAGTACTTAATTCGTTCTGGAGGTCCATTCTTAACCTGAAACTGTACTTAACCTGAAGCACCACTTTAGCTAATGGGGCCTCCTGCTGCCGCCGCACCGCTGGAGCACGATTTCTGTTCTCATCCTGAAGTAAAGTTCTTAACCCAAGGTACTATTTCTGGGTTAGCGGAGTCTGTAACCTGAAGCGTATGTAACCTGAAGCTAATGTAACCCGAGGTACCACTGTACAGTCATGGCTGGAGTTCTAGCAGGAGACATTCAAGGAGGCATTGCCAACATCAGGCCCAAATTTGCCTATCTTAAAACAAGTAGAAATTGATCTAAAACATATGTCCAAATATGAATATATCTCAAAATATATGTCAGAATTAATGTTGGGCTTATGCAAGCACACCCCCCCCCCGAAATAATGTCAGAAAGCATTGAGCTTGAACTGGCTACAAGATGTAGGAATTTTAGGAGTTAAATTAAGGCATTCAAAATTGGTCCAGCTAAAAAAAATGCAGAGAAAGGATTCTAAAATCATTGCTAATATAATACTTCAGTATCATTTCAAAGCCAACTGCTTACCTTCATAAGATGTTAAGCTATAAGATTTCCATAGGAACTGCAGTTTGGCCTGCCTGACATTTGAGTTACACGTAGATATGTTTCCAGTGACAATCTCTACATCATGCCACTACTTCCTTCTTTCCAAAGTTTCCTGGACAGTTTAATTAAATCTTTAGTTACAGAATTAATTTATTAAACAGATTGTTTCTGCTGTTGCCTGAGGTAGCTGTATGAGTGATTAAACCAAGTTCATTAAACAAACACTATCAATCTTCATTCTGATTGGAAGCAAACTAGGGTGACTGAGATAATTATCTGGACTGCTCTGAGGAAGTTAGAGGCTGCCCCATTATCAAAATGTCCTCCAATCTAATCCCTTATCTCTTCCCTAAGTTTTTTGTAACTGTTGCTTGTTTTCCACTTATATTTCAAGATTTTTAAAATGTGGGCTTAGATGCCCTCATTTTTTTCTCCAGAGCAAATTATAAAATGAATTATTTCATATGTATTGGGAAAAAAATTCTCCCTTTCTCTTTTCATCCTCACTTTAAAGGTAAAGGTAAAGGGACCCCTGACCATTAGGTCCAGTCGTAGCCAACTCTGGGGTTGCGGCGCTCATCTCGCTTTATTGGCCGAGGGAGCCGGTGTACAGCTTCCAGGTCATGTGGCCAGCATGACTAAGCCGCTTCTGGCAAATCAGAGCAGTGCACAGAAATGGTACCTATTTATCTACTTGCACTTTGATGTGCTTTTGAACTGCTAGGTTGACAGAAGCAGGGACCGAGCAACGGGAGCTCACCCCATCGTGGGGATTTGAACCGCCGACCTTCTGATCGGCAAGTCCTAGGCTTGCATAGCGCCACCCACGTCCCATCCTCACTTCAGAAGTTTGCAAATAAAGTAGATAATAATAATGAATGATTTCCCAAAGAATCAGGGCCAAACTGAGGAGACACATGGCAATTTCTCATTTTTTTTAAAGTGAAATGAAGTCACTTGTATCAAATTTGATTGGATCAGAGAACAGAAGAAAAGCATGGAAAAGAGGAGACTGAGAGGAGATTTGATAGCCACCTTCAGATATCTTTAGGGCTGTCACATGGAAGAGGGAACATATTTCTTTTCTCCTGCTCTGGACGGCAGGATTCAAACCAATGGCTTTAACTTACAAGAAAGGAGATTCCGACTAAACTTTTGGAAAAACTTTCTGACAGTAAGAGCTGTTCACCAGTGGAACAGACTCCCATGAGAGGCAGTGGACTCTCCTTCCTTGGAGGTTTTTAAACAGAGGTTGGATGGCCATCTGTCATGGATGCTCTAGCTGAGATTCCTGCATTGAAGTGGGTTGGACTAGATGACCCTTGGGTTCCTTCCAGTGCTAAGATTCTATTATTCTAAGAAGGCCCAGGGCTCTTTTCCAGTCGAGGTGATCCTCTATAGATTTTTCCACCCACAGGGAAAAAGATAAGCGGTGTCCACTGTTGCTCTTATCAAGTCTGCAATTCCCTGTGGCCACATTTCCATAAAGGCAAATAATGGTCTTATCCTCATGTCTCCCACATTTTATTTTTTCTTAGTTTGGACCTGGATCTATACAATTAGATCTTTCCTTTTCAGAAAGCATACTGTGTTTACTTATTTATTCTTATTACGCACATATATTCTCAAAACTGAAATGACTAGGGAGCAACTTCTCCAGGCATTGTGGTGCCAACACATGAGCCTGAGGAAGTACCACCCAAAACAGGTACTTATTTGTGAAGGCAAGCAGTGTACTTGATTGGGTGCTATCATCGTTCCAGGTTATCATGGTGACTATTTTCCATTTCCATTGGCTTGCTAATAACCAAACATGGCGCTCAGCAGAATTGCTTTTTTTGGGTTGCTGGTGTCAGAATTGCAGATTCAAGGGCAATTTATATTCCCAAACACCTCCAGTTGTGAGCACCTAAAGATATTTCAAGCTTTCCTGATTCAGTTTGTGTTCATGAGCTGGATGACTTTTAGGCAAGGATGCATCCGTTTGAACAGGGAAAGGATTGCGTATTCACTGCACATTTTGGAGCAGGGGCCGGCAACCTAAGGCCCATGGGCCACAAGCAGCGCATAGGGGTCGTTTAACCGGCCCAGGGCCCCCGCCACCCACTCAGGGACCCCCGCCGCCCACTCAGTTGGCTCCTGTGCACCGCGCTAAACCGGTACAGAGCAGAGCAGGGTCCACATTCCGTGATGCTGGCTGGCTTCCCATTGGCTGCAGGAAGCTCCTGCAGGCAATGGGAAGCTGCACATGCCTCCTCCGCACCAGAAGGAGCGCCGGAAATAGTGTTTGTGTATGCGTGCGCATGCACACACACATTCTGGCCCACCGCAGTGTCTGAGGGACCGTGAACCGGCCCAAGCCACAAAACTTTGCCGACCCCTGCGGAGGAACCCAACTGGAGTCTTCCTACTAATCCATACCAGATGAGAATAAAGTGATAATAATGTCTTCTTCCAGGCAGCTTTAGGACTGCTAGGAAGCTAGTATGCAGTTCTTCCTTTGAAACAAACCCAGGGTCATGGTCATAGACAGGATTTTTGTTAGGGGGGACAGAACCATAGTTTGCTATGTATTTTTTATTGAATTTTATTGATTTAGGGGGGCAGCTGCCCCTTCCTGCACCCCCTTGGCTATGCCCAAGCCCAAGGTACTCACTGATACTTTGTGAGACTATAATAAATCAAAGCCAGGACGCTCCATTTCCTTTTCTGGCTTGGATTTGTGCACTGTTTTGATCTTGCACTGGTCCCCACAGTGACGTGGTACACTGTAAAACAAATCCCCGCGGGAGTAGGAGAGAAGGTGACACGCAGACCTTTCTCTTCCAGCAAGCACTGTTTTTGAACAAGACAAAAATCTGCAGCTTCATGGAAGTTGAAAGAAGCGGCATTCTGGTTGCTCCAGCTCCTACTGCTACTGTTGTGCCAGTTCAGCATAGATAAGCTCAATTGTGCAGTATCAGTTATCTTTCTCTTGCGATCTCATGCAGACTGGGAAAATATTTAGCTGTTATGTAGGTATGCACAGGTGCTCAATTAATGTTTATGGTGTTTTTTTTGCAGTCACAAAACTCTCAATTAAGATTTTCTGTAGATGCTATCTTGCCACAGGGTGTGAGTGGATACTCTGAAGATTAACTGATTCAAAATATAGTCATCATGCATTTATGCTATGTGTCATATTCTCTCTCTCTCTCTACACAGACACACACACACACACACACACACACACACCTCTTCTTATGCAGACAGAAAGCTTTAGTGGTCTATTTTCATTATCCTATACAACAGGAAAGCAGTAGAGGGTGGAGTGTTATTCTTGGGATGTATTACTCAGTGTAATGTGATAAAACCACCAAGACCGAAACAGTTATCCTATCATTACAGAACGAGAGATTTTCCCATAATTTTCAATAAAGGAAGTCACCTTGGTTTACCATCAAAAAGAGAAGTCAGAGCCTACAGCTTGTTGCTTAGCTGAGCAATTGTTTGTCACAGGATGGGTTACCCCTAGGTTGTGTTTGGAAGGGCTCTGCGGTGAGCTGGATGAACATGCTTTGTGTAATTACCTCTGTGCATGGTAGCTCATCATACAAATACGAAAATGTTACTAATGTATGGGTGAGCGGCAGAGTGGGGAGGAATGCGCACAGCTCTTCAGAATGTAATCACTTGCACCAAGCTGAGTGGTATTACAAGCCAGAGCATCTGTTTGTAGAAATGACAAAAAAAGTGTCATATCACAAATTTACCTTTCTTGAGAAAGCACATCCCATATATATATACATATATATATATGTATATATATGTATATATATGCATACAATATGACAAAGGAATCAAATTCTAGAGCCCACTCTTATGTACTTTACACTGTGCATTTATGATGACTATAGACCAATAGCTCTAACATCTGTTGTTATGAAATGTTTTGAGAGATTGGTGCTAGATCATATTAAGGCTGGTCTTCCATCCACTCTAGACCCGTTCCAGTTTGCATACAGAAGAAACAGATCTACTGATGATGCTATTTCCATCGCTGTCCATACTGTACTGAGTCATCTAGAACGACAGGGAACCTACGCAAGGCTGTTGTTTGTGGACTACAGTTCTGCCTTCAATACAATTCTGCCAGACAGGTTATTTCTTAAAATGACCAATTTGGGTATACATCAGAAGATCTGTCTGTGGGTAAGGAATTTCTTGACTGATAGGCCGCAGACAGTGAGAATGGGACCTTACTATTCTTCTACTCTAGTATTAAGCACAGGAGCCCCTCAGGGATGTGTGCTAAGTCCCTTTCTCTATTCCCTGTACACATTTGATTGCACCCCACTGTATAAGTCCAACACAATCATCAAATTTGCGGATGATACAACAGTGGTGGGGCTCATTAGTGAGAACAATGAGACTGCTTATAGGAAAGAAGTACAGGGGTTAATTCAATGGTGTAAAGAAAACAATCTTATGCTTAACACCAAAAAAACCAAAGAACTCATAATTGACTTTAGGAGAAAGAAAAGTGTATTTTTACCATTGTACATAAATGGCGAGGAGGTGGAGAGGGTTGGTAGTTTTAAATACCTGGGCATTTATATCTCTGAGGACCTCTCATGGACTGCAAATATTAATATGGTTGTGAGGAAGGTGCAGGGGAGGTTGTATTTCCTGAGAATGCTCAGGGGACTGAATCTATCTCAGCACCTACTTCTGTCCTATTATCACAGTACCATCGAGAGTGTCTTAACCTATAGTGTATTATCGTGGTATGGGAGCAGCTCCGAAACGGATAAAAAAGCTTTACAGAGAATAATTAAAATTGCCCAGAATGTTATTGGGCTCCAACTACCAACCCTGGATGAGATCTTCACGTCTCGCACTTTGAAGAAGTCACACAATATCCTGAGAGATCCCACCCATCCTGCTCACAACTTCTTTGAACTGTTGCCTTCGGGCAGAAGATATAGGACAATGAAAACACGAACCACACGCCTTCTGAATAGTTTCTATCCAAGAGCTCTGATTGCACTAAATAATGATCTCAGGGCCAGTTGCAAGAAATAGCAAGCAGGGAGTAGGAAGGAATGAGATAGGTTTTAGGTTATGTTATGCCTTTAAATAGGTTATGTTATATTCTGGATTATGTTATGTTTTATAGATTATGTCTGAATAGGATGAGAGTGTTGGAGATACGTGTAAATGTGTATGTGAACCCGGTCTTTGGGGGGGTGTTTGATTTTCGTTGTTGTGTATACTGTGTATATACGGACAATGACAATAAATTTATCTATCTATCTATCTATCTATCTATCTATCTATCTATGATTTGCGCTTACAATGATATCAGGTCCATTATATGTGATCTCATTTTAAATGCGATTTGTACCTGCAAGGATTTGGGGGCATACAAACTGCTTTGTCTCCAATAAGCGAATGCCTGCAGCTTCTTGCTGAAATCCTATAAGTTTTCATACCACAAATGTTCCAGTTTATTTTTTGTCCCACTTTTGCTGCGCTAGAGTGCTATAGTGCCCCTCCTGATTGCAATAATGTGCTATAACATTGGGGGTGCATCGCAGAACCACCAATAAAGCAAAATGGTGTGTGGCCAGCTCAGTATAAACCTAGCCCTTTTAGTGTGTTCATTTCTAATGAGACAGGTTCAAGGACTGCCATTCCAAATGCTTTTCGAAGACGGACTGCTATGATTCTTTCCTTCATGGAGACTAGAAACACATCAAGCATATATCCTCACTTCTGCCCATGGGAATTTGCATGTGTTCTTGGCAGGGAGGAAATCTGAGGCTCAGAGCTCCTTGCTGTTCACTTTTCATTCAAAAAGACATGTGGCAGAATAGACACATATATATTCCTCACAAATGTTGGCAGTTATGCTATGGAGATCTATAGGGCTCTGCTTTTATATACCATGCTCTTTAATAGCCATATGAAACTGCTGGGAATCTGGAGATGGGAACTGATGTGCCTCCAATACATAGATGACGCCCAGCTCTATCTCTCCTTTTCATCTAAACCAGATGTTCCCAAGCCAGTGTCTAGGTGTGGTAATAAACTAGTCAAAGGCCAATCCAGACAAGATGGAAGTTCTGTTGGTGGTTGCTTTGCCTCCCCAGCTGACCCACCTGCTTTGGATGAGGCTATATTCCCTCTCAAGGATCAGATTCATGGTTTGGGGGATGCTCCAGTATTTTTGCTGGGAACACAGGTGGCCTTGGGGGCTCGGAAAACCTTCTATCAAATTAGAGTGATACACCAACTCTAACCCCATCTGGTCCAACAAAGCCTAGCTGCAGTCATTCAGAGGTAACTTTTAGTAGGCTTTCATTTGGATTACTGCAACCTGCTAGCATGAGGCTGCATGGAAAACTGGCTGGAAACTGGCTGGAAACTTCACATGGTCCATAACAGGACTGCAACATTATGCCTGTGCTTTGACATCTGCACTGGCTTGTACTCATTTCCAATTCAACTCCAAATTCTGGTATTAAACTATAAAGCCCTAAGCAACTTGGGACCAGGTTACCAGAGTGCCAATTTCCTCCCATGTACACCTGCACAGGTTCTAAGGTCATCTTCCCTAACCCATCTCTAGGCAGCGCTGCCAAATGAAGTTAGGCAAGTGGCTGCTAAGGAGAGGGCCTTTACTGTAATGGCACCCTAGCTGTGGAATGCCTTTTCTGAAGAGGTTCACCTTAGTGTCTATGTTGGGTACCAGGTAAAAATCTTTGTATTTTGTTTGGGTTTTCAGGTGAATGCTATTTAAACGATGGGTATCTGCTGGTTTTATTGTGATGTAAACATGATTTTCATTTTACATTCATATTGTAGTTTTATGTAATACACGTCTTCTTTTAATCCGTTGCCCAAAGAACATGCTGAGATATATGTAGAGACATGTTAACACACAAGATTTACACATGGTTTCATGCTAATTCCTGTGCAGAAGCACCTTTCAACCAGAATACTGAAATGTGTGAAGTGACCCTAATTTGGTTTGAATACTAGCTGGTCTGGGAGGAGTCAGACTATATGTATCGAAGAGACTGTGTCTGGCCTTTGCGAATTCTACATGCAAATGTTGCTGTACTAATGGCAAATATCTCTGAAAACCTAAACTTCCAGCACATTCTAATGTTTAAGTAAAAACAGAGCCATTGGAGAGAGCCCCTAATTACCACATGGTGTGAGCTATGATTAAAACCATCAGGACACGGTTCCTGAGTTTCACTATATAAATACACCAAATTCTGCTTCACTGTTATTTTAGTTGAGAAGTTGGGCTGGGGGAAGTCTGTTCCCATGTGCATAAAATTCCCATTACCTGTGTCACCAAAAAAAAAGCTCGGAATAATGCAGGATTTAACTTTTACTTTTAACAAAAAAGTACATTTGCTTAGGTTAACATAAAACCATAGCACATGGTTAACATCTTAAACTTCATAAGTTAGTATGGAGCCGTTTCTTTTTATGTTCAGTTACACTGATAAACAATGCTACTATAGAAATGGGTGTGCTTTTTATAGTTTTGAAACATAAGACAACATTACACTTATAAGAGTGCATTCAGCATTGAATTACAGTTCATTTGCACCCATAAAGGGCTGCAGAAGTAGGTGAGAGATTAGATGCCGATGGACTCTTTTGATGCATCAATCCTAAACATACTATAGAATTGCACTGTAAATTAGGTTATGTATTGATAATATTGGATAGGGTAGGGTCAAGTGTGGAGCTACAGGCCTGCTCATAGCTAGATTCCCTCTGGGTCTCCTCCCAAAACATCAGTCCTTCTTTCAGTGGGATGCAGCTGAAAGGGGAAAGGACTTTGATGTTGTGCAAAGCCAACTGCAGCTCCTTCGTCTGCAAGAAGATCTGCTGCAATATCAATGCAGAGGGGGTGAATGTCTCAGCAGACCTGTGGTTTTTTTTTTTTTGACAAATGTGCAAAAAGTAATCTGTGCATTTTACAATTGCATGCATGTAATTTTCAGGATGTATCTGCATTTTTAAGTTTGAGGCTTTATATAGCTGTGAGGCTGGGTTCAGCCATACACCAACCATTTTTGCATTCTTCTGCTGGGATGCCAGAGTTCTTTTTGCCCTTGCACAACTCGGCAGATAAAAAAAACTTTAGAAATGTGTAGGCGGGAAATTCTTAAGAAAATGGAAGGTGAAACTTGAATGGTGTTACTTTGTCTCCATGTTAAATAGCTCTCTCTGTGTTTGTCTGTGTTGAGGGTGTGTGGGTCTGGACCTTCCCACTAGTGGAATGTGGCCCTTGACAGTAAATGAGCAAAACACAACCATATATAGTATTTGCAACAGTAGCAATGAATGTGTTATGCCAGCACAATAATCACAAGCGGAATAATAAGAGTTCATCAGTGCAATAGTGTATAGACAGTGTATCGACTTATTTAGGAAGGTGTCACTCATTTCTAAGGCCACATCTTCAGGAACGTTGTAGCAGTCAATAAACATCTATCTTAGGTTGTGGAGGTGGTGTTAATGTACATAACAGACTTTGTTCTATTTAATGGACATGCACTAACACATATATACTGCAGCTGCAAGCCACATCCCTCTGAAGCTTATAGTAACATTCCTACTGACTTTAATGCATCGGGACTTTAATTAATGACTCCATCCCCAAATTGAAATATTATTTTCTTTTTCTGATGAGCCACCTGAAGGGGGAGAAGAAAAAGTAGCAAGGACTCAGTTCTGCTCTCACTTACCTAACATACTATCTCTTTGAGGTAAATAGGAACATTTCTCAGCTTAATGTAACACAATATGATACAAAGGGCCTACCCATTACTCTCAGGATTCTAACAAAAGCTAAATAGCTTCCCTGTTACTGTGTTTCAAGTAGCCAAACAAGTTTTACAAATAGGGCAAAAATAACTCTGGGGTTGAGACTTCTCTGTAGCCAACAAACAAATCCTGACATGTTCAGGTGCATGACTGCATAAAGGAAATGCTGGCACGGCCTTAAATAGACACATTGATACAAATGTTGTAAGATAAAGCACATTTCTGCGCAAAGGAATTCAGCTGGGAAAGATGTGCAAGATCAAACGTGCAGTTCTGTTCCATGGCAACCAGGCAACACTCAGATGTCAGAGATAGAACATAATATGAGTTTAATGTGGTTCATTTTGTTTTGTATCTTCAGCGACGCATCTGGGAACACCTGGGTGGGAAACGCCGCTTGTGAGAATTCCAAACCTTCCTCAGGCATTGATTTGTTTTTTCACACAGATTTCTGTCTATAAGTGGAGACTGACTAATTTATTATATTCCGGCTGGAAGAGAAAGTCTGTGTATTTGAACTCTGCATTTGTCGGCTGAATGAAGTGGTACATAGTGGTAGACCTTGCATTTGCTTGTAAAACCTTAAGTTTGAAAAAATATCAGGATATTGGGAAGAAATTTGGAACACCAGTTCAAGGCATAATTCTACATTTCAAGTTTCAAATCCAGGTCAGTCTCCAGATCCATCTTCAAGGAGGAAACTAATCAGCAAAATACTAAGCAATGGAGTATATCCCTTTGTAGATGGGAGTATTGGAATGACACATGGCGAATGTTTCAGGACACTATGCTACAGTTCAAGCTCAACCCAAGATGCAAAATGCATTGGAATGCATTATCTGAAGTGAAGCTTCTCAAGCACTGGGCTTTACTATATGGCTGTGAAGAAAAACACAGTCTGGCATAGTATGTTTATAATTTATTTGCTATTTACCAGAACATTTTATTAGCAGCTGTTGGAATGCACCCAACTAGACATCTCTCTTTCATTTCTGTGGAAGAAGCTAGTTCCTCTAACACACTGGAATTCCACTTTATAGTACTTAACTCAATAAATCTGTGGTGGGTGGATTCCTTCCTGTAAAATGCATATCCTATTAACAACTGGCTATTAAGTTGTTTCATATTGAGGAAGGGTGGGGTGGGGACAAAACACTGAGTTATGTTCTTGGCCTGGAGGCTTCATTTCTTCTGTTTTTGTTTCCCCCTAATACCTTAAGGTGTTCAGGGATCAATAGATCCACAAATGTCTGAAACTAAAAGCACTGGGGAGCTATTCACATACAGCTCTCCCAAGTGCTCTGGTGTGTAATTTTCAGTGAACACAGCAGCTGACCTCTGTCAAGAAAAGGAACACAGAATACCGTAATAATGGTGTTTCATTCGTTCCAAAAACATAGTCTGTTACATTAAATTTAATATTAAAATAAATAATGAACCATTATTTGCATCAGGAGGCTGGTTTCGAGGAACATCTAGACCTTTTCTGTTTTAGACTATGTTTGACCCAGATTGCAACAGGGAGTACAACAGTGATTCATTTTGACTGGAAGCAAATCCCTTGCCATTCAACAGAGCTTACTCCCAAAGTTGCAATCCTATGCACACTTGTCTGTCACTATCCCCCACTGAACAGAGTAGGACTTGCTTCCAAGTAAACATGCATAATACTGCATTGCCTAACTGCAATTCTACACACACTTCCTTTGGAGAATATCCAACTGAACTCAATGAGATGTACTTTTGAATAGTCGTGCTGTTTGAATCTTTCTTTAATCTGATTCAATGTGATGTGCCAGGTCTCGTGATTTGCTTGGGCACTTGATAGTCCCCCTGCCACAATGTGCCATAGCCTGTTGCCTACCTGTGGAACTGTCTTGTCTATTGGCTTCTGGGCTATGACAAACTACGTACATAGGAAATATAATGCATTCCTGGATGTAAAGTGTTTTATAATTTTGCATTAAGTCTTTGTAAAAGCCCTGTGTCCATATAGAAGATACAGCAACGTGTTGTGCTTTGAGCAATGCTTTTATATATTAAACGCTAAACTCAACTTGGTCACTTTCTCTAGTGTTGGCATGTTCATTTCTGCGTGTAACTGAATTACCAAAGTGGCTAATGTTTAGAGGAAGATAATATCATCTTTTGTAAAAAGAAGCAATGGCACAGCACATCGATACTTATGAAAAATGCATCAAAAAGACAAAAAAATCACCTGGTTTTTAAATGAGCCCATATGAAATGGAGGCTTAATGGTCCAATAGCCAAGTGCTTTGACAACACTCCAGCCTAATTTACTAATATCCTGGTTGATCCCATTCAATCCACCCAGCAGGAGACCATTAGTTTAGAAAAATCAAGAGCATTAGCTCTAACACTCCCTCCCCCCTGCCTTGGCGTTGTTAATTTTTATATTTTCATATGATAGTGGATATGGATACATTGTCTTTAAAATGGAAAACATGACGCATGAATCCAGCCAGGGGACAGATATGAGCTCACTAAGCAAACACAATCTGGCACAATCCTGCCTCAGATTTTCAAGCCAAATCAGATATAATTTCTTTAAGTGTACTGATCCTGTAAATCAGTTGTCTAAAAGTACTCATCGGTGTTATCCAGAACTTGGAAATTTGGACTTCAGTCGCACACTGCATCTTAACCATACACATTGCATTTAATGGTTCTGAAGTCCTAGTAACCATGTGCATCATTGCAGCTTTTGGATTCAACACATCTCTTAACTGCAATAAGTCATCTGCAGAAAAAAAATGAGAATGTTTGACTTGTATCAGCTGTTGATGCAAAGACAAATAGGGTGGCCAACTTTTTTCTGACGGGGTTCTTATGCATTGAACAGTTGCATGACAAGCCAGAATTCAACAAATGTAGCTTCTATGCCAGAAAGGGCTATACCCGCTGAATTTCTACTTCTCGTTGAGTTATTTAAAGACTCATGGATCCTGAGAGAATATACAGCTGGTAACTCTAAAGAAGAACAAGGACTATAGTTTATTTTGCAGATTAGGCTGTAATGCTTACTTAGGAGAAGGCCATATTCAAGGCCAGCTCCAGAGACCCCCAGAAAATTGCCCTTGGGTGGGCCTCATTCTGGGGTGACACCCCCTCCCCCCGAAGCGATGAATTCATTTGATGGCAGGGGTGGGCTGTGAGCTTCCATTTTAAATTCCCCCCAGTGTAGGGCACTGACTGAAATTCAAAACAGCTCTAAATCCCTTGCAAGGAAATCAGTGCCCCAGCAGTTGCCCTTGGGTGTCAGGTGCTGGTACAGGTCTGGTCTCAGTAAACATAGCTTTTGTCGTCTGATTAACTGGACTCTAGAAAATGCAGTTTGCCACTTTCCTTTCAATTCGGAGTTTATGAAAAACAGAAGAGGGAGGGACCCAATAAACCAGTTGTGACAAGCAAGGAAGCAGCTGTGTTTCATTTTCATGGTGTCCTATAATAGCACATAGTTTTCTCTTGCATTGGATGAAATAAATTTTATTAAGAGCTCTCTAAATGCATATCACCACCTACTTTCTTTGTTCCATAATAGTGATGTCTAAGAAAATGTTGATCTGTCACTCTGAAATGGAACAAGTAAAGAGCTGTGATTAGGCTGGTCATACATTTTGAAATCTGGAAATATATAAGGAAACAAAATGACAGCAAAAAGTTATAAACAAAGTGGAAGTTTGTTTAGGGGCCAACAGACAAATTAACTTATCAAGTGCTATCTGTTTTGTTGTTGTTTTAAAAAAGGACATACAAAACTACTCTGCTTCCTCTATGATTACTGTATACATTTATATAAAGAATATTGCAGTTCCCTCAGCAACTCAGTAATTTTTCATTACTCTGGAATCAGGGCGATCCTTGTATTTTACTACAGAGTAAAACAATATTTCTATGCACTTTGGGGGGAAAACAAGCAAGTCCAGTTTAAGGCATTATTATTTTCTATTTCAAAAGAGAGATCATTTTTAATGGCTACACTGCAAAGCAGGCTGTGGGCAGAGTTGAATGGGCTGAAAGATGTTGACAATTTCATTACAATCCCATTAGTGTTAGTGGGCATAACAAATTCATTTCGGTGCACGATGACAGCAGGGAATGGACCTACTTATGCAGCCAGTTGCCCAAGCCTCCTAAGTGAAGGAAGTAAGTACCAAAATGGCTTCTAAGCGGTTATGACAGGGATAGCAGAAAAAACCCGGAAGACCACACCTAAGATCCCTTGTTTAATGTGCTACAAATGATCTGCTTTGGGCAGCAATGGTTGGAGTCTGGAACCTCAAGGTTTTCAGTCTACCTTCCCAACAGACAGACTTCATGGAGTCTCCAGCTGAAGACCCCAGCCTGGAATTTGCTTCAGTATTTACAGATATTTGGAGCAGTGGCCTAATCTGCTTTGGGATGTTGTCAGGGGCAAGTTACAGCCATTTAGGAAGGATGGCAGGAAGGAACACCGGGCATTGCAAAAGATTAAAACAGACATTAAAGTGGTCCAACATTCCTAAATTTTAACTTTTGCCATACCAGCTCTTTACGGCAGCATTCTCTTTAGTGGGGCTATGAAGAGGGGTGGGTCTCTTCTTATCACTAAGCAAAGCTCTTGTGGGACAGGATTGAAAGCTGACCCTACATCACCTCACCACTCCATGCTCTGCTTTTTCCATTCCACCCTACGCCTGGCTCCAATACCAGAAGTGAGCTAGGGAAAATCTTAGAGCAGTGGTAAAATGGTAGATTCACTACCATCACCACCAACCATGCTGCATTTAGTGATAAAAGAAGAGTCCACACCTACTTTATAGCCAAACCAGACAGCATGTGCTTAGCAAACACACACGTGTCTGGTTTGACCTTTATTTCTTATTTTATCAGTGTGTTTAAGACTGGAGTGTAGTTTCTGTCAATTACATTCTCCTGCATCAGTGTGTATTCACTATATCCATGTTGTGAGGGTAACATGCAGCTTCATACAGTGGTACCTCGGGTTACAAACACTTCAGGTTACAAATTCCGCTAACCTGGAAGTAGTACCTCAGGTTGAGAAATTTACCTCAGGATGAAAACGGAAATCGTGCGCTGGCGGCAGCGGGAGGCCCCATTAGCTAAAGCACATCTCAGGTTAAGAACAGTTTCAGGTTAAGAACGGACCTCCGGAACGAATTAAGTTCTTAACCCGAGGTACCACTGTATTTTCCATGTTTACTCACATCTGAGTCCTACTGATTTCAGTCACTCCCAAGTAAGTACTGTTGCACTCAAGTCCTGCTTGCCAGTTTCCCATAGACATCTGGTTGGCTACTGTGAGAACTGGATGGGTTTTCCTTATGTTCATATAGGATGACAGCATTTGGTGAGCATTCTGGTGGTGGGGGGAAACCCCCAACCTCTTTTCCCTGGCTTGCCCCCTGGCCTACTGCAAGAGAGCTCTTACAATTTTGTCTTAGCAACATTCCATCTTATTCCACAATTTCTCCCCCTCCTGCCAACAGTGACTTGTTTCAAATGAATTCCACCTCCATTTCTGCCATAGGATGCCTGGCTTTTTTTAACTTACATGAAAAGCTCAGGAAGCCAAGATTTAGACCCAGTGTCCTGTATGCGATACAGTTCACACTGAAAAACACTGTAGAACTGCATATGGAAAGTTTTTAATTCATGCAATTGACAGCTCAAATCCATAATTCAGAATTTGACAATCTCCCTGCAGGAAGAGACAGCGAATGAACTCTTGAGGTTGGCGGCTCTGTTTCATATGCTAGCTACAAGAAGTTCAGAAACTGTAGAAGTCAAAAGAAGTTTAAAAGATTAATAAAGTCATGCCAAAGTCTTATAAATAATGAAGTCATGCTTACATGCCAAGTATGAACAATTTTTCTGACAGATCTCCAGGCTTGTAGCTGCAAAGTACAAGCTGTATTTCCTCCCTGCTTCTCTACTAGTTTGATGTAACTTCTTAGGAAGGAGTAGGAAAAGTCCATTCCTTACGAATGGAAAGTTTTGGTGCACATTTCTGCATATTGTGCAATAACAACTGAGCTGATTTTGGGTTTGGCTCACTAATGGTTCCTTGTCATCTTGGAAAAAAGGGACAACTGGGGTGCTGCAGTGTTCTGTCCTGGGCTGGTTGTGTTCAGCATCTTTGTACAGAACTTGGATGAGAGTATGCTCATCATATCTGCAGATGACAGCAAACAGTGAGAGGTAGCCAATGCAGCAGAAGACAGAAATGGGATTCAAGATGACCTTAACAGAACAGGGCCAAAACTAACAAAATGAATTTCGATAGGGACAAATGCAAGGTTCGACACAAATGCAGGAAAAACCAGCTGCACAAACATAAGATGGGGGACACTTGGCTTGCCAGTAGTACATGTGAAGAGGATCTAGGGGTCTTAGTAGACCACAAGTATAACATGAGTCAATGAGAGGTGGTGGACTCTCCTTTCTTGGAAGTTTTCAAGCAGAGGTTGGATGGCCACCTGTCACATGTGATCTAGTTGAGATTCCTGCATTACAGGGGGTTGAACTAGACGACTCTTGTGATCCCTTCCAACTCTACAATTCTATGAGTCTAGGATTCATGGAGGTAGCAGTTTAATGATTAGGGAGCACTGTGTTCCTGGGGAAGAGTTCCCTGCCTTGAGTATTAATACTCAAGCTGTGAGTAAGGGATTGCTGCTGCCCACTGCAGAGCCAAGTACATAACATGAAAAGCAACGTGCAGAAATGAAAGTGGAGTTCATTTTGATTCTTTACTAGGATCAAGGCTACAACTTTAAATGGAAAGAGTCACATGAGGACACATTGAACTCTATCAACCAAGCAAGTCCTTAATTCTCTTCCACCCAGATCTTTCCATGCACTCAGATCTTTCTACGTTGCAAAAAACAAAACAAAAACCCAAACAATGAAATCTGTATTTTATGCTATGAACAGAGCGAGAAGTAATCCAGTGTACCCTAGGCTCAGCAATAGTCAAAATGGCAAATGAGTATATGGTGACAATGAAAAAGGTGAATTCCATGCTAGGCACAGGAGCAGGACTGATAAGAAGATATCCAGTATCATAGTGCACTTTGATCATATCTATGGCGCACATTTGGAAGACTGCATGAGGTTCTGATGCTCCCATCTCAAATCTGGAAAAAGTGCAGGAAAAGTCAATCAATATGATCAAAGGGTAAAGCACACTGCCTGTAAAACGAAGCAAGGATTAAAACATCTTTTGCATCTTTTTGGTTTAGAAGTAAAAAAAGATGACCAAGGTTTATAAAATTGCAGTGTGTGGAGATAGCAGACAGATCAAAAAAGAAGTGTTATCCCTCTATCGTAATGTTGTGACTCTGCAGCACTGAATTGCATTGATTGGCTGTAGATTGAGGGCTTTCCCAAGAGAGTGCTTATTCAAAAAAAATTCACAACTAACTGACAGAGTGCAGTGCTACAGGATGTGTTGATGATCGCTAGCTTAGATGTCTTTAAAAGGAGATTGAAAATGTATGTAGGGTAGTCTATCTGTGGCCGTTTGCCATGGCAACTAAATGGAACCTCAATATGCTAAGGTCTGATCTAACATGATTCTTCTTACATAATATAAACTGGTTCCTTTGCCATCTCTAACTCACCACAGGTGTTCAAATTGTAAGTGAACTGACTCAGTAGGGTCACAGGGTGATGCGGCTATAAATGAAGACCCATATATATGAAAGACTAAGTTAAAATTGCAGTGCCTGAGTGTGGAAAATATTAATGCTTTTAAAATAAAGAGACTAAAATATGAATGCTACTAAAATCAAGTCAGTGCCGCTCTGCTTTGCTTATTTGGTAGCACTGCATATGCTGTTCTCTCAGGTTCTGTTAACTAAAAGCTTGACACTATTTGTGTGTATTTTGGATCTTTTCCCATCCTACCATGATTTCCTGTCTGAGTCTGCTGCCCGTGGCAACAGGAGAAAATTGTACAGGGTTTGCAGATGGTTCCAGTCCAATTGATTCTTGCCAGTTTAGCATCTTCTTCCATAGCAAACCCATTACCTAGGTCTTGGCTGTGTTTCAAGTGCTGGCTTTCTGCTAGTAAAGTCAATCTATCTTAATTCTGAAGGTGCTGTTTGCCTTAAGGCAGCTGTGACCTTTTGTGCAGTGAAGGAGAGGGGAGGTGGAAACAAGGAAAGAAATACCTAAAGTAGCTGCAACGTAAACCAGAGAGTTTAAAGCTATCATTCGTGGGTAGCACTGGTATTCCACCGGCTGGAATTGTTTTTCTCCAAAAGTCTTACACAGATATTTGGCTCATAGATCATTCTACACAACAATGACCTGTAATGAACACCACTAATTCACTGTCAGCAACAAACAAAAAAGACATTCAAATTATAGGCAAGTAGGAAGTGGCAGAAAGGAATCTAAAAGGTTTTTAAGTGGAGATTTCAGCTTGCAGGAGAAATGTCCAACCCACTGCACTAAACCGATTTTTCTTCTCTCTCTCACACACACAACCTAATGGAAAACCCCCAAAGATGAACTATGAATAAAAGTAAAATTAGGTCCTTTTTCCTATGATGGCAATTTTAGAGTCAAGCTAATTTTTGTGCTGTGAGAAATGTCAAGATCATTTTTATGCAAAAGAAAAAGCAGTGGATAATTGCAAGTCTTATTTGAAAACATTTCAAGGGCATTGGTGCCAGTAATACTGTCTGCTAATTTCTTTTCAGACCACTGACCATCATTTTTGGGCATTCTCACAAATGAGAAAAGGTTGTAGCTGGCTTCAGTTTTCAAATTAAGCCTTCATCCTGAGCTGTCACAATAGACTTAATACTTCTGGGAACAAGATATCATCTACAATGAATTTCGGGCCTGGCTTTCCCTACATTAAGTCTCATTTACGGTATTTCAGTTAGACAGATCCAAGCACATTCTTATCTCCAACCCTGAAATCTCTGGGATGTAGTGTACTTAATCCTTGACTGGGTGGTGCCCAGCAACTGTGTTTTTTCCTAATGATTATATATTATGAGATTGACAGACCACTCATCCAAATGCTGCACAAGACTGTTTTTCTAAGGACTTGGGCACATATTATACTGGCCATGGGTAAGCCTCATGCTTAGAATGGCTTACTGCATAGAATGATGACTTTGCATAGGGAGTCTCCACACACCCACACCCACTCACCCACCCACACACTGTGGCCTGTCCAAGCATCACAAAAGGAATAATGACAACCATATGCGCCAACAAGAATAAAAATAAGATTGCAAAGAAATAATAAATACTAGTATGATGTGTGTGTGTGTGTGTGTGGTTGGTGCCAAAATATCTCTAAGATTTGATGCGTTGGCAGATTTGTGCGCTTATGTTTCAATGAGACTTGAGGCATGTCCATTTTTTCCCCCTGGATTGCAACCAATATAGTTTATAAATCAGCTGCTACCAAATGGTGCATCGTGATTCACCTAATGGATTCCTGAATTTTCTTGATAAATTGCCAGACTGGCAGCAGTTAATTGGGAAAGAGTCAACAAAAAAGAGTTACAGATATATGACTTCATTGTCACCTTTCGAAATCAATACATGGTTCTTGGCAAGGACAAAACTATCAATGAGTACACTTGCAAGAGCACTAGAAAATAATTCTATAAATTGAAGAGGGGGAGAGTTCATGAGTTCCCGTACAAATTGTTACTTATCAGTTATATTTTCCTGTCAACGAAGAATGTTGTTGTTATTTGTATTTATAACCTGCCTTTCTGCCTGGAGGCTCTTAGGACGGCATGTAACATTTCATGAAAATACAATACCGCAAATATAACATAAAAACCATAAAACCAATGGCGATCATATAATAGCAATCCAGCAGGAACCAATTCTTTAAATCTGCCATCTCCACATGCCTGAAGGAAAAGATGTACTCATGAACACTAGTGTATTTTTGACAATTCAATGCAAATTCAAGCCAAGAACTTGCTGAAAATATGTAAGTGATCTTCAGACTAAACAAATACGATAAAGCAAACGAAGAACAAAATGTGAGTTATTGTACTGGAAGCTCCTTAGAATACACGCACTAAGAACTATAAAATCTCCCATTTTAAAACTGTTTAGGCTATGATCAAGTTAAAATGTTGGCATAAATATTAGCGAAAGCTTAACCTCTGTAAGTTTATTTACACAACTTTGCTAAAGCACAGAATCAAAGAATGGTATGATGACTAGATGAGCTATTTTGAAGGGGAAACCATGCAAAATGGGGAATAATGCCTATGCTTCATCTCAAACCTAAGGACATTTATTTGGAAATAGTTTCCACTGCGTTCTGCGCTATCTGTTCCTATGCAAGAGTGTTTTGGACGACATCTTGAATGGCAGAAGACTATCACTCCACATGCAAAGCTATTGTAAAGGTGAAAAGGTAAAGGGACCCCTGGCCTTTAGGTCCAGTCATGACCGACTCTGGGGTTGCGGCGCTCATCTCGCTTTATTGGCCGAGGGAGCCGGCGTACAGCTTCCGGGTCATGTGGCCAACATGACTAAGCTGCTTCTGGCGAACCAGAGCAGCACACGGAAACGCCATTTACCTTCCCACCGGAGCGGTACCCATTTATCTACTTGCACTTTGACGTGCTTTTGAACTGCTAGGTTGGCAGGAGCAGGGACTGAGCAACGGGAGCTCACCCCGTCGCAGGGATTCGAACCGCCGACCTTCTGATTGGCAAGTCCTAGGCTCTGTGGTTTAACCCAAAGCGCCACCCGCGTCCCTTGCTATTGTAAAGGTAAAGGTACCCCTGCCCATACGGGCCAGTCGTGTCCGACTCTAGGGTTGTGCGCCCATCTCACTTAAGAGGCCGGGGGCCAGCGCTGTCCGGAGACACTTCCGGGTCACGTGGCCAGCGTGACGAAGCTGCTCTGGCGAGCCGGCACCAGCGCACCACACGGAAACGCCGTTTACCTTCCCGCTATAAAGCGGTACTGTGATAATATATATGAAGCACTTGGAAAAGTTTGGGATGTTATATAAATCATTGTCATTACATCAAATCTAGGATAGCTCAGTTGGCAGAACATGAGACTCTTAATCTCAGGTCACAGGTTCAAGGCCTATGTTGGGCAAAATATTCCTGCATTGCAGGGGGTTGGACTAGAATGATGATCCTAGTGGTCCCTTACAATGCTATGATTCTATGTTCCAGTACAAATACAGAACTCTTGGGCACATGGCACAGATCTTTGTAATATGCCAATCAAGCTGTTCAGTTACTGAACATATATATTTCAGATCTGGATCCAATTGTGTCCGCATATCATGATGCAGACCGTAGCCATTTATTTTCAATTCCCCATCACTCATTTTCAGAATGGGAACTGGCAAAAACCATTCATAGTTGAGCTAAGGGATTTGCTACCGCAAGATGCAGTGATGGCCAGCAACTCGGATGACTTAAAAAATGGATTAGGCAAATTCACAGAGGATAAGGCTTACCATGGCTGCTAGTCACAATGGCTATATATCACCTCCAATATCAGAGGCAGAATACATTCAAACAGCAATGTTGGGGAGCAATAGAAGGAGAGTGCTCCTATGTTCATATCCTCCTTGAGGGCTTCATAAGGTGTGGTTCCCATAAGGTGTATAGTTGGTCACTGTAGGGAGAGAATGCTGACCTTTGGGCTCTTGTGTATTTAATTCTGACTCTACATGAGCTCCAGATTAAATCCAGTTTGCTTTTTAGTGTGCTAAACTGTGTTATATAGTGATAGTTTCTGCTCTTGTTCATCTGCAGAAGACACCTCCACTCCTAATCCTATTTGTACAATCCCCATTGGACTAAAGGCTCACTCCTAACTTGGTACAGAAATATATATTTCATGCATGATGACATAATTTATGTTTACATGTATCATAATAAGAGGCAATATAGTGGCATTTGTGTAGAAAAATACAAAACCAGTATAACCACCAAAACACCACTTTTCTCCCTCCCTTAACAAACAGCATCTTCCCTGCTTGAGTCTTAGGTGCCATTCAACCAATACCACCACTTATCTTGGATAAGCAAATCTGCACAAGAAAAATTATGGGATTGCTTTTTAAAACAGTTAAATATAGTACTTCACAGTTTGAAGCAACATCAAGCGACAATCAACCCTGTAATTATTGGATTGCAAAATTACAGTGTAATGTGACACAATATGGTTCACACAGTTTTGATTTTGCTACATAATCTAGGAGCTCCTGATCATTCCTTATCATGCAAAACAGAAGTACCATGAACAAATATTTCCTTATAGATCATTTCACGGAAGATACATGCTGTTACTTTCAATATGTTGCCTTACTCGTCTATTATTAGAGCTGTACAAGTTGTTGTTATATTTCCTGTCCTTTATATGGCTAACAACATTTGAAAATACAACATTCAAAACAAAATTAAACCCTAATCTAATATACAATAATCAAAACATAAAACAATCAGCAACGCAGTTATATCAATAGGTTTCACTAACTGTTGCATTTGGTTGTGCTGGAACACCTTTTAACCTGGCAAATGGTGGACAGTCCAGCCCATAAACCTTTCAGTAAAGCAAAACAAGCAAGGGGTGAGGGGTTTATTGGGATTGCACTGTAATCCTGGGTATCTCATCACATTGTTTTAAAAGTTTCTACTAACTGCCACAACAGCCACTAACGCCTACTGGACATTGTAATTACTTAACATGCAACACAACAGTTCCAGTTTTCAAAGTGGGCATATAATATACAAAGTGTGCATTGAATTTCCACATAACAAGTTATTCTCTCTCGGTTATTCTCAGTCCAGCACCGGTACTCAAAGCAAATTATTGGGCTCTAGTTCCTTAGTCCTCAGTCTATGACTTTTGCAACAAACTGGGTTCGTGGATCTTGTGGTTCAGGTAAAAAACAAATCTGATCTGTGGAGCCTTAAGTCTGCCTGTCCCTAAGATAGGCTGCTGTAAGTTCCATGTTTATGAGGCCAGTCATACAGACCTATGGGGGTGGGGGAAGACTACACATTGAACTCTCAAAATGGTAAGCTGTCATAAACTGGTAGGACTACGGGGAGGAGAAAGGGGATTTCGGTGAGGGGTGTAGCCAGGACTGGGACACACCAGGGCAAGCTGGGGAAGATGTTGGTGTGGGAAGTACTCACGGAGTGACAGAGAGCTTTGAGGGGAGGAGGTGCACAGGAGCCAGAGCAGCAGGACCGATTGCCAGAGCTGGAGGGGCCCCTGTCTCCACGTACACTGCAGGCTCTGAGGTGCAGGGAGCAATGGGTGGGGTGCTCCAGGAGGTAGAGGCAGACAAGGGCCCACAGCCCAGCTCACTAGTGGGCCAGGTGGGGCTCGCTATTTCTGGGAGGAGGTATGTGAATCCCCACCTGGAGCAGGCTGAGAGCAGGTGAGGGTCACATGCCTGATCAAGACCAGATGCTGCAACCAGCAGGCATAGTATAAAAGGGCAGCAGAGCTGAGGTGCTGTGTCTGCTCAACTGCACATGTTGAGAGACCTTGACCTGGATGCTCCAAGAACCGTACTTCGGGCTTGACGCTGGACTGTATCCTAACCAGAGGTGGAGCTAGCTGCTCCAGCATCCGGAGCGGCACACATGCTACACACCTGGGTGCGGGGCTAGCTGCCCATTCCCAGTTGCTTCTATTTAAAAGGGAATCAGCCAGGGTTAGTTTTTGACTGTGTCCTAACCCACCAGGTCCTTTGTTTTCAGTCAGGGCAAAGAGCAAATGTCAGAGCACAGCCCTAATCGGATGGGCTTTGACTGGAACACACCTAACTCTGATGATAGGCAACGACAGGTCTCATTTTTCTGAATGAATGCCTGCAGGAGGGCTGTTGGTTTATAAATATGTAGGTAATTTGTTTACCATGATTTCCAAAGACCAACCTTCAGTTTCAGGAGGATATAACTTTGCAATAGGAATCCCTCATGGCACCTAACCTGCATAAATCTCAGTGCTTGTAAAAGAGTGGGGACTTGCCACTGTGCAAAGCCAGCTGTTGTAAAGGCAAGCAGTCCACCCACATAGCTCGGCAAATGTATTCTGGTGCAGCCCTGCTGCAACTTGGTGCTGTTCCAGATCTAAGCCACTCCATGGCTGTGACTGCCAATTGTAACAAGTCATGTGTAGGTTTCCTGAACATGCACAATGATTCCTTTGGGACTACTGTGAGAACACAAAGTGCCCCCTCCCTTTTTTAAAAGTATACCTTAAAACAGAGCTTGTAACTCAGAGGTGTAAAACAGAAACATGGGCATCATTTTAACCTATTAACTTTTTTGCTTGCTTATCTATAGCATTTTCTTGCTATTCTTTCCTAGTTACCATCAGGCAATGGCAACAAGTAGCTTTATTGAGCTAGTATTCTTGTTGACTGCAGCAACTGGTTGATCACCAACCTCACATTTCTTGTGACACATATATACAGTTAATTGTACCAGGTTTCACAATCTTTTTCAGCTCCCATCTTATACACACTAGAGCTCCAGTAATATACTTTTGCTCCTCCACCAATTCTGATTCTGAGAATTGAGAAGTTTAAGAAGATTAAGAAATTATGACAAATAACCGGATACCCCAGAATGTCTTACTAACACTTTGCCATGTGACCAAAATATAAGACAGTTCCTTATCACATTACAGCTAGTAAATCTGTGACAGGAATCCACACATGCCCTATAGTAGGGATGGAGGAGAAATTCAAGTCTCATTTAAAGCCAAATGTACAAGAGTCACACTTTCTGAAACTATGTGAATCCAAACAAAGCAATTTCTCAAAATTCACATTTATGTGGCTTTTGCTATGCAGTTCACCAATCAACCAATGTATATAAACATGGATAAATTAGGGGAATATGTGCATATGAAAATGCATTATATGAGGGGAATCTGCTTACAAAAATGTGTAAATTAGTCAAAACTGCAAATGTATGTGCATTAGGCGAAACAGGCACAAAAATCCTGGTGAGTTTTCATGAGGATCAAAGAAAATAAATCACAAAATGCGGAAAACTGAATTCAAGATTGGGAGAAAAACCCCCTGAGAAAACAGACTCAGCTTTCCATCCCTACCTACAGGTAATATGTCAGTTCTACATAATGGGCTGTTATGTACCTAACATAATAAAATACTCTGCGATCTCTGCATAAGAACTTAGCTTTTACCTGTGCTGCCTCATTAACAAGAGGGACATATTGGGACCTGTTCACACATGCACATCACTTCATATTTCTACACTTGAAGGCTGTATATTTGTTCACATATTACATTCAGTGAATGCACCATCTGTATTTACTGTAGAAACAGTTGAGCTGTTATTCACTATGCAGTTATTTACTATCATGCAGTTATTCACTATGAGTGTACACTCTATGAACCTATGCACACAAGAGCTGAGCTGCACACATCAGCAAGTGCACACTTTTTCCACACAAACACCTGTACATGAGTGGAGACAGAATATATCTGCCTTTCAGTGTGACATGTGAACCAGCCTTTTAGGGATGTTTGCCGAGTGTGAAGATCAACTCCGTTGAAAAGCATTGCATTTTAGTGATGTCCTTATCTGTGGTGCTACAGTTATCATGGCCAGTTCACACAACCAAGTCATTGCTTGATGTGACAGTCAAGGGACAGTCAGAAGAGAAGAACCCATTAAATTATCCTGGCAGTTTGATTGCCATTGGAGTATCAGAGGGTGTGAGAATCTAATTGTGTTTCTAGGCTGTTTTTTTTATTAAGGGCTACCCATATGATTCAGACTGACTGTACCTGTTGGGGAAACCCGTCATTTTGCAAAGAGGGTGGGGACTGCCCTGGCATAGTCAACATGTAGACAGTCCTTCCAAGCAAACAGCTGACTGTATATGATTCATTTTATTGTTGAAAACCAGACATTCAGAGTAATACATGATGAACCAGGCCAAAGAGTTTTTGAACAGTTTGGTATCATGATGATGTTGCTATCCAGACACTTCTAGCAACCATAAGCTGAGTAATGTTCTTCTACCTTGCTAGTTTATTGATCACATTTGCAGCTATTTCCCCCTGGCGCATAGAATCCCACAGAATGTAGCAGTGACAATAATAGCTTATTAAAATTAATGAGATGCTCTATGAGCACTTCAGTTAGTTCAGCTCAGCTAACCAGAAAGCAGTTTGAATACATAACACACATTACAAGGTAAGTTCACTGTTCGGCACATGAATCTCAACAGAGAATTAGAACTGTGGCTTTACACTGAAGAACAAACCAATTTTCAGTGTTGTCATTAAAATGAAATGCAACATCAAAATAATAATGGCCCATTCCTACCAGCACAATTTAAAATACACCCTAGCTTTTCCTCTGTATTTAACTTGCAAAGGTGAGAAAGGAAATAAATATAAAGAGATGTGCCATTAATCAAACATAGCCTTGGATGTTTTCCACAGGTCTGAAGCTTTGTGCTTCATTATTTAAGGAGCTATAAATACACCATCCATGTTCCTGTCTGATATGAGTTCATTTAATCAGTAAAATCAATGCACCCATACAATTAAGCAACTGCTTGACAATGTTGAAGACGAGGTCTACCTTTAATGTGGGACCCGCTACTGCTAAATTGTAACATAGGATTTTCTCCTTCCCCTTAGCTGTAAACTCTTTGTCTTTTTGCTGCTTTCCCTCTCTCTTCTTTTTCTTTCCCCCCGAAAAGCAGAACAGTAGTGGTGCCGTGGTGTGACTCGCCTTAAGTTGGAATCTGATTCCACTTTAGTCATGACACACCAGTTGAAGACCAACATTCTGAAGGACTTCTTTACTTTATGGGAATTGGGTCCCAATGCCTTCGGTTGCTTGATACTAAAAATGCAAAGTAGAAGCGGTGATGTAGCTTTCTAAGCCAGCCTCACTGCAGTAGGTAAGTTATTGGTCTGGTATAATAATATTTTATGGAGTGACACAAATAAAACTCGACCAGGGATTTGATGCATGTTCATGTTGGAGAGGAAAGAAAGAAATATAATTATTTCTTACCACCTTACCATTAGAAAAAGTGAGGTGGCCACCTCAGACAGCTGATTTTGAGTGTCATGAAAGGGCAGCAAAGTTTTAGTTATTTAATTTACGAGTATTGTATTTTTCCTGGCAGAGAGGAGGAAGAGGTGCCTTGAATACTATGCACACTGATTTGGAGAGGGGGTGACAAAAAAAATCTGTTTCACTGAGCAAAACATATTGGGCAGACCCTAATGAAATTATTCCTATTGGACGACTGCTTTAATTCTTGAAAAACTTACTTGGCCAATAATCTGGTTTAGCTCTTCTAAGAATATGAGCCTGTACTTGTTTGGCTGACTATCTACACACTTTCAAGATGAGATCTATAACAATATTATTGTATGTTCATGCTGCCCCACTTACCTCAGCTGGATTAAGTTCCAAAGGAAGCTATTTACAAGCTCTGTTTCCTTATTAGAGACTTATTGCAGCTTTGTGATTCATTTATTTACAAATATACACATATTTATGTATGGAGAACTGGCAAGCACAGGGAAATATAGTGCTTTAAAGCTGCATCAGTTTTTCCAAAGCAAATAACATGCAGGCTCTTTCCAAGCATCTCTAAGACTCAGAACATTGTCTCTTTGCTGGTCACATTTTATCTCCCAGCTGCTTCCGCAGCCACTTCGCAAGGGTATGTTGGGTCCCACCTCAGTGGTGACCATCAGTGCTCATTGAAGAAACATTTTCAATCAAAAACCACTGAGCAAGCAAGCATCTTCAGCTGGTTTCTAGAGGCATCAACCAATAATCTGTGGCCTTTAGTATGCAAACAAATTAATCAGACTGTGGTCTACATCATGCTAAGCCAAACCATGGCTTGCTCAGGACGGCACAGGAGCAAAAAGGGCCCAGGAGAAAAGTGATCTCAAGTTCTGCTCCAGGAGGTGACATGTCCATGCATTCATGCTAAGTGAACCATTGCTCTATGTACAATCCCTCTGTTTTGTTTTTAAATGTGTATGCCAGTGGTTTTCAATCAGTGTGCCGTGGTACCCTGGGGTGCCTTGAATGATGGTCAGGGGTGTCACGGACAACACTGGCCTCTGTCCCTCTTTTCTTCCCTCCCTCCTCTGATGCCCTCTCCAGTTCTTGCTTCCCAAAGGCTTGCACAGCTGTTGGTTTTAGCAGTCCTGGTGACAAGCTCCCCAGGTGATGCTGCCTCTGGGGTTGGCCAGGGGATGCTGGTTGCCGGGAGCTGAGGCAGCCTTGGAGTAAGCAAGCAATCAAGCGGGTGAGGAAGCCCACCCAGCCAGTTTGCCAGCCCTTGCTGTTGGGAATGGACAGACAAGTCCTAGGCCCCTGTGGGGCAGTGTGAGGAAGCACCTCTCTTTGGATGCAACCCAGAGACCAGGGGCAGCAGCTGTCTGCCCAGAAGACTCCCGAGGGGAGAGGAGAGAAGGCTGAGGGAACACTTCACAAGGGAGAGTGTTCAAAAAAGGGTGAGAGGCTGCCAGCTCTGCAGGCAAGGGGTGACATAACTGGGCTCCTGAGCCCCACAGGGGTGCCGCAGAAAGAATGTAGTTGATCAAAGGAGCAGTGGACTCAAAAGTAGAAAATATTTGGTGTATGCTAATGACTATATCTTTAATGGCACCATACAGCTTTGTTATCTTCTATTTATCATAATGATGTTTCTCAAGATTCATAATGCCATCTTTCAGTGTCTAGTGGTGAGTGATATGGGGGCCTATACAATTGAATTTTCACTGCTTGGTCAATCAGCATTATCTATGTAATTCTTAAAAGGAGAAAATAGAGGTTTCAATGAAAAAATATCTGTGTACTGTATATCAACTGCTGTTCATAAAATTTGCTAGATAAGCCTTTATACAACCCATGTCTTCATTCATGTGTATGGAAGAGTTAAAATTAGAATGGAATCTAATTCTAAAAGGGGGTTCAATTACAAAATTAACCATTTACATTAATATAAGCCACTTTAATCTCTATGAGAAAAGAAATTTAACTAATTCATTTAAGAGTTAAATGGAGTATGTTAATCTCTAGAATCTTTTGTACACTGATTTATGTGTGTTCACTAGATACTTATGTTCTGTATATTAAGGTTCTGACGTCCCTTTTATCTGTGTGGCATAGCATATTTTTTTCATTAGGACTGACAAATCTGCTGTTTCTAATTGTACACACACAGACACACACACACACACACACAGAGAGAGAGAGAGAGAGAGACAGAGAGAGACAGAGAGAGAGAGACTCCCTTTTTACAAAGTGTTTGAACAAAGCAAATATTGCTTCCAGAAAGAGAATATGGATGTGATTAATTAACAGACGTAATTGGCCTCCTCCACATTATTGTAGAAAGTTATCCTGAAATATTTGCATATATACACAAATAACTCAGTCCATTCAGCAATTAATAAAATTGACTCATGAGATGTTGATGACAATATAGAAACACACACTTCACAGAAAATATTCCAGCCTTCGCCTTATTCACAATCCTGCAACTTTCTATGTAACCAGCATTTTTCCGGGCCATAAGTACTTGTCTGCATGTCACGTCAAGACATAGTTAAACTAAACTATAGCTTAAAAGTGAATGTACAACTGTACCCATGTTCTGTTCTTGGCTTATCTCTTGTGGTTTGTTTCCCTCAAACAAAAGACTTGTGATGTCATCAGTATGCACCAGCATGGTCATAGTTACATGTAAACCATAGTTTGGTTTAACTATGGCTTAAAATACCACATTAACCAAGCCATTGTGAGTTTTGAGTATGGAACATATAGAAGAAAGCTCTGTTTTGCCCTTGGTTTCCATGGGATCAGTATTGTATCAGAAAAAGAGGGCTCATCTACAAAGCACATTAAGGTGGACTCTTCCTAAACTACTTGTTTCATACCTAAGCACCAAGCAAAAGTCTGCGCAGTCTCCAGAAAAAAAGGGCAAAGGTTTACACAGATGTTTTGTCTAACCATTGCCAGTTTCGGCAGTGCTAGTGATACTGACTCTACTAATCCCTCAGGCTGTCATTTGAACTAAGGGAATCAGCACAGGAACTCAGGTTTGCTGAATAATCATCCTGACACACAATTTCTCTGCCCAGAAGCACCCTAAAGAAACCCTGAAAAACACATAGTCCAGATGTTCAGCTTATTGTAGTGAAACTCCTAAAACTAAATAATATATAGTGTTAAGTATATAAAAACTACCGACAGCTGAAGGTGCTTTGCATGCATTAGCTGAGTAATCTTGCAACCTTATAAGGTAGGTCAACACTATTATCCCCATACTGCAGATGGAAAAGGATGGCTGATGTTGAGAGATAGGGGCATGCCTAAGGCAACCAGTGAGATAATGGCTGAGCCGAACCAGGGACAAATCCACACTTCCAGCGACTACACTGCACCTAGTTAACAACTGTTCCTCCCTCTCCAAGTGCAATGAATGCAGTTTTGCCTGTGGATAAGCAAGAGAAGGAACAAAGGCACAATGTGCTTACTGTGAGATCCCAAGTAGAGAGATACAACGAAGTGCATAAGGTGTGTTACTAATTGATGGTTGCCCTACTGATCCGCAGCAGTGATAATTAGCCCAAAGTGCAGTGCATACAGCAGGCATGGGGAGCCTCTGGCAGGTGGCCCTTCAGGCATCTCTGTCTGACCCGTGGGACTTTCCCCAACCACACCCCTCACCTGTTCTCATTTCCCAGGGTCCTTGAATGTTTTTGCTTGGATGGGATGTGTCTTTGAATTCTGGTGACTCTTGCTTGCCTGGATGAAGGACTGAGTGAGTGTGTGCGGATACTAGCTCATTGTACAAAGGGGAAACGGGAATTAATTGCTCTGCCCTTCTTTGCTTCTGACTCTGCCCATCACTGGCATATGACCTCCAAAAGGTTGCACAGAAGAGAATATGGGTCTCAGGCTGAGAAATGCCCCCCATTACTGGCATCCAGCTTAGTTATTCATAGAGGGTGGGCACCAAAGAAGAGATACTTTGAGGACCAGAGAGAAGTTAATACAGTACCTTCTGCTATAATCATTGCCTGCATCCTAGTGATGATATATGAAAAACCAGTGACACAAGCAATAGAATGTGAACTGCATTCAAACATGAAAGAAAGACTGCCTACTTTGATCTCTTATAGCCCCAGGCAACACAGTCTTCCAAAGTTGTAGTATTTTTGACCTAGACTTCACATTTCATAGAAAACGATCAGATTGCCTGACATTTTTGTTTTTTTCCTTAAAGGCAGCCATGCGGCCTTCAAACTTAAACAGAGCAGTGGCCTCATGTGGTGTGTTGTCTCTGCACAAATAAAACCCAATAGAGTTTATGGGTTGGTGCAGTGGTTAGAATAGTGGACTAGGACCTGGAAGGCAAGGGTTCAAATCTCCACGCAGACTTGAAGCTCACTAGATGGCCTTGGGCCAGTAGCTAACTCACAGTTTAACTTACCTCACAGGTTGTTGTGAGGATACAATGGGGAAGAAAACTATGTACACAACCTTGAGTTCCTTGGAGGAAAGGTGGGATACAAGTGTAATAAACAAACAAACAAACAAACAAACAAACAAACAAACCAAGCCAAACCAAACCAAACCAAACAAACATGTTGGTAACATAAAAGAAGACTATTCAGACAATCCACTATTCTCAGTAACTCTGAGGTGTGCATGTTAACTTCTGGAGAGTAATCCAACATCAACTCAGAACAACAAATGTGTTAGGAATAAGGTGACATTTCCTCCTCATACTTTTATTCTTAGTTGAAAAAGAGAGAGAGAGAGAAGAAAATTCAGCCTCAACTCTTCTCCTATCCAAGGACCACAACATCAATTTTGTTTTGCAAATTGCAAGTGAAGGTTATTAGAATAGTCAGAGTCTTGCATTCCAGTCCCGTTAACACAATAAACACACTTCTGAAACTGAATTAAATGCACATGTAGGCACAGGGAGATCAGAATTTATAACTCAATAAATGCAATTTGACAAAATGATCTAAAAAAAGCATACAACATTGTCAAATGAAACCAGTCCCTTGCATGACTAATTGACGCTTGGATGCAACTTGTGAATGTTACATAACTGGCAACTTAAATGTTCTGAATACTTAGAACCATTTCCTTTCATATCTGTTTATATTTCCATATAAAACAAGCCTCTGTTCATTCAGTTTCTTCTTCAGAGATAACTCTTTCTCTCTAGGGACTCTTTAATTCAACAACATACTTAACCATATTTATTCTGTTTCTCTCTAAAATGCACCACAAAAGTAGCAGTGACACAAAACAGTTAAGATATAAAACATATCCTTGCATTTCCTACTGTTTTACTTCTGGCACTAAGGATAGAGAGTGGGAACAGATATTACTGTGTTTAGGTAGCACAAATATCAAAGATGGTATTTGCATATTTGCAATGCATAACCATTGAAGAAGGACCAGTGAAACACATTATAAGAAGTATGCATACATTGCACATGCATCCAGCAGAAGAATGTATGACACTGGGAAGTTTGGTGAATTGACCGTAGTTTATACCTATTGGCTACACAGACAGCATCTTAGGCACATAGTGTAGTATAACATTATCAGTTTATCTTCCTGCCTAAGCAGTACCTATTTATTTGTGCTGGTATGCTTTCAAACTGCTAGGTTGGCAGGAGCTGGGGCAGAGCAACGGGAGCCCACCCTGTCATGCAGATTTGAACTGCCAACCTTACGATCAGCAAGCCCAAGAGGCTTAGTGGTTTAGACCACAGTGCCGCCCTGGTTCCATCACAGTGTCCCGTTGTGCCAGAAGCAGTTTCGTCATGCTGGCCACATGACCCAGAAAAGCTGTCTGCAAACAAACACCAGCTCCCTCGGCCTGAAGGCAGAGATGAGCGCTGTATCCCATAGTCGAATTCGACTGGACTTAACCGTCCAGGGGTCCTTTACCTTTTTATAACATTTTTAAAATAACATTATCCACAGTTCTCCTTCTCTCACAATACTAGATCCTGTGGTCATTCAATTAATCTGATTCATGGCATACAAAAGGAAGGACCATCACACAGTAGTCAGTTAAAGTATGGAATTTACTCCCTTAAGATGTAGTGACAGCCACTAACCTTGTTGGCTTTAAAAGGTGGTTAGACAAGTTCATGACGGATAAAGCTACCATTGACTCCTAGTCATGACACCTGGTTGCCACTGTGAGAATGGGATGCTAGACTTTTCTTCGATCCAGCAAGACCCTTAACTACTTGTCCATGGCATGCCCAAACTGCTGCAAGCTAAATTTAGAGTTTGCCTATGCCATGCATATGACCACCCAGCCACAGGCTGATGCAGATGGGATTTGTCTATGGGTGGAGTGTTTTCCCACAGCCACCAGTTGTGGCTGAAGTAGTTGTGACAACATGCCCTTAAAATGAGTTGCTGTACTTCCGCATACAGCTCTGTTTCCTGCCCTAGAGGAGTTTATCAATCTCACTTGTGCAATCAAGAGCAGGGAAGTGAAATTGTTGAACTTCAGCTGGACTTGCTGCTATGGTGAAACTGATGTGGGACACCTCCAAAGATGCCATGGTAGAGCCAGGCATCCGTACATTGCTTCTGTTTCCTCCCCACATGGATTCCTGAGACTGTTTCTCCAACTGTTACTTTTAATGTTCTCAATGATATTCATAGAAATGGGGGGGGGAGGCTGGAGTGATGGAGCTGTATTGCTGGTTATCTTGCATGGCACTTAAGATACGTATGTAAGCAAAAGAGACAGGAGTGAGGAACCATTTATTGCCTGAAGGCTGCATTTCCTTCTGAGCATCCTTCTTGAGGCCATGTGCCAGTGGAGGTGGGGACTGAAGAAAAGGTGGATGGAGCAGCGAATGGCGATTTTACCTTGGTACATTAGGCTAGTTACGATTGGCAATCTAACCTTCTGCAGAACAACCCTGGCATTGTTTGAACACCCATATAGCTCAGTCAGTAGAGCATGAGCCTCTTATTCTCAGGGTTCTGGGCTCAAGCCCTACATTGGACAAAAGATTCCTGCATTGCAAGGGGGTTGGACCTTGTGGTCCCTTCCAACTCTACAATTCTATAATCTAGTATGTTTATACTATTTATTTAACTTGCAATCCTGCGAACGTACCACTAAATACAGTGAATGTAGAAAGCTGCCTTATACAACATCAGACCATTGGTCCATTTAGCTCAGTGGCATGCCTAATGATTTAGCACTGGCTCTTCCCCAGCCCTGCCTGGAGATGCCAGGGGTGGAACCTAGGACCTTCCGCATGCAAAAGAGATGCTGCACCACTGAGCTACAGCCTTTGCCCTGAAGGCAAAGCCAACTCCATAAGATCCCAATCAAACTCATATTCTGCCCATTGGAAAGAAGCAGACTCTTTAGAAGTCTTACCGAAATAAAAGTTTCAAACGCCATCAGAACACAAAAACCAACCATGCAAGGAAGCAGTATAAAAGTAAGAAGACAGGCAAAAAGTACGGATCGGGCCCATTGGATTTGCTAAATTGACAGCTCTGCTCCTTACCATTTGCGTTCTTCCCGCAGATCAGGTGCTCATAGGGCTGCAGCACTCCCCAAAGCTCAGCATCATTGTTGATGACCATCTCCAGAACTTCTGCGGAGATCTCACTTCCCCCTCCGCCTCCGTCGGGGCTCTGGCTGGCCACTACTCTGGCCTTGATCTCCTCCACCAGGTTCTCCATGCAGGACGTCAAAGAGATGGCCGCGTACTCGTGGATCCTCACCGAGATCCTGGTATCCACCATCCACCTGAAGAACCTCCCCACGGAAAAGGTGAGGCCGCACCTGGCCGACTTGCCCTTCCTCAGCCCGTCGCCGGCGCTCATGCTGTAGAGCGAGAGCGCCTTGACGGTGGCCAGGACGCAGCTCTCGGACAACGACCAGCTCTGGATCAGCTTGATGGCGCTTTGGATCTCGAAGCGCGTGCACTTGGAGTGCATCACGCTCAGGCGCTGCGCCTCCCTGGAGATCCGGATTAAGGGTCTCCGCAGTAACACGGACAGCCTCCGCACCGCTTCTTGGGTGAAGTCCCTCTTGGTCCCTCCTCCTGCTTTCCCTTTCCTGAGTATCTTCCCAATGTCCTCCTCCGTCCAAGGGAATTCCTCCAGGTCGGGCAGCTTGGCGCATCTGGAGAAGATGTCCGCCACTTCGGGGTCCTCGGGCAGGACGGTGTTGACGGTGTCCCAGCTGTTGTTGCGACTGTTCATGGAGCCCGAGTAGTACCACCAGTTGCCCCTGGGCTGAGACGACGTGAAGGCTTGCGAGTTGGACTTGCAAGAGGAGAGGCTGAGCGAGCGGCAGGAGTCCCCAGCCCCATACCCGGAGTCCAGGGTCAAGTCTTCCAGGGTCTTCAGAGTGGAGCTGTATATCCCAGCCATAGGAAAGGAACCTGCGATCTCGCGCCAAGCCAAGCGGGGAAAAGAAAAGAACAGCAGCAGCAAGCGCAGGACCCAACTCCCTAGATCGGGGGCTGCTTCCAAAAGAAGCCCGAGGCGAGGAGCTGGCCGGCCCCGCTGGTCCTTAGGCTCCCGGAGAGGAGTCCCGTTTGCGCTCGAGCTCCTGGGGCTCCTTCAGGTTCTGCTGGGTGCCAGCTGTCTCCATTCCACGGCGAGGGGTGAGATCATTTATTTTCCGCCTTGAGCAAGGATGGAAAATACTGGGGCCAGGAGGAGGAAAAAAGAAGAAGAAGAAGAAGAAGAAGAGGGGATCAGGCAGAGAGAGAGAGAGCTCTTTTCAGAAGCTCCAAGAGGGCAGCGCCGTTCCCAACGGGGCGCCCTTCAGCGGCGGAGAGAGAAGCCTCCTGGGTGGCTCAGGAGGGCAGGCCAGCCTTTTCCCAGACGGCGATCCGGTGTCACACCGGGACTCCTCCAGAAGGCGAAGAAGAAAGGGAGATTGGACGAGGCAGCCCTGGGAGCTGCTGCTGCTGCTGCTGCTGCTGCCGCCGCGCGTCCCCCGCCCCGTCTCAGACACTTGCAGAAGCTTTGAGCGAAACTTCTCTGGTGCTGCCCGGCTGGGCGCACCGAGTTGCAGGCGGCATGCAAATGACTTGCGGGGAGCCGCACCAATCGGCGGCTCCGGGGGCGGGGCCCGCCGCCGAAAGGCGAGCTGGGCGGCCCGTATGTAAATCTCGACGGGCGGGACCTGTGACGTCGCGGCGGGAGGAGGAGCGCGCGAGACGAAAGACGGCCGGAGAGAGAGGGGCGGACAAACCCAGGAGCCGCGACGACAAGCGGGGAGAACTTGGAGCGATTCTGCTGCGCGACGAGAAACCGCGTGCCCCGTCATGTCCCGCTCTCGCCCAGCAAAGGTAAAGAGGGTGTTGGCCGCCTGCTTGAAGCCCGACACGTGTTTCTTCCGACCCCCGATTCCCCGTGCGGACGACGCGTAACTTGCAAAACGTGGTTTGCTGGGGAGGACGATTTGTGGAGTTTTCTCTCTTCCGAGGGAGCGTCCTTTGAATTGCACCTGCCGCCCTCTGCACAAGCTCAGTGAACTGGAGTGGTGGGGGAAATCAGACGTCAGCGGCAGTCAGACCGCTCAGTTTCCACAAGACAGACTTAGGTGCTCCAGGTGTTTGCTCAGTTGCAAAATCTGCAGAGCTAGAATCTAGTGACAATTAACATTTCAAGGTGTTTCCTTTGCTGTTAGATGCTGCCGACTTGTGCTTTTAGCAGGGAAAGAAGGCCTTTGAGTTTTCTTCCTTGGGCCACTTGGGAATGTTTTAAAAGTAGGAAGGGCGCAGAATGGATGCACAGGCTTGCCTGAGCTAAGAAAAAGCTGCTTTAAGCCTCAGGTGTTGAAGGCACCTCCAAGATGCCTTTGATTCCAAAGAGGCGCTTCTGAGTGCTGCTAATGTGGGATAAAGGGCAGGGGAGTCTTTAGCATATGTGCCGCCGGGGTGCAAAGATCCGCCCAGCGTCCCCAAATTTAGTTTAGCCGCCGCTGGTATGTGTCTTTGAGCGCACAAAGTCGAAAGTCCTTTAGTGAAACCGTAGGTATACATTTCAGTAAAGGTAAAGGTAAAAGGACCCCTGACCATTAGGTCCAGTCGTGGCCGACTCTGGGGTTGTGGCGCTCATCTCGCTTTATTGACCGAGGGAGCTGGCGTACAGCTTCCGGGTCATGTGGCCAGCATGATTAAGCCGCTTCTGGCGAACCAGAGCAGTGCACAGAAACACTGTTTACCTTCCTGCGGAGCGGTACCTATTTATCTACTTGCACTTTGATGTGCTTTTGAAGTGCTAGGTTGGCAGGAGCAGGGACCGAGCAACAGGAGCTCACCGCGTCATGGGGATTCAAACCGCCGACCTTCTGATCGGCAAGTCCTAGACTCTGGTTTAACCCACAGCGCCACCCGCGTCCCGATACATTTCGGTAATACCTAGGTATATATGTATTTTGTTTTTCTGGCTTGATCAAAATTATTATTTCATAATAGGTAGATAGTTAAGAGCTTAGGCGGCTTCAGCGGTGGGCACCTGGCAACCCCCAGAATTTGGCACCTGGGTGCCCCTCACCCCTTGCACCCCCGGGTAAAGACAGTCCTGATAAAGGGCATAATTTCCATAAATTCCAGAGTGGGTAGCTGCAAAATTGTTGCAGCAAAATTAAGCGTGTCCTTGATTTGTTAGTCTTTAAGAAGTCACAAGACTTTTTTTTGGTCTTGTATTGCTTTAGTGTTTTTTAAAAATAGTTCAGGTCTGTATTTGAAGCTAAAAGCTGTGTTGGCCCGTTCCCTTAGGCATGCAGTAGACCACTGTGAGAATAGGATGCTGGATCCAGCAAGCCTTTCTTACATTCTTAAGTTTGAAAATTAAAACAATGTATTCCATTTTCTAGCATGCATTAACAATTTAAAATGTGTTTACACCATTTCTGGTGTGGAAATACCTAAGGGTAAGACACCCACTCCCTGAAAAACAGATTCCAGAAAACAACACGGCAGTGATATGTTGAAACTAAGACACATTCTTAATGCAACTTTTAATAAAGCTCTTGGCTACTTTGTTATTGCAACATGGAAAGATGAAAGGGTGGGAGGAGTCAAGGATTTGGGTCAGATGTCATGATTGGGATCAAGCAACTAAAGTCCATGGAGGCAGGATAGTTAGACCAAAATAACTAGTTTAGGCAAGCAAAGGAGCTTCTCTTGCTTCCAAGAGAGTATTTTCCAATCATTTGCAGGAATGCAGAGGCCCTGGATTTATTAATCTGGTTTATTATTGAGATCCCAACTCCCCAGGTTTTTTACATTGACAGTAAGAAATGCACTAACCTTTAAAGTGCCACAAAACTCTTGGTTGGTTTTGCTGCAAAAGGCTAAAACAGCTGCTCACTTTGGAACATCTGCCAGGCAGACCTCTAAAGCTAAGAAATACAGTCGTACCTTGGTTTTCAAATTTAATCCATTCCGGGGGTTTGTTCGACTCCCGGAACAGTTAAAAAACCAAGGCGCAGCTTCCGATTGGCTGCAGGAGCGGGGCAGACTTTTGGCTTCTGAAAATCATTTGAAAATCAGATAATCACTTCTGGTTTTTGATGGTTTGGGAGCTGAAACGTTCGAGTTCAAAGGCGTTCGGCTTCCGAGGTTCCACTGTACATAAATCATAGCATAACACATAGCTGAGTTGGTTACAGCGTGGTGCTGAGAACACCAAGGTTGCAGGTTTGATCCCCAGATGGGGCAGCTGCATATTCCTGCATTGCAGACGGTCCCTTCCAACTATATGATTCTAAATATGATACACCAAGCAAAGGGCCTTCTCGGTGGTGGCACCCACCCTGTGGAATGCCCTCGCATCAGATGTCAAGGAGATGGGTAAACAGATATCTTTTAGGAGACATCGGAAGGCAGCCCTGCATAGGGAAGCTTTTTAAGGTTTATTGTTTTATTGTGTTTGTATATACGCTGGAAGCCACTCAGAGTGGCTGGGACAACCCAGTCAGATGGGCGGGGTACAAATAATAAATTATTATTATTAATATGCAAGTATACTGATGTGAAAACAAGTAACTTAAGGCTGAAATCCTAAGGTTGCACACCATTTACTTGTGAGAAAGCCCAACTGAATCTGGTGGGGCCTGCTTACAAATAAACATTGGATTAAGTTTATATCTCTGCCGTGAATCTCATAACATGAACGAGTGGATTGTCAACCTGTTCATTTACGGCAGCATGCTGTACTCTGAAAAAAGCCTTTGTATGGACTTTTACACACTTTTGACCTTGAACCATGAGCTGAGTATGGAATACAGATACCTTTCTCTTTTAATTAAAAGGTGGGTTTGCCCCATCAATAGCTGCTTTTTATTAGTATTTTAGATAGTTGAGCTGTTCTGTAATTGCTTGATACAAGAGTGCCACCTTCTGGTAAGAAGGAAGTTCAGCAACGGTAGTGTATTTCCTGAGAGACTCCACAGCAAACACAGAAATAATTTCGATATCCCTCCATCAGAGCGGGTATATAATGTAGCTTGGGGCTACTCCTGGTTCCTTTGCTGTCACTTGAGCTTCAGATGGACTCAGTGGCGTGGAATGCCTTTCATCAGTTCGGGCAGCTGTCGCTCTGGTAACTTCTAGGTTAGATTGATTGATTACTGCAACACATTACATGTGGGGCTGCCTCTGAAGACATTGAAAACTTCAGCTGGTGCAGGATTCAATGACCAGGGCAAGACGGTTTGATCCTATTACACCAATCCTGCTGTGGCTGCCAATTAGTTCCTGGGCTCAATTCAAAGTGCTGGCTTTGACCTATAAAGTCACAATACCTCAAGGACCGTCTCTCCCCCTATGAACTGATCCGGATCTTGCAATCATCATTTGAGGCCCTTCTTCACGTGCCTCCTCCATTAGAGGTCTGGAGGGTGGCAACACAAGAAAGAGCCTTTTTCTGTGGTGGCTCCCTGGAATACTCTTCCCAGGGAGGCCTTCATATTTAGGCACCAGGCAAAAACCTTTCGCAATAACCAGGCCTTTGGCTGATTAAACATTCTATGGCCTTTTAAATGTGTGTGTGTAAGAGGGGGTTATTGCTTTGTTTTTCGTGTCTGTATTTTGCTCTCATTTTGTATTTTTATGTTGTGAACTGCCCTGTGATTTTCAGATGAAGGGCAATATACAAGTTTTAACAGCAACAACAACCATCTGATGTCAGTGCAAGCAGATCAGCTTATTTTCAGAAATAAATTATTTCATAAAGCAAAGCTAATAAAAAGCCATCAAAAGAATTACAGTGGGTTGCATTTTGGTGGTTTCAGAGCACTATCTTACTGCTAGAGGTCTGTAGTCTGTTCAGTGCACATTTACTCCTTTATTATGATTATTTTATTGCATGCTATATTTATATTCTATCTTTTTCAGCATTAACATTTATATTGTGATTTAGAGCAGGCATGGAGAACCTGTAGTCCTTCCTGTCAGCTGAAGCCAGCATAGCCAGTGGCCAGGGGGTGACAGGAGTTTTAGTCTAGCCACATCTGAAGGTCTGCAGGTTTCCCATCTCTGCTTTGGATTGACCAAAGTGCTTCATATGCTTGTAGAGTAGGGAACCATAGATGTTGCTGGATTGCAATTCCCATTATCCCTGATCAGTGGCCATGCTGATAGAGGCTGATGGGAGTTGAAGACCACAGATTCTCCATCCCTGATAGCAAATTCTCTTGTCATATTTCTTTTTTTTTTTTGTCCAAAAATTTTATTAGTTTTCACAATATTATAAACAAACAAACACACAAAACAAACAAACATAATAAAATTACAGTTATTAACTTTGTTAGGTGACTTCCTCGCTTCCCTTTGGTTGAATTTCATTGCATGTCCTTTTAACGGTTTTCCAAATCCCAATTTTTATAAAATTTAACTTAAGCATTAAAATCCTTAGATCTTCACCTTATGGAATTAAACATATTAATTCATCACTTAACATAAATAAAATCCTTAGCCCATTAGGTATCTGCAAGCTATTTTCAGTTAGTTTAACTTAACAAATTTAACTAAATAATCATTAAATTTATTCCGTTCTTCCTGATACTCCTCCTCTTTCTGATTGCGGACTCTTCCGGACGGAAGAGTCTCTTGTCATATTTCTAATGCAGAGAAGAAGTGGCTAGCCTAAGACCACCTTCTGATTTTCGGAATACCCCCGAATGATACTTGATTCTCATGTTTCAAGATGCCTGCTATGACTGACCCTCCTGTGTGGCAAAAATTAGGCTGCCGTGGTACATTTAATTATTCACATTTGGACCCTGCTGTTCCGCAAGAACATGTCCAAGTTGGCTAACAATAATAAAATAAATACCAGAAGTTAATCATATACGGTAGTAGCCAAAGTAACACTAAGCAGCTCTTTGTACCAGCGAAATGACTTCTGGTTGCGCAACTCCCTCGACATGCCCCCTAAAATTGTTCTGGGGCTTCCCCCACTCTTCTGGAGCAATTATAGGGCTGGCATGGGATTTATTGGGGGGGGGGGGAGTCCCATTGTGCAAGCTGGAATATTTCTTCTCGCTCAATTATTTTGTTATCTATACTGCCCGTAAAATATATTGCTATATCAAAAGAGGCAATATAAAAGCCAAGTCAATAAAAAACAGCTAGATAAAACCAAAAAAAAAGAAAGAGACCCACGGAGGCAGTGGCGAATAAAATACAAACCTGCCTTAATAAAAAGGCCTTTTTCACCTGCTGGGGAGAAGGGACTTGCATTTGTTTTATCTGAATTTATAAACCACTCTATATTCAAAGAGTACCCAAGCAGTACTCAGAAAAAAAATATAAAACACGAAACCCAGCAAGAAATAAAACTGTGGCGGTAAAATAGAATAATTTGGGAAGAGTGAGGAGAAAACAAAAAGTTTTCAATGAACATACAAAATGTAACAATGTGGGGGAATTGTTTCACTGCTAAATGTGCTGGTTTTCTCATTTGCTCTTCCACCTGAGCACCACTTGGGATCTTTGGGTGAGGCTTTGGTGAGAAAATGGGCTTTTATGTTGTGGCGCCTTGCCACAGCTCAGAATTTGTTTATAAAGTTGGTTAACATATTCCGCTTCAATAAGTCATTTGGCTGACTGACAAATGTTGCTGCTGAGGTTTATTTTTTCAGTTCCGATTGGTGATTTTAAAGTTTTACTGCATTTTAAATGCATTTTAACTGGTTGCAACCCACACTGAGAGCCACTTAAACTGAATAATTTTTTTGGGGGGGGGGCTTAAAGAAAAAGTAAAACAAGACACAGCACTCAGCAAGATAATGAATACAGGATAGCTGCTTTCATGCATGTTTACAAATGTTTTGCTTGATGTTTTCAATTCTCTGCTACTGCCAAGTTCTACTGCTACTGAATTGCAAATAAAGACATCTTTTTTTATTTTATTTTTTAAAAAATACAAGCTACTGTACAATAACATTTTTCCTCTCTCCTTTTCTCATGCACTTTCTGCAAACTGCTTTTTATGGGCACACTGAACATGATAAGGGAGACTTCGGATCAGATCCCCCAACATCCTTTTATTTACTTAAAAGAAACTGTGGAGCTGGCACTTTTACAAGTGTCACCTTTTGTTCATTCCATACCTGCAAGAAGTCAATCATTTTAGTGTGGCAATACCTATCCTCTGGAATTCACAGCCTATTACTACTGGGGAGGAACCTTCATTGTAGTGTTTTTGATACCAGCTAAAAACTTTTCTTTTTAGGGAATCCTACCCAAATAAACCAATTGAGGGGTTGGTTTTTTTGGCTATAGAAAGCTAGCCAAATAAAAAACAAAGTAAAAACAGCTGCTGTTGTGACAGGTTGGATCAGGATTGTGGCATTGGGTGGGGGCAGATTGAATCCCTCCCCTCAACACTCTGACTTAAATTGCTGTCCTTCTGAAGCTGTTATAATCCATCAAAGGGATAGAATAAGTCCAATACAGCAAATAGCAGCTTTGGAAGAGGTCATTTCAGTTGGGGAAACTGTTTGTAGCACAAGTTAAACCAGGCATCCCCAAATTTGCCCCTCCAGATGTTTTGGGACTACAATTCCCATCATCCCTAGCCACTGATCCTGTTAGCTAGGGATGATGGGAGTTGTAGTCCGAAAACATCTGGAGGGCCGAGTTTGGGGATGCCTGATTTAAACCCTCCACCCTTCGCTTCCTACAGCTGTTTCTTAGCAAATAGAAAGTTGTAGAGGAATCAAGTAATAGATCTTGCATTTTCTATATAGTTTGGTCCTTAGTTCCTTTAAAAGTGAGTGGTTGAGAAAACAGGCTATTTGTTGAAAGCTGTCATTTTTTTTAAAAAAAAAGTCTTTGTTTTAGTTGGTTTTTCATCATACTAAAACTTGTTTAGAGAAATGTTTACTTAAGTTTGACCTGTCTTTAAAGCTGCTCTGACTAAAAGAAAGGGGAAAAACAAACAGAAACAGGAAAATCATCGGAGTCCCATGGCACCTTAACCACTAACAAGTTTTGCACACCTTTGGCAGGCAAGAGCCTACTTCAGATGCATGAGCAAGAGCAAAACAGGAAATGTAGTTCTCACATGTTTCTAATGGCTCCAATATGCGAACATTACTCATTGTGTATTCTCCCCCAGTTTAAGCATTTATTCTATTTATACCCTGCCCTATGCACTGAACTCAGAGCAGTGTACGGCACTTTCAGCAGAACCAACATTTGCACTGTTTATGCAAGACTCACAGTCTTAATAACGCTGCAGTCCTAAACCCACATCTGGAAGTAAGAGTCATTGAACTTATGGGGCTTACTTCCAATTAGGCATGTATAGATGGGGACTGTAAATATTGGACATGGATGGCTTATGGAAAGAAGACTGTGTGAGGGGGGGGAAGAGGGGGAGAGAGAGAGTGTGTGAGAAATAAAGAGGGAGCGAGGGAGGCCTGTGGATGGGTGATTCCCATGTGCGGAAGATTTCCCACTGACATGTTGGAGTTACACTGCTTCTGAAGGAATGGTTTCATAGTTTTGGGATAAAAAGGTAAAGGACCCCTGACAGTTAAGTCCAATTGCGAATTACTCTGGGGTTGCAGCGCTCATCTTGCTTTACTGGCCAAGGGAGCCGACATTTGTCCACAGACATTTTTTCCGGGTCATGTGGCCAGCATGACTAAGCTGCTTCTGGCAAAACCAGAGCAGCGCATGGAAACACTATTTACCTTCCCGCCGGGATGGTACCTATTTATCTACTTGCACTTTGACGTGCTTTTGAACTACTAGGTTGGCAGGAGCTGGGACCGAACAATGGGAGCTCACCCCATTGCGGGGATTCAAACCGCCAACCTTCCGATTGGCAAGCCCAAGGCTCAGTGGTTTACACCACAGCACTACCTGTGTTTGGGGATACTCCTAGACAAAAAAAAAAGAACAAGTTATTAATTCAGTGCAAAATTAATTTTAAATAGCAGCTTGTTCATATTGATGTTCTTGGTGTTGGTGTTAACCTTTAAAGCCCTAAATGGCCTCGGCCCAGTATACCTGAAGGAGCGTCTCCACCCCCATCATTCTGCCCGGACACTGAGGGTCAGCGCCGAGGGCCTTCTGGCAGTTCCCTCACTGCAAGAAACTAAGTTATAGGGAAACAGGCAGAGGGCCTTCTCGGTAGTGGCGCCCACCCTGTGGAACACCCTCCCATCAGATGTCAAAGACATAAACAACTCCCTGACATTTAGAAGACATCTGAAAGCAGTCCTGTTCAGGGAAGTTTTTAATGTGTGACATTTTAATGTATTTTTAATCTTTGTTAGAAGCCGCCCAGAGTGGCTGAGGAAACCCAGCCAGATAGGCGGGGTACAAATAATAAATTACTGTTACTATTACTACTCGGTGCCACCTATATTGATTTATATTTAAATTTTGCTGCCACGTGTGCTTTTAGGAAATGCCTTTCAGTTCTGCATTTGCAGAATTATGAAGCTGAATGGTAGTTCTTTTCTTGTTCAGCAGATGGCGTTTCAGATCATTCTTACGATGAGAACCCCGTTTTATTCTACAGTTGAAAACTGGCTGCAGAAAATAGTTCATAGAATAATAGAATTGTAGAGTTGGAAGGGACCATCCAGGCCAAAGTGCAGAAATATGCAGCTGCCCCGTATGGGAATCAAACACGTGACCTTGGCATTATCGGCACCACACACTAAACAACTGATCTGGCAGCTATCTTTTGAATATGTAATAACAGACTATTCCAGATACAGCATCAAACTCTCTTACTGTTGAGTAAGCATGCGTAGGATTGCACGTGCATGCTTAGAAGTAATCTCTGTTGAGAACAGTGCAGTTTAGAGTGCAGTGGCTGTTGATGGAGTGGGGAGGGCATGGGATTGCTTGCAATAGCCTCTGGCCTGCATTGGCATAGAGGAGTACCACTAGTTGGGTGGGCCTGCCACAGCGGGGGGTTCTTCTGGAAGAAGTAGCAATCAGAGAAGCTCAGAACAGGGGGTTGTGGGTAGCCTGAGGACAGGGTGCCAGAAGATTTGCTGGATCCAATCCCCCACAGATCAGGCCCTTCTGCTATGCCATCTTGGAGCTGGGGTAATGAAAAATCACAATAAGCCTTACTGCTCTGGCTAGCATGGTGAATCTGCTGCTCCAGTGCAGTTGGAAGGGACCCCAAAGCATCATCTAGTCCAACCCCCTACAATGCAGGAATCTCAGCTAGAGCATCCATGACAGATGGCCATCCAACCTCTGCTTAAAAACCTCCAAGGAAGGAGAGTCCAGCACCTCTCATTGGAGTCTGCTCCAGTGTCAAACAGCTCTTACTGATGGAATCTTCCATCTTGTAACTTGAATCCTAGACTCCAGAGCAGAAGAAAAGAAGTTTGCTCCATCCTCCGTGTGACAGCCCTTTAGATATTTGGTGATGGCTCTCATCTCTTCAAATTGCTACTCTTCATATTTCCCAGGAGGAAAGGCTATAGCATTTGTGTTTGGAATTTTACACAAAGTTTTAAAAGAAAGCTGAATAAGAGGGTACATGGTAGAGGGGAGTGTAAAAAAAAAAGTCTACATGATGTTAATAAAAGAGATGAGAAGTTTTTCTCCCCCTCCCTGACAGAACCCACCAATTTCTTCTTATGTTCCATAGGCTTAGCCTGCTACTCCTTCACCAAATCAGTTTATAAACCCAGTAAGCCATACTAAAGATTACTTATGCTGCTGGAGCCTTAAAATAAAGCTTTGTTATAATAGTGAATCCTTAAAAAAAGAATTTAGAAATTTAATGAAGGCAGTTAGAACCATTTAGAAAAGCAGAGGCCTAATAAGCAACTCCCTGGAGCATTCAGCTGATTCCTGCTCAGCCTTGACAAACATGGAATCTTACTTTGGGTGGTTTCGAAATCCATTTGAGCAAATAACTTGGAATGCACCGGCCAGTTTGTTGTCTGCTGAGCTTACATAACCTTTCCCTGCGTTGGCAAAGGCTGCTGAGCCCAGATCAAATAGATGCCAATGTTTCTAGAATAAGGAGGTTTCATGATTCAGCTGCCATGCATCTGCTGGAGAAGTTGTTGTGACTGGTAAGAGGAACATATGCTCATGTCACATGTTGCTAGGAAAGGGGCATAGATAAACAAGGAGGTTTTTCTTCTGTGTTGTTTACTTGCACCTCTCCTTTTCCACCCAGTTAGCCAAAACCGGGGGTGGGGGGAGTTTATAACCTGGTCCAATTTTTCTCACTCTCACACACAACATGTATACATTTATGTAGGCTAGCCACCTGTAATGCCTGCCACATGCATGCCCCATTGCTGAATAATTGAAGGAGTCTGGAGATGCTCAAGGCAAGACCACAACATTATCCATATTTCCTCCTTTCTTCTCTTCTTCTGTCAAAATTTAAATTTCAGGCTTCTCCGGATGGAAGCCCCCTTTAGTTATGTAAAGCACCATATACACTGATGACATATATTTATTTCTATGGGGGTGAGTATGACTAAAGCCAAGCGCCACTGTGTCTGTAGATTTAACAGTTCCAGTAATAACATTGTAGTACTTGGGGAAGTTGAGATAGCTTCACCCTAACAAGTTTTTCAGGCATTGTGAGTGCAGTAGAAAAGGAGTGTGCCGCTGTTCCAAATATGTTGGGACACAATTTCATTTGTCTTCTTACACTAATGAATTAATTACAGTTTGATTTTTTTTTTAATGGGTAGATAGGGATACGGACACATTAGCAAAACTATTCCAGAAGTTAACGTTTTTGTCTCAGGGATCCATGTATGCTCCTGATCTCTACCCTTATATTCTTTACATTGCGGTTGGAATGTCTTCAAGTATTTAAATTATCTCGAAATTCTGAATCTTAACTTGGAAGAAACGTAAACACATATGTGAAAGGAACAAGTTCTTAAATTCTATGCTACCAAAGTGAGTCTGTTACTTAATACTCTTGTAAATCAGGCTTATCCAATGTGGTTAAACTATGGAACTCTCTCCCACAGGAGGCAATGATAACCACCAACTTAGATGGCTTTGAAAGAGGTTTAGACAAATTTATGGAGGATAAGTCTTAATCAATGGCTACTAGTGATGATTATGTTTTGCGTTCACAGACCTTGGACCTTCCACAGCCAGAGGGAGCATGCTTCTAAATGCCAGTTGCTGGAGATCACAGAAAGGGAGTGTGCTCTTGCACATCCTCAGATCCTGCTTGTGGGTTTCCCACAGGCACCTGGTTGGCCACTGTGAAAACAGGATGCTGGACTAGATGGGCCATTGGCCTAATCCAGCAGGCGGCTTTTATGGTGCCTTCTGGATCTTGTTGGATTCCAACTCTCATTGGCCCCAGTTTGAGGGTCTGACCTTTCCACCAAGGGAATCCCCAGCCCAATTTAGGAGACAGTGGCTAGGGTAGGCAGAGCCCAGTGCCCTGACCATAGCTGTCAACCTTCCCTTTTTTGGCGGGAAATTCCCTTATTCCAGCGCCGTTTCCCGCTGCTTCCCACTGCTATCCTGGATTGTTAGATATCCCGTAGACTGTCCCCGGGACAGGTGAGGCTGCTGATCCCTTATTTTTGAGGCTGCTGATCCCTTATTTTCAAATCTGTTGACAGCTGTGGCCCTGACCAATGTAGGAATCATCCCTCCCTTGTGATCAGAGCAGTCATTTGAGCAATTTGAGAGGGTTTGTCAGCTGTTCTGTGCAGATACTGGGCTGACTTGCATAAATAAATAGTGAAGCTCAGAGCAGATTATGTAAAATCTGCATAACTTTGGGAGGAAAGCTATGAATTTAATAAGTAATAAATAAGCTCTTACCACTTTTCTCCACAATAACTGGTGTCAAGGTCACTTAACGTGCTCCTTCACTTGTCGTACATTTTGTAAGAATAGCAGGGTATAAATCTTTTTAAAGTAACAATGCAATGTTGAGAGCTAATAAATTTAAACATATCTTTTTATGTAGTTTGTACGTCTTGTATGTACGTTCTTGCAGCAACGAACATATTGTTGCCTTGAGGTCTAATCTGATGAAGTATTTAAGTATTCTCTGGTGACAGCCAACTGAAACTCTTAAGATGAAACCAGAATGATATATGTTGATATGAGATTGCATAACCGTTCACATGACTGTACGACTTACCAATAATTGTGTGGGATGGCAGCTTTCTCAAGTAGATGCTATCATTGTCCACTAACATTGGGATATCTGCTGTATCTTAAGAGCAGATTTACTGGTAGGTCCAATAAGATTCCTTGCCTTATATTGCCACATATGCTCACATTTGTAATTATATTTTGGGAATGAATCATGTTACTATGTAGCTGCATTGTTTTATACTTTCTGGATGCACCGCAATCATATTATAAAGTAGTTGTATTCTATATTAGCACTGCTAGGAGTTGTTGTTTTTTGTTTTCCAATGTATTTCTTGCCAATAAAAAATTCAATGTGGTGTGAGCAAATTTTTATTCTGAAAGTGTGGCCCAGAGAAAAAAGTTTGAAAATCACGGCTCTAGCGGAAACTGGTGCAACCAGAAATAGGACTTGTCCTTCTTTTCTCTCCCCACTCCCTCAACCTTCCCATATCTGCTTGAGAAGGTCAGGAGAACCTTCAGAACAGAGGGAGGAGAAGGGTGATACTTCCATCCAGCAAGCAGTGCCAGTGTGGTGTAGTGGTTAAGAGCGGTAGTCTTGTAATCTGGGGAACCGGGTTCGCGTCTCCGCTCCTCCACATGCAGCTGCTGGGTGACCTTGGGCCAGTCACACTTCTCTGAAGTCTCTCAGCCCCACTCACCTCACTGAGTGTTTGTTGTGGGGGAGGAAGGGAAAGGAGAATGTTAGCCGCTTTGAGACTCCTTAAAGGGAGTGAAAGGCGGGATATCAAATCCAAACTCTTCTTCTTCAAGCAGAAATGCCTTTTGGAGGTTTGGAGATTTTGGCTGACTAGTAATTTCCTAGCTATGGGGAGAGTTGATAAGCTGTAACTGTCCCTAGTTCTCTTAAAGACTCCTAGGCATCTTAGAAGTTGGGAGAAAGTAAAGAAAAGAAAATATACTTTATTTTGTTAAAGCTTCTAGTTTGAAAGCGTAGTGTTGCCTGCCACCCCATTCTCTGCCAAGTAGAAGCCAGATTTGAGGCGGTTTTAGGTGTCTGGTTGGTTTCCACTGGAAAATCAAGGCACAGCGGAGTCTGGAGTGTCTTAGAAATATGATTTATTGACACATATTTTCACCTGGAAAGCTTAAGTGAAGGGAGTACACCCAGGAGGGTCTTTTGTTTCTCCCCTCACAGCTTCAGCAAGCTTGGGTTCAAAGCAGCAGCCAGTCATGGACTGGACTGCAGTACCCAGTGAGATATTATCCTGAGTAACTCACCTCAAATTCATACACTTTGCTTGCTTATCATTCTGCATACGGTTCATTCATTTGCAAAGATGAGCTACATATGAATAAATCTTTTAATGAAAAATCACTTATAAAGACTTCCTCCCTCTCCTATCATTGCCAAGTAGTTATGCACCTTCATCCTATCAAACAAGACTGAATTGCTGCTGCAGCTCTTCCCTAATGCAGAATACACAAATTACCCATGTGTCCTAGTTCGAAGTACGTATCTGATTGTGTTGGAGGATGTTACAAAAGAAATAGCCGCACCTAGACAAGGTATTGATAGATATAATGACTCATGATCTCTCTTAATTACCTAGTGAGATAGAGTTAAGCAGTTCAGCACCACAGGTCTTTCAGATACCGAGCTGCTTGGTGGATTATCTTGATACATTTCCCACAGAAAATGCATTTCATTCACTGACCTAAAATGAAACATGGATTAGTTGAGAACCAGTCATTTACAACTGTGAAATACTTAATGCTTTCCAACAGCAATGAAAGCAAGCAAAAGAGTCTTGGCAATTAATTTTTGAAATCCCTGTTTTTATGTGAAGAACCCTAGATATATTAGACTCGTATATTGTCTGGAATGCAGTAACTGGTTCTCATGTAATGAATTGGTATATGTGTATTCTTCAGAGGAGGCTAACCTTGCTATGTTTGTGTAGAGGCAACAGCCGCACTGTTGTCAAAGGATGTCCTGGTGCAAAGGACAGGCTTCTTGTACCTTGTAGCAGCTGTATAAAAAAGGGAAACATGCACTGTTCTCCCCACTCCTGTCTGAAGTCGCAGTTGGTAAAAAAATATCTTTCTTTGCTAAAACGTGACCCAGACATCTTCTATAGTTTTGCAGTTAGATGCCTGTCCTGAAATATCACCCCTTTATCAATAACACTGCCACTGTGATCCCTCAAGAATGATAAACTCTCTTTTGGGGGGAACGTAGTCCTATTCTAGGATTTGGAACCACAGTCATAATGTTTTCCCATTTTTTTAAAAAAATTAAGGCATGCACAAGCTTGCTGTTTATTACTGTATTTAATCCAGAAAAATGGTTGTGGTTATATAGCTATAATACATTTTTACAGTGCTTTGATAACAGCTCATGTGTGAAACCTCTCTGTAGAATGTAGGTCAGATATGCAAACCGTGCAAAAGGTTGGGCAGTGTTGAGAAGCAACCACACCTTCAAGTGAGCACTCAAAACTTTGTATTGTTTACTTAGTGTTTCTTCATCCCTCTGTACAGAAAATGCTTCAGTATCTTTCATATTTAATGCTCTTCATTAATGCAAACTAGGAGGTAGTTCCAAGAATAAGGAGTAGAATCTTATTCAGAGACATACACATATAACCCTGCAGAAGATAACTGGACTATGCACCACATGCAGCTAGCATGGAAAATAGCTGTAAGCAATTTAGATCAACACGTCGCTAGCCATTTGGTATATAATGCATCTTCCCCCTGCCCCAAAAAATCAGTTGAAACTACACCTGAGCTGCTTAATTGATACTTGTCACTACTGATGTTTATCTGCTGGAAATAAACGGTACAGGTAGAAGTGGAGGACAGAGATTAATAGTTGTTAAAAATTAGGGTGACGAGTGACTTTCTTTTTGTTTTCTTCTCCGTGTGATAATGTCCTGTGTATTTCCTGTGACAAAGATGGCAGCAATCAATTGGACTTGATTGTATAAGCAGCTTATTAATTAACACAGCTTTCAAAGTCTATTGAACTTCATGTTCAGTGCCAGAGTGTATTTTCACTTGTGAGAGATTTAGAAAACTTACTCTGGGGAGCAGATGACAAGTTTAAAAATGCACAAAAATTGTTTGGCTCTAGTTAATTAAAGAGGTGGTATAGCTGGCAAACCAGCTCAAGGCGGTAAAGACCCTCCTAGAGATAGCTTCCACCTGGGCAGCAAGGAATAATGACTAACACAATGGTACTTCTACATCATTAGCTTGGCTTTTTGAACTCAGGCAGATTTGAACCTGGCTATCCACCACCCTCAAATTTGGATTTAGTTCCATTTTATTCACTCTCGTCTCGTTTTATTGGCAAGGCTGTTTTTTAATGTAAAGATTTGTTAGCAAGAGTGGTGAAAACAGGAGGGTCCCTCTGAATTCAGTTCAATGTTATTACGTATGGAATCAGAGAAGCACCTGCCCTGTTGGATGAATCATCTCAGTTAAGATAACTGGGTGGTATGTAAATGAAGAGTAGATATTCCCTTCCTCTGACGACAGAATGTGGAGAGTTCATCTCATGTAGTTCACGGTTTGAAGTTGGTGCCAGTGCCTGCTTTGAAAGCAGAAATCACAGCCCGCTTCTCTCCTTCAGTTAATAAGTCTGAAAGTAAATATGAGGTCTGTAATGTTAAGGGTTAAGAGCTTCCTTTGAGAGAAGACTCTGCTTTTTCCTTTCTCTTTTTTTAATCTAAATTAGCTTCTTTTATCTTACAGTATCACATAAAGCTTTATCAAAATCTTATTTAAAAACCCAAACTTACTACAAAACCTGTTATTACCCACAGCTGCAGATAATTACATATTCTATTGCACAAATTAGCAACATATAAAAAACCTCCTTCCTACTAAAGACCCCCATGCTCTTTAAAAAGCTGGGGTTTGTGGGCCTATCCCAAGCTGTGGGGCCTGGGCAGGTTGCAGCAAGCTGAGAGAATACAGAATTCATGCATTATAGGTGCTTTTGCTGCATCCACCTAGAAAGCACTTTCCAATATCAACCCTAAGTGGCAAAAGAAATTGTATGAAACTTTCTCTCCCCTTATGTTTTTGTCTAAAACAGTTCATGCCTAGAACAAGTTGTAAATGGCTCTTCATGGGTGTTGGATTAGACAGCCCTAAAGGTATCTTTTCATTATCCAAGCAAAGGTGATATGGGCAGGAGGCAAAGAAACACATAATTAGTTTTGCCTAGTCAAGGCAGGTGTCTGTCCCCAAAACAGCAGCCCAAGGCAAAACACTTCAAAACTGCTAAATAGTGTGGAAACTACCCAAGTATGGTGAAGATTGGGGCAGGATAAGACCACTGGGGCTCACAAGCAAGCTGCTCTGCGCTCCCAAATGGAAGAGTAGGATATAAGTACAATAATCAACAAAATTAAGGGGGTATCAAAAGATAATATAGCATGATAAAGGTCAGTTGGGGAGCAATTTCTCTTCAACATTTCCTAATTAACCTAAAGAAGCAAAATGGGCAGAACCTATATATTGTAACTGATCAATAAATACTGTTTTTATCAGTGTTAGAATACTCTCTCTCTCTCTCTCTCTCTCTCTCTCTCTCTGTGTGTGTGTGTGTATGTGTGTGTGTGTGTGTGTTTCTGTGCCACCATATCGTAAAACATCAGGGCAAATGCACAACATTAAAACATGAAATACTATTTTAAAAAATACAGATAATCTTTAAAGTGATTGGCTAATCAAAAATTAAAAAATTAAAGAGCCATAAAGGACTGTCGGCATAAAAAGCTGTTCAAGAGAAGCCTGAAAGTCCAGAGTAAGGGTACCTGCTGAATCTCTGTTGGACGATGTTCCATGGCGTGGGAGCAACAACACTAGCAGAGGCTCATTAGGCTTTAATATTACCACTGTAAAACACACAGTTCTTTTTTATAAACAGAACTAAAACAAAACCCCACATACAATCCGTTAAGTGCTAGTTACTATTCTTGCCCATTTAACATTCATGCACTGCCTGTTTACTTTTAGCAGTGTTGACATGATTTGTGCTATTAATTCAAAAGTGTTGTTTCAGCAGTATATTGAAGAAGGTGGGTTGGGATACAAAGTTACTTACATATGATTTACTAGTTCAGAGGTTGTTAGGACCTGAGCAAATGTGCATAGTTTGTGATTTACCAAACTTGAGAGTAGACAACATGATATAGAAATTCAGTTCCACTTGCTTCAGATTACAGATTGTTAGTAATGCCACATTAGTTTGCCAACACCAGGATATGTGTGTTATCAACAATATTTTCTTGTCAATTGCTTTTTTGAGATATGTCTGTTCTTTTTAATTTTGTTTCCCATTGACTCCCCTCTATTGCCAATTCCCGAATGTGTATATGTGTCTGTCAGTTTTGGATTACATACATCTAATGAGGTATACTCTGATCCACAATTGTTTATGAGAAATTGGTTAGTGTCTATGGTAGACACTATACCATGATATGGTATAGTGGTCACATGATGTGGTTGGTCACATCCTGGTTTTTTTCCTAATCACAACCAGGCAGGAAAACTAGGTGATTTATCAAGCTCCTGGTGAGTTGCCATAAATAGGTGTTGGCTACATTTAGCCTCCTATTATAGTTAACAGAATACTGCAGTCATAAATTACGTACATATTAGATACGTATACAATATGCAGTTGGATAAAATATTTGTGACTTGTGATAGATTCCATTAAAAGAATATGAATGCAGTTATGGGTGTTTATATTGGTTGATTTCAGTTGATTTCAGTTACATAAAAGTTTTTATTAGAATAACTTATGGCTAGATTTATAATTATTTAATTTTATATCGTTATCCAGATTTATATTCATACCCGCTGCTATAGGGAAAGTCACTCAGTGAGTTTCATGACTGAGCAGGGATTTGAATCCTGGTCGCCCAGGTCCTAGTCCAACACTCTTAACATCAGGTATTTTGAGTTTCTAGAAATGCATGAGCGAAATCATGATCATGCTCTTTAAATTAGTCTGTTTAAGTGTTAAATACACCTCGCAGCTGGTCAGAATACAAAGACCGGTGGAATTTTCCTTTGAGCCAAAAGGAGCTTAGCAGTGCAGTACCTAGCAAGTCTAAATCCTGTTGGATTGGGTATAGGATTACCGCCTTGTTTTTCTTCATGAGTGTGCGTAGTATGGTTTTAATTTCTGTTACACTCTGTAGACTCTGGGGAAAGGCAGGATAGGAATGTTTTAAAGCAAATAAGTAGCAAAATGCTGTTGAAATTTCAAACTTGTATGTGTTGTATATGATGTGATAAAACTCAGAAATGTTTTTAGGCTAGCCTCCTGCAGGAATGTCAGTAACTCTCTGGATTCTTGCTAGTCTCTTTCACTCACACCAGGAGCAGCCAGTGCAGTGCAGCTTGGATGTGGACGCACCCTTCTGACAGTGGCATCACTGCCGCTTACTAGAACAGTGTGAAGGCAATGAAGGGCAGTGGTGCCAGTACAGTGCTCACATGGGTGTTTTGAGAGAGGTGAGAGGTTGGGGTGAACTTTTAATATGGTAAGCTTAAAGTATGTTTTATTACAAATACAGTGTGGAAACATCTGAAAAGGCTTTCTCTAAAATTGCCAGTAGTGAAAAGAGCATTAAAAAGATTAATGTGATTAATTTTGTTTGTTGCTTTGAGTGTTATGTATAGCAGGTATTAAAATTGTTTTGTTATTTATTGTATTTCACTTAGAGACCTTTGTTAATGTGCTAGCATACATCTCTCTCTCTCTACATACATACATACATACATACATACATACATACATAGTTAAGTACTTCACTGTGAGATCATCATTTTTCTATTTTGATAGGTATTAGTAAGTCTACAAAACCATCATGCCAAAACGTGTTTAGTTAGCCCATGCAGTCCCCTTCTTCTGTATGTATAAATCTGCAGTGAATGGTGCTGAGCATGAGCAAAGAGTACAGATCCAAGAAGCCACCTTACAAGCATAGGGTGGCACTGGATGCTGCTGCACATGAATAATTCATTCGATACATACAAACCTAGGTGCAGATTTAGTGAGGCACATGTGTATCCAGGTGGCCGTTTGACTGCACTTCAAACCTGTATAAAGTGATGCTCCCCAACACGAAATAGATGAAAAAATGCACCTTCCAAATCCTGTATTACATACATCTAACACAGTTAATCATGAACTGAATCTGGCAACCATGCAAAGGGCGGCAAGGAATAGTTTCTGCATAGCAATGGAAAGTTCTTGACTTATGATTGCATGTTTAGCTCTGTGTACACAGTGATATAAGAATATGTGTTTCAAGAATAACCAGTGTTATGCAAATAGAGACAGGCTATAATAATAATTTTTCTTAATTAGTTTTCCAAGCAAGAAGAGATTAGCTCCACCTACTAGAGTTAAGAGTTTTAGGTGTATTAATTAGCCATCTTATACTCTGGATAAGGAGTGTTTCATGCTACATACAAAATAAGCCATGAAACCAATTTCACCCTGACATACTTTCTGACAGAAAACTAAACTTATGGCTGCTAGTAATATGCCACTAATGAAAGTATAGAATTACATTTGCTTGTTGATGTCAAGAAGGAATTATTGTGGCATTCTGGGTGTTTTTGTCAAGTTATCATCTATTTACGTCTGCTCATTATTTTTCTCCCTATAAGACGTGTGTACCATTATTGTGGGGATGCGGGTGGCGCTGTGGGTTAAAACCAACAGAGCCTAGGACTTGCCGATCTGAAGGTTGAAGGTTCGAATCCCCGCGACGGGGTGAGCTTCCGTTGCTCGGTCCCTGCTCCTGCCAACCTAGCAGTTCGAAAGCACGTCAGAGTGCAAGTAGATCAATAGGTACCACTCCGGCGGGAAGGTAAATGGCGTTTCCGTGCGCTGCTCTGGTTCGCCAGAAGTGGCTTAGTCATGCTGGCCGCATGACCCGGAAGCTGTACGCCGGCTCCCTCGGCCAATAAAGCGAGATGAGCGCCGCAACCCCAGAGTCGGTCATGACTGGACCTAATGGTCAGGGGTCCCTTTACCCTTTACCTTTACCATGATTGTATGGTACAAAAGACAGGACATTTCCGCCCCCTGCCACAGGTTCCTAGGTTACATAGTCACTACAAAGGTCAGGCAGTTCTCTGAGGGGACAGTAAACCACAGAAAAACAGACCCTTGCACCTTTAGTTTTTGCTCCTGCTGCTTTAGGCTTAAAACTACAACTTAAGTGGGCTTACATGGTTTTTTTATATTATTATTCTTCACTGCTTATATGCCAAAATGGCTTTTCTCTGCCATCTGTTCGTGGTGTTTGCACAATGCAACCTTTGTGCAGCTAGTTGCAACAGAAAGCTAGACTTTTTAACCCCTGGATAGGAAGATATAGAGACAGCGTTTCTTTTCACTGCGTAGATGAGAAAAGCAGTTTGGGGTGGGTGGCTGTGCGAGCTTGAAGAAACTCAGGGTTATGTCTCACTGCACAAGCTTCTTACACAGATTTTTAATTTCGAAAAGGAAAGAGTAGCCCCCACGGGTCTGACTTAGTCTGTGTTAGTCGGCGTCCTATGCTTCCTATGCTACTTTTGGAGCATCTCTCGCTCCACACCGAGAGGTGAGTGGGACAGGGGGTCGAGGTCTGCAGAAGACGAGGGCTTTTCTGCAAAGAGCAGCCTCCTTTTGCTTTCTTGAAGGAGCCTGGGGTGGGAGGGAGGATTGTTCCAGCGAGCCTCCCAGAGATGAGCTCTTCTCTCTTGGGTTCCGCCATGCATCCTCTCTCCAAAGGGAGATTGCTGCAGGCTCATCCATAACCTTGTGCTGACCTTGGCCGCCTTTGATCCTTAAGTGTGAATTGAAAACTGTAAAGCTGCAATTCCAGACACGTCTACTCGCAATTTCCCCTCAATGAGCAAAGGGATAATTGCTTTTGTTTCTTTTAAGAGTACACATGGGCAAGAGGAACAAGATGTTTTGCTGCCGTTTCTCCTCTTCAACCCTATAAGCCTTCCCCTTTCCCGCCCTGTATCCCGCTTCCAGCTTTCCCCTGCGGGCTCCTCAGAGCCCTTTGCCAAACCACTTTTCTCTTCACACCCTTTGCCCCTTCTGACTCCTCCTCCTCGCAAGCTCTTGCTTTTCGGCATGTTTTCCCCGCCTCTAACTCGCCCGACTCCCAATAAGCATTCGAGAAGGGCTTCGGTGAAGAAACCTAGCCAATCGGGACTGAGAAAGGCGGGTCTATACTGAAGGTAGTTGGCATGCCTCGGGTTTGCTTTCGTTCTCGGATTTTCTGCCGCCTCGGAGGTGGACCGGGAGGCTTGTACTTGCTGGTCGCGGGTGTGTGTGTGTGTTTGTAAATCGCGCTCCTCAGCAGAAACTCGCCTCCCTCACAGGAGCTCGTCGGTGCCGAAAGTAATCGCGCGTCGCGGCATCGATCTCGCCCAAGTGGCACAAAATGGCGGGCAGCCGAGACAATGCAGCGGAGCAGATGAAGCGCTGGCAAGATCTGCGGGGCTCGCAGGTACAGAAGGGACACCCACCCCTCATAAAGCCATTGGCACGTTCCACCCCGCGCTCGGTCGCTACGTATCGGGTCTGCATTCAGCGGGCTGTTCGGCGGGCGCGACCACGTTCTGAGAGGCGGCGGGGGTGTGCGAGCAATGTTGAAGGGTATTGGACTTCTGTGGCTCTGACATTATGGCAGGCGTAGCTTTCGCCGCTCTGTAGTGTTGCAATGCCATATGCCAGCATTGTTTGCCCCGAATCTCCCCTCCAAAAGTAGAGGCGGCGGAGGAGCTCTTGTCCAGCGTTGCTTTCTGTCCCCCTTGTGCAACATTGCACTTTGGAAGGGGCGCTGCTAAGTAGGTTGTGCAGAGGGTGACACAGGTGCAAGCTTGAAATGCTCCTAGCCAAGAATTTCTGTTTGCATCATGAATCGACGGTCGGATAAGAAAATGATACTGTTGCCCTTTGGGCTGTGTTCCTGTGCTGCTTTTGCTGCAAAAACAAAACTTAACATCCATAATCTCTGAAGGTTGGGATTGGTTTGTTTATCATGGCACGCAGCACCAGCTGTCTGCCAAAAAGATTTTCATTGCTAAAGGGTGGAGCAGTTCGCAAAGTGTTATCAAGAACTGCAATAATGCTGCAAGGTTTAATCATGATGGAAGTTGAACTTGCGAGAAACTTATCTTACTATGTTATTTCTATCAGGGAGAGTAATATAATCATTTGCAATTAGAGATAGAGAGTCAAATATGGCAAGTTGTTTAGTGTATCCTTTTAGATAGAGAGGTACTAAAGTACAAGACCAGGTACATCCCACCCAAAGTGAAGCACTTCCCCTGCTCCTTTGATTTCGATGGAAGGAATTTAAGAGCATAATTCCCCCACTGAGTACTTAATTCCCTCACTGAGATCAATAGCAGTTGTTAGTGCCATGGGTGAGTGTGTGCTGATTACACAGTTTCCTAACTTATATTGCCAACTATAGGAAAGGTAATAGAAGATGGAGACACAATCAGTGGCAGTAGTTTCAAAAGAAATAAGGGGGAATACCAGTGATTTGTACAGGAATCAATATGAAATGGCACAAATTTAAAATAACTGAGCTCAGGGGGCTACAAGCAATGAGAGGTTAGTGAAGTGGTAAGTTGCTGACATCTGTCTGTCTCAGGAAACAATGGAAGAGTGCGCCTTCAGGGGTAAAGTCAGACCTCTGAAGAGTTAAAGTGCCTGCTGTGACTAACTGCTGCCTCCTGCCCTCCCACATTGTTTTTGCTGCATTGGCAGCACTGAAGTGAGCTTTCCAGGATGCAAGCCTGGGCAGTATATTTGGAGGTCCTAGGCTGCCCAAATGATAAGACCCCACTTTCGGCCTCGATTATGTGGTCCAAAGGAGAAAAGCAAACAATACATTTGGCACCAGCTGGGCTGCAGGAGTTGCCAGAATGAGGCATACAGTGGTACCTTGGGTTAAGAACTTAATTTGTTCTTGAGGTCCATTCTTAACCTGAAACTGTTCTTAACCTGAGCTACCACTTAACTAATGGGGCCTCCTGCTGCTGCTGCGCAATTTCTGTTCTCATCCTGAAGCAAAGTTCTTAACCTGAGGTACTATTTCTGGGTTAGCAGAGTCTGTAACCTGAAGGGTCTATAACCTGAAGCATCTGTAACCCAAGGTACCACTATACAAGAAAACATCGAAAGGGACCTTTGAAACAGGTTTCACAACCATATGTTCTTGTTTTGAAGTAGCACTGAAATGTACTGGGCTGGTTAATAATTTTGTTGCAAAACATGATGGAAACTAACTGGAGCTAGTTAATAATTCTGATAGTTGGATCCTGTGGTTCAACTTGGACCATGATTTGGATTTGCATGCTTATCTTTCTGTTCTTGTTTACAGTTTCAGTATTCTCTTTAGTGCTATCCATAAGCTGCTGCCCAGATTGGCAAATTATGGTTAGCCTTCATTCTCCATATTTGAATCAGAAGCCAATTTTAAGCCATAATTTCTAATTCTGACTTGGAGGGTGAAGGCTAACTATATTTGATATTGTGGTGAACTATGCTTGGTGCTAAAAAAAAGAAATGGACATGTAGGCAGTGGAGAAGAATAGGATATGTCAAATGTCACAGTTCTATAATTGCTTTGAGAGATTCCCGCCCTGCCCCCAATCAAGTAGTATGTAAATTTTATGAAATAAAAATAAACAGTGATTCTTCAAACAATGAATTTGAAGCTTGTTTGAAATTAGACAATGTGATAGAAGGTATCAAGGTAATAATAATAATATGCCATCCATCTGACTGGGTTGTCCCAGGCACTCTGGGCGCCTCCCAACAAAATATTAAAAATGCAGTAAAACATCAGTCATTTAATTTAGATGCAAACAGCTTCAAATACTGTTTTTACAATTTCTGTTTCTGTAATGAAGTTGTAGCCCTGGCCTCTTAGTTACTGTTTTGCAGACTAACCCCATTATTGACTCATTGTTGCTGAAGACTACAGTAACTGGTCAGAGAATAGATACAGATGAATCCTTCGTCTGATCCACACAAGTGTCAGGGCATGTCGCTTTTGCTTTTTAAGAAACTCTACAAATGTAGATGAGAGTGTAGCTAGGAAATTGTTTATTTGCATCATATATATGAAAGGATAGAAATTAGATCAACTTTAAGCTGTAAATCAGGGGTCAGCAAACTTTTTCAGCAGGGGGCTGGTCCACTGTCCCTCAGACCTTGTGAGGGGCTGGACTATGTTTCTTTTTTTGGGGGGGGGGATGAACAAATTCCTATGCCCCACAAATAACCCAGAGATGCATTTTAAATAAAAGTACACATTCTCCTCATGTAAAACACGCTGATTCCCAGACTGTTCGAGGGCTGGCTTTAGAAGGTGATTTGGCTGGAGCCAGTCCCCGGCCTTAGTTTGCCCACCATGCTGTAAATACTTATTTGGCATAAGCTCCATTGAAAGCAATGGAATGCACAATGGAGTGTACTGTATAGCATTATCCCCCATTTTACATAACCCACCTTTATTCTGTCATGAATGCAGAGCAGAATACATACAGTTCATAAGCAGTCAGCTGTCCAGACACTAACGAGACTCAAACCTGCTTAACTTCAATTAAGTGGCCTCATGTGCTAGGGCATTTTGATGCTCTGAGTCTAAGTTGACTCATTGGTCCAAAAGCAAGAGCAACTTTCCAGTGGTGGGGTTTCATGTTCAAGGTTCTATATGTTGTTGTTGTCTATTTTTAAACTCTTTTAGTTTGTGTGTGTTGTAATAGAGTGAAAAGACATTTAAAGATAACTTACGTTTCTATCTTGAGTGATAGTATGTGTGTACTGAATTGAAATGTATCCTGCCATATCCTTCATCATTTCAAAAAGGCACCTATTATCTACTGGTAGTCTTTCATGTAGGGACAATCTCCTCCTGGCTTTCAGCAGGAATGTAACCAAGGGGAGCAGCTTCCCCCTCAAATCAACAGTGCGGCTAGCAGGAAGCAGGCTTCTGTCATGGCTCGTATCTGACTTGCTATGACACTCTTTGAATTCTGCTGTTTTCATTTTGGGGAAACAGGCAGTCTTCCAAAAATGGACCCTGGGTTTGGCTCTGCATACCCTGACCCCAAAGTCCTTTGAAACCACGTTTTGCATTGTCTTATTTCGTTCAGCTGTTTTGTGTATGAGGAGCAACTTTCTGCCAGCCATACTCTACTGCTGTTCATATTTCACACCTGCTTTCATGTTAGCTGTTACTGTTGTTTTCCATTGGATTTATCGTATAGTATGCTATGCATGCATGTGTTAGTGCTCAAAAGTAAGATCCACCAAGTTCAACAGCACTTACTTGCAGGTAAGTGTGTGCGGGATTTCAGGTTGCAGTCCTACATCCATGTAACTAGGAGTGCAAAAAGTATATAATAAACATTTTGGATTATGCTTCTAAGTATGTCAGTGTAAAGTTGTGTTTTATTTGTTGTAGTAACGAAAGAAGATCTGCATGCAAATGGATAACTTAATTTAAATTAGATATTTAAATTTTGTCTTGCTTATTTAAACCACTAAATTAAATTACATTGATTAAAATTAGTCCACTCTGGTCCGAATACTTTATTACACCGTGACTGTAAAGTCATCTTCTGATGGAGAACAGCTGAATTTGGTTGAGAGCTTCCATCTGTCTGTCTTGGGACACAATGGAGGAGTGCACCTTTTGGAGATGAAATCAAACTGTTGGAGAGTTACAGCGCCAGTTGTGTCTGTAGAACTGCATCACAAAAGGGAAAATCAACTACAGCTACGCCAGTGCTAAAGGGATAAAATCAGGATCTATAGTTTGGAGGTTCAGCGATTTCTCTCTGTCTTGATATTCTTTCACAGCACCTGAGAAAGCACCGGTAACCTAAACAGTTATGGATAGAAAGAGAAAGGGGTAGAGATGGATGAAAGGGGTAGCTCTTATGTGTACTATCCAAAAAGTTTGTTTGTTGCAAGCACACAAACACTAACATTGTGTGAGCAGAAAATGCATTGCTGTCATTTGACTCAGTGCTGATTATTTTTCAGAGTGTGGGTTACAAGTTATGTGTTTCTCTGCCAACTTTGCCATACCTAATTTAGAGCTATTGGGTGAATTGGTTATGAGTTGCTGTATAACAAGCAATATTGTTCTTCCCTAAATCTTGTGACATGCTTTAAGTTGGTTTTCTTTTGAATACCCAACACCCTAGAGCTAAATGTTGTTTATTAGAAAACTTTTTCGATTTCACAGTGGTCACAATGCCATGGGGATAATAAGTTCACATAAATTGACAGTCATTTGGAGCTCGGGCAGCCTTCATTATCAGAAACTCTTCAACAACCTCTCACAGTAACATGACTGGAAGAACTTCACTGTACCCTTAATGGTATCTCTAATGAGCCACTGTGGAGTACAGAAAAATCAACAGGATCAGACTCCTGCAGTTGGTTTCCTGGTAAATGCCAGGAGCCAAGACAATCTCGGTTTCAAAGCTTATCCTGAAACCAGGCTGACAAGATCCAGAATGACACTTATCCACCTTTAAAGATCAGACTGGAAACTTCCGCGCCAATTGCATAAATACCTAGGCTCCAACAGTGTTGTTTTTTTTTTAAAAAAGGAAATGTTTGCTTTCTTCAGGACCATTGGAAAATGCTGCTGTAAGAAAGATGCCTTTACAAACACCCCAATAAGGTTGGCAAATGTTTCCTAGTTGGCCGTTGCCAGTCAATATAGGCATAGATCAAGAGGGCAAGTTGTGGCATGAACTTCTCCAGGCATCTTGCCTGCATCTTCATGTATTTTGCTATTACATTCCCCCCACCCTCTCCACTTCAAACTATAGTAAGTGACACAAAGAAATTTGTTAAATGAACCTACAATTCTTTTAGATTCAAAAAAGATGTCAGATGGTGCAGAACAAGAACCAGGTCACTTAACACTGTGTAACTAAGTAGCTATTTGTAACTCTTGGCTACTAGAATCTGGATGATCTGCAAACATTTTCATGACAGTTTAGACTGAGTAACGTTTCTATGATTGTTAGCTCCTTTTAAAGAAACAGACCCTGGTTTCTGATTGCAGTGCATGCAACAAATTTTCTTTCTATGTGTGGATAAGTATAAACTGCTTTCTATCTGAAATTTGAGCCAGGTTCTTGCAAAGATTTCATTACATTCTAACAAATAATGTGCTTCTACTGTTCTCCTTGAAAGAGCTTATTAAATGTGAAAGGGTTATCTACCCTTAATCCTAAAGGAGTTGTCCAGTCCAGAGAACATTACTTTGATACACCAGCACCCTTTTAAGATATGCTGCATGAAACTGCAGAGAAGCACATAATGCTGCTTGCCTTGTTTTATGTGACCTTAGCCATAGTCCTGTTTTACGTAAGGAATACATGATTTCACACAACCAGTTTTTATGGCATGACTGCAGTTGTCATTCAAGACAGGTTGACCAAAATATGTTGCTCCATCATTCCGTTTGGGAATTGACTGAAACTCCTGTCAGCTGTAGCCTGTCCAGAGTAGCTTACAATGAGAGATACATATGATGGGGCTCAGATAGTAGTAGCTATTTCATGGGGAGTGATGATTATCTGGATCGTGACAAGTGGGAGAGGGAGTTTGGGGCCAATGGAGGATTTCCTTCCAATGCAGATGGCAGCTTCAAACAAGTGAGTTTCAAAAGGATGAGGTCAAGGGACACAAAGGTTAACTTCCCATGCTACTCCCTACCCCCGCCCCTGATATTTTTGTTTTTGAAAAATGTACATAAATTGCAAAGTCACAATCAACATCATGTATAGTTTGGCTCTGAGTTTTTCTTTCTAGGAGGTTGGTTATTGCTTTTCTATTTCCATGTGTATTTTTTCTGCTGCTGCTTTTTGGAACAAACATGTCTTTAAAAATTACAACAACTAATTCTTAACTTTTAGCACACTCTTTTATCAATTTTTGATGATCAAATATTTCGTAGAATCTGAGAATTGTAGAGTTGGAAGGGATCCCAAGGATCATCTAGTCCAACTTCCTGCAATACAGGAATCTCAGCTGAAGCATCCATGATAGATAGGCATCCAACCTCTGATTAGAAACCTCCTAGGAAGGAGAGTCCATCAGCTCTCATAGGAATCTGTTCCAGTGTTGAACAGCTCTTATTGTCACAAAGGCTTGGTTTTCTGACCCTTGATAATCTTGGATGCCACCCTGCACACCACCCAGCTTCTTAAATTGTGATGCCCAGTACTGGACACAGTACTCCAGGTGTGACCTGACCAAGGCAGAATACGGCAGGACTATAACTTGATTGGGACCCTGTACTTCTGTTGACATAGCCTAGAATAGCATTAACTGCTACATCACACTGTTGACTCATTTTAAGCTTGTGGTCTACCAAGACCTAAATTTAAATACTGTAGTACATATTTTAATAATCGTTTCTTAATGACAATGGCATATTTGTTAAAGTTTCTTCACATCTTACAATTTCCCCAAGACTAGCAGTGCTGGGTGTGCTAGAATGTTTTCTCTTTATTATATTGGACAATGAGTACATGTGTACAATTATACTTAACAGAAAGTTAAGTATAAGCTAGAAATAACCTTTTTCTAAATGCCTTACTCAATGCCCTTAGGGTGAATGAGTATTTGTAGTCGTAAGATCAAGAATCTAGGTGTAGTTCTTAATGCATGATTAAAACCACTGAGAGTTGAAAATACAATTTCCTTTTAAATACTCTGTAAAGGAGCGAAGGCACCTTTTATCCTCTGAATGGGTGGTGCCAGGGTGCTAAAACACGCCTGTGTAGTTATTCCAGAAGACTAATGTGCTCAAGCGGGTGGAGCTGTAGGTGCTGTGGGAGACACTTAAAAATTAATGCGAGGTTACTGTTGTTAATTTAATTGGCAAAGGTTGAGATAATTCACCTGGTTGTCAAGCTTGTGTCATCACTTGTTATCCTCCATGTGTCTGACTTCCAATATATTAACCACCTCCCCAAACTTCTGATAGTCTCTTTTGAACCACCTGTTCTCTTTGCCAGCTGTGAATGCCAGACTTTCTATATTATTACTGTACTGGCATAATTTGCATTTTTTTATGGTGAATGATTTGGGACTTCTTACATTTTTCCATTAGGTTTAGTGTGTTAGACAGCTGTTTATTAAACAAAATTAACATAGGTTTTGGACCAGAAGAAGATGGCTTTAAGATAGTGCTTTAGAAACCCTATTTTGGGCATTTTATTTGTTTTAAGTGTTTATCGTAAGATGACATTCTTAGTTATATTCTACCTATAAAGATGGCATTTTTGTAATATGAGAAGGTATAGGTGGTTCGACCTGATTTCTTTGGAAATCAGTTTCATGAAAAGATTTAGCCTTAGGGATGGACCTAATAGCAGCGTAGTGTTCATGATTTATATTGGGAATTCAATTACTTTTCATGTCTGAGTCCATTTTGTTAAGGCAATACAGTGGTACCTCGGGTTAAGAACTTAATTTGTTCTGGAGGTCTGTTCTTAACCTGAAACTGTTCTTAACCTGAAGCACCACTCTAGCCAATGGGGCCTTCTGCCGCTGTACCACCGCTGTACGATTTCTGTTCTCATCCTGAAGCAAAGTTCTTAACCCGAGGTAATATTTCTGGGTTAGCGGAGTCTGTAACCTGAAGCAGATGTAACCCGAGGTACCACTGTATTCACATACAGTGGTACCTCAGGTTACAGATGCTTCAGGTTACAGACACTTCAGGTTACAGACTCCACTAACCCAGAAATAGTACCTCGGGTTAAGAGCTTTGTTTCAGGATGCGAACAGAAATTGCACGGCGGCGGCACAGCAGCAGCGGGAGGCCCCATTAGCTAAAGTGGTACCTCAGGTTAAGAACAGTTTCAGGTTAAGAACAGACCTCCAGGACGAATTCAGTTCTTAACCCGAGGTACCACTGTAATCTGTTAAATGCTTAATACACTTTCTAAATCTGATGACATTCAAGCTTGGAGGTGCAATTGGTGCTACTCTTTTCAGTTATTTCTGCTTGAAAATCAATTTAATAATCAGAACTCTTTGAAATGATTTTCCTCCTTCACACATCTGTTGGCCATTTAACATTTAGATTATTATTATTACATGCAAATTTTACCTTTCCTAATAATTCCTGTTATGAAACAATACTGTTTAATGCCAGAAGCAATTCTCCCTGTAGTCAGGAAGCACCATACGTCTGCCAAGTTAACCCATAAGCATTTTCACTAAATCACGAAAAACGTAATAGCACTGTGTAGTTTTTGGTGTCCTAATTTTATTTTATTTTTCTTTTGAATTTAGAAACCTGATGCCTTGACCACCGGAGCTGGTGTCCCAGTGGGAGACAAGTTAAATGTCATGACGGTGGGTCCGCGAGGCCCCCTTTTGGTTCAGGATGTGGTTTTCACAGATGAGATGGCACACTTTGACCGAGAGAGGATTCCTGAGAGAGTTGTGCATGCCAAAGGAGCAGGTTAGTGTTAGAAGTTGCTTTTTGTTTTAAAAGGAAGAGGTGGAGAATTGAATATTGTGAACATAACTTTTTGTACAGAAGGAACAAGGAAGCATAGAAGTTCACAAAATGTGTTTCCCTCAGTTTTGTATCTTTTGGTGCTGAATTCAGGATTATTATTCTTATTTTTGATTAAGCAAAAATCTTGCATAACACGCTTTTGCGTATGTGGACCTAATTTAGAAAGGCAATCCATACACAGAAGTAAGCACAAGTCACCAAACTACAAGAAAGAAGATTCCACCTACACATTAGGAAGAACTTCCTGACAGTAAGAGCTGTTCGACAGTGGAATTTGCTGCCAAGGAGTGTGGTGGAGTCTCCTTCTTTGGAGGTCTTTAAGCAGAGGCTTGACAACCATATGTCAGGAGTGCTCTGATGGTGTTTCCTGCTTGGCAGGAGGTTGGACTCGATGACCCTTGTGGTCTCTTCCAACTCTATGATTCTATGATTCACCCTTGCTCAGTCTGTGGGGGTGGGGGGAAGTACAATAACTATAATTGCTTAATTAGTTCAGTGTGCCCAAGCCTTCTTTAGACCTGTGTTTGTGGAACAGTGGCCTCTAGGTTGCATGATAAAAGACTTTGTATTAAAATTGTGGTTTGACATAGGGGTATGGTGCTGAAAGGGGAAGAACAAACATGCCAATAGGTGAATGCAAGTGTTTGGGCTAAAGAAGGCTATTAGCTCTGAGGCGGCTTGTGAAACTGAAGCAATGCTATTCTTAAAACAGGATTATTGCTTTCTAAGGGTAAACAGAAAAAAGTAAAAAAATAAATGGTTACTTGATCGGCAACAATGGTTACTTGATCAGTCCTATAATTTCAAATCAAAGTATCCTAGGTGTGTTATTCACTAGAAACTGAACAAATGATTGTAAAATAAAGAGTATCTTACATTAAAGCATAATAATTGAAGCAATTACAACGTGGTTATCACAAGGTGATGGTTAAAGAATAAATGAAATATAAAGCTAATTGGGTTAATTAGTCCAGGTATAACAAGAAATCATAGGTGATGTGATATATATATATATAGGTGATATATATATATATATATATATATATATATATATATATATATATATATATATATATATGATATATATATATATATATATATATATATGTATCAGCAGCTTATCAAAGTTTCTTAGTTTTTGTACCTTTTCCTTTGCGTACTTGTACTTTGTACGCAGATACTGAATGCCGAAGGAGGAGGGAACTTGCCCTCACTCTCAAGCTCTTCTAAAGCCCAAGGTAGAATAGTGGTAATAATACTAACCACTGCAACAATGTTCCGGACTAAAGGAGAATTTTTGAAATCAAAGCTACTCATCTCTTCCAAAACTAAGACTCCACTGCCTTTTACAGGGCATTAAAAGCTGTCATAAAACCACAACATGAAAGAGCGTATCAAATTTTAAAGCAGAAAAAAGCATTAGCTGTGTTCTGTTTGTTTTAAAACCTCATTCAAATTAAACACAAAATCTGTGGTGTTCCAGGCTAGACAGAACTGCTTCAAAATTACAATTATGTTCCTGTTTATTTTGAATAAAGGAGCAATCTTGTGATCCATCAGGCTGTTAGACTGCTGTCTGCCCCCAAGAACTGTAGCTGGAAGGAAAATATACAACTTGACATTGTGTTTTAGGTTATCTCAAAAGTTTTCTAGTAAGAAGCAGACCCCCCTGTATTCACAGATGCTGTGCCTTCAGCTGTTCAGGTCCTTTGGTCTAGGCATAAAAGGAGAATCACTGCTTCCTGAAAACAAATTTTGGCTCATGCCTTACATGACCCTTCTTGTTTCCCATAGCTCTCCAGAATCCATAAGATAGGTAAATAAATGAATAATAAACATTCCCTATTTCCTGCCTGCGTGTAAAGGGTCTGTTATGGAAACTCAAGGTCTTTTGTGTCCTATAACAATGTCTCAGGGTCAAAAAGGCAATATGCTAAGGTGTACGCCAGAAACAGCTGCAGCAGAAAAGCACCACATTATATGAAACAGAGATATTTATTCTTCCCAAACTGCACTGCCATTTCTGATACTATTACCAAAGCCCTTGATATTTAGATGGTTTGTTTGTTTCTACTTATCTTTAATTTTTAATAAAAGCAACAATTTTAAACATTTTTAGGAGCTTTTGGCTATTTTGAAGTGACTCATGATATCACCAGGTATTGCAAAGCAAAGGTATTTGAGCATATTGGCAAAAGAACTCCAATCGCTATTCGATTCTCTACTGTTGGTAAGTCTTAAAAACAACAACCCCTCTTTGCATTTCCATTTTATTTGTGTCGTGTGTACACACTCATTTATTAAATGGGGTCCTTAGAGGAACTAATTTTGTTATACTTTATTCATTTATTATTTATAAATTTGTAAACTGCTTTATTGTAAAAAAACACACACACCTCAAAGCGACTGACAAAAGATAAAACAGTAAAATGAAAGGGGGGGGAGAGACAACCCTACTTTTGTATGTTTTAAAATTAAAATAATAAAACTGATTAAAATTCCCTCAGCTTTCTGGGAACCTGGGTAGGCTTTTCTAAACAGGAATGTTTTTAGGAGGTGCCGAAAAGAGTATGGTGAAGGCGTCTGTTTGATCTTGATAAGCTGAGAGCTCCAAAGTACAGGCACTTTCCACACTAAACAATCCGGTGCTTAAAAACAAAGAGTTTTGCAACGAAGGAGGAAAGTGTCACATAAGGACACTACATTGCGCAGGAAACCATTGTGCAATGTCCCCTTTCCATTCAGTTCCTCTTAAAAGCTGTAAACGACAACATACACATACGATAATCATCCTTGGAATTGGAGCGCTATAACATTCATTAGGTGAAGGCTGGGAGGACAATTTAAACATGTGATGGCCATTCCCAATATTAGAATGGATGCCAATCTCCAGGGTTGAAGGGAAAACTGTGTGCAGTTCTCAGTGTGCTCACATTTATAAACCTTCCTTTTCTAGCGGGAGAATCGGGGTCAGCTGATACAGTCCGTGACCCTCGAGGCTTTGCAATGAAATTCTATACAGAAGATGGTAACTGGGACCTTGTGGGGAACAACACCCCCATCTTCTTTATTAGAGATGCAATGCTGGTAGGTCAGATATTTATTTGGGCACTCAAAAGAAGTTAATGGGTGGTGAATGAGAGGGAGAGAGAAAAGTGCAACATACATGGATCTGTTTCTTCCATGTGGCTTCTTTTCTAATATCAAATTGAAGTTCTTGTACCCTGAGGAATAATCTACTAATATTAGGGACTCGGCTACACTCGTCAATTATATCGTTATAACTGCGTTATAAACATGTGACACCAGGTGACGCTGTAGAGCTGTGATCTGTCGCCAATGCGTTTTTCCATTAAGAGCTTTTATAACACGTTTTTCTGCTTCTTTGATTCCTTTCTGATTTTAAGATTTATGATTATGTAATTGTCACAGTAGATTAATTTGTATGTGGAACTTATTTGCAGGTACGTCTTTTCAAAGTGAACTTAGTACAAGGGACTGTGTAGATAATGCAACTACACAGTCATGCAAATTTTCTTTGTATCTTCTTTGTGTTAGTTCCCATCCTTTATCCATTCCCAAAAGAGGAATCCACAAACTCATCTGAAAGATGCAGACATGGTATGGGACTTCTGGAGTCTTCGCCCTGAGTCTCTGCACCAGGTAAGATTTACTCTTTTAATTTCTATTCATTTTTTCCTTCACCTTGCAGGTTGAGTCAGCTGTGTCTCCTTTTCACATCCTCTGATTCAGAGACAAAAAGATTCATATGTGAAAATACATATTCTCTTTTACATTGGTGTATTTGGTTTCTTGTGATACACAACACAACCCTTCCCTTATCAACTCTATGCCATTTTCTATAAATTTTATTCTTTAAAATGTGACAATATTTGTATCATTTACAATTGGGCAAGCTATGACTAAAACACAGACCTGTCACCCATTCAAGAAAACTAATGGTTGGAGGACATAAGTTTCCCCTTCCCTAAACTCACCTGGAACATAGCTCTCCAACCCCCTCAAATGGATTACCGTATATACTTGAGTATAAGCCGACCTGAATATAAGCCGGGGCACCTAATTTTAGCACAAAAAACTGGGAAAACTTATTGACTTGAGTATAAGCCGGTTCACCACACCACAAACCTGGTGGTGGTGGTGGCGGCGCCGGAGGAAGAACAAGCAGCCCGAAAGGCGCTGCGCTATGCTGCTCCTCTCCCAACCGCGGCTCCTGTGCCTGCCCTTGCGAGAGGTGGGCGGCAGCGGTGGGACTAGTGGCGAGAAAGGGCTCCTTTCGGGCCGCTTGTCCCTCTGCTGCCACCCGCCTCACTTGAGTATAAGCCATGGGGGGCTTTTCAGCATTAAAAATATGCTGAAAAAGTCGGCTTATACTCGAGTATGTACGGTATGTGGAAATGAGGTATTGTACTATTGTTTAGGTCCAAGTCATCAGGAGTGAGGGCAGAATATCATGCCAAGAATAAACTGTGATTGGAGCATTCTTTAGTGCAGAGATGTCCACAGGGGTACCTAGCTTTATTTATGTGAGCTTTCATGAAGGATAGCCTGTGTAGACTTTTGTTGCTGTTGCTTTATATTTAGGTATCATTCCTGTTCAGCGATCGTGGCATTCCAGATGGACATCGTCATATGAATGGCTACGGATCACATACTTTTAAGCTAGTCAATGCTGGCGGAAAAGCGGTATACTGCAAATTTCATGCTAAGGTAATGATTTCAGTTTTCCTGTTTCGCATTTGTTAATACTAATTTCCTAAATCGCTGGATGTACCCCACACCTGGAGTTCTTATCCATTCCTACTTCAAGAAATGAAAGATGTGTACTGCAACATGTTTATCCCCTTGTAGCATCTCCATTATGCAAGAATTGAATTCTGCACTTGGGATACTGGTTTAGGAGTAGTGATGCCTGCCATTCTATCCACCTCTGCAAATACGGTGGCACCTTGGTTTACAACCATAATCCATTCCGGAGGTCTGTTTGTAAACCAAAACAGGTTGTAACCCAAGGTGCGCTTTCGCCAATGAGGCCTCCCCCAAAAATTTGTTTGTAATCCCCAAAAATGGGTTGAATCCAAAAAAAGGTTGCAAATCGGGACACGTACTTCCAGGTTTGATGTGTTTGTAATCCAAAATGTATGCAAACCAAGATGTATGCAAACCAAGGTACCACTGTAGGCTTATTTCCGGTATGGCAGCTTCTTATTCCCTCTCCCACAGCAGAACTTTAGATCAATTTTAACATTTCTTTCTTTCATCGTTACTAGGATGCAATTCTTAATTTATCAATCAAAAATTCTAAGATGGTGTTATTTTGATTTTTGCAGACTGATCAAGGAATCAAAAACCTTACTGTTGAAGAAGCAGGAAGACTGGCCTCTGAAGATCCCGACTATGCCCTGCGCGATCTTTACAATGCTATTGCTAATGCAAACTACCCTTCTTGGAGTTTCTATATCCAGGTGATGACATTTGAACAGGCTGAGAAATATCCATTCAATCCTTTTGATGTAACTAAGGTAAGCGTAATTTCCATTCCTTTACCCTACATATTGGATTTAATAAAAGTTTTGCATCTCTATGGAAAGATTTACTTGGAAACTATCTGTAATAAATTGTATTCTTGCATTTTGTAGATTTGGTCCCACAAAGACTATCCTCTGATTCCGGTGGGGAAGCTGGTCTTAAACAGGAACCCTGTCAACTATTTTGCTGAGGTGGAACAAATAGCCTTTGATCCAAGCAACATGCCTCCAGGAATTGAACCTAGCCCTGATAAAATGTTGCAGGTAACGAGTATAGTATGCTTTCATGTTTATTTAACAGATGGTGGGCCATGGAGCACTTTTAAGAGGACTTCAGTGCCACAGCCTGTTCAGTGCCTCCTCACTTGCCTGCCTCTTTCATTAGCTGTGGCATAGCCTTTTAGTTAGACCAATGCAAACATCAGCAAGTCATTGCATGATGAGGAAGGGTGACTGGTTTGGTCTGCGTTGATGGGGGTATCTTCTTCTGAAAGGAAGTGCCAGAGGAAGTGTTGAAGGATATTACAAGGTGGAAGTTAATAATGGCCAAACTCTGCCACCGCATTGTGACTGCCTCTGCCCCTGTACCACCAGTTTGTAACTGCAGGTGGGCTTTGATGGTAAAAAGTTTGAGAACCCTTTCTTAAATACAGATGGTATTTTCTATTTAATACCTGTAGTGTCAAATATAATGAGAAAAGATAACACCAGGATGATGTCTTGATGGGAGGTTTCCCCCACTCTATTCCAATTTTTCCATGGTGTGTGTTTTGTTCTCTTCTCTTACTTCCCCTTTCCATTTTTTTTTTAAAAGGGAGGAATTCAGCCCAGTGCTAAAGAGTGTGAGCATTTCTGATTTCACCTCCATCACACATGCTGTTCTGGGGCTTATCCCTCCCCCTTGAAGCCAACGGGGGGGGGGGCACAGGAGCATGTGTGGAAAGGGTAGGGGAGAGCCCAGTTGTGGTTGCAGAAGTCTGCTCTGCTCGCAGGACCTATTAGTTAAATCCAGCCCATAAAATCCAAATACTTGGATCAAAAGTGGGTGGTCATTACTGGAAGTTCAAATCCCTAGCATGGTAATAAGGGTGGGCATGTGATCAGCACAAGATCTCATTGCAGATAAGCATATTGAGCGGAAGATTTGTGGGTTTTTCACTTTTATGTATTCATAATTTAATATACTGGATGTTTCTCTTTGACACTTTGCCCCCATTAATATAGGTTAAGACAGTGAGCAGCACTGGGGACGTTAGGAGCAGGAGCAACTTAAGAAGACTGGCTATTGTCATAATATAATGCATGGAGCAGCACAGTGTCAGCATCAGTCTAAAGAAAACTTACCCCCCTCCACTCTTTTCTCTCCATTATATTATTCTAGGGTCGTCTTTTCTCATATCCAGATACTCATAGATATCGTCTGGGACCCAACTACCTTCAGATTCCTGTAAACTGTCCTTACCGAGCTCGAATTGCCAACTACCAGAGAGATGGATTTATGTGCATTTCTGACAACCAAGGTAATTCCAAAAGGTGTCTTTTGGAAGTAATCTGCAATACCATGTGCAAGGACTTTTTCTTCTGAATTTCTAGCACAGTTTGGATATGTGTTCTAATTTTGCTTCATGTTAGATTCCTAACTGTGGGTGAAATTTAACATCTCATGAGTGTTTAGCCCCCCAGATCTGTTCTGGAGAATCCCCAAGCAGCTTCAGAACAAATTTGGGGAATGTGCAGTTGTCTGTAGAACAGATGAAGGAGAGGTCCTGTTGCGTGAGCAGAAATCTGTTTAAAATGTGTGTCCTTTGTGAACTTTTCTAGCCATATGGATGCATAAAATAGTTTAATCAAAAGTGTATTGACTTTTGAATGGAGAAACAGGGAACAGATGCACAGTTATACTGTAAACAGTTATTTTGGCTTCAAACATTTATGCCTGTTATTTCAGAGAACTGCAATAAAATTATACCTAAAGTCACACCAAGGTGATTATACTGCTTCAAAGAACTTCTAGAAATTGGCTTCAGTGCCCAACCAAGAGCTTATAATAGGCAGGTAGCTGATCTTTCTTGAATGTTATACTAGATTCCATTTACAGTATTCTGTTTATCAGTAAGAATGAAGAAAGGGAAGCATGGTCTTATTTTATATCAAGTAGTCTTATTTCATATGGAAGCAGTTACTGGGAAACAATACCCTGATCACCTCTCACTTTGGAAATCAGAATTAGATAAGGATTGTAGAGTGAGAGTGTTGAGAGACTGTAGTTGACTTTTTCCTCTAGAAGGAGATTATTGCTGTATACCGACTCCTCCCCCCCCCCCCGGATATTAATAGCTGGGTATGAGGCACATTTGAAACACATCTAATGGATTCATATCTATAGCTAAATCTACATCTACGTCTCTATCTATCTATCTATCTATCTATCATCTATCTATCTATCTTTCTTTCTTTCTTTCTTTCTTTCTTTCTTTCTTTCTTTCTTTCTTCTAGGTGGTGCTCCAAATTATTATCCCAACAGTTTTACTGGCCCTGAAGACCAGCCCAACTTGAAGGAGAGCCGTGTGCTTCTTTCTGGTGATGTGCAACGCTTCAATAGTGCAAACGAGGACAATGTGTCTCAAGTAAGCAGATTAGAAATGGAAAATTATTTTGGACATGAGTTGGATGTATACACTGTTTTTTTATGGAGTGAATTGACTTTCTTGAGACATCTGCAAAACACCTACCATGAAAGCAGGTTAAAAGTTTTTTTGTGATCCATCTGGCAGAAACCTAGCTGTGGCTTCTCTAGGCCATTTCTGCACTACCCCTTTTGTTACCCTACCAAGTTGTAGAGTTTCATATACCCTCCCAATAGATCAATGAAAGCTCTTTTCTAGGCCTGTATGCAATCCTAGACCTACCCTTGAGGAGACCCACTGGAATTAATGAACTTGCCTAATTCAGGAGCCTCTGGGAGGGGCTACCACTGGCTGACCCGACAGTTGAGTGTTTGCCCAAGCTTTGATAATTGGGCCCTAGGTCACATGGCCTAGAGTTTGGAATACATGCAAGTGTTTCCTGAAATGCCACCCCCTTTTTAAAAATAGAATAATGCCTGTGTAAATTCCACCAGCACAAGTTCAACCAGCTGAGCCAGGGGGAGTGACATATGCCAGCATATGTTGGGCTCGAGCAGGATGAAGCTCAAGAGTCTGCCAAATCCAGACTCTCTCATCCTGGCAGATCCTGCCTTTAGATTGTGCTGTAAATTGTAAATCTGAGACACATCTCGGGGATAAGACTGTTGGCCATCCCTTCTGTTCCCAGTGTTGATGGTGGAGTTTAAAGTCAGTAATGAGACACTCTCAGCTGAAAGTTTTTATTTTATTTTAGAAAACCTCTTAATAATTAAGCAGCAGAGGATACATCCATAATGTGAGAGAAATTTGTCCTTCATTTTCATTTAAAGGTACGAGACTTCTATACTAAAGTGCTGAGTGAAGAAGAACGTGAGAGGCTTTGCGAGAACATCGCTGGCCATCTCAAAGATGCTCAGCTTTTCATTCAGAAGAAGGCTGTAAGTGATAAATTGCTACTTTTATCTGATGACATCTGATCTATGCTCTTAATGTACATCCAACAATAATTTTAGAATATAGACTTGTGTGCCACCTTATTTTAAGATGCATGAAAAATGAGAAAGACAATTTTTTTAAGGTAGAAACAAAACCCCCAGATGTAAAAGGTAAGCCTTCAACAATCTCTTTGAAATATTATTTAAATTATAAGGATAAAGTAATAGTAGAGTAACTACTCTGACAGGGAGTCTTGTCAGCGGAAAGACAGTAAGCCTCCCTGCTTACTTTTTCAAGTAAGACCTGGATATATTTAGGGATGTTTTGGTCCATGCTGTAAGCATAGAAAGCGCATGAACAAAGCTATGACTTCTGCATGCAAGAATTACATTTCAACTTTGGAGGGAAGCTGTGTAATACTATGGTCGTAAGAGATAAATTGGAAGCTATTTCATTCAAACCCAGTTAGTTTCAAATCTCCATGTCATAGTTTACATATAATTTGAGAAGGTAAATTTAAGAACACAAGAAGAGGCTGCTGGATCAGGCTCATGGTCCATCTTGCCCAGCATCCTGTTCTCACAGTAGCAACCTGATGCCTGTGGAAAGCACCCCAGCAGGATAGGAGCACAACAGCACTCTGCCCACCTGCAGTTCCCAGCAAGTGGAATTCAGAGACTTACTGCCTCTGACCGTGGAGGTGGAACATGGGAAGAGAAGGGGCTTTGGATGAAATCTTAATGCAGGCTTATATTTGCTCTTCAACTTCTCTTTGCCAATCTAGGTGAAGAACTTTACTGATGTTCATCCTGATTATGGTGCCTGCATCCAAGCCCACCTGGACAGGTGCAATGCTAAAGGGGGCAGCAAGGTATGAAAGCAACTTCCATTCAAATTACTGTTCTCTGAGGGGCTAAGGCATTAATAAGTAAATTGCCGTAGATGAAAGTGCATGATCGAAAGAGAGGACTGTGGAGTTGGGGGGTGAAGTGGGGTGGGGTTTAAAATGCAAACTTTAAAATGCTGCCAGTTCAAGTGGCCAAAGCCCCCTTCAAACTTGCCTTGATCAGCTGTTTCTCACCTATTCTTTTTAAGTGCCATATGAAAATGTATTGCACAAAAATGTATTTGCCAATATGCCAGCAAATTGTCGGATTCTTAGGATAATCCCTTAGTTCTGGGAGAGTAAATCCCTCCTGTTCCCTCAACGTAAGGAGGGGAGAGAGTATGGCAGCTGTGGAACTGCCATGCTTATTTTCCTTCTGTTTTGGGGTCAATAGGAGGGAAAATCTGAGGAGATGGAGGAATGGAAAAATTAAAAAGAAAAGCTCTCTCACTTTTACTCTGGCGTTTTAGGATTTGGTAGTTCGTGCATCCTCAGATTCTCCCTCCAGTCTCTAAAGGATTTGTCTGTTAGAATCTTGCTCCTACAACCCATGCTGACTGTCAGTGGTTTAAACTATTCTTGTCTTGTTTCTAGGATTGTATTCGTACCTACACCCAAGCTTCTCATGTTGCTGCAAAGGAAAGATCTAATTTGTAGAACGTATGACCTGTGGTCCCATTGATCACTGCATTTGCATCCGTCCAACTGGAAAACAAGCCTTAATCCTGAAAATATTCATGTTTTTCTTGAAATCTCCTTTGCTGTGGCAGTTGCAAGGCAGAACCATTGAAGTTTGCATTTGTGATTAAAAACTAATTGAATTATAATCTTATGCCTTGTAAAACATTCTGTCTAGACGGTGAAAATTGATCTGTACTGGCAATCACTTTTCAGTGGTATGACTGAAATATGTGGCTACAGTAACTTTTTGCCTACTTTTGCAAAATTAATCAAATGGTTTGCCTTATTTTTGTATTCTTGTAACTAACCGTGCATTTATTTACCCAAAAGAACTTGCATAATATTTTGATGGTATATCTTCTACTGACTATGTTAAAATCAATATAGCAACAGGTGAATAAAATTCTTACTCATAGAGGTATTAACATTTTAAAAAGAGCACATTTTAATAAATGCTTCCATTATGCAAGCAGTTTTATCTTGCAGTGGCACTAAAATTTATCAGACTTTTGCTTGATGCACGGTGGATTACAGGAGCTATATTTGAAACACATATTCGATCATATTTTCTTTTTTTTAACTTCATTTTGACATAAACATATTTACAGAAACAAGGTAATCCATTATACTGGAGAATTATTACAGTGCCTATTCTCAAATAAAATCATTGTTATAATGAAATGTTTCACATTTATCTATGGATTTTTGGTAACTGTGTACTTTTAGATCTAGTTCTGTGGGTGGACCTACATATGATGGTGTCTACATTCATAAGTAAAGTGTGGGTGGGTGGGAGTTGAAAATAAAAGGAACATGCAGGATTCTTTCTCCCAATCCTGTAACTTAACTCACCAGTCAGTATTTTTTTTGTTCTGATAGGTGGAAGGAGCCAAATCAAATTTGTACTCAATGTACACATAAGGATGATTTGATGTTTATTAAAGTCTCCTAGCATATATTCACACCAGTGAGTGGAGACAGATGTCTTCACTCAACACATATTACCTGGCTGGTTTCTCCAGCCTTGGAAATTCTGTTTCAATTGTACACACCTGGGATAAGCCTACAGTTCTGAAGTCTGAGCCAAGCCTGCTTGGGAAAAACAGCATTAAAATGTATGGTTTCGGAAGAAACTACTGAGATAGCTGTGGTCCACAGGTAACATCATATGTAAAAGGTAAAGGGACCCTTGACCATTAGGTCCAGTTGTGGCTGACTCTGGGGTTGCGGCGCTCATCTCGCTTTACTGGCCGAGGGAACCGGCGTACAGCTTCTGGGTCATGTGGCCAGCATGACTTAGCCGCTTCTGGCGAACCAGAGCAGCGCACGGAAACACTGTTTACCATCCCGCCAGAGCGGTACCTATTTATCTACTTGCACTTTGATGTGCTTTCAAACTGCTAGGTTGGCAGGAGCAGGGACCGAGCAACGGGAGCTCACCCCATCGCGGGGATTTGAACTGCCGACCTTCTGATCGGCAAGTCCTAGGCTCTGTGGTTTAACCCACAGCGCCACCCGCGTCCCTTAACATCATATGTACAGGGATTCAAAAACAGGTGGGAATGTACTGGTGCCAAAGTAAACAGCCTATGTACATACAAATGTTAGGATGACATAACACAGTCTCCATTGGAGAATTCATAGCTTTCCTCCCTTCCTGCTAATTTATAGCCCCGTTCATGCCCCCCCCCCCCGCTCAACAGTCCAGATGTTCTCAATATGAGGGGTACCAGAGAAAGATTTCAAGGCTTTGATGCCAGCTTTCAACCAAGTGAAATAAAACACCAGCTTCCTTTTCAGTAAAGGTGCATGGGAGCAAACTTCTAACGTTGCAGTCCTATGCACATCTGCAATTGAGCTTCGTAGGGAATCTTTCTGAGTAAATATGCATGGGATCAGCTGCAGGGTGAGCTTTGGTGAGGAAAAAAGAGACAATGCTGCAATTATGTTTGAGAGAGAAAGAGCAGAGGAAGTGCAGCTTTTAAGAGATTTTTATAGATAAGGGGAGATCGCATCAATGGAAAGCTTTGAGTTCAAGCTGTTTCAGCCCTTCCCTACTCTTTAAGCAGATGACTCTGCTTTTGCAGCCAAACACTATTCCTGTATAGCAGACCACAGGATATGACATTCAATTGTTTCATAATGTTAAGTGAAAGCCAAAAACAGATCACAAGGCTTATAAAATGTACTTTGGAAAGTAAGTTCTTTTTTTTAAAAGGCGTTTTCACATCGGTTTGCCACAAAACCTGTTCTTAACCACCACAAATACAGCTGTCCCAGTCTAACACATTCTGTCTTCATTCTGCTGTAAGGGTGCTTGAAACACGTCCCGTCTTTTTATCCCATACTCTCATACCCTATGATCACTTGCTTTAAACACTAAGCAAGCTCCTCTTCCTCTTGCCCTTAAGCAGCCTTGGGAAATCTTAGGACAATCGCTGTGTAACCCTCAAAGCATTTAACAAAGTTCATTGGAACTTCCTATTTACCCTCTTAGCTAATGCAAATTTTGGCAATGAACTTGTACCTCGGTAGTAGGGTGGTGGCCAGGGTGAACAGACAATATTCAGAAAGATTTTCCATACAATGGGGAGCAAATTCTGGATTTTGCTACAATGATTAAATTTTAATCTCCATTTCAAAGAACTTAAAACAAACTTTAAGCTTCGGTCGCAACCCATATGCCGTAGATGAACTGGGTATCGGCTGTGAAAATGGTGGCACTGACAATTTTTGTCAGTTCCATTTGAGTGTTTAAAGAAGTTAATTGTGACTTTTGTCCACCAGGGCAAATGACCTGGTTTTAGATTCAGTTCTTGGTTTTATATTGGCCCTCTGCGAAAAAAGGGCTTCCTTTACAACACCATCAGGGATACTATGAAACTGCCCACCTACATAATATTGTAAAAATTATACACTACCCTAAGGATTGCTTATGCCTTCATATAAAAAACCCAAGTGACTCCTAGCTGTACCCTTTTTGGTCCATTGTAAATCACTTTTGCACTCAAATTTCCAATCCATTTACACCTGCAGGTCTCCAGGTGTGGTGCTCCTAGATCCCTAAACCCCCAGTCTCACCTTTGATTCCTTTCATATTCCACTCACAGTTTCAAAATCAAGACAGGGAGCAGCATGGCAAGGATCAGCAAGGATACATGGCAAGAAGTGGGACTTTACTGAGTTAGAGATCTATATGATAATAATTTACCTATAAAGGCCGATGAGCCAATGAGCTGGCTACTAAATTACCAGGCAGGCAGGATATATTGGTTTTATAAACACCAAGTGGTCCATTTTGCTACCAATCAGTGTCATTTCCACCAGAGCACAAACCCCGGTTGAAAACTTAGTGCTCAATTCAACCCGAAACTCAAAAAGGCTGCTGTCTATTCTTTATAAAATTATTTGTGATGTTAAGACAGAAAATTTCGATTCTCTGAAACAAATTTGGGAATCTGATCTGTGGATTCAGATGGAACAGGGGGACTGGTGTAATGTGGGCCAAAAACCGTTCTCTGTAAAGACCAGAATCAGAGACAACACCTTTAAGCTGCTTTGCCGCTGGCTCCATCCACAACAATGCCATCACATCTACCCAGCAGCTTCTTCCCTGATGTGTTGGAGAGGATGTGGCGGGATTGGAAAAGCGCACACCAAAGTGTCTTGTTTTTGGACTGAGGTTCATACAGAAATAAGTCTCATCTGACATCAAATGGTTCGGTGTTCACCACAGCTCACTTTATTGTCAGTTTCCCATGATGATCCAAAAGATTTATGCTAGAATAATGGAATAGTTTCCTTCTCATAACAGCATGGAAGGTGATTGCCCAAACATGGAAGAAGCTGGAAAACCTGAACTCATCCCTGTGGAGACAAAAAAAGCTCACTAAGTATCTGAAAGCTTTGAATGGTGAACAGGAATCTGATGACTTCATAAAAACATAGCATCACTTATAACCCAAGGTCCAGTTGCTGTGGGGAAGGGCAGTGGAAGGAGGGTACACTAAATCAGGTGGAAACGCCTCACAGACCAAATCCAGATTTACCCCTTATTTAAAGCTTCGATATTCTCACAGCCTATGTCCAATATTGATTTTCTATCTTAATTAATAAGTTCAGAACTGCCATTTTAATTAGAGGGGGAAACCCTCTAGTTATTGAGGTATAATAAAGTAACCATCATAACAAATGTACATCACTTTAAAATTTGATAAAAACAGAGTTTGGTTTTTTTACTCTCATTACAAGATTGCTATGTTTGCTTTTGAAAAAAACAACAACCCAATTAAGTGTGGTTATGTTCATGAATTTACGCATAAAAAACAGAGGCATTAAGGGGACTACACGGGGAAGGAAGAATCAATAAAAATGACCTCTTCCTCCAGTGGGGCCATTCTGTGTGAGTGGAGTTCTTTTCGCAGTTTTACATTTCCAAAACCAAGCCACTGAAACTTACTGAAAACATTTGGTCTACTGCAAGTTACTTCTTAATGCCTTAGCCAATCAACACCAAGTAAACTGAAGATGCTTCCATACCTTTTTGCTGCCTTTAGCATTGTACCTGTCCAGGTGGGCTTGGATGCGGGCACCATAATCAGGATGAACATCAGTAAAGTTTTTCACCTAGATTGGCAAAGGAAGTTGAAGAGCAAATATAAGCCTGCATTAAGATTTCATCCAAAGCCCCCTCTCTTCCCATGTTCCACCTCCACGGTCAGAGGCAGTAAGTCTCTGAATTCCACTTGCTGGGAACTGCAGGTGGGCAGAGTGCTGTTGTGCTCCTATCCTGCTGGGGTGCTTTCCACAGGCATCAGGTTGCTACTGTGAGAACAGGATGCTGGGCAAGATGGACCATGAGCCTGATACAGCAGCCTCTTCTATGTAATAATAATAATAATAATAATAATAATAATAATAATAATAATAATAATAATATTTATACCCACCCATCTGGCTGGGTTTCCCCAGCCACTCTGGGCAGCTCCCAAAAGAATATTAAAAACATGAAAAAAATCAATCAAACATTAAAAACAATCCTATACTGAACCCACAGAGGGAATTTTCTCCCATAATTAATGGGAATCTGAACTTTGGTCTCTCAGGTCCTAATCTAGTCTTCTTCTTCTTCTTCTTCTTCCTCTTCTTCTTCTTCTTCTTCTTCTTCTTCTTCTTCTTCTTCTTCTTCTTCATATACTGCCCATCTGGCTGGGTTTCCCCAGCCACTCTGGGCGGCTCCCAGCAGAATTAAAAACACAATAGAACATCAAACATTAAAAACTTCTCTAAACAGGGCTGCCTTCAAATGTCTTCTAAAAGTCAGATAAAACAAAAAAAAATTTTTTCCTTCCAGTAGCACCTTAAAGACCAACTAAGTTAGTTCTTGGTATGAGCTTTCGTGTGCATGCACACTTCTTCAGATACACATCTGTGTGTATCTGAAGAAGTGTGCATGCACACAAAAGCTCATACCAAGAACTAACTTAGTTGGTCTTTAAGGTGCTACTGGAAGGAAAAAAATTTTTTTTGTTTTGACTATGGCAGACCAACACGGCTACCTATCTGTAAAAGTCAGATAGTTGTTTATTTCCTTGACATCTGATGGGAGGGCGTTCCACAGGGCAGGTGCCACTACCGAGAAGGTCCTCTGCCTGGTTCCCTGTAACTTTGCTTCTCGCAGTGAGGGAACCGCCAGAAGGCCCACAGAGCTGGACCTCAGTGTCCGGGCTGAATGACGGGGGTGGAGATGCTCCTTCAGGTATACTGGGCTGAGGCCCTTTAGGGCTTTAAAGGTCAGCACCAACACTTGAATTTCTTAAATTTACCTTCTCAAATTTTATGTAAACTATGCCATCTGCTATTGACATGGAGATTTGAAACTACTAACTGGGTTTGAATGAAAGAGCTTCCAAATTACCTCCTGTGACCATAGTATTACACATCTTCCCTCCAAAGTTGAAATGTAATTTTTGCTTTGTTTGTAGCTTTGTTCATGCACTTTCTGTGCCAAGCATGGACCTAAACAGTCCTAAATATATCCAGGTCTTACTTGAAAAAGCAAGCAGGGAGGCTGTATTTCCATGGCTAGAAGTACTGTGCTAGCTATTCTGCTATTATTTATCCTATTTTAAATAGTATTTTAAAAAGCACTTCAAGTAATTAGAAGGCTGGATAACTTTTCAAGTGTAAACATTTTCTCTGTCTTACATTAAATTTTTATGCATTTTACAATATGTTTATATAGAACTCTATCTTCTAGAATTATTGTAGGATGTACATTAGAAGGATAGTTCAGATATCATCAGATAAAAGTAGCAGTTTCACTTACAGCCCTCTTCTGAATAAAAAGCTGAGCATCTTTAAGGTGACTAGCAATGTTTTCACAAAGCCTCTCGCGCTCTTCCTCATTCAGCACTTTGGTATAGAATATGCGTACCTTTAAATGAAAATAAATTCGTCTCTCGTTATGGGAGCATCTTGTGCTGAATAATTATACAGACGTTTTCTTAAATAAAATAAAAACTGAGCTAAGAGAAAGTCTCACTACTGACTTTAAACTCCACCACCAACACAGGAAACAGAAGGGATGTCCACCAGCCTTATTCCTGAGATGTGTCTCAGGTTTTCAATTTACAGCACAATCCAAAGCCACCACCAGGATGAGTAAGTTTGCATTTGGCAGATCTTGGGCTTTCCTGGCTGAGCTGGTGCTCAGTCAGGCCTATATTAGCATAAACCTTTCATCCTGTTTGAGCCCGACATATGCTGGCATAAGATGCTCACCTTGGCTCAGCTGGTTGAACTTAAGCCAAAGTAATTTACACAGGCCTAATTCCAAAAAGCAGCAGTGGTGGCCAGGGCTGTCTTAAGCATATGCGGTGCTGGGGTGAAAAAATCCACCCGGCGCACCCCCCCCAACCAGGTTGCCCAGTCCCAGGCACGCAGGAGGACGGAGCCGGCCGGCCGCCTCAGCATCTTGCTGGCTTGGTCACCCCTGAACTCGCAGCGCAGAGCCTGCCGCAGCAGAAGAGCCCACCGCGGTGCTCCGACCGACGGGCGGGCTCTTCCCCGGACTCAACTCTCAGCTCCCGGACTCTCGGCCTGGCGCCCCTGAGAGCCCAGCGCCCCACACCCCTATGGGTAAGACGGCCCTGGTCACGGAGGGGGAATTCCAGGGCCAAGACAGGACAAGGACATATTTGCACCTATTCCAAACCTTGTTTAGGTCAGCCATTTGACCTTGGGCCCAATTCTCAAAACTCTGGCAGAAACCTACCTGCTGCCTCAGCCTGCAGAGCTCCTCCCAGAGGCCCCTGGACAGAGTTTGGAATAGGGGTAACTTACAGCACCCTCCTGTAGCTAGGAGTGCTCTGTTGGAGAGCTTCTGCCTGCTGTTAGGCACAGGTTACAATGAGTTATATCCAGTAAAGTTTTGCTCACAGCAGTCCCATGAAATTAATAAACCTGAGTTAGTCATGTTCATTGATTTCAATGGGTCTCCCTAGAGTAGGTCTAGGTTTGCATACAGGCCTAGAAAAGAGCTTTCATTTATCTATTGTGTGTGGGGGGGTATATGAAACTCTACAGCTTAATAGGGTAACAAAAGGGTAATGCAGTAATGGCATAGGGAAGCTACAGCAAGATGGAACTATATCACAAAAAACCTTCAACCCATTTCAAAGCAGGCATTTTGCAGATGTCTCCAGCAAGTCAATTCATTTCATTAAAATGAAATCAGCTTGTATATTCAACTCATGTCCAAAATAAGGTCATCTTCCATTTCTACTCTGCTTACTTGAGACACATTGTCCTCATCTGCACTATTGAAGCGTTGTACATCACCGGAAACAAACATGTTGCTCTCCTTCACGCTGGGCTGGTCTTCAGGGCCAGTATAACTGTTGGGGTAATAATTTGGAGCACCATCTAGAAAAATATATATGTTTGTATGTGTGTTTTAGGAGTGCCACATACCTAGCTATCAACATTTGCAAAAAAAGGTCAGTGTACAGCAATAGCTCTTTTTAGATAAAAGGTCAACTGGAGTCTCTCAACTCACTCTCCAATTCCTATTTGATCCTGATGTTCAAGTGAAAACTGATCAGGATATTGTTTCCCAGTTACTTAATTTCTTAAATACTACTTCTCTTGTTTGCATGTCCTTACTGATAAACAGAATACTCTGAATGGAATCTAGTTGAACATTCAAGAAAGATCAGCTACCTGCCTATTATAAGCTCTTTGTTAAGCACCAAAGCTTAATTTACAGAAGATCTTTGAAGCAGTACAATCACCTTGGCATGACTTTAAATATAATTTTATTACATTTTTCCCACCAGTAGGTATAAATGCTTGGAGGCAAAACGACTGCTTGCAGTGTGCTCATGCATTTGTTCCTTGTTTCTCTATAGATGAAAAGGTATTTTGATTTTTAGAAAGTATTAATCCATATGGCTAAAATAAGGTCAAATATGCTTCAAAAGAAAAGTAAAAGTCCACAGAGGGCAATATTCCATTGTGTCAGGGCACAAACTTTAACAGACTTCTGTTCACACAACAGGACTTCCCCTTCCTCTGCTCTACTGACCGCAGCACATCTCCCGAATCTGTTCTGAAGGTGTTGGGGGATTCTCCTTAACAGATTTTTGGGGGCGGGGGGGCTATAGGAAGGAGCAGAGTAAATTAAAGTCCTACTACATGAGCAGAAGTTGTGATGGATTTCACTCACAGTTAAGCATCTAACCTGAAGGAATATTAGATCACATATTCAGACCATGTTACAAACGCAGAGGAAGAAAAAGTCCTTGCACATGATATTGCCGATTACTTCCAGAAGACACCTTTTGGAATTACCTTGGTTATCAGAAACGCACATACGTCCATCTCTCTGGTAGTTGGCAATCCGAGTACGGTATGGACAGTTTACAGGAATTTGAAGGAAGTTGGGTCCCAGGCGATATCTGTGAGTATCTGGATATGAGAAAAGACGACCCTAGAATACATCAAAGAGAAAGGTTCAAGGTCCTCTTCTTTGGGTGGGGGCTGAGATTATGATGCTCCATTGCTCCTGCTGTGCATGTATAACCCACTGCTGTACATCACTCAAACAAAGCTGCGCATACCCAGTAGGAGAGGTGAGGCAGAGAGCTGTCACTTTTATGGACAACTAGCTCAGAACCTCGAGGGATGCGGGTGGCACTGTGAGTTAAACCACAGAGCCTAGGACTTGCTAATCAGAAGGTTGCAGTTCGAATCCCTGCGATGGGGTGAGCTCCCGTTGCTCGGCCCCTGCTCCTGCCAACCTAGCAGTTCAAAAGCACGTCAAAGTGCAAGTAGATAAATAGGTACCACTCCGGCGGGAAGGTAAACGGCATTTCCGTGCGCTGCTCTGGTTCGCCAGAAGCGGTTTAGTCATGCTGGCCACATGACCCAGAAGCTGCACGCCGGCCCCCTCGGCCAATAAAGCAAGATGAGCGCTGCAACCCCAGGGTCGGCCACGACTGGACCTAATGGTCAGGGGTCCCTTTACCTTAATCTCAGAACCTCAGTCTGGATGATAGCATTCGTCTCCATTCTGTAAGGTCATTAAGAGCAGTGAGGTTTCCCTAAACGTTTTAAAGTGAGTTATGAATTTTCCTAGCTCTTTAAGTTCCTTGTTTGTTGTTAGTTAGAACTTTACGTTCTAAGAGGCTGTAAATGTTAGTTCCTGAGTGCCAATCCATTTGAGAGAATGGCTGTGGAATAGAAGTGGACAAGAAGAGATCATTTCCCCTCCAGCCAGCATAAAGCTGAATCTTCAGGAAGATACAACCCAAAAGACAGAACTTTAGGATGGAGCTCTGTTTTACTGATTTCATAACACATGCCAACTATATTTTTTATGTAAAGTCCTTATGTGCTGTTTGATGTGTGAGAGTTTCGGGTGATTTATATCTGTTCAAATTATTTTCTGTGAGTCCCCGCAGAAACTCTTAATAAAAACATTCTGTTAAACCAACAATAATAAATAATAGTTATATATGGTTTCAGTGGTGGCAATATCCATTCATTTTAAGCTGTTCATTGCTCCTAATGCCAATAGAAGGAGGAATTGTTTCTTGCCAGGGTGATAAGAACATGCAAGAGAAGACAAAAGGTCTCAGTCCAGCATTCTGTTTCCCATAGTGAAAACTAGGTAATTATCAAGTTTATAAATCTGACGGCTCTCCCCAGGTGCGATTAGGACTACCTTCTTAAAGAATTTATGAGCTGCTTTGGGACTGTAGTCTCCGAGACTGTTGAAAGCCATTGTGGAGTTACATTCTTAATTTTGATTTAAAACAGCTTACTACAGAAGTTACTATATTGTTATGTACTGAGTTGAATAGGATCCAAACTGCAGCAGTCTGATTGGTCCTAGAACAATAGGATCCAAAAGGCAGCAGTCTGATTGGTCCTAGAACAATAGGATTCAGAATGCAGCAGTCTGATTGGTCCTAGAACAATGCAGCAGTATGATTGGTTGGCAGGAACCACCCAATCATGCTCCAGATAGAAGTGAATCCACAACTTGATTGGCTTACAGTAGAATTCCGGAATTAGCCAATCATGTGCAGCCCATTGTGTAAATAATGTATATAAAGCAGATACTTTGAGGGGACTTTCATTCATTCATTCCTCCTCACCACTATGAGCTGAATAAAGAGCATGAAATCACTTTGCGACTCTGAGTATATTTCATATATATTCGCTAATAAGCAAACTTCCCACAACACAATCACATGAGGCCACAAGAGAATCATGTGTTTTTTCTAGGACTGCCTTATATTTGAAAAAAATAAGATCTTGTAGATTTTGCATGTTTCCAGGCAGTACACGTTTGAACTGGCAGTACATTAACATAGTCATTCTACCCTAGAGAAGGAAAAAACTCTACTGGCAATAATGTAGTACTCTTAGAACTAGATTATTAGAATATTCTGCTGAATATTTATTTATGAAACACCAGTGATACACACAGCTCTAAAATATGGGATTTAGTTTCATGAACCTGAACAGGAGAGTTTTAAACTAAATCCTGAAGGGAGGGAGGGGACAATATTACAGATGACAGGGGAGCACCTGGTACTGGGGATAATAGCTTCATTTATGCACAGGAAACTGAGGCGGTGCTAAAGAAACCTATTAAAGGTGAGCTGGGAGTTAAGGGCATGTATAAGAAATGGAAGAAAGGGGAAATCACAAAGGAGGAGTATACACGAGTAGCCAACAAGGATGAAAGTCAGGATGGCTGCTAAAGCTCATAATGAGCTTTGTGGAGAAGACAAAGCAATGTTATTGGGTGACAGACAGAAGGCAGAACTATTCAACACCTACTTTGCCTCTGTCCAGTGCCCAACCTTGCGATAACAGAATAAATGATGTAAGGAGGGAGCTGCAGCCCAAGAGAGGAAAAGAGGTAGTTAGGAAACACCTAGCTACTTTAAATGAATTGAAATCTCCAGGGCCTGATGAGCTGCACCCTAGGGTACTAAAGAAGCTTGAGAATGTAATCTCATAGTCTCTGCCTATAATCTTTGAGAATTCTTGGAGAACAGGGGAGGTCTCTGCAGACTGGAGGTGGGCAAAAGTAGTCTCTAGCTTCAAAAGGGGGGGGGAGAAGACCCAGGTAACTACTGATTAGTCAGCTTGACGACGATACCAGGAAAGGTTCTAGAACAGATAATTAAATAGTTGGTCTATGAGCACTTTAAAAAGGATGCTGTGATTACTAAGACCCAGCACAGTTTTCCTGAAAACAAGTCATATTAGACAAATCTGATTTCTTTTGTTGATAGAGTTACAGGCTTGGTGGATCAGGGTGTGCTGTGGACATAATGCATATTGATTTCAGTAAGGCTTTTGACTATGAAATAAATATAAAAATACTATACTCCTTACCTGTAACATTTTATCAGGGCTAGGTTCAATTCCTGGAGGCATGTTGCTTGGAGCAAAGGCAATTTGTTCCACCTCAGCAAAATAATTGACAGGGTTTCTGTTTAAGACAACCTTCCCCACCGGGATAAGAGGATAGTCTTTGTGAGGCCAAACCTATAAAATGCAAGAATACAATTTATTACAGATAGTTTCCACGTAAATATTTCCATAGAAATGCAGAACTTGTATTCCTTATATCCAATATGTAGGATAAAGGAATTACGCTTACCTTAGTTACATCAAAAGGATTGAATGGAAATGCCTCAGCTTGTTCAAATGTCATAACCTGGATATAGAAACTCCATGAAGGATAGTTTGCATTAGCAATAGCGTTGTAAAGATCACGCAGAGCATAGTCGGGATCTTCAGAGGCCAGTCTTCCTGCTTCTTCAACAGTAAGGTTTTTGATTCCTTGATCAGTCTGTAAAAATCAAAATAACATCACTTAGAAATTTCCATTAATTTTTTTTTTTTGCTTAAGAATTGCATACTAGTAACAATGAAAGAAAAAATATTAAAATTATTAAGGAGACCAGTCTGTATGTAGAAACTGAAGCATCATATGAAAATCTTATAAGACTAGGAATGCAAAACTACATTTTCAAAACCATGTAAAGTAAACAACAATATGTTAATATTCCAGTAATACTTATTTAGAAGTAGGAAATGTTTACTAACAAGTGCTGAACAGGAAAACTGAAATTATTACCTTAAAATGAAATTTGCAGTATACGGCATTTCCTCCAGCATTTACCAGCTTAAAAGTATTAGATCCGAAGCCATGCATGTGACGAAATCCATCTGGAATGCCACGATCACTGAACAGGAACGACACCTAAAAATAAAGCAACAAATCATCATAGTAATTTTACTATTTATACCTTGCCAATCTGGCTGGGTTTTCCCAGCCACTCTGGGCAGCTTACAGCATATCTAAAAACATAATAAAAAAACCATAAAACATTAAAAGCCTCCTGATACAGGGCTGCCTTCAGATGTTTTCTAAAAGTTGTGTAATTCTTTAGCTCCTTGACATCTGAAGGGAGGTGTTCCACAGGGAGGGCGACTCTACCAAGAAACTAACAAATCTACCTCGGCTATCCTCAGTGAAACTCACATAACTAAAACCAAGTACACTTTTGGACTTCTCTGCACTGAAGAATGCTCCAGCCATAATTAATTTTCAGCATAATATTCTGCCCTCACTCCTGAAGCCTTTGCCCTACATCAATAGTGCAATATCTCGTTTCCACATAATCCATCTGAGAGAGCCAGAGAATTATGTCCCAAGGTGCACACAGGATAAACGGAGGAAACAAAGTTGACTCAGTCTGCGAAGAAGAAGAGAGTTTGGATTTGATATCCCGCTTTATCACTACCCGAAGGAGTCTCAAAGTGGCTAACACTCTCCTTTCCCTTCCTCCCCCACAACAAACACTCTGTGAGGTGAGTGAGGCTGAGAGACTTAAGAGAAGTGTGACTGGCCCAAGGTCACCCAGCAGCTGCATGTGGGGGAGAGGACTCGAACCCGGTTCACCAGATTACGAGACTACCTTTGCCTCTCAGCGAGGCAAAGAAAAAACGGGATAGAAAGAGTAAATCCTACCTGGTGCAGAGACTCAGGGCGAAGACTCCAGAAGTCCCATGCCATGTTTGGATCTTTCAGATGAGTTTGAGGATTTCTCTTTTGGGTGTGGATAAAGGACATGAACTAATACAATCAAAATACAAATGAAAAATACATTACTGTGTACATCCCTTATTATAAGTTGTCTTTTATCTGTGAAGCAAGTTCAATATATCTGAACTTACTCTGAGCAATGATAAATCTTAAAAACAATCAAGAGAGCAGTGATTGTTTGGGACAATCATCAAGAGATCCTGAAAACTGCAATATTATATCCTCCTGCTTATTCCTATTTTGTTAAACTTTGACAAAACTCATGAGAAACTGCATTTGTTCACAAAAACAAAAAACTGAAACTCGGCCCTGACAAGACAGAGGTGTTCATAGGGAGAGGATCAATGAACAATGGAACTTATGCCCTCCCTGCCCCTCTTGAAGGAACAGGTTTGTAATTTGGGGAGCAGTGTTGAGTCCATCATGCTTTCTGGATTCTCAGGTAGGTTTGGTCAATATACTGGTTACAGCTGCTCCAAAATGTATGTTGCAACACCCAGCAGCCTGGCTTTGAAGATTTTACGAGAAGACTTCAACTAGTGAAAATGCAACCGTCACCTTAATTAACAAAATGAGTGGAGGAGAAAATTACACCAGCACTAAAGCAACTGTATGGCTTCCATTGCTTTTCTTGACACAATCTGAAGTGCTGGCGTTAATCTTTAAAGATTTAAATGGTCCAAACCCAGTGTATAGAAGGGAACACCTCCCATTTCAGTCCACAAGCACCCAATGATTTTCAAAGGTGAATGTGCTCAGAGATAAAGTTTTCTCATTTTTTTTAGAATGTTCTTTGGAACTTGCTCTCCAGGGCAGCCTGGCTGATTCAACGATCCCTCTCAGGCAATTCATATTGCAATCCATATTGCTTGCAAACATTTGAGCAAGCAGCTCATTTTTCAGAGCATCACTTGAATGTGCTCACCTTAATTAAAAAATCTGAACTGAAATGAAACACTGAAAGGCAACCTCAATGCTCAAATTACAGAGAATACACATCTGGACAAAAACAATAATTATGACCATTCAGAAGCTAACAGAAAGGTACTTTATGTTAGCAGATGATTCCTCTGGGCACAGGAACAGTAATTTGATTTTTAAAAATAAGCCCCATGGAAGAAACAGATTCAGGTATTTTGTGCCTTTCTCTCTCCCTTAACTTCTTTGGGGTGCTCAAATAAACATGAGTTGACCTACCAGCATTGCATCTCTGACAAAGAAGATGGGGGTGTTGTTCCCCACAAGGTCCCAGTTACCATCTTCTGTATAGAATTTCATTGCAAAGCCTCGAGGGTCACGGACGGTATCGGCTGACCCTGATTCTCCAGCTAGAAAAGGAAGGTTTATAAACGTGAACACACTGAGAACTGCACACAGTTTTCCTTCAACCCTGGAGACTGGCATCCATTCTAATACTGGGAATTTAGTACGAAACATTTAAGTTCAAAGCCAGTCATGCAAAGGGCTCACATAGCTGCCTTGAGAACGCAGCTATGAAAAGCATGAACTGCACATACCAGGGCCATCACATGTGTAAACGACCCTCCTAGCCTTCACCTAATGAATGTTATAAAGCACCAGGAATGAACTTGATCCTGGCAGATCAAGAGGAGCAAATGACAACAAAGGTTGCAAGGTTTTTAGCTGGGGCAATCAGAATAAGGTCCACTATTTGACTGCTGACTCAGGACCCTAAAATGTGTTTTATATAATAGACTTTTTATTTTGTTCTGTGTATATTGCAATGTTCTTTTGTTGCTATGGCCGATGGCTGACGCAAATAAAGTTTCATTCATTCATTCATTCATTCATTCATTCATTCATTCATAAAGCACCAATTCAAAGGATTATGCTGATGATTGTACCTATATGTTGCCATTTATAATTTTTAAGAAGAACGGAATGGGAAGAGTTTATTGCACATTCATTTCCTAGTTTGGTTTGCTGGGAGCTGGCAATGAGTCACTATAAAATAGCCAATAGCTCCTAAATAATACAAGTCTAACAAAATTAGCTCCTCTAAGTACCCACTTAATGAATGCATGTGTACACATGACACAAATAAAATGGACACACAAAGAGATGTTTTTTAAAGACTTACCAACAGTAGAGAATCGCATAGCGATTGGAGTTCTTTTGCCAACATGCTCAAATACCTTTGCTTTGCAATACTTGGTGATGTCATGAGTCACTTCAAAATAGCCAAAAGCTCCTAAAATGTTTAAAATGGTTGCTTTTTATTAAAAACTGAAGATAAGCAAAAACAAGCAGTCTAAACACCACGTACTTCAGTAAAAATATCTGATTCCAGGCTGCAAATAAAGGACAAAGTACAACAACTGGCCAAATTTTTTGCTGGATTCATAATTAACAGAGAACTAATTTTTAATAAGGGGAAACTATTCAGGAGATAACTGTAGAGATCAATCAGAATGCAGGCAAAGTTCGAACAACTATCAGTTGCCAAGTATTGATACACAGACCAAGAAAAGTTGGGGGAAGATCTCTGCTTTTCTTGGGTGTATTGTTGCTAATGTTTTGGCCTATTTTCTCCCCAGATGAAGGAAAAGGACATTTTATGTATAGATGCTTGCAGAAGCAACTCTTCTTTTTCACTCTCTCACACAATGCCTTGATTTGCTCACCACTTTAAATCATAGTTCAGCTTAACTATAGTTTGAAGGTCAACATGCAGTGTGCTGGTACACCAAAGAGAGATGGGAGAATACGGTCGTTTCACTACTCCTGCTTTTGCTACTCTGCTGGGTGCTGGGCCATGATTTGGCTGAGGATTGTGTCTGAATCAGGCCCACGCAGAGCTTGTCTGAGGCCCACGGCAGGAGTCACGTTCTTGGTATAACAACGCAAGTCCAGCACTACAAAACTGAGTGAAACACATTCTGGGAACTTCTTTGCTTTCTTGTTCCCTCTGTACACAAAGCCAGTTCACAATATTCAATTCTCCACCTTTTCATTTTAAAACAACAAGCAGCTTCTAACACTAACCTGCTCCTTTGGCATGTACAACTCTGTCTGGAATCCTCTCTCGGTCAAAGTTTGCCACCATATCTGTGAAAACCACATCCTGAACCAAAAGAGGGCCTCGTGGACCCACGGTCAAGAGATTTAAACTGTCTGCCACTGGGATACCGGCTCCTGTGGTCACGTTATCTGGTTTCTAATTACAAAAGGGAAAAAAACATCAAGACTAGAACAAGGAAAAGTACACTTGGCTTTTTACTTTTTTTGTCGTTTAGTGAATGTGCTTATAGGTTAATTTGACAGACATATGATGTAATATGCTTTCTTACACTACAGGGGAAATTACTTCCAGCATTAAACTCAATCATTTTATAATAGGAATTATTAGGAGAGGTTAGGTTTGCATGATGTTAAAAAAGCAATAGAACCAATAGAAATGTGAAAAAAGTAAAACCATTTCAAAGAGTTCTCATTATTAAATTAATGTTGAGGCAGAAATAGTTGAATAAGTAACATCCTGCTGCACCTCCAAACTTGAATGTCACCAGATTTTGAAGGGCATAGTAATTAAGTACTTAATTGTGTTTATGCTTTACCTTTAAGCTTTCAAAATAAGCTTAATAGAATAGACTGCTTGGTTTTCCAGCAACTTAAGAAAAGTTAATAATTTAAAGCCTGAGGCATGAAAAGTAATTGAATTTCCCGACTACGTCATGGATATTACACATGGTCTATTACTAAAGGCTAAATGTATCTTTTTATATAATATATTTCCATAGCAAATTCTGTTTGTGTAATATAAGACTCGGATATCTTGGGTTGTTTAATACAGGCAGCAACCATTTTGCATGCTTTCAATTGATATCCGACTGCTGACATGCAGATTGTTTAAGACACAGAAGAGGGCAGGGGGGGGCAGAATGGGAGGGCAGGTGCAATGGGGGGGTTATGCACACTCCTCCAATGCACGCAAAGGCCAGGAATGCAACCCCCCATGCAAATCAGGGGTTGCCTTTATTGTAAATGTGTTCAATAAACACTTTTTTTTAAAGAACACTGAAAACAAATAAAATGCCCAATTATGGCTTCTAAGGCATCATAAGTGTAGCAATACCTGCTACATTTGGTACTTCCCAGAGGCTTACCATCATTGCCCTACCAACATCTGCCTTTTGGAAGAATGATGTGGGAGCTAGCTGTTTGCTATCTACTGCTCTCCTTCTGGCTCCTTGGAGTACAGCCAGAACAGAACAGAAACTTTGCTGTTGGTTATTTCTTATTTTGCTTTGTATTTATGTACCTAAGCTTAGGTTGGTGAGGCTTTTTTTTGGTGACACTGCATTTTTTCCGTTTGCCAAATCATTGATTTTTGTCAGTTTTGAATTTACTGACAGGATCTACGTTTGGTATACCTGTATTTCCAAAGCTCTGTATTTCGGTGCTTTGAATATTTGCTGTGAGTTGCTTTGGGGGCACAGCTCAGCCAACCAAGCTTCAGCTACATACAAACCAATATTCAATTTGTTTAATAAACAACTATCTACTGCGCTAAAACTAACTAATGGAAATATGGATGCAGGCCAAATTTCACTGTAGAAAACTGCAGGTTATGCCTACAGTAACATTCATAGTTGCAGGTTATTCATAGCTAGCAGAGAGACCAACAGAGCTTTTGAATGGTAATCAACATAACTGGAAGCCAGACACAAGGAAGATAACAAGCCATAACACAATCCTGAAATTCAGATGTCTAATATCAACCTCTGCAGATTAAATTAGCAAAAGTAATCTTGCATTAATTTTTAAGTGTCTCCTACAGCACATACAGCTCCACCCGCTTGAGCACGTGAGTCTTCTGGAATAACTACACAGGGGAGTTATATCACCCTGGCACCACCCATTCAGAGGATAAAAGGTGCCTTCGCTCCTTTACAGATGATTTAAAAGGATATTGCATCTTCTATGTCTGCTTTAATCATGCATTAAGGACTACACCTAGATTCTTGATCACGGACAACAAATGAACTCAACAGATTTAAGTCTCTCTGCCAATAAACCTTCTGTTCTATATAATAACTGCACATGTTAATTTACAAAAGTAATAAAGAGGAAAAGAAAGAATTCTTGTTTTATTGCTAGATATTTGAAGATGAGAATGGAGGTGGGGCAGTGGGGGAAGACAGCCAAACATAATAGCACGCACTGTCCTTGGTATGGGGTGACTGTAAAACACGAAGAAACTTTTAACGAATATTTTCTTTTCTATCACAAGGGAAAGTTAAGAGAGCACCCCACCATAGTTTACAGCAAGATGGCCCTATTTTGTGATGATGGCATACACCTTTCCGAATGGGGGAATGATATCTGGTTAGCTGATATTGCAGAGGGCGCGAGGCATTGGTTACAGGTGTGAGGGTATTTGGTGGCGAGCCTTTAGGCTCTTGTGGCGGTTAGGCATTGTTTGACCTTATGTTGGGAGAGGGAAGGTGTGGCCATCACCTGCCCCTCCAAGTTTAAGGGTGTTCCATTAAAGGAATCCGGGGGTGTGGATCTTGTCCAACGCTGGGGGTTGGGCTAGGGCCATGACATGACCCTGTCGGAAACCCCAGGGAGCTCGAATTGGTCTGCATCGATGGGGCTCCCCCTTCTGGTGGTTTACTCTTAGCGGACTGCCTGTGCAGCGGGCAGGAGTCAGATATAGTCGGGTCCATTCAATGTCTAAGCCAATTACCATTCACATTCTGTAACCAATAAAGTTGTGGCCAAAATTTGCCCAGTAACATCAACCTAATATCTGTGTCCTTGTGTGTTTTATTCTTCAATGAGGGGGTGGTTGCGGGGTCTAGACAATTCCATTTGCATTGGAAGGAAATTTGCTACTGGCACAAAACTTCCTCTCCTACTTGCTGCGATTCAGATACTTACCGCTCCCCTGAAACAGCTACTATAATCTAATTTGGCTCTATGAGCTCCATCATATGTACTTGTTGCTGTGAGACACTTTCCCAGAGAAGAAAAGAATCCAAACTCGGCTCAGGTGTCTCCTTTTCCCAGCGCAAGACAACGCCTGTCACTATGAGATGCTTCACAGTGAAACTCCCCAGAGTGCTAATCTTATATGGGGTTAGGTAGGAGGCAATGAAGATGATGCCCAGCCCAAGTCTAGGGACCTACTCCCCACAGTTCCTCTCCTACCTGAACATTCACAGAAACTCTGCCTAGTTCTGTCTGGTCAACAAGAACCACAGACGTAGAACAGACTTGGTTTTTTGCAATGTTTGCTGCTTTCCATAACCACTCCACAAATAAAAGGTTTGCTTACCTTTTTAAAGCAATTACACTAACCAGTCATTTACACTGTCTTGTATCTCAGCTAGCTTTGTGCACAATTTACATATATTCCCTAAAAAATGACAGGCAGTGCCATCTTCACAGAAACTTGGACAAAGCAGTTACTATGGACAGGCTACAGCTGACAGGAGTGTCAGTCAATTCCCAAACGGAATGATGGAGCAACATATTTTGGTCAAACTGTCTTGAGTGACAAGTGTGAAATCATGTATTTCTTACTTAAAACAGGGCTAAGGCTGAAGTCACATAAAACAAGGCAAGCAGCATTCTGTGCTTCTGTGGAGTTTTATGCAGCATACCTTAAAAGTGCCTGGAGGGCTGGACTTGGTTTCAAATTGCCAGTCAGTCAGGAAGCTCACTGAGGGTCATTGGGAAGTATGGATTTCTCATTCTGATCTCTTTCACAGTATACATGTTTTGAGAAAACCCCACATATATTGCTTTAATCAAAGAGATATATGGATCATGTTCAATGAAATCCTGTATGAATGGCATAGAACTGTGCTGTACATTTCTTCCTAGGAGTGAAGTGTGCATCATATATATGGTAGACAGAAGCAGATCAGGAAACTTTGAAAAGGTAAATACATTAGTAATGTTCTATGGATGATTAAGCGTAGATAACCCTTTTGCACTTAAGTAACAGACATATTATTTGTTAGTGTTAAATTAAAGCTTTGCAAGAACATGGCTCAAATTTCAGACAGAGAGCAGTTTATATTTATGCACACAAATACATTTGCTGCATGAGCTGCAATCAGAAATTGGGGTTTCTGTTCCTTTAAAAAAAGCTAACAATCCAGACTATTATTCTACTGTCATGAAAATATTTGCAGATCATCCAGATTCTAGTAGCCAAGAGACACAAGCAGCTACTTAGGTACACAGTAGACGTGACCTGGTCCCTGTTCTGCACCATCTGGTAACTCGCTTTTTGACAGTACGGGAGAGACATATTTTTTTGCAGATGGGGCAAATGAAGGCATCCAGTTTTTTTGCTACAGGTGTATTGTGGTGTTTCTTCTCTCTGCGCAGTTCCCAGAAGTCATTCCTCCTCTGGTCACTGTTGTGGATACCCAACCTGACTGTCTCCAGGCACTGTGATCATATGCAAGGGATTCCCATAAAAAAGGTAAAGGACCCCTGACAGTTAAGTCCAGTCACAGACGACTCTGGGGTTGCGGCGCTCATCTCGCTTTACAGGCCTAGGGAGCTGGCGTTTGTCCGCTTCACAGACAGTTTTTCCAGGTCATGTGGCCAGCATGACTAAGCCACTTCTGGCGCAATGGAACACCAACAGCAGAGCAGTGCATGGAAACGCTGTTTACCTTCCCGCTGGAGTGGTACCTATTTATCTACTTGCACTTTGACGTGCTTTCGAACTGCTAGGTTGGCAGAAGCTGGGACCGAGCAAACGGGAGCCCACCCTGTTGCAGGGATTTGAACCACCAACCTTCTGATCAGCAAGCCCAAGAGACTCAGTGGTTTAGACCACACAGCGGGGTTATTGTTGCCAGTCATCATGTCACATTTGCAGACATCTTCATAACACAGAGTTGGTCTGCCAGCATGTCTAGTGCCTGAAGCCAGCTTCTCGTAGAGATCCTCAGCGAGCCTGTCTCCTTCCATTCTGTGTACATGACCAAGAAACTCACCAATGGTTTGACTTTACCCCCAAAGGTGCACTCCTCCATTTTCTCCTGAGACAGTTGGATGCCAACAATGACAACCACCGCCACCAAAGAATTGTGGATTCCTTTAGCAGATTTCTTTGTGTCACTTACTATGGTTTCCAAGTGGAGGAGGTGGAGGGAAGACAGACTGTAATAGCAAAAGACATGAAGATGCAGACAAGGTGCCTGGAAAAGTTTGTGCCATGGAAGTTTCTTTCTTGCTTTTTTCATTTGTGACTCACTTTTGAAATTGATACAGAAATTAATACAGAGTTGGTTTAATTTGGCTGAGGGTGGGGGAACCTGATACAGTAAAATAAAAGGAGAATTCCCTGGATGCCTAGATCTAGGTTTGGGGCAAGTGCTATTTGGTGAGAGAACCCCAGCAGAGATTTAAAATCACAAAACATGCAGCAAAGCAAAGGGTGGAAATATAGGTTGTTAGACTTTTAAAATATCCCCTTCTAAGTTGCTTCCAAAGTTTCCCACTTCCCATAGTATAGAAAGAAACCACATGTTTGGTAAGTTAAAAATGGTAAGTTATAAACTACTCAGATTCATATGCTTTTCCATACAGCAGCAAAAAAAAAGACAGGAAGTATAACTTAGGTTCCAAAATGGTGAGAGCTTCTAAGCTATTTGTACAAAGACTGCTTGCTTAAGTCATGTGGTCTAAGCTTGGAGCATCCAGCTTAGACTTCCTTACTAGCAGGGATCATGTGGTGGAAGTGAGAGATCAAAGGGTTTGGTAACCCTTCGTTCGAAAGTGAGGGGGAGTGATGTGGCAGGTTAGCTTACTTTATGGTCTTACCCTCTTTGCGTATTAATTAGAATTAGGCGTGTTGATTATATGAGGCTGATTTATCCCACTAGAAGCAGTACAAAAATGTTTTAAAATAAACAAAACAGAGCTAAGACAAAAAGGAATGGGGGAAACAAAGCAAAGGGGGGGGAGATGAATCTGCAAGGAGTTACCTTTCAAGATGGCCACCGAAAAATACTGATATGCATGCAAAAAACCAAAAAACAGTAGGAAATCAACCCTGAAAGTTGACATGCATTCCCACCAGCATGGAAATCAAGGACTCAACAGGAACAGAATGGTCATTAGAGATACTCTTAATGGTACAGTGACATTCCTCAATTATTAATTGTTTATACCCCACCCATGACTGGGTTTCCCCAGCCACTCTGGGTGGCTTCCAGAAAAATATTAAACTACAATAATTTATCAAATATTAAAAGCTTCCCTAAACAGGGAAGTTACTGTAAACGGTTGTTGAAGAGTTCCTGGCAATGAAGACTATTTGCCTGAGATTAAAAGGACAGTTTATGTGAATTTATCATCCCCATATCATTATGACCACTGTCATTTCAAAGGAGTTTTGTAATAAACCATATTAAGCCCCTGGGTGTTGGATATTTAAGAGAAAACCACTTAAACATGTCACAAGATTTAGAAAGGCAATATTGCTTGTTGTACAGAGACTTGTAATCAGTTCATATATGAGTTCTAAATTAGCTGTGGCAAAGTTGGTAGAGAAGCATATGACTTGTAAAACACACTTTGAAAATTAAAATAATTATCACTGAGTCAAATAACAGCTATGCTTTGCATCTTCACACCTCTTGAAATGCATCAATTTCCCACAATTTATTTGGGGAAGCAGGTATTCAGAAGTATGAAATGCATCTCAAAATGTATATAAACATGTTTTCCATGTGTTGGAGTTGAAAAATTTATTTAGACTTTCCAACATAATCTAATAAAAATGCCTGAGATATGCAAGGCCAGCAAAGAGCTCCGCAGATTTAAACTTGCTAATGGTTTCAGGAAACAGTGGATAGCTATAGCTACACGAACTTTAACTGTTTGGCATTTTGAGATTCTTTTTACCATATTTTAACTTATTTCATGGATAGGTTTCTTTTATTGCAAAGGATGCATTGTGAGCTGGCTGCTTTGTGGGTGGGAATCCGAGTCCTTGCAGCAATCCTGGAGTGGGCGGAGGAACGTCATCAGTATCCCCGGCCAAACCAATGGGTTTGGTTATGCCTGTTTAAATCACGGCATGGCCAGGGAAGCAGCCTCCTTGTTTTCCTCCATTCGTGGGATCTCCCAGCCTACCCACCCTGTTTTCTTGCGTGGATTGACTACGGCCTTGCTATGACTTAAGTCGCTACCTGGTTGTCGGGGCTGGGTAGGACTTTTTCGTGTGGTTCCTGTCCGAAGTTTGGGGTTGGGCTAGGGCCATGCCACAACCCCAACGGTGACCCTGGGGGTGCTCAATTGATGTACACCATAGGGCTCCCCCTTCCGGTGGTTGACCCTTAAGAGACTTCCTGCAGTCAGGCAGGAGTCAAGATATAGTCTTGCTTCACCCAATTGCCCAAGCCAAACCGCTCACATCTGTAACCAATAAAGTTATGGCCTTATTGTTATGTACTGAAGTTCTCACCCTGGGCCAGCAGGGGGATACTGTAGATAGTTATGCAAATGAAGGATCAAAAGTGACGTCCAGGGATTGGATAGTTTTAGAAAGTTGCAACAGTTACGTTGTTCTGGAGCTCTATATAAGCAGGCTGACTGAGCCCTTCAGTTCAGTTCTGTTCTGGCATCTGAATAAAGAAGAGCTGTTTGAAGAATCGCTGTATCGTCTGATATGTTCACCCACAACTTAACACTTATTTATCCCATTAACCCAATATACTTGTGTTGGTGTATTTATTTCGGAGGAGCTAGGGGTCCAGGGCCTCGCCACGCAACAGGATACTGAACTAGATGGGCCACTGATCTGATCTGGCAGGTTCTTCTTATAGCATGCCCTGCTATATCCATTAACAGCAATACTATTGCAGAAGGTTAATAATATGGGTTATATCTCTGGTCTCATCTAAAAGTGGACCAGATTTCCATTTGTGCAACAGGATTTCCCTTTCCTCATCCTGTGGCCCTCCATGAACCCCCACATTTGCTCCAGAGGGTTGGGGGACCCTCAGAGCAGATTATGCAGCAGAGGGTTGTAGAGGAAAAGAGGAATTCTGCTTACACAGTGTTAAATGATATCCTGTCTCTCTCTGTGTATGAATCGATGTGATGGTGTTCAATACAGTACAGAGGGTTGCAAAATGCCTTTAGGATGGCACACAAATGAACTGCATCTTTCATCTCTCTCCACCCATTCCTTTGTCTATCCATAACAATTTATGTTACCTGTACTTTCACAGGTGCTATTAAGAACATGGTGACAGAGAGGAACCATTCCACCTCCAAACTTCAGGCTCCGATTTTATCACTTCAGCAATGGTGTAGCTGTAGTCTGTTTTCTCATTTGTATTGCAATGAATCTCAACAAAATTCTATGCTTTTCCATCACAATATGAGTTTGCAGTCACCTTGTAAAGAAGTATTCAGACCAGAGTGGGCCAATTTAAATAAGTGTGATTCAATTTAGTGATTTAAATACAAGATATAGCTAACTAATTTAAATCAAGCTCTCCATTTGAATGCATATATTATTTCCTTACTACAACAAAGAGAACCCAGCTTTACAACTAAGGAGCATGTTCCAAAATTTTTTTTTGTGGCATATACACCCTTTGCACTACATAATTTTAATCTGCTTGTTCATTCCATAAACATGCAAAGATACCAATCAAAATTGGCTAGCAGTCTTCAAGTAAACAAAAGGGCCATGAAACTAGTTCAATGAGCCCAAAGAATATGAAGTCATTTGTTCAATGCAAAGTCAAAAAGCTGTTGAGCTAGTGCAAGCCTTTTGGATAAGCCTAGAAAGCTCTTAAGAGCTTGTCCAAAGTGCTCAGACTTGTGGTTCGAGGACCCGATCCCCGCATAGTGGAATGAAAACACAAGGACATGTGATATAAGGTTAATGGGCAAGAAAAGGCCACAACTTTATTGATTACAGCAAGTGAAAAGGTATTGGCTTAGGCATTGGATTACATCAGCTGACTCCACCCCCTCAGAGAGGGGTGAGTCTAAAACAGGGGGGTTTATTCACCAGTAGGTGGAGCCTGTTGATGCTAATCCAACTATAAGCTCTTCCCTGATGTCACCGAGGGTCGTGCCATGGCCTCCCGCCACGCAGGCATCGGACAGAATACACGACCGCCGGATTCCTTTAACGGAATACCCAAAAATTGAAGGCGCAGGCGATGCCAACACCTAGCCCTTCGACACACCACAACACATTATTCCAATGCCTAACCTACCCACCAATACCATGAAAGTTGTGACGATTGCTACGAGGTAGGCGAAAAAACCAAAAAGCCTAATGCCAAATGGAAAAATTCCTACCAGGCCCCCCGGACAACCAGGGCGACCAACCTAAGGTCCATAGCAAGGCCAAAAGAAAACTGAGACCCTGAGCTCTAAGGGAGTGGAGGGTGGGTGACTCGCGACGGGACAACAAAGAGTGAGGCCGGAAGGCTGGCGCCGCAGCAATTTAGGCTGCTATACACGCCCCCTCGCAGGCACCTGGTTGGGTGCCTGCCCATGGGCGTGGGCGCCAGCCAGGTGAGTGGCAGGCAGGGGGCTAACGCCCCCTGCTTGAGGCGGAGTCCGGCTCCCAACCACAACCACTCCCCTCTCTTGCAGGAGGAGAGTCTTTTCCAGAAACAATCATTAGTCTCTTTCATTAGAAGAAAGTAAGTGTTCATGTTAGGAGGTCAGTGGTAACAAATATTCACAATTTGTCACAAAAATACAAAATAGTGACATAATGAAAATACTTGACTTCAAAAGTCATTTCTCCCATAATTCAATCAAAGCTTTAATTTGCTTTAATTGGGGTATGCTTTAATCCAATCCCTTTGACAGTCATGAATTCAGTTTTAAAAGATTTGGATGTCAAGACTTAAACACATTTGCTTGTAAAATACTGTACGTACATGTTTCATTTTGATGATTTTTTTAAAAAAAAACTTAAGGTAATTGTTTTTAAAATTATATATATATATTTTAAATGATGTAAAAACCACATGCACATGCCTTCATACAACCACCCCAATTTTGGAAATAGTACAACATATATTCAGTCTGTAAATATATTCCAAAATGTATATTCCAAAATCTCTGGAATTTTAAAATTAACAGTGAATGTCTTTGCTTGGCTACTCAGAACTTCCACTTCAGTAGGACTAACTCCCAGATAGAGGTATGTAGGATTGCAGCCTGCACAAGCTTATCTGCAAGTAAGTCCCACTGAACTTGATGGAACTTAATTTTGAACACCCATGTATACTTGCATAGCATATTATACAGTAAGTCAGATGTGAAATACAAATAGCAGTAGATGATGGTTGACATAAAGCTGCTCCTCATACCCCAAATAGCTTAAGGAATATGTATTTACATTCACTCATGGTGACTAAGAGTCTGCAGACATGGATTCAATCTTTTTAGACTTCAGCATTATGCAGTCTTTATAAAACTCTTATCACATGTAGTCTTAAAATAACTACCATCTGATTTAAATTCCATTTTTATTAGAGAAGTAAAAGTGGGGAATATTCAATTAAAAATGATAAAATCAATAAACCAGCACACGCTGATCAAAAGCTTTTCAGAAAATAAGAATCCCTGCCTTTGTCTCCCTTTTACAAGTAAAATTTAAAAGCCCTGGTCCTATATGCCAACGTTTCTCAAAGAGCAAGGTATGGACTTCTGTAATTGACAGGTGTAACTGAGAAGTGGATTCTTCTGGGAAGACACATTTTCTCATATGCTTATACACCCCTCTGGTCAACAAGTATAATTAAGTCATGAAATTATCCATATTTTAAAATTCTGGTATTGTAATTAGAAAATTTTGTAAGCTATCATGGGAACTTTTTGAAAGGTTGGATATAAATTCCTTAAATAAATGCTCTATTAAATTACTCTATGCTCTATTAAATCTGTAAACTGACATATTAAATATTCCTTAGTTCATAGTAGTAAACTAAATATTTTCACCCCCTCCTCAGGCAGTGGGATAATCTTAACTTGCATAAAATCAGTACTTCTGCATAACTATGCTTTAATCATATACTTCCTACACTTTGATTGCATTAAAGTCTAGGAGGTATATGATAAAAACCTATCTATCACAGAGGTTCTGCTGTTATACAAGTGAGTGCAAACAGAAATATAGCACATTCTTTACTGTATTTCCGCTACCGTAGTGGTTAAAATTATTTCAGTAGAATCATTCAAACTGTATTAAAATTTGCTACATTTACCAAGGCATAAAGATTCACTTGGGCACTAGAATCTGATAGCTAATGTACTTGGTATTATTTTGTGGTCTGTTTTCATGTATTTTGTTAGGATTATCAACAAACTAAAGAATAATACATTGAAGCTTCTCTCCTATAGCAAATAAACTGGCTAATCTTTCAGTTACAATGCCAATGTATGGAACTATATCAGTAAACAACAAGGGTATGCACAGCCATTTCCAGGGTCCATTTCTGAGAGACTTTCCCCTGCAAAATGAAATAAGTTGCTGAAGTAGAATTCAAATAGTGCCACAACAGGTCAGATACGAGCCTTTCCACAAACTAGGAAGAAATTCTTCAAAGGCTACCACTAGAGAATAGGTGCCTTTTAAAGAAGGATATGCAACATACATTTCAATTTAGAACACAGGTAGCATCACTCACACAAAGGTAAGCCCATCTTTAAATGCCGTTTGCCTTCGTTACATCACCTTAAAAATAGGCAACAAGAATAGTCTGAAACACACAACCCCAACATTTAACATTTGCATGTGCTGATGTGCAGCAACAGCGCCAGATTTAGGGTGGTGCGGTTGATGGCACAAGGCACAGAGGCGAGGCACTTCAATAATAATAATAATAATTTTTATTTATACCCCACCCTCCCCAACCAAGGCCTGGCTCAGGGCGGCTAACAAGCAATAATAAAAACAAATTGAATGAATACAACTTAAAAACAAGATTAAGCAGGTCTTGGCACAGCACATCACAAGGCGCAACTCAGAAAGTGGTATTCAATCATTAGAACCAATTGTATCCAACCTATATAGATTTTATTGCATTAGCCGTGTGGCCATAGCACGACATATTGTATCAAAGTACTTATTGTGAAAATTAGAACTTTTTTGGGGGGGGGGAGCACCAAATTTTGTCCTCGCTCAGGTCACCATATTACCAAAATCCCCCCTGGCACCAATGAGCCAGCTTAGAGCATCAAACAGCCCCAGGGTTTGGTCCAAAGGGTCACGAAGTCCCTTAGCTGAAGTTAAGCAGGTCTGTGTGAAGTTAGTGACTGGATGGCTGACCACTCAGGACCAGCCGTGAACTACCGTATTTTTTGCACCATAACACTCACTTTTTTCCTCCTAGAAAGTAAGGGGAAATGTCTGTGCGTGTTATGGAGGAAATGCCTACGGGTGGCATGCCTACGGATTTTCCTCCTCTAAAAACTACGTGCGTGTTATGGTCGTGTGCGTGTTATAGAGCGAAAAACACGGTAAGTATCTTGCTTTGCATTCATGACAGAGGAAAAGTGGGTGATAAATTTAAGGGGTGGGGAGATAATACTGAACGTATCTACTCAGAAGCACATTCCACCTTTTTCAATGGGACTTCCAAGATTGCAGCCTAAAGTTGATGCCAACAGAAATCCCTGGCTTTGAACATTTTTGATTGAAGTTCGCCCACGTTTAAACAACCTATTCGCAGCTTATCTTCCCAAAAGACTATGCTCACTCTGCTGCCTAGTTATTAAGGACACTGAAGCCCTGCTCCCTTCTACAGCTATTAGGTCGCCCCAACGGGCTCACCTGGCCCTCGTGGGCACTTGGGCCCGCCCACCCCAAAGAGCACTGGACATTTGGTTCCTTCTTTCCCGTTAACAGCACCCGAGATTGACAGTGGATTGTAACTCTCCACTCTAAGTCTAGGGAAGCACCACTCCTATGGTCCTTACCAACCGTCCCCATCCAACCCCACCCCGCCGCCTCTCAGGTGGTGGTCGCGCCCGCCTAACTGCGTCCTAAGGCTGCTACTTAGTCCACTGAATGCAGACCAAATACTTAGCGCGCGCGCTGCGTGGAACGTGCCAATGGGTTTTTAGGGGGGGGCTTTCTTCGGTACCTGCGAGCCCCGCAGTTCTTGCCAGCGCTTCAGCTGCTCGCTAGCAGGGTCCCGGCTCTCGGCCATTTCTCGAGACGGCCGCGAGGATGACTTTTGGCAGCGACGAGCTTCTTGGGAAAGAGGCGAATGACTTCTGCGGAGCGACTCCCGCTTGGCGCGCAGCGCACTCCGCGCTCACCTCGTCCTCTTGCCCGGAGCTGAGGAGGCGCAGGATGCGAGAGCAAGGAAAGGTAAGCAGCCCCAAGCCCCGCCCCTTCTCGTTCCTGATTGGCCAGAGCTCCTTCCCCAACGGCTATTGGTAAGTAGTAAAATTCACACCTTTTCTATTTGGACTTACTTGCTCAGCTAAGTGGAGCTTTTCTTTCTTTGCTCTGAACACCAATTAAGTATAATGATCGTTATCTCCCTTTGCATAACATCGGTCCCTCTTGCAACACATGTTTTCATCAATGGACAATCGCTATGTGCAGAGAGCTAAATATCTAATCATAGTCAAGAGCTCTTCTGTTGCTGCCGAGAGGAATCTCTTCCCAACCTCCAGTGTGGTCGGTGAGGCGGAATAGGGAACAAACGTGTCTGGAATTGCAGCCTTAGCTTTAAGTCTCGTAAAAATTAAAGATAACCAGAAAAGAAGTAACATAGACTTCCTGATTGGTACACACACAGAGTCTATCAATATTTTTTATTTATTTCCTTTTGCCTTTTAAACTTGTTTAACTTTTTATTTTTGGTTTTATGTTTTTATATTGTTGTAACCTTCTGTGCTAAAGATCTATATGTGGTGTATAAATATTTTTTATGAATAAATAAATGAAATGTTGTGATGAAAATGTATGGTACTTACCTGTATAGCAGTGTTGCAAGTTTGTGGTGTGTGTTAGGCTGTATGTCTGAGTCCCTTCTAATTGCTGGATCCTGCAAGAATTCAATTGTTGGTAAAAAGCGAAAGATTTATACTAACTGAAGAGAAACCAGGAATTGGACAGGACTATAAGAAAAAGTGATACAAAAGAAGGGAAGCTACCCAATGCCTCCCCCCTTCAGATGACAGACAATTGTTTTTCAATATATTGTTTCAATGTTTGGCAAAAAGATATTTCTAAATATATCTGGCAAGGGAGAAAAACCGAGAATAAAATATAAAATATTGATAGATGCAAAATAGAGAGGAGGATTCTTCTTGCCAGATATGATATGATATTATGAAGCATCTTGTCTTTGTTGGTTGAAAGAATGGATGACACTGGAGAATCCACATATCTTAGATTTAGAAGGTCATGATAATATTTTTGGTTGGCACATCTATTTGTGGTATGAAAAGGTGAAAGTACACAAAGGATTTACAAGTCACATAATTAGGAAAAAAATTGTATAGAGTATGGGATAAATAGAAAACTTTATTTGGGGCAAAAACACCACTTTGGCTCTCACCATTGGAAGCCATAGCACTAAAGAAAAGGAATATGATAAAAGGTTGGACAACTTATAGAAATTTATTAAAACAATTAAAAGAATTTAAGGATTTATCAGGAAAGTTAACAACATGGATACAATGTGATCATTTGAATGAAGTATTTAAGAAAGATAGGATACGAGGGTTTGGGGAACAAATATCACAATTAGAGAGATCTGTTGGAATGTAATGTTAAAGTGCTGTCTAAAATGTATAAGATATTACTGGAATGGGAGACAAAGGATGAGCAACTAAAATCTTCAATGATATATTGGTTATAATATAGATATGGAAGCGTGGGAACAATTGTGGAATACAGATATAAAATTTACAGTGTGCTATGGTTTAAGAGAAAATTACATAAAAATGTTATATAGATGTTATCTAACACCGAGTAAATTGGCAAAAATGTATAAATCAAAATTGAATAAGTGTTGGAAATGCAAAGAGAAAGATAGCACTTTCTATCATATGTGGTGGCCTTATAGTAAGTTTAAAGCTTACTGGGAAATGATATATATTGAATTGAAAAAGATGTTTAAAATAACATTTCTTAAAAAACAATAACCCAGAAGCTTTCCTTTTGGGAATTATAGGGATAGAACTACCTAAACAGTATATAAATTTATTCATGTATGCGACTACAGCAACAAGAATGTTTTTTGCCCCCAAATGGAAAGAAGTCCCAATGAAAGAAGAATGGATACAAAAACTTATGGACTATGCAGAAATGGCAAAACTTACTGGAAAAATAAGAAATCAAGATAACAAACTTTTTATAAAAGAATGGAAATGGTTTATTGAATATTTACAAACAAATTATAAACAGATAAGGACATTGGCAGGATCATTGCAATAACCTGCAGTTTCATAAGAGTATTTAATTAAAGTAGATGAATAATAAGTTAAGTTGAGTTAAGTTAGAATATGCAGTTAAGTTAATGCAGTTAAGTCAATTTAGAATATGCAGGAGATGAAAAAAATAAATTTAAGGAACCGCAGAAAGAGGGGGAAGGAAGTCGAGTCTTGAAATGTTAAAATAACTGTAAAACTATTGAAATGTATATAACTGAAAACCATAAAAAATAATAATGAAGAATTCAATTGTTGGAATAACCAGGTCAGCTTCTTGGAAATGACCTAAGTATGATTCATTAAGGTAACAAAGAAAGTAGCTCTGTTCTAGACAACAAATGGGTGGTCCCTACTCCCTATACTCCCTCAACTAGCTGTTCGTTAGAAGGGCAAAAACTAGAGTTGTGTGTGATAGTTCCACTAGAAGCAGGTGGCAGGCAGAAGCATAAGGGAAGAGCCAAGCTTGATTTTGGTTTGAATCCAAGACTGTTGCTGTTGGAGAAACAAAACCTTAAAAAGGTAAAGGGACCCCTGACCATTAGGTCCAGTCGTGGCCGACTCTGGGGTTGTGGCGCTCATCTCACTTTATTGGCCGAGGGAGCTGGCGTACAGCTTCCAGGTCATGTGGCCAGCATGACTAAGCCGCTTCTGGCGAACCAGAGCAGCACACGGAAATGCCGTTTACCTTCTCACTGGAGCGGTACCTATTTATCTATTTGCACTTTGATGTGCTTTCGAACTGCTAGGTTGGCAGGAGAAGGGACCAAGCAACGGGAGCTCACCCCGTTGCGGGGATTCGAACCATCGACCTTCTGATTGGCAAGTCCTAGCCTCTGTGGTTTAACCCACAGCGCCACCCACGTCCTCCATCATAGGCTCAGGTTGTATATATGTTTAAACAAACCACATATAATAAAGACACCACAGTCTCTGCTGTTCCTCATTCCGAGGGCACCGAAACTTGGGTAAACAGCTGGCACCCCTGGAATCTCACACCACACAGAGATTGGGGTGGCATGCAAAAGTATGGATACCTCAGTGGTGACTTTCCAAGTTTGTATGTTGGTTCCCATTGTTTATTTATCTTTCTCTACGAAAGGCAAAACATGATAATGTTCACGTGAGCATAGGAACACAGGAAGCTGACTTATACAGAGGTGAGACCATTGATCCATCTGCCTGTGTATTGTTTACATTGATTGACAGCAACTCTGCAAGGTGTTGGCAGGTGATATTTCCAGTCTTGCAAGGAACTGCTGAGAATTGAAGCTGAGACCTTTTGCATGCTATCAAATGTTCAATCACCAAGCTATAGCCCTTCTGCATATAAGAACAAATGCTTGTCAAAGTAGGTGCCACCTATGCATACAGTTGCGCATTTTCTCTGGACATAATTTTTTTTGAGTGGAGGGTTCATCAGGTCCGGTTGTCTCCACTGCATCAACCCAAGGTGGCAAGTGAGAAAGACAATTGCAGTTGCTGCTGCTTATTGGTTGCTACCTTAAGCAGCAGTTTTCTTTTCCTTGTAAGAGCAGCTGCTGCCTCCTCACTCATGTGCACATATGTCCTTCTCTGTGCCATATCCCCTCTAAACTTGGGTGGCAGAGGGAGAGTATGCATACAGCACTGTGGCACAGAGCAAGTGGTTTGACCCACACAAGTAGGCGCAAACACCCCCTCTAGGTCTTCTCATTGGGTGGTAGTAGCTGCTGCATCTCAGAAGGGGCAGCTAGCACAAATCTGCATCTGCTTCATCTTAACATTGACAGCAACTTTGACAGTAAAGGTAAAGGGACCCCTGACCATTAGGTCCAGTTGTGACCGACTCTGGGGTTGCGGCGCTCATCTCACTTTATTGGCCGAGGGAGCCGGTGTATAGCTTCCCGGTTATGTGGCCAGCATGACTAAGCCGCTTCTGGCGAACCAGAGCAGCGCACGGAAACGCCGTTTACCTTCCTGCTGGAGTGGTACCTATTGATCTACTTGCACTTTGACGTGCTTTCAAACTGCTAGGTTGGCAAGAGCAGGGACTGAGCAATGGGAGCTCCCCCCCCCCCCCCCGTTGCAAGTCCTAGGCTCTGTGGTTTAACCCACAGCGCCACCCGCGTCCCTAACTTTGACAGTAAGCTTTTATTATTACTCATTTGACTTCATTACCAAACCCACACTAAACAATGTACTATTTTATGACATAGTAGTTAAGTGGGATTAGGGTTGCAACTTTAGTGAAAGTCAACGTTATCATACCTTGTTGAGTATACGTTTGGGAAGAGAGAAAGCTACTTTGCAAACAAGAACTGACCTGTGATTTGCCAATTTATCATCCTTAATCTGGAGGGGCAAAATGACTCGAGGGAAGGAACTAACAGTTATTAGCAACGAGGAAATATCATGGGGGCTAAAACAGAGTTCTGCTATTATTTCCTTTCCTTTTGAAAAAAATATATTTTGTTTTTTCCAGCTCTCAACCACCCACCCCAACCCATGTTTCTGTCTATGGGTTAAAAAGCCTAGCCTACTGCTGAAAGGCAGCTGAGCAAGGTTGCCTCTGTTGAGGATTATCTGTCATAGGTGTTTTGGTTGAGATTCCTACATTGCAGGGTGTTGGACTAGATGACCCTCAGGATCCCTTCCAGTTCTATGATAATAAAGTATCAGGACGATGCACAAAATTAAATCATAAAGCACAATTAAAAAGAAAACAGATAATCATTAAGGTGACTGGTTCATCAACAAAATTAACCTCTGAGGCACCCCTAAAAATTATTTTCCTTTGGCATTGGACCCCTTTGCACTTAGCCAAAAATAATACAACTCCCTCTCATCTGTAATATTTTCATTAATCTATGTATATTGTCATTCTGACATTGATTAAAAAACAGTTTTCCCCTCAATTCATTATAATAAATAGGTTCTGCCAGCTTTGCTTCTTTAGGAGAATATTAGTAGCTACTTTAGAGACACTGCGCTGTGAGATTATTTTTCTCCTACCCCACCCCACCCTACCCCACCCACATAATTGCTCTTCCTAAAGCCATATTATCTTTTGATACTCCCTGTATTTGGTTGATTATTGTATTTTTATCAGCTTACATGGGAATCCCAGTGGTCTTATCCAGCCCCTGATCTTTATTATATTTGGTTGGCTTCCACACTATTAAGTAGTTTTGAAGTGTTTTGCCTTGGGAGGGAAAGACACTACCTTCACTATACAAAACTAATGAAACATTTATTTGGATCCTGTCCATGCGACATTTGATTGGATAATTGGACCATACCTTTAGGGCTGTCTAGTTCAAAATCAAAATGCACATTTGCAAGATGTTCTAGGCATGAACTATTTTAAACAGAACTTACCAGGGAAGGGGGAAGTTGAATACATTTATGATGCAACTTATTCCATGGGTCGGTTTTTCTTACAGTTGGAAAACACTTTCCAATATCAATCCTATGTGGATGCAGTAAAGGCACATATAATGTTTGAAATCTATATTAAAACAAATTTATGCTTCTGTGGCTTCTATATGTAATACACTGGCATAAGTAATATTATGAATAATATACACCCATTGGAAGCTTACTGCTTAGGTCTATCCAAATCATTTTGCTATTGTATTGTTGCAAGCCACCCCAATCTCTGCTGAGCGGTAGCAAGATTCCAGGGGCTTTGGCACTTAACCAGGGGTTGTGTACTTTTGCAGTGAAGCACAGTGGCAACTGTAGTGTCTTTAAGAAATATGGTTTATTCACATATATTTACACCTGAGTTTTATGGCATTCACAGCACAGAGGACAAGCAAAAGGGGCTTGTCTTCCCAGGATTCAGAGGGATCCTAAGCACCGTCCCCATGTCTCTCTGTAATGGCCTGCTCCAGCCACCCAGCATGGCTATTGCCCTTCAGTCCCTCCATGGAGTTTTGCTCACCTCCTCCTTCTCCTTCCCAGCTGTACTTGCAGAAAACAACCCTTCTCCTTCCACTTCAAGCATCCCCTCACAGCCACCCTGGCAGCCTCCATTTCCCAATTCCATTGCGAAAGGTGTTTTGTCCAGCTGCTTACACCAGACCAATGGCAATCCTACCCCAAAAGCTACTGGGCAGAGGGTCTTATGTTTTGCCGATTTCTTACCGTTATCAAATAAACCAGGCCATATTCAGTCTTTTCTTTCTTCAATGACCTATCCTTGCCAGACTGGCCTCATGAGGAAACTAGCCAGTATTAGTTTCAGCCCTTACTAAATTTACAAATTTATGAGCTTGCTCAAATTCCAACCCATCTCTTAATGTAGAGATTATGGGGGGGGGAGGGTTCTGCCCCTACCACTCATAACAGTTTATAGCTTGGACCTTAAGATGCCCTTCACAAGTGAAAAGGCATGCTTCACCTCATGCAAGGCAGTTCCCCAAGTCTGCCGATTCTGTAGCCCTGCTGCAACCTGCACAGGCCCTACAACTTGGGATGGTTCCATAACCCCCAGGAGTGGCATTTTAGAGAGTTCAGTGGGCCTTTAGTTGGCAGAAGACTCGTTGTTGCTAATTTGTTCAATAGAAAATGTCAATATCTGTGGAAGTAGATAATAACTTGTTTTGAATTTTGAAGGAATTAGTTCTTGTTCAAGCTGTTTGTCTACTCCTCACAGAGCTACAGTTCCCAGGACTCTTAGCTACATCCCCCCAAATTCTTTAAAGCTGTGTGCTTTAAATGTGTGATGTGGATGTGACATGAGTTATGCTAATACCAGTGTTTAGATGAGGTACACAATGCCAAATGCTTAAAAGACATGAAAAACATAGTATACTTGAACTTTCAAAAAGCTTTCAACAATGTAGCTCACCAACGACTACTAAATCAGAGAGGTCCTCCTGTGGATCAGGAACTGGTTAAGTAACAGGAAGCAAAGAGCAGTCATCAGAATGGAAGGATGTAAAAAGTTGAGTTTCTCAAGGATTGGTATTGTTCATAAACAAATCAGCTCTTCGCTAATGGAGAAGTCACAAGTTTCTCATGTGTCCCAGTTCCAGGTACTTATGTGACTGTGTTAGAGACTGTTACAAAAGAAATATCCACACCTAGATGAGTTATTGATTGTTATCATGGTAAGCTCTCTAATCAGCTAGTCTGGTAGCAGAAGAACACGAGGAAAGCCTGCTGGATCAGGCCGATGGTTCATGTAATCCAGCATCCTGGCCAACCAGATGACTGTGGCAAGCCCAGCATTGATAACTATAGTGCCACATGTATTTTAAATACTGAGCTCTTTAGTGGATTATCCTGAGATATTTCCCACAGAAAATCATTTTCATTCCATTTTAAATATTACTTGGAATGCAGTATCCAGTTCTCATGTAATAAATGGTAAAAGTGTATTCCTAAAAGGAGGCTAACTTTGTGTAGGGGAGCTAGCCATACTGCTGGGAAAAGGTTCTGTTACAATAGGATGTCCAGATGCAGAGGACAGACTTCTTGTACTGTTTAAAGGTAAAGGTAAAGGTAAAGGTAAAGGGACCCCTGATCATTAGATCCAGTTGTGGCCAACTCTGGGGTTGCAGCACTCATCTCGCTTTATTGGCCGAGGGGGGCCGGCATACAGCTTCCGGGTCATGTGGCCAGCATGACTAAGCCGCTTCTGGCGAACCAGAGTAGCACACGGAAACACCGTTTACCTTCCCACCAGAGCGGTACCTATTTATCTACTTGCACTTTGACGTGCTTTCGAACTGCTAGGTTGGCAGGAGCAGGGACCGAGCAACGGGAGCTCACCCTGTCATGGGGATTTGAACCGCCGACCTTCTGATTGGCATGTCCTAGGCTCTGTGGTAACCCACAGCGCCACCCGTGTCCCTCTTGTACTGTTTAGCAGCTGTATAAAAAGGGAATATGGGCTGTTCTCCCCACTTCTGATTGGAGTCAATATTCTCCCTGTTTACTAAAAGGCCATTGAGCAACATCATACTGTTTTGCTTTTAGAAGCCTGTCTTGAAATATCCACCCTTTCATCACTTTCAGTTCTGCTGTGACCTCTCAGGACTGAGAAACCCTCGTTTTAGGGATATGAAGAAAATGGAAACAGAGTCATTCTATTTTTCCATTTAAATTTTTTTAAAGCATGCACATGCTTGCTCTTTATCAATATATCTAATCCAGTAAAACAGTTGTGGTTATATAGCTATTATGTATGATTACAATGATTTTATAACGCCTCACGTGAAGCTTCTCTGCAGAATGTAGGTCAGATCTGCAAGCAGTGCAAAGGGTTTGGCTGTGATGAGAAACAGCCGCACCTTCAAGAGAGTAGTCAAAGCATATTTACTTAGTCTTTCTTCATCCCTCTGTACAAAAGATTCTTCAGCATCTTTCATAGTTATTGTTCATTACTGCAAACTAGGAGGTAGCTCCAGGAACAAGGAGCAGAATCGTCAACAATTCAAATATTTTTGCAGCCTAGCCACAGACATACACAAGTGAGTCTCCAAAATAACCCAAGAGAAGATGAGTAGAATATGCACCACATGCAGCTAGTATGGAAAATAGCTGTAAGCAATTTGTATCAACAAACTGCGGGCCATTTGGCATATAGTGCGTCTTGCTTGCCTAAATCAGTTTAGACTGCAGCTGAACTGCTGAACTGATGCTTGTTGGAGAGCAGAGTTTAGCTGCTGTTAAAAAGTAGGGTAGTGAGCAACTTGCCTTTTGTTCATCTCCTTTTGATACAGTCCTGTGTATTTCCTGTGACAAAGATGGCATTCATCAATTGGACTTGGTCATATAAACAGTTTATTAATGAATGCAGCTTTCAAGATTTCTGTAATTTTGTTTGATTTTCAACTTGATTGTTCAGCGCCATTGAAAAAGGTGCACTTTTACTTTCTTTGGGATGCTGGCAAAAACTCCAAACACACACACAAACTGTGTTTGGCTGCAGTTAATTAAAGAAGTGGTGTAGCTGGTGAACCAGTTGATACCTGCCACCTGGGCAGCTAGGAATAATGGCTAACCCAAGGTTACTTTCACATCACAAACCTGATCCTTTAAGAGGCCATGTGAACTCAGGCATTTCTGGATTATCTGGCCATCCAACATACTTGTCAGAGCTGCCCGAGATCCCAGCTCACAAAGGACCAACGCCGCTTCGTTGTTAAGTACGAAAGTCTTTATTGAAGTTCAGTTTCACTTCCACAACCGCAGCGTGCAGCTCTACGTCTCAAACTCTAGACCGCTGAAGCTCCGTCTGAATCTCCTCCCCCCAGACACCAGTTTAAGACTCTAGCCTTGCTCCACCTCTTCCTCTGCTCTTTCCTCCTCTGGTTCCGCCTGTCCGTCGGGGTCTCGCCCTTTCTAGACTCTTCTGACGCTGAATCTCCTGAGTCTTCCCCCTCCCTCCGGCGGGCTTTAGGAGCTGGTTCCCAATCCGGGTCTCCTGCTGTCCCTCGCGCCTGTACATTTGAACTTGGCGCGCGCGCCCAGCCGGCAACTTTCCTTCTGACCGTTTCACTGCTGCTGTCACTGCTTCCCCCTTCGGGGAGGCTAGCTGCAACTGACCTCCCCTCCGTTCCCCCACTCTCCGATGGAGGCGTGGTCAGCCCTGACTCATCTTCTCTCCCCGCTGGAGGAGACGCTGGTCCTGACACATGTGACTCTTCCCCCCCACTACGCTCTGGTGGGGAAACTGGTCCTGATCCCCCGCTGCTGCTTTGGGGGTCCCCGCTGGCTCCTTGTTTCTGGTGCGTCCCCCCTGGGACCCCCCTTGCCCTGACCATCGGCGCCCCCTTCTGGGAATCTTCTGATTCGCTGGAGAAGCTCATGGAATCTCTCGGGTCACTGTCATACTCCCTTACGCTGCCCTCGGATTCTTCCCCTTCGCTCTCCATTTCCTCTCTCCCCTGTGCTCCTGCTCCCGAGCCCCTGACAATACTCATATCTGGATTTAGTTTCATTTTATTCACTCTCATCTAGTTGAACTGGCAAGGCTATTTTTAATGTACAGACTATGTCACTTAGCAAGTATAAAATGAGAAGTGACAGGAGAGTCCCTCTGTATTCAATTCAGTGTTTATTACCTATGGATTCAGGTAGGTAGCCGTCTTGGTTTGACGCAATTGAAATAAATTAAAATAATTTAAAAATTGTCCAGTAGTACCTTAGAGAGTGAATTCAGTGTATCTGAAGAAGTGTGCACACACATGAAAGCATATACGCAGAACAAACTTAGTTTGTCTCTAAGGTGCTACTGGACAACTTTTATTTTTTTTATTATTTATTACCTATGGAATTCGTCGTCGTTCAGTCGTCTTAGTCGTGTCGGACTCTCTGTGACCCCATGAGCCCGAGCATGCCCAAGTCCCCCAAGCTTCTCCTTTCTAATGTCCATGGAGTTTTCATGGCAAAAATACTGGAGTGAGTTGCCAGTTCCTTCTCCAACCTATGGAATTAGAGATGCCCATATCCTACCCTATGAAGCATCTCAGAGAAGCTAGAGAAAATCTAGGGGGCCCAGATGCAAATCAAGTACAGATATTCCCTTCCTCTGGCAGCCAAATGTGAAGTGTTTGTCTCATGTAGTTCGCTGATGAGGTTGATGCCAGTGCCTGCTTTGAAAGCAGAAAGCACAGCCCAGTTCTCTTCTTCATGTAACTCTGAAAGTAGATATTCAGCTAAAAGGGGCTCAAAATATTTGAAATTACATGCTTGGAAATGACAGACCAGTTAGAAAACTGGTGGAAAGTATTGTTAAGGATAAAATAACAAAGGATATAGAAGAACAAGCCTTGCTGAAGCAGAACCAGCATGGCTTGTCCGAGGACAAATCTTTTCTTATAAACCTATTAGAATTATTTGAGAGTGTCAAGAAGCACTAGTTGAGAGGATCTGGTTGTCAAAGTGGATCTGGACTTTCAGAAAGCTTTCAACTGGGTGCCTCACCAAAGATTTCTGAGTAAATTTAGCAGTTATGGACTAAGAGGAGAGGCCCTCTTGTGGATCAGGAATTGGCTAGGTCACAGGGAGCAGAGAGTCTGAATAAAGGGACAGTTCTAGAAGTGTGGGGATGTACAAAGTAGAGTCCCCCAAGGTTCAGTATTAGGACCTGTGCATTTTAACTTGTTCATAAAGCATCTGGAGTTAGGGGTGAGCAGTGCTGTGGCCAAGTTTACCAAATTGTTCAGGGTTGTTAAAACAAAAAGAGATTATGAAGCACTAATTCATAGAGGACAAGGCTATCAATGGCTACTACTAGCCACAACGGCTACCTCCCTCATCCACTGTCAGAGGCAATATGCTTCTCAATTTCAGTTGCTGGGAATTGCAGGTTGGCAGAGTGCTGCTGTGCTCATGTCCAGCTTGCAGGCTTCCCACAGGCGTATCTGATTGGCCACTGTCCAGAACAGGATGCTGGACTAGATGGGTCACTGACTTGATACATCAGGCTCATCTTAAGTTTTTAGAATAGGATTGCTGGGAAAGGTGAAGAGTCCCAGCAGGGCAGCTGAAGGGAAGTAGAATTCCTAACTTATGTTTCTATTATAGTGTACTCTAGAAACAACAGTTATAATTAAAAACATTGACATATTTATGGTAAGCATGCTGCTCCCTCCATATGAATTTGGAATAAATCAAGATAAAAACCGCTAGGCAATCAGGTTTCACCCTTTTACTTACTGTTTAAAGTAACTAGGTGGACCAGGCCTGCCCTGAATACAACTCATAGTAAAAATAGCTTCCAAAGTCCTGGAAGCTGCCTTCTGCTTCTGTGTACCTCCCCCATCCTCCCTGCCCCAGACTGGATGCTAGAGTTTGAAAGCTTCAAGTCTCCTTAAAATTGACCAAGATTCCTTCTGCTAAACATAGCATTTCCAGAGCTTGGATACTTCCCCCCACCTTCCAGAGGCTTGGGAGGGCTGTGGATCTGGTGGACCCAGATCCACTCCTGATCTGGCCCTGAAAAGTTCCTGTCTTGCCATTACCACCATTCAAAGATTGTGGAGCAGCAAGGGCAGTGGAGGTTTCCATGTTTGCAGTGGGGAGGCATGGGAATATGAGAGACTACAGGCAATCCTCATTTTGCGCAGGAGTTACGTTCTGGACCTCCCAAGCCCTCCCTCTCAGAAAGCATCATGATGGACAAGACTGGCTGCTCCCTCCAGCAAGTCGCTCTTCAGTGTGCCCCCACCCCAAATCTTGGAACTCCTCTTGTCTGATCCTTGGCTGTCAGCTGTGGTAGGTGGGCCTTGGTCCAGTATATTTGAAGGAGCGTCTCCACCCCCATCGTTCTACCCGGACACTGAGGTCCAGCGCCAAGGGCCTTCTGGCGGTTCCCTCACTGCGAGAAGCCAAGTTACAGGGAACCAGGCAGAGGGCCTTCTCGGTAGTGGCACCCTCCCTGTGGAACGCCCTTCCACCAGATGTCAAAGAGAACAACAACTACCCGACTTTTAGAAGACATCCGAAGGCAGCCCTGTTTAGGGAAGCTTTTAATGTTTGATGTATTACAGTATTTTAATATTTTTTTGGAAGCTGCCCAGAGTGGCTGGGGAAGCCCAGCCAGATGGGCGGGGTATAAATAAATAAACAAACAAATAAATAAATAAATGAAAGGAAATGTGTGTTGCTTAAAGATGGAAAGGGGGGACCATTTGCCTGCAGAAAGACTCATCTCAAGACTCCACTGCAGAGCTGCTTTCCCCCCTCAGCCCTTTTCATTTCCTGAGTCTGTCAGAGTCCTGGATTCCATTTGAATTCATTCTCCTCCTGGGACGTTTGTGTTGTATCTGTAATATTGGCACTGAAAATAAAGATTATGCGGTTCTGGACCTCCATGTGCAGCAGTGGAGCAAGCATAAGCTCCTTCTGCCTGCCTCCATTCCTCTCTGTTCTGCCCATTTTCATGTCTTTATGAGGTTTTGGTGTTACTTCCAGATTCAGTGCTGTGCACATATGCGCAATCATGTTTCATCTGGACACACCTAAATTGGTTGTTGCCTGTCTCTTTTTCTCCATGATTGGAGCAGGAAAGCTATCTTTTTCTGACAACCCCCGAGATGTTCTCCCAGGCACAGTAGGCTTGTGCCCTAAGTAACAAAATTATAACACATTATAACAAAATAATAATTATTTTAATGCAACTGGAGTCTGATTTGAAAGTACTTTTAAAAAAGAAGTTTTATTGTCCACTCTTCAAGAGTGAAATATTAAAAACAGTGGTAGATGTCACAAATGCAACATAAAGCCAGAGTCAGCATGATAAAAAACATGGAATGAAAATGCTTAAGTTCTCACATGGCTGGGAGTTGCAACTTGCAACCTTTGTACTAGGCATTGCCCTTTAAAAGTGCAAGCATTCCTCATTTTATGCACTTCATTTTATCATGCTTCGCAGATACTGTGCCTTACGAGGACACGGGTGCAACTACAGGCAGGCCATTGGCTACAAACAATAAAATTGATTTACTGACTAGTGAAGGCAGCCCAGTCCCTCTAGGGCTGCAGCTGGGTTTCCCCAGTCCTGTCTGTGCAGGCAGTGTGGCCTGGCTTAATAGACGGCATTATAATGCAAATGTGACTACTATACGCACTGGGAAACCAAAAAGATTGTGTGACTTGCTTCGGGATAGAACTGGGCGAAATTTGCTGAAATGTCCGGGGGGAAATGTCAGGAAGTGTAGATTTTGTGAATTTCCTTAAAAATAGCTCAAAACCTTTTTTTAAAAAAAAGATTTTGCAAAAGAAGCTGAACAATTTTGGACAAAACTAAAAAAAAAAAAAATTCACTTTTTGAAATATGGCAATCCTAGAATTGCTTTTGGGAACCAAACCCACAATACAGTGGTACCTCAGGTTACAGACGCTTCAGGTTACAGACTCCGCTAACCCAGAAATAGTACCTCGAGTTAAGAACTTTGCTTCAGGATGAGAACAGAAATCGTGCAGTGGCGCGCCAGCAGCAGGAGGCCCCATTAGCTAAAGTGGTACCTCAGGTTAAGAACAGTTTCAGGTTAAGAACGGACCTCCGTAACAGATTAAGTTCTTAACCCTAGGTACCACTATATCTCCAAGGTATGCCTGTAGTAATTTTTGCATTTTTTTGCTTTTTAAAAACCTTTTTTTTTTTGCCTTTTTTGTTAAAAATACTGAATACCTAGAAGAAACAATTTTTCAACCTGAGCTTTTCAATATGATAACAAGCAGACACCATAAGATAAAGCTCTTAAGTATTCACCCATGCTGGCCCAAGACATTTGGGCAGTAAGGTAAACTGGCAATAGTATCCCTACCCCAACCAGGGAAGAAGGGTGAGGTGGGGTGGTTAAGATCTACATCAGGAAATATGGTGTGTGCTGATGGGGAATAAAGATCGACACCTAGAACAAAGGAGGGGAGATAGAATCATAGAATTGTAGCATTGGAAGGGTTCCTGAGGGTCATCTAGTCCCACCACCTGTAATGTAGAAATCTCAACTAGATTGTACATGACAGAAGTATTAAAATGCTTAAAAACCTCCAAGGAAGGTACGCCACCTCTCATGGGAGTCTATTCCACGGCTGAACAGCTCTTACGGTCAGAAAATTCTTCCTCATGTTTACTTGGAATAGCCTTTCTTGTAACTTGATCCATTGGTTCAGGTTCTAGTCTCCAGAGCAGGAGAAAACAAACTTGCTCTATCTTCCATGTGACAGCACTTTAGATATTTGAAGATGTCTATCATGTCTCAATCTCCTCTTTACTAGGCAAAAGATACCCACTTCCCTCAACCCTTCCTCAAAGGCTGGGTTTCCAGACCCTTGATCATCTTGATCATCCTCCTTTGCACACATTACAGCTTGTCAATATCCTTTGTAAATTGTGGTGCCCAGAACTGGACATAATACTCCAGGTGTAGTCTGACCAAGGCATAATATTTCCCTTGATCTGGACATTACACTTCTGTTGATGCAGCCTAGAATAGCAGCTTTTCCTCCACTCTCTCTTTCATTTTCAATTATCTGGTTCCATCTGCTGGTGACAGCATGTAAGCACCCCAATGAAGACAGACAAATATGGATGACAAATTCGCATATTCAGCTGTGAAAGCAGAACATGTCAA